>NC_051325.1:62654445-63264518 GCF_015220235.1 Choloepus didactylus
TGAGTGTTTCAGGAGGGAAAAAGGAGGCAATTGCAGGTGTTGTAGGCTTAATGGCGCTAACTCAGATGGTGGCAGCAGCATTTTCCAATGCACAGTTGGCAGTGCAGGATGCTTGTGAAGCATTTGTTTAGGGCTCTGTGGCTTCCCCGACAGGAGGCATTTACTTTGACTACTTGGTTTAATGAAACCCAAACACACTTCTTCTGACAAGCTGTAATGAGGACATTGGCTTGAAAAATACAAAATCTGGGTTCCTGTCTTCCCACCTAGTTCCTTAGGGTGCACCTCAAGCTAGTCCGGCCGCAGGTTTGTTTACTTATGCCCCATCCCCGCCCCTCCCCAAATGGCATGTTCTACACCAGCCAAAGGATTGCAACAATGGTCCAGGCATGGCTTCAAAAGAAAGCCACAGGAATTTAACTCGGATATCTCAGATGAACGTGCTTTGGGGGGCATAAATGACTTGAATTATTGCTGCATTTCCCAGTCTCTTATTCAACTGCTTCACTGATGTATCCATTTGGATGTCGTGTGCTTTGAATTTAACACATCCAAAATAGAACGCTTGATGCTAATCCCTATGATCTATTTCTCCGCCATTTTCTCCATCTGTTCACCCACCGCTCCTCTCCCTGGAGGAGGCTCTTCCAGCTTTTCAGATGGTAGATAGCCCACCCCCACCCCATTTCCAGGTCACCTCCTTGGAGAGGCCCTTCCTGACCAGTTGATAGGAAGTGACTGCCGTTATATTCTTCATCAGCCACTATCTCTAGGTGTTTTGTTCATTTATCTGCTTTTAGTCTGTCTAGAAAATCAGTCCTGAGAGGATAGGAATGAGCACTGATTTCATGCGTCATTGATCTCCTCCTGTACCCCTCCCCTGGCCCCAGGACAGCGGTGCCCGACACATCATAGACGAGCAAGAAGTACTTTCTGAAAAAATAATTTGAAGGTGTCAATGCAGTTTAGATTATTTTAATATTAATATGCCCTTATTTGCATAAGGTTGGACAATATCCCCAATGCTCTTCCTACATCATCTTGCTAGATCCTTCCAGAAACCCTCTGAACTGGTGGACAGGGCAGCGGGGAACTCAGAGGTATGGCTCATTTCAGGAGAAGAAAGCAAAGCATGAAAAACACAGGGAAACCTTACACCTACACTTAGTTTTCTGTGTGAAGTTAGGAGCCTTGAGGATCTGTTTCATAAATAATAGAAGAGAAGGAGAGAAGATGGGGAGAGAGAAAGAGGTAAGGATGCAAAGAGAATGAGAAATGGGGAAAGATATGTGGGAGAAAACAAGAGAGTATGAAGACTAAAGATAGGGTGGAGCAGAGATGCAGAGACCACGGTGGGGACAGGTGAGCTAGAGTGAGTGCTGGGGAGTGGCAGGGTCTCCAGGCTGAGCAAAGGAGAAACCCAGCATGGGAGGGTGTAGGAGATTGGCCCTCTGACAGTAGGATGCTCGGAGCCTCAGACTCCAAAGGTCACCCAGAATTGTCCACTCCACACTGGAAAACAGTGGACTAGGGGACCGTTACCTCTTGCTGCACATGTCCTCAGCATGGGCTGTTTGTGGACTCATGGACCGCCTTCCGGTGGCATGACCCACAGACAAATAAAGAGCTCGGCTTGCCTCACGCTTCCAGACCACTGGAATAGTTCTGAATTAAATGGTTTTTCCTATTAGCATGGTGGTGGCATCCACAGAGAAAGAGGCACTTAATAAAGATGTCCTCTTATCTTGGGAGCTGAGGCTGCCTGGGTGTGTTCACCCAGTTTGCTCATTAATTGAGAAGAGTTCAGTAGCTCTGTGCATGTGTGTATGTGTGTGTTTGTGTATGTTTTTTGGGTGTAGTGTGTATGTGTGTGTGTATGGTTTTTTGCGTGTAGTGTGTATGTGTGTGTTTATGTTTTTTTGTGTGTAGTGTGTGTGTATGTGTGTGTTTTGTATGTTTTTTTGTGTGTAGTGTGTGTGTAAGTGTGTGTTTTGTACATTTTTTGTATGTGATGTGTGCACTTGTTTGCACATGTGTGTTTGCATGTGTGTGCATGTGTGTTTGTGTGTATGTGTACAGGTCTGTGTGTGAGTGTGTGTTTCGGGGCATCCTCATGTTTGCACGCCCCTGCCATGTTTGCAGTGACTCTCTTTGTCTAATGTCAGGAAGTCCTGTCAGTCCCCCAGGACCCCGCCCCAGGCATACGGCGCTCACGTGGGCTCCCTGGGTGTTTAGTGTTCTGCGGACACGCACACACCCACAGCCCAAACGTGATTTTTCTTTGTTAATGGTGAAAATATACCTTTACTTCCAGGAGGTCACTTTTTCAGGGTAAAGGTTTTATAAAGTACACATGGCAAATGAGTCAGCTTTTTGGGGATTTGGATTATCTGGATGATTGTCACCAAGGATGATTGACCCGATAATAATTAGGACATTTGGGTATCAAAACCAAGATGACACACATCGCTTTGGAGATCATCCATGTTTCCTGTTCTCTTCGCCATGAAAAAAATGAGGAGAATATCATTTCTCTTTCTTGGGGCATAGTTACAGATTATACAAAAACAGAAAATCTTTTAAAATTCGTGGTCCTGCCTGGTTCCTGTTAGCCTCACCTTGTCCAGTGAGCAGGATGACTGGTCACCAGCTAACAGGATGGGGGCGAGTGGCAGGAAGGAAGGAGAACAAAGTCCGAACAGATCAGTTTGCTGACAGGGATCGAACGAAGCTGAAACTCAATCGCATCAAGGCATTTAAACTTTCTCTTTCTTTTTAAAACTAGAGCTTGAATTAAAAAGAGAAGCGAATGCAGAGAAATCCATTAAGCCAGATTAATATCGAACTTCAGTCAAGACCATCACCTATAGTCATTAGAACTGGCTCTGTGTAGAGCTAAGAGTAAAATAAAGTCTGGTTACTGCTCCTCACATCTACATTAATCTAAATTACTTGAAAGATTAAAAAAAAAAAAAAAAACTTGAAGTGGTGTTAGATGGTGGGGCTAAGGTGGAAGATATAAAGCATGAATCACCCTCAGCGATTCCTTGACGAGATAGAACGGGAAGCCCCAGATGTCCTTGTTTTTTGAGAATGGGAAGGGCTGTTCGGCAGAAGTGAATGGTTCTTAGAACCCACAGTGGAAGGGGATATGGCTCACCCCAGGGGACGAGAGGGACAGGATGACAGAGAGAATGCAGGGACTGCTGGGCTAATTAATAACAATAATTGTGAAAGGTTGTGAGGGGAGGATTGAAGAAAAGAAGAAACTCATATTTAAATGCCCCACAACTCGTGATGCTTAACTCACAGAGCCGAGTACAAGTCTGAAAGCGGTAAATTTCACATTAAATGAACTGCAATTGGAATTGGACTCAGTGGGTGTTTCTAGTTTTAGGTTAAGTAATTAAAATCAGCACCAGGTTCTGCTTGAAAGCTCTGGCTGCTCAGCAACGGCTAATTGTCATCGTGGCAAAATTAGGGGAGGATCAAAGAAAATTTCAGAATTTCTTGTATAGAATAGATATGCATGAAATTCTATCCTCTGGTACAACAAAATACATAAAGGGTAAAATTAAATTTAGCTAATTAAATTAAGTAAGAATTAGCCCTTATTTTTGATTTATAGGCTGTGTTAACATTTATCAAGAACTTGACATAAAACTTGTTCTGTGCGTTGGAAGGGAATCATACACTAAATGCATCACTTCTCCCTGTTCTAATTCCCTGGACACATCACTGTCCACTCTCTGAACATCCTCAGACAGGGAGCTCACCACTCTACCCCTCCTTTCTAAACAGAAGTGGGAGTTACGTTAAATGAGTAGAAAGAGAATGGTGTGTTGGCAAATTCAGGGGAGACGCTGGGAAAAAGAAACATTTAGGAAAAGGGGATTGCCAGATGGGCACAGTTTAGTGAAACAATTAAAAAAAATGGTGGTGATGCAACAAAACAGAGGACTGAGTATGGCCACACTCATGGCATAATTGTATGGGAAGAAACTAGAAGAAGTTAGACCTCATTTTCTGAAGGGTAGCTTCACCTGATCAGCTTGGATTTCTAGCAAGGACGGTTTCCCTTACTTTGTTTCCAGCAAAGAGGCTGCACTCATCCCTAAGATGTAGGAGGAGCAAAAGTGGGGTTTCAGAGGGCTTGCATTGTTGGATGGTTTGGACCACAGCAGTGTTCTTCTAGTTTGTCTTCTCCCATCAGTTCTGCAACCCATTTCTTAAATTTTGTCCACTCGTCAACTAGGGGATAGACATTAAAAAAGTAGTATTCAAGTGCTACTTTATAATCAATAATATGCACAGATCTTAACTGTTTAGTTCAATCAGTTTTGTCAATTATTATTAATTATTATTATTAATCAATTATTAGTTATGCACTCATGAATTCCTTACCCAAAACAAGGCATAGAACACTTCCATCACCCCCTAAATATTCCCTAGATCCCCTTCTGGTTGATCCCTTTAGTCTCAAAAGGCAAGCGCTTTCTGATTTCTATCATGATAGATTAGTTTATCTTTATTCTTAGATTTCATATAAATGGAATCATACAGACTGTATTTTTGGTATGTTTGGCTTTTTTGAAATTCATCCATGTTGTGTGTTAGTGATAGTCCATTCCTTTTTTTCTTTTTTTAATTGTGGGTTATATTACGTAGAAGTGATAACTTTCCAAGTTCAATTTAACAAGTAGTTAGAGAGCAAATTTCAAAGAATGTTATGGGTTACATTTCCACCATTTCAGTTCTTTCCTTCTAGCTATTCTAATACCCTAGCAACTAAGACAAGGAAAATTATATACAGATTCAGTATTCATAATCCTTTTTTAAATTCCGTCTTATCTATGGCTGCCCTTCCTCTAGTTTAATCACTTTCCTGATCTTCAGGGATGTGTCTAGGCAGTGACCACCCTAACTTGTTCATATTGAAAAGTGGTGTTGACTTTATGGGAAAAGGGGATGCATTTGGTTGATATGCTTGAAGAGGCTGTTGCCTCTGGGTTTTGGGACTTATCTGGCACAGGAGCTCTGTGGAGGATTTAAGTTTCCGAAGAATAAACTTAGTGAGTGAAACTTTTACAGAGTCTCAGATAGGGACCTGGGTATTCTTTAGGGTTTTGGGGACTACTGTTGACTTGGGCTTATCATACTGTGGCCATCTGGCATATCTAGCTGAAGCTTGCATAGGAGAAACCTCCAGGACAGCCTCTGACTCTATTTGAAATCTCTTAGCCACTGAAACCTTATTTTGTTGCCTTTCTTACGCCCCTTTTGGTCAAAAAGGCACTCTCAACCCCTCAATGTCAAGGTCAGGCTCATTCCCGGAATCCATGTTCCACATCGCCAGGGAGGCTCATTCACTTGGGGGGGGGTGTGTCCTATCCCACGTTGAGGGGAGGGTGATGACTTTATTTGCAGAGTTAGGCTTAGAGAAAGTCCACATTTGAGCAACAAAAGAGGTTCTCTGATGGTGACTCCTAGGCATAATCATAGGTGGGCTTAGGCTCCCCTTTACAACTCTAAGTTTCACCAGAGCAGGACTCAAGATTTAGGGCTTGACTTGTAAAGTAGGGGGCTCCTAAGTTCACATAGCATATGTTTTGTCCACGATAATCCATCCAGATCTCACATTATCATCTCTTAATTGTATACTCCTCATCACTCTCCATTTTAAACAATTCTTTTCACTGAAACACCCCATAACTCTTTTCAGCTCTAAATTATTTGTCCCTAGTATTTGTGGGGTACTAATAAGGTATTCCTATTAATTATAGTCCCTAATAGGAAATAGAGAGATTTCCCCAAATACCATTCTGTTACAGTCAACTCTCTGTACCAGTGTCATAGCTTAGAAGTATATTATGCAAGCACCTATCTGTATTTGTGATGCTGAATCTGTGGGATACATGCCTTTAAACAACCCCTTTCCATCCTGTTCCCCTTCAATGCAGCTCTGATACTTATAATCCCATTAACAAGCAGTTACCACCCTATCCATTCCCATACCGTTAAATTCACCCTCATCACCAAATCTGAACATACTAGATTATCATTCCCCATTTACCAGCTTCTGTCTATCTTTAGGTCTCCAATATTATACATTATAAGACATAGATTTTTACATAGTCCAGGGAGTTCATAATAGTGGTAACATACAATATCTCTCTTTTTATGTCTGATGTGTTTCACTCAGCATTATATCTTCAGGGTTCATCCATGTTGCCATATGTTTCAGGACCTTGTTTCTTCTTACTACTGCATAGTATTCCATCAGGTGTATATACCGCATTTTGTTTATCCACTCATCTGTTGAAGGACACTTGAATTGTTTCCATTTCTTGGCAACTGTGAACAATGCTGCTTTGAACATTGGTGTACAAGTGTCTGTTCACATCACTGCTTTCAGATCTTCTGGGTATACACTGAGAAGTAAAATTGCCATATTCTAAGGGAATTGTGTATCTAGTTTTCTGAGAAACAGCCAAACTGACTTCCACAGTGACAGAAACATTATACCGTCCCACCAGCAGTGAGTAAGAATTCCAATTTCTCCACATCCTCTCCAGCATTTGTTGTTTCCTGTTTATTTAATGGCAGCCATTCTTGTTGGTGGAGATGGTAGCTCATTGTGGTTTTGATTTGCATTTCCCTAATAGTTAGTGAAGATGAACTTTTTTCATGTGCTTTTTAGCCATTTGTATTTGCTTTTTGGAAAAATGCCTTTTCATATCTTTTGCCCATTTTATAATTGGGCTGTTTGTACTATTGTTGTTGAGTTGTAGGATTTTTTTTTTCTTTGCAGGATATCAGTCTCTTATCAGCTATATGGTTTCCAAATATTTTCTCCCATTGAGTTGACTGTCTCTTCATCATTTTGACAAAGCCTTTTGAGGCACAGAAGCTTTTGATTTTGAGATGTTCCCATTTATCTATTTTTTCTTTTGTGCTTGTGTTTTGGGTGTGAGGTCTAGAAGCTACCTCCTATTATTAGGTCTTGGAGATATTTCCCTATATTATCTTCTAAGATTTTTATTGTACTTTCTCTTATGTTGAGGTCTTTGATCCACTTTGAGTTTATTTTTGTATAGGGTGTGAGGTAGGGGTCCTCTTTCATTCTTTTAAATATGGATATCCAGTTCTCCCAGCCACATTTGTTGAATGAAGAGACTGTTCTGTCCCAGGACAGTGGATTTGTAGGCCTTATCAAAAATCAGTCAACCATACATCAGAGGGTCTATATTCAAACACTAAATTTGATTCCATTGATCAATATGTCTATCTTTGTGCCAATATCATGCTATTTTGACAACTTTGTTTTATAGGAGACTTCAAAGTCTGTAACTATAAATCCTCCCACTTTGTTTTTGTTTTTTAGAATGTTTTTGGCAATTCGAGGCCCCTTTCTCTTCCATATAAGTTTAAAAACTAGCTTTTCCAAGTCTGCAAAGGAGGTTTTTGAAATTTTGATTGGAATTGTGTTGAATCTGTAGATCAGTTTGGGTAGAATTGACATCTTAATGACATTTAGCCTTCCTATCCATGAACACAGAATATCCTCCCACCTCTTTAGGTCCCCTTTGATTTCTTTTAGTAACAATTTGTAATTTTCTGTGTAGAGATCTTTTACATCCTTGCTTAAATTTATTCCTAGGTACTTGATGTTTTTGGTTGCTATTTTGAATGGAGATTTATTTTTGGTTGCCTCTTCAGTTAGGTCATTACTAGTGCATAAGAACACTACTGACTTATGTGCCTTAATCTTGTATCCTGCTAGTCTGCTGAATTTGTTTATTAGCTCAAGTAGCTTTGTCATGGATTTCTAAGGATTTTCCAAATATAAGATCATATCATTTGCAAATAATGACAGTTTTACTTCTTTCTTTCCAGTTGGGTACCTTTTATTTCTTTGTCTTGGAGAATTGCTCTGGCTAGAAATTCTAGCAAAATGTTGAATAACACTTGTGACAGTGGGCATCCTTGTATCATTCCTGATCTTAGGGGGAAGGCTTTTAGCCTACTATGCTGGCTGTGGGTTTTTCATATAAGTCCTTTATCAGATTGAGGAAGGTTCCTTCAATTCCTACCTTGTGAAGTGTTTTTAGCAAAAAAGAATGCTGAATTTTGATAAATGCTTTTTTTAACATCTATTGATATGATCATTTGACTTTTCCCTTTCAATTTATTAATGTGTTTTATTATGTTGATTTTCTTATGTTGAACCACCCTTGCATGCCAGAGATGTACTCTACTTGGTTGTGGTATATAATTCTTTTAATATGTATTTGGATTTGATTTGCAACTATTTTGTTGAAAATTTTTGCATCTATATTCATTAGGGATATTGGCTTATAGTATTCCTTTTTTGTAGTATCTTTACCTGGTTTTGGTATTAGAATGATATTAGCTTAATAAATAGAGTTAAGTTGTATTCCTTTTTCTTCAATTTTTTGAAAGAGTTTGAGCATGATTGGTGTCAATTCTTTTGGAAAGTTTAGTAAAATACCCCTGTGAAGCCATCTGGCCCTGGACTTTTATTTATAGGTAGATTTTTGATAGCTAATTGGATCTCTTTGCTTGTGATTGGTTTGTTAAGGTCTTCTATTTCTTCTTGTGTCAGTCTAGATTGTTCATGTGTTTCCAGGCAGTTGTCTGTTTCCTCTAAATTGTCTAGCTTGTTGGCATACAGTTGTTCATAATATCCTCTTAGGGTTTTTAAAATTCCTTTGATATCCATAGTAATTACCCTGCTCTCATTTCTGATTCTGTTTATTTGGGTCTTCTCTCTTTTGACTTTGTCAGTATAACTAAGGGTCTCTCAATCTTGTTGATCTTCTCAAAGAACCAACCTTTGGTTTAATTTATTCTCTTTATTGATTTTTTGTTCTCTGGCCCATTTCTGCTTTAATCCTTGTTATTTCTTTTCTTCTACTTTCTTTAGCTTGATCATTCTCTAGCCTCTTCAGTTGTTCAGTTAGGTCTTTGGTTTTAGCTCTTTTCTTGCTTTCTGATGTATGCATTTAGAGCTATAAGTTTCCCTCTCAGCACTGCCTTTGCTGTTATCCAATAGGTTTTGATATGTTGTGCTCTTGTTTTCATTTGTCTCTAGATATTTATGTATTTCTCTTGCAATTTCTTCTTTGACCCACTGTTTGATTAGGATTGTGTTGTTTAATCTCCGTATATTTGTGAAAGAGCTGGTTCTTTGGTGGTTGTTGATTGCTAGTTGCATTCTATTATTTGAATAATTTCAATCTTTTAACATTTATTAAGACTTGTTTTGTGCCCCAGCATATGACCTAACCTAGAAAATGTTCCATGAGTGCTAGAGAAGAATGTACATCCTGGTACTTTGGGATGTAATGATCTATATATATATCTGTTAAGTATAATTCATTTATCATATTGTTTAAGTTCTCAATTTCCTTATTGGTCCTCTGTCGAGTTCTATCTATAGAAGACGGTGTGTTGAAGTTTCTCACTATTATTGTAGAAATGTGTATTGCTCCCTTCAGTTTAGCCAATGTTTGTCTCATGAACTTTGGAGCTTTTTGATAGGGTGCATAAACATTTATGATTGATATTTGTTCTTGGTGAGTTGTCCCTATTATTAATATATAGTGTCTTTCATCATCTCTTATGAACTCTTTGCATTTAAAGTCTATTTTATCATATATTAGTATAACTACCCCTGCTTTCTTTTGGCTGCAGCTTTCATAAAATATTTTTTCCATACTTTCACTTTCAGTCTCTTTGTGTCTCAAAGTCTAAGATGAGTTTCTTATAAACAGCATATCAATTGATCATACTTTTTAATCCATTCTAGCAATCTATATCTTTTAATTGGAGAGTTTAATCCATTCACATTCAAAGTTATTACTATAAAGGGAGTTCTTGATCCAGCCATCTTATCCTTTTGTTTTTAGTTGCCAGATCTATTTTTTCCCTCTCTTTTTTTTTCCTCTAAGTTACCCTTACAAATACTCTAAAGTTCTGTGCACTTCTCCAGACCTCTTTCTCCTTTCTTTTTTTCTCAACTGGTAGAGCTCCCTTTAGTATTTCTTGCAGGGCAGGTCTTTTGTTTAAAATTCTCTCAGCATTTATTTGTGAAAATTTTACAGAAATTTTTTCCCCTCAATTTTGAAGGAGAACTTTGCTGGATAAAGAATTCTTGGCTGGCAATTTTTCTCTTTCAGAATCTTGTATATGTCATACCATTGCCTTCTCACCTCCATGGTAGCCACTGAGTAGTCACTACTTACTCTTATGTTGTTTCCTTTGTATGTGTTGAATTGCTTCTCTCTTGCTGCTTTCAGAACTTTCTCCTTCTCTTCAGCATTTCACAATCTGATCAGTATATGTTTCAGAGCGGGTTTATTTGGACTTATTCTATGTGGAGTTCATTGGGCATATTTGATTTGCATATTTATGCCATTTAGTAGGGTTGGAAGTTTTCCCCAACTATGTCTTGAAACATTAGCCCTTTGCTCTTCTCTTCTCTTTCTGGGACACCAGTGATTCTTATCTTTGTGAGCCTCATGTTGCCCATCGTTTCCTAAGATTCATTTCAAATTTTTTTTTTTCACATTTGTTTTTTTTATGTCCACATTCAATTGTATGTCCTCTAGTTCACTTATCCTTTCTTCTCTTTCTTCAAATCTGCTATTGTGAATCTCTAGTATATTTCTAATTTGAGCAACAGTAACTTTTATGTCCCTAAGGTCTGCTATTTTAAAATTTATTTTTTCAGATTCTTCCTTATGTTCTTCTAGAGCCTTCTTGATGTCCTTTATGTCTTTAGCCATCTCTTTGAAGTTGTTTTGGAGATTTGTGTGTTCTTCCTTAATTAATTGCTCCAAATTTTGTGTCTCTTCTGGCTTTTTAATTTGTTTGATTGACTTGTCCATATCTTCTTGTTTCTTCTGGTGCTTTATGACTTTCTGTTGGCTTCGGGGCATTTGCTTATCTTGGTAAGATTATTTGGGAAATGCAGGATTATTTGGGCATTTTATATAATTTGGCGGAGCTACAGCTTGCTGTAGTGCAGTCTTCCAATCCTACCAGCAGGTGGCAATCTTGAGCTATAGCTTGCTGGAGTGCAGTTTCCCTAACCTGCCAGCGGGTGGCTCTCACAAGTTAGTCTTTCCTGAACTTCTGTGTGCTGTGTGGGGTCCAAACCGGGTGGAGAACCAGTCAGTGCATCCGATCTACGTGTGCTCTGGGGATTGCCTGTCCTGGGGCTGTGATGTGGGCCCTGAGCAGGTAGGCAGGGAGTCTGCTCAAGGGCACCCTGCTGATCAAATGTGCACTGCTCCCTGCCTGCCCTGTGCCCACCAGTTCATTCCTTTTTATTGTCAAGTAGCATTTTACTGTTTATTGTACTGTACTTTGTTCTTCCATTGACCTATTGGTAAACATTTGCATTGTTTACAGTTTTGAGCTATTTAATATTCATATTTATATTCATATCAAATATTCAAAAGGTCATTATGAGCATTCTTGTTACATCATTTTTGCAGACAAGGTTTTCATTTTTCTTGGTTAAAAACCTTGGGGCAAAATTGCTGGACTAGAGAGCAGGTGCAGTTTTTTTTTTTTTAATTCAGTTTTATTGAAATACATTCACACACCATACAGTCATCCATGGTATACAATCAACTGTCCACAGTATGATCACATAGTTATGTGTTCACCACCACAATCTATCTCCGAACATTTTCCTTACATCGGAAAGAATCAGAACAAGAATAAAAAATAAAAGTGAAAAAAGAACACCCAAACCATCCCCCCATCCCAACCCATTTGTCCTTTTGTTTTTATCCCCATTTTTCTACTCATCCATACACTAGATAAAGGGGGTGTGATCCACAAGGTCTTCACAATCACACTGTCACCGCTTGTAATCTACATTCTTATACAATCATCTTCAGGAGTCCAGACTGCTGGGTTGGAGTTTGGTAGTTTCAGGTATTTACTTCTAGCTATTCCAATATACTAAAACCTAAGAGGTGTTATCTATATAGTGCATAAGAATGTCCACCAGAGTGACCTCTCGACTCCATTTGAAATCTCTCAGCCACTGAAACTATTTTGTCTCATTTTGCATCCCCCTTTTGGTCAAGAAGATACTCTCAGTCCCACGATGCCAGGTCCATATTCATCCCTGGGAGTCATATTCTGCCTTGCCAGGGAGATTTACACCCCTGGGAGTCGGGTCCCACGTAGAGGGGAGGGCAGTGAGTTCACCTGCTGAGGTGGCTCAGCTAGAGAGAGAGAAGGCCACATCTGAGAAACAAAGAGGCACTCAGGGGGAGACTCTTAGGCACATTTATATGCAAGTTTAGCCTCTCCTTTGCAGTAACGAGCTTCATAAGGGCAAGTCCCATGATCGAGGGCTCAGCACATCAAACTGCCAGTCCCAATGTTTGTGACATCAACACCAGTCCAGGTGAGGAAGTCCAACACTTCTACACCTTCCCCAGATCCTTGGGGCTGGGGGGGGGGCTGTAAATATATTTTTTATCATCTGCCCAAATTACTCTGGGATGTGTCACTATTTCACTCCAGCCTATACTAACCTACCGTATCTCACTTCCTATTCAAAGTTCCATGCAATTGTGTTTGAACAAACCGACTGCAGAGTTGTACTGTTTACAAAATTTAGATCCTGTACCAAATAGACATCTCTTCCCTAGGTCTCATATGGAAGTTGAAGTTTTAAAACACAGTCAGTTTTGACCTTTACCCTTTGGCCTGGTTTGCCCTGGTCTTAACCAGACTGAGCAGGTACAGTTTTAACTTTATACAAAACTGCCAAGTAGTTCTCCAAGTAATTGTAAAATTCTACACTCCTGCCAGCACTGTATGAGAGCTCAGTTGCTCGCCAATCTTGTCAACATTTGGCCTTGTCTGTCATTTTAACTACAGCCATACATGGGAATGTGTGAAGCTTTTCAGACATTTATAGCTCTTCCTTTGTGTAGTGTCAAGTTTTTTCCCCACCCTTTCAATTGGGGTGTTTTTGTATTATTGCTTTGTTGGAGTAATTTGAACATTCTGGATACACGTCCTTTGTTAGATATATGTATTGTGAGTATTTTCTCCTCTTCTGATGCTGTATATTCATTTTCCTAATGGTGTTTTTTAAAGGGCACATTTTAAAAAAATTTGATGAGTCCAATGTTGTTGTCTTTTTCTTTCATGTTTTGTCTAAGAAATCATGACCTACCAGTGTTTGTGAAAATATTCTGTGTTTACTTCTAAAAGCTTTATGGTTCTAGCTTTTACATTTAGGTTTATAATCCATCTCAAATTATTATTATTGTTGTTGCTTTGGTATGGAGCAAGGTGGGGTCAAGTGTTTATTTTTTCCCCGTCTACTTGTTACAACATCGTTTGTTGAAAATGCTTTCCTTTCTCCATTGAATTGACTTAGCACCTTTCTCAAAAATCAATATATGGATTTATTTCAGGACATTTTATTTTGCTTCACTGATAAATTTTCTATTCTTATGCCAGAATCAACTTGCATTGATTATTATCTTTATGTGGAACTTGAATCAGAAAGTGTAGTGCCTCTAACTTTGTTCTTTGTTTATCAAGATTGTTTTCGTTTTTCTAGATCCTTTGCATTTCCATACAAATTTAACATCAGCTTTTCAATTTCTGTAAAAGGCCTGGCAGGATTTTCACTGGAATGTTTAATAATCTGTAGATCTATTTGGGAAGAATTGACATCTTGGCAATATTAATCTTTTAGTTCATTTACTTTCTTTTTAAAATTTGTCTTAGCATTGTATTATAGTTTTCAGTGATGAGGTCTTGCAGATCTTTGTGAGAATATTCCTAGGTATTTGATGTTTTTTGATGCAGTTATAAATCTTGTTTCTAAAATTTTGTTTTCCGTTTTTTTTTCATGCCTGTATATGGAACTAGAATAGATTTTTATATATTGACTTTATATGCTATAACCTTTCTAAATTCCCACCTATTAGATTTTGTAGTTTGTAGATTCCACAGGACTTTTATAACGTACACAATTATGTTGTCTTATAATGTACACAATTATGTTGTCTGTTAGAAGGTACAGATTCGCATCCTATTTCTCAATCTTTATGGCTTTTATTTCTTTTTCTTGCCTTTTTGCAAGAGCAGACACCTCTACTCCAATGTTGACTAGGACTGGTGGGAGAAGAAAGCTGGGCTGTGTCGTGACATGAGGAACAAAGCATTCCTCTCCCATTAAGTCAGGTAGTAACTTTAAGGTTTTTGTAGAAATCTGGTCCCGTTCGCTAATGCTGCCCTTTTGCAAAACACCAGAAATGGGTCAGCTTTTATAAAGGGGGTTTATTAGTTTACAAAGTTGTAGTCTTAAGGCCATAGTGTCCAAGATAAGGTGTCAACCATCAAGTACCTTCCCTGGAGGATGGCCAATGGTGCCTGGAAAACCTCTGTTAGCTGGGAAGGCATGTGGCTGGCATCTGCTCCAAAGTTCTGGTTTCAAAATGGCTTTCTCCCAGGACGTTCCTCTCTAGGCTGCAGTTCCTCCAAAATGTCACTCTCAGTTGCTTTCTAAGCATTTGTCCTCTCTTAGCTTCTCCAGAGCAAAAGTCTGCTTTCAAAGGCCTTCTCCAAAATGCCTCTGTAAGCTGCATCTCCTCTCTCAGCTCCTGTGCGTTCTTCAAAGTGTCCCTCTTGGCTGTAGCAAGCTTGCTCCTTCTGTCTGAGACTATATAGTGCTCCAGTAAACTAATCAAGGCCCACGCTGAATGGGTGGGGCCATGCCTCCATGGAAATGATCTAATCAGAGTTACCACCTACAGTTTCACATCTCCATGGAAATATTCAATCAAAGAATTACAATCTAATCAACTCTAATACATCTGCCCCCACAAGATTGCATTAAAGAATATGGCTTTTTCTGGAGCACATAATATATACAAACCAGCACAAAACCCTTCACCAGATTTCAAAATTTCTCTACTTATTTTGCTGAGATTAAAAAAAAAAAGGTCATGAATAGATTTAGAAGAAAAAAAATTCTCCTTAATTTTGTTAATGTATTGAATAATAATGATTGATTTTTGAAAGTTGATCCTACTAGAAATCCTGGGATAAACCTACTTGGTAATGATATATTATCCTTTTTGTATTAAAAAAATCTGACAATGATTTGCTAATAGTTTTGTGTTTATATATTTGACAGTTATTGGTCTGTAATATTCTCTGATTGGTTTGCTGTGTTTTCTTATCAAAATTATGTTGACCTCATAAAACAAGTTGGAAATTGCTCCTTTTTATTCTGAAAAAAAACTTTGTATAGATTTGGTATCATTTCTTTAAATGTTGGATAGCATTCATGGGTGAAGCCATTTGGGCTTAGAGTTAACTTTCTAGGACAATTTTGCTTATGAATTGAATTTCTTTAATACAACCAGTCATTTTGCTGGTTGTATCTTTCAAAATGTTTTCATTTTATCTAACTTGTCAAATTTATTGACCAAAAGTCATCTCCTTGTTATCGTTTTAATGTCTGTAGGATCTCTGGTGATGTTCTCTCTTTCATTCTTAATATTAATGGTTTGTGTCTTCTCATTTTCTTGATCATTCTTTCCAGGAATGTATTAATTCTATTATTATTTTGAAAAAATGTTTGTGCTTTGATTTTACCTATTGTTTGTCTTTTTGTATTTCTTTGATTACCGCCCTTAAAAAATATTTTCTTTATTTTGCTTACTTATGGTTAAGTGTGTTCTTCTTTTTCTAGCTTAAGAAAAAGGTAGAAAAGCTTAAGGTAAAAGATTAGCCTGTTGATTTTAAACCTTCTTTTTAAAATATAATATACATATTTGAAGCTATAAATTCCCTCTAAACACAGCCTTAGCATTGTCCTAAAATTTTGATATTTTGTTTTTAAATTTTTAGTCAGTTGAAATATTTTCCCTTGTGATTTCTTCATTGACTCATGTATTATTTAGAAAACAATGTTTCTTCATTGCCAACAATTTGGGGATTTTCTAGATAACTTATTGTTTTCTTAGTTCAGACCATTTTGGTTAGAGAACATACTGTGTGTGTTTCAGTCTTTTGAAATTATAGAAACTTGTTTTATGGCCACAATTGCGCTGTGTTTGTGAATGCTCAATGTTTATTTGAATGTTTAAAGGGATTGATAATGTGGGGCAAATATTTTATGTCCTTATGGATTTGTTCCTCAGTTCTAGTAATTACTGAGAATATGGATTTATTCTTTAGCTTTTCTGGTCATTCCTGAGAGAGAGAGGTGTTAAAATCTCCAACCAAGTTATGGATTTGTCAGTTTCCCCCATCTCTCCATCAATTTTTGCTTAAGTTTTTCAATCTCTTTTTATTTGTATACACATTTAGGATTGTTACAACTTATTCATGAATTCACACTTGTGTAATTTATGGAATGTCTGAAATAATTTTCCATAATCTTCAACAATGTCCTTTAATATTTTTCTGGTAGCACATGTCTGCTCTCAGCTTTTGTCTGACTAAAAAGTCTTTATATGCCTTCATTTTGAAATATATTTTCACTGAATAGATAATTATAAGTTGGCAGTTTTCTGTTTTCTTTTAGCCCTTTAAGAATGTTGTTTTATTATTTTTTGTTCTCCAGAGCCCCTTTTGAGAAGTCCACTGGCATTTTGTTCCATGTTTCACTCAGTGTAATGTGTCTTCCCCTCTCCACCTGGCTGCTTTTAACATTTCCTCTCCGTCTTTGATCCTCAGCAGTTTGATTATGATGTTCTTAGGTGTCGTTTTCTTTTATAAGTCCTGCTTGGAGTTTGCTGAGCTTCTTGGATCTCTGGGTTGATGTCTTTCATCATGTTTTTAAAACAATTCTCAACTTCTATCACTGCGAATATTTCTCTGCACCATTCTTTACCTCCTATCCTTTTGGGATTCCAGTCATACTTATGTTCAACTATTTTGTATTAATTGTCCCATAGTTTTTAGTCATTATCTTCCATTTTTTAAAAATGTTTTATCCTCTTTGTTTCAGTTTGAATAATTTCTGATACCTTCTCTTTGAGATCACTGACCCTTTATTCTGTTTTGTCCAGCTTTTTGTTAAGCCTGTTAAATGAAATATTCAGTTCTTACATTATAGTACTCTGTTACAGCATTTCCAATTGGTTTTTTAAAGATTTCATTTCTCGGAAAAAGTTCCCTATCCATACATGCTTTCTGCTTTTCTGCTAAATTTTTATAATTTGTTTTTTCTTAAGTATATTAAATTCCTTGTCTGCTAATTGAACAGTTGGATCATCTATGAATTTTTTAACTCTTTTTTCTTGTGATAATGGGTGACCTTTTCCTTTTTATGTCTCATAATTTTAAAATTATTCCCGATATTCTATGTAAAAGAAAAGCAGAGATTGCGTGGTCTCCACCCCTGGAAAGGACAGCACACACTGCCTTTGTCAGGGAGGGGTGTGGGGCTGAGTCGATCCAATCTGTGGTAGAGCCAGGCCTGGGCTCTGAAATCACTCAGCCCCCTGGGGAAGGGAGTTCATTTAGGTTTCTTTGCGTTCTCACATAATAGGATCTCTAGACGCTAGTATTTGTGGCATATCTGCCTTGTTCTCATTGTTCGTGTGATAGCAACTCTCTCTTGCACCCGTCTACATCCTTATGGTTTCAGACTCCTGTTATCTTTGTTGCTATTATTATGATGATGATTTTACCAACTGTGACAACCGTTTTCCACAGTGTTAAGTAATTAAGCTCTAATGTAAATGTGTAGATGGGCTGTGGTGTGCACTGCGGGGATGAGGCTGGGGGACCTGTGGGTTCGTGGAGAGCCATGCTACTGTTTCCCATTGAACAAGGTAATGATTTATGGCAGGGACTGTGGATGCTAATCGGCTGCCACATCTATTTAACAAACTGCGTTCTACCTGCGGAAGCTGCGTGTTCCATTCTGCTCTCACCTGAGTAGCCCGAGTGGAGGTCCATAGCGAGGGGCGGAGCACACTGCAGGGAAGCGTCAGTGTCACAGGCTCTGGGGAGTGGAGGCTGGGGCCTGAGTAGGGGCACAGGAAGCAGCCGAGGGGAGATCTGTGCGGAACGACTTGATATTGATCGTATTCACTGAGCACCACTGGTGCTCCCGGCTCTGCCAGTGCCTGCTGAGGGCCCTCGTGATCCGTCCTCCCTGCTTTGCAGGCCAAGACTCACAGAGGTCAGTGACTTTGGGAGTTGCCGTGGCCAGTAGAGGGAGTGGAGCTCGGATCTGACTCCGGTTCATATGAATCCTGAGGAATTCTAAGTTACGGGCGAGGAAATCCAGGCTCGATGGCAGGTGCTAGTCATTAGTTGGTACAGTTTACGTAAGCAAAGACGGCGTTTCTTCTGTTTTACTCCTCGGTCCCCTGTGCCTAATGCTGCTTGGCACATTGTAGGGTCTCAGTAAATAGTCGAATGGAAAAATGAATTTGCCGGTGAGAGCCAGCACGGGATCCTGAGGAGTCAACGGGTCTGTCCTGGGGGTGTGGCGGGGGCGGGCAGCCTGTGAAGGGGAGATGACAGGCCCCTGGAGAGTGCAGCAGGGATCGTGCCCTCTGCTCTCTCCCTCTCTGGGCTCTGAGGTTCCTGACGGTGGGCCTCCGCCCCTTCCACGTTGCCCTCCGAGCAGGAGGCTCAGCAGGTGGCTCAGCAGGTGGCTGTCGAGTCAGTGTCAGAAGGAGGAAGCAGTGGCTAACCCCGACAGCCAGGGGAGGAAGTTTCACAGTGGAGACCTCTGAACAGAGTTCGTTTTAGGGTAAATAGGACAGGACTTTTCCTGCCACTAAAGAGGAAGAGTTTTTGTCCAGACTGAGGAAGTGGATGTTGCTGAGATCAGAGGCACTAAAGTGCATATAGTTGTAGGGAGCCCGGGGGGGGGGGGAGTGTGAGAGGCACACACTGTACTGCCAGAGCGAGAGGGACTGAGAGCGAGGGAGTCAGAGAGAGAGAGAGAGGTGTGGGGTTGGGGAGAGAGTGAACAGGGTCGTGAGCCTCGTTGGCCAAGCCCTCACAGCAGCCATGCCTGATCACCTACCCTTTGGGCCTCTCAGTTACAAGTTGATGAATTTCCTATTTAGATTTAGTTAGTTAGAGTTTGGTTCCCATCCTGCAGCTGACATTGATAAGCTTCTCTTCAGGGGTTGATTCTTAACCTCTTTTTGTATCTTTCTAAACCCAAGTGGACCAAATCTGTCCCACGGCCTGCTTTTGTACGGCCTGCGAGCAAAGAGTGGTCGTTAGATTTTTAAAAGATTCAAAAAATGCAAAGAATGACATGTGACAATGATATGAAATTCACATTTCAAGCCCCATAAATAAAGCTTTGTTAGACACAGCAGTGCTCCTTCGTCGACATATTGGCCGTCACCGCTTTTGTGTGACATGGCGGAGCTGAGCAAGTGCGCGTATGCTGTGTGGCCTGCGGAGCCTAGAACATTCGCCATCTGGCCCTCCGCAGAGAGCGTTTGCTGGCCTCAGCTCTAAAGGTCTGCTGCAGAATGCACTGTTGACTCGGGGCGTGAGGGATATGGCCTGCATTTAGGAGTGAAGGGGCGGGGCGCCCACGTGCACTGCAGAAGTTCCCCCCAACCCAGGAACTTCAGCTTTCTGCATGTCGCCTCCAGTGTGTCCCAGGCCCTCAGGGGGGTCCTGGGTGGAAATAGCATTTGACTGAGGGTCCCCAACCTGTTTATGAGGCCTGCGACCCTGGGCGGCTCACCTGGCCCCTCTGACCCCCCACTTGCCCCATTAGTGAAGTGGTTGATTCTGAAAATTAAATGACATCATGCTGGTTAGGTATTTAGCGCCGCATCCTGCAGTAGAAATGGTCACCAAATGCCTTCAGTCATTCATTGTGAGCAGCAGAGAAGGTGCTTTTTGGGAAAGCACTTTGTAAACTGGAAAGCACAGCTGAAAGAGAATAAAATCTAATGTTATGCTGGTGAGCACTCAGATGACTTTGGATTCCTTATGTTTTCCTCCATTTGATTAACTTATTTTACATTGTAAACTTAATCCTTGCTTTTTGAAAAATTTAGAACTCTACCAAAAAATGGAAGCAACAAAATGTAAGTGTCCCTGGGTCCCTTAGACGTGCTTCCCAAAGGCAGACATGGGTACCCTTTTTATAGATTTCAGAAATGGACAAGCAAGTGCATATGTGATGCTAGTGTGCGTGCGTGTGCATGTGTCTGTGTGTATTTGTGTATATGTCCCTGTATTCCCATGCTTCCCTTTTTATACCTTTGTGAATATACCATATATCCTGGTCTGTTCCAGGCTGTGTTGATTACAAAAAAAAGCACAACATATCTTCACATTCACTAGAAACATGTACAAGAACATTTATATCATCACTATTTGCGATAGCTAAAACCTGGAAAGTACCCAAATATCCGTCAACAGCAAAATGCATAAATAAATCGTGGTGCATTACACAATTCTATCTATTAATACTATCCATTAATACTATCCATTAAAGGGAATTATCGCATCACACCTACAAGCAGAGATGTGGAAAATCTCATAGATACAGTCGTGGCTGACAAAGTCAGACTGGAGTGGGTGCACAGAAGCTGGGGTGGTGACCACCCTGGGTGGGGGAGAAACCAAGAGACCACGAGGGGCCTCTAGGAGCTGGAACGGTGCAGCCTCCAGATCTGGGTGCTACTCACACAAGTGTGTGCACTTTGTGAAAATTTATCACCAATGATTGGTGCACATTTCCATATGCATTTCTTCAATAGAATTTGTTAGAAATAATAAAACAAAACATACACTTGATCCTCGTTACTCGTGGATTCCATGTTTGAGGATGCGTGCTCTCACTAGGATTTCTTGGTAACCCCAAGCAAATTCTTGGGGCACTTTTGCAGTCATTCACGGACATGCATAGAGTGGTGAAAATTTGGGGTCATCTGACACTCGCGTTCCCAGCTGAGGTCGAACAAGGTGACAGTTTGTCTTCTTGTTCCTTGCTGTAAACAAGAGTCCTTGACACGGTGTATGCCCTTCTACGCTTCTTGCATTTTATGCTTTCTGTTGGTGATTTTTGCTTTTTAAAATGGCCCCAAACAAAGTGCAGGGGTGCTGTCTACAGTTCCTAAGCCCAAAAGGCTGTGCTGTGCCTTCTGGAAAAAATGTGTTTGATAAGCTGAGTTAGATGCGCTGCTGCCCATGAGTTCAATGTTAATGAATCAATACTATGTATGAAGTAAGAAACCTTTAAACAGAAACACACATAAAATGGTGTTATGTATTGATCGATTGACAAAAATGTGACTGGGGTCCCCCAGGAACCTAACCCTGTATTTGCCCTGCAAGTAGCTGTTCGGAATTCACGGATTCAGGGTTGGAGGTGACTCTGTAGCATGTAACTACCAAGAAGAACGAGAGTTGGCTGGATCTTGGATCTCGATTCAGGCATGTGGACGTCCCTCCGTCTCCGTCACCTTGCTTGTGTGGATGGAGACTTGTTTCCTTAGCCTTCCCCTTGCTGACACAGCCTTAGGGTGTTTCCAGATATTTTCTGCTGGGATGCTATTTTCCAGGACACTTTATGAGATTGGTGGAAACATGGATAGATGATGCTGTGTTATGTGGAATCCGTTCTGCCCTATGGATGTCAAGAGGGAGGTCAGCCCGTCCCAGGTGGGTGCACGGGTGTGCGTGGCCGACCCACCCTGAGCTGACACTGGTATCGTGTGGGCTCATCCTCCGACGGCACAGGAGTGGTGCCACCCATGGGCATTCCCCAGGCTTGTCACTGCTGCTTGCGTTTCCTCGTTGTCATGAGTGCTGAAGTGTTCTGAATATTAATGAAACAATTTGCAGCCTCCTTTGCAGGCTTAAAGTATTCAGCATCAGACATACTGTTTTGTTCCCATTCCAGCCAAGTTTAATTTCTCTTAACCAGCTTTGTTTTTGAAAAGTAAAATTAATGTATAATTTCAGTGTTTAAATCTCAATTTGCAGCAATTCACGACAGATTGCAAGTGAATATGATTTGTTCGTTAACACCTAATGGGCTGAAATAACTTATTGCGCAAACATTTCTAGGAAAACGATGCCACTTGAGCTAAAGCAAAGCAGGAAATGTTAGTTGTTTCTCTAATAAACTACCCTCGGGTGAGCGAGTACATTAGCGCTGCACAAACTTTGTGACTTATTCATCATCACTATTTATTATTAAAACTTTATCTGTTTCAACTTAGTGAGTGGCTGCCTTGGGATACACTGCTTACAGCAACAACAACAAAATAAAGTTTAGGCAGTTTGCATACTATTGTACAAAGAATATTAGCTGAGAACAATATGAAACCCTGGATCATTTGCACAGCCCTTTGGTGTTTAATGTTGGTAAATATTTAAATAACAGCAAGCCCATATAATTATTAAGATTTCTCTTTCTAATCCACCCAGAATGCACAGCTGCTCTAAATCACCTGTGTCACAAGGTTTGGCTGGGCAGATGTGGGGGGGGTGGGCTTAAGGGGCACTTGTTGGTTGCGCTGTCGAGGATCATGGAGAGGGAGAAGGGCCCAGGAGAGGGATCTCTGGCTCGGTCTCCTTCTTACCCTTTACAGCAGCATCAGTGGTTCCTACAAACAGGGCCTGGCGGAGAGCAGGAAGGGGTCCTTGAGTTCTGGATCACCTTTTGTGGCCAAGATCTTTGTCATGAGTCACACTCCAGGGCCTTGGCACATGCTGTTTTTTCTTCTTTTCATGGTTCTTTCTGTGCCTCACCCGCTCATTTCTCAGTTCACTTGCCCTTTGGGTCTCATTCTCCCTGCCCCCCGGTGTAACTTAGTCTCCCTATGATGAGCCTCCGATGCCTTGCGTTTCTCCTCCGTGCACTTGTGTTTGTTTGTGCAGACATCTTTCCTTTCCTCTGGACTCTGAGCCCCATGAGGTAGGGACGGCGTCTGTGTGTGTCCTTCGGACATGGCACATGGGGTGGCCAACAGTAAATACTGAAATGCATTCTCGTTGACGGAAAGAGTGAATAAATGAATACCTGTCGTCATCCATCCGGAGAAATGCCTGTGGAATCAATAGTCACCTGCTGTGTTTACCTTCAAATTGGACACATTAAAAATGATGGCTCCTGCCTAGGGATGGGGGGAATTTCAGGAGGTGGGAACTCGCTTATGTGCTTCAAAATGACAATTCCACTGTTTGAGGCAAAAGCCTTAAAGCAAGCATTAAAAACATTGTTTTTTTGGCTCAGCAATTCCATTTATAGGAATTTACTGAAGTGATAATTTGGGAATGTGTGAACATATTTGGTCCCAGTGTTTAAAATTGTGAAAAATTGTAAACAACTTAAATGGTCAACCATGGAGGATTTGTTGATAAAGCTGTAATTCATCTAAATGATGACGTACTCTGAAACTGTTAAACAATGTTTTAGAAATATTTTAATGACATAGAAAGAGGCTCATAATTTACTCTGGAATGAAGAAAGCAAAGACAAGGCATTGCATAACTACAACTATTTTTGTAATAACCTTCATGTATGTGCATGACTAGAACCATATATTCAGAATGTTAAGAGAAGTTATCTGTGGTTTGGTGGGATTTTCATTTTAATATAATAACCTTCACCCAAAATTAGAAGCAAAATGAAGCAAGTAAACCTCTGTATTGGGTTGTTGGCTTAACCCACCCAGAGAGAAATTAATTTAAGTGACTATAAAAAACAGTAATTTGTACATCCTAGGGGGATATGTGTGAAGGACAAAAAGAAATATTTTTTTCTTTTCTATAATTATATTGTTAATTATAATATTGGTATTGTTATTTGGAAGCCACTTAAATGTATTATAGGAGAAATCAAACAAGAAAGTATGACAATGTCATCAGTCACTAAATAAATATTCACCTTTTAAGAGAGAGAGAACTATAAAATAAAGTAATTTATGCCAATCCCCTGCAACCCTGTGTTAGAATTGGAAATGTCGGTATAGACTCCTGATGTATTTTCTGTTAAAGTACACGTCCCATGCCTCGGTGCTCTGGGAAGCCTGTGCACCAAGCCTAACCGAGTGACAGCGCGCGCACTTCTAGTGGCCACGTGGTGATTGCTAAGCACACACTAAGACAAACCAGAACTCACTGGAGAAATGGCTGATTCCAGATCTGGGTCAGGGAATTAGCGGAAGATGCTGGGTCATCGCCTACCAAAGAGAACAAGATAAAAGGCTTCTGAGTCACGCCAGAGACTCAGGAGTGGCAAAGATGGCGCGTGGGGCACATGGGTGGTGGGAGCAGTGACAGCCGTGGGTGGGAACGGCCATGGGAAACCCTTGAGGAAAACCTGCACCGACAGCAGCTGCAGCCGCAGCCGCAGCCACCGCCCGTGGGTTTCCTTTGAAAGATGAGAGGGAACCAGCTCACTGTTGTGAACACTAGCAAGTAACGGGAATCAAGCATTTGTTCTTGTACCTCAGGGTTCCCAAATAATTTACTTGGAAGGTTTCTCGTTCTACTGGAGTTCCGGCTCACACATGATGACAGGAGGATTGGGTTAGGCTAGCGTCATTTCCAACTTCAGATGCAGGAGTGGAACCTTGGGGTCAACCCCAGTGACTGCGGCCTCAGAGGAGAAAGAAGGAGCCATTGGGTGTCTCCTGATGGAAGCACGTGGTGCCACTTTCGGAGTCTTCTTCCTCAGATGCTCAACCTGAATCTGATCAAAATACCAGGGACAGAAACCATTGAAACGATACGATAGAGATGTGATTAACAAAACCCAGCATGTGGGAAGCTCTGTGAAGAGATGGCAAAGAAATTAAAAAGAGAGGAGAGGGAACCTGTAGATGCAAGGAACCTTACGAGAGGTGTCAGTCAACTCAGGGTATGGGCTTGTTTGGATCCTAGGCCAACAGTTTAAAAAAAAGAGCAGGTAGGGATATTTTGCCTTTTAACACTTACTGCACAAGCAGTGATATTAAGAATTTATTGCCATTTGTTACATGTGAAAATAGTATTGTGGTTATTATTTGCAAAAAAATAATCTTATCTTTTATAGATACATGCTAAAATATTTCCAGAAAAACCTGAGCTCATCAGAAAGTATAACAGGTGTCGGCCTCTTTTCCACTTTCACTAATTTTAGATCCTTGGAGACCCTTTCATTTTGAAGACTCAAAATGAGACTTGTGTTTTCAGTGCTCAGAAATTTTCTTCTATGATTTTATTGATTCTTGTCACAGAGTTATTTGCTCTGTTTTCTTGTTTTGTAACTCCCTTGGGTATATTAGATTTCCTGGTCTGATGCTATATTTGTTTTTTTTCTCCAGATACATCATTCAAAATAATTGAGTTATTTTGAATTAAATAAAGTTGGTTCATAGCAGCTTATGTCCAACATGGATACAGCAACAAAAGACATCAGTGAGCTGTTACTATAATGGAGAGGTCTCTTGAAACATGGAAAAAATCCAAAAATTATTCTGTTTTTGTAGGAAAGTGAAGTTTAGGGCAGGGAGGGAATTACCATCTTTTATGCTATAGAGAAGCAGTGTGAGCAAAGAGCCTCAGAATCACTGGAAATACTATTAAGTATTTAAATCAATTATACGAAGGCAGCAAATAATAATTCTATTTTCTTGGGCCAGCCACTAATTGCACTATAATGGTCTCCACACTTTCATCTGTCAGGGCTGGAAAGTATTAATGTAACTCTCTAGATCAGGGATTCGGCAGAACTATTACCTAATGAAGACACAAATCCCCATGTGTACCTAAATGTATGATATAGGAGTCAGCTAATTTTAGAGTTGGGATGGTGGTTTCAGAATGACAACATAAATGCCTCTGCAGTATGTAACTGTGAGGTGTTAGATTAATTGAGTTTATTAAGGACGGCACTGAAATAGCCCAAACCTTATCCATGTTCTAATTACTTTGTTTGCAAGGTTTAATTCATCTGTTTTCCCCAAAAGATGTTTCTCTCATCTTCCCTAAAAGATATGGCTCAAGGATGGTTTCATTTGCTTTCTGAAAGGCAATGTGTCATCTCATCTAGTGGGCAAGCCGGAGGTCAGCTTCTGGGCTGTCCTGGGCCCCAGGGTGCTCAGCAGTCTGTCCTCCCTCTCCTGGCCTGGCTGTCCTCTGCCTCGGCTTCGTTCCCAGGCAGGCTCTTTCCACGTGCTGGAAAAGGTGGTCACCGGTAGCTGCAGGTCACATCTGACCCCACTGGAAAGAGCAGGGAGGCTCTTGTTAGCCATGTGGCTCCCATGGCCATCCCAGAGCGCACTGCGTGGCCAGGGGAATGCTGCGCCGATGGCCGGGCGGGGGTCCGTGCCCACCACGGGCGCCGTTGGATTGGTCCAGCCCCAGCTGCCCCGGACGGCGGAGGTTTGGTTGCTCGATGGAGACTCGGGCCCTGCTACCTGGAGATGGGGGAGCTGATGGAGGGTGGGCAGGCAAAGTCCGTGCTGACATCTACAGAGGATTTTAAATCAGTTTAAGGATGGAAATCATCATGCTATGTAGCCGGCCACTTATCGGTTAAAAGTGATAGCCGCGGACGTTGGAAGCTCATCAGCTTTGCTGTTATGTGTTTAGTGGTAGAAGTAGGAGAATTTTGACAAGCCTGTGGAACGTGTAATTCATGATCTTGTCATTTCCCTCTAATGCAAGGGCTGTAATTGTCAGGTGTAAATTAGTGGGCAGCTCTTTATTTTGTTGTAAAATCCTATGGAAAAGAAACCTTTTCATCTTAGGACAGTTCAGGAATGATAAGCAAAACAAATCCATTCTATCCTCTCTAAGTGGAGGGAGCGGTTGCTTATTTGTTCTTGCTTTAGCACAGACAAAGGTCATATGACAGAAGAATTTTTATCAGAGAATTCTGGCTGATGGAGCTGTGGGAACTGCACGTCCCCAAATTCAGGGTCTGTCCTCTGGGGAAAGGTAATAGCGTAAGGGATATCTGCAGGCAGGAGGCTCAGATAGCCAAATGTTGTGGGCAGGTGGGTAGTCTTACGTGAGCTCATCAAACTTGGGCCCGCATACATGGAGCACTGACTGTATGCAGGCTACCTCGTGCTTTGGGGGTGCACATCCATCTGCATGGATGGCATGGCCCCTCGATCAAATAGGTTATGACCTGCTTTTGACAGGTCACATCAAAATAATTCAAAGAAAATGGGGGAGAGGGCTTACATGGTGAAAAATCAGGAACTTTAGATTTTTTTTCAATAAATGGCATTTTATTACTAGACTTACTGATACAATAAGTCGAATAAAATCAAAATTCAATTTGAAGGTTTCCTCCCCAGCTCACTGGTCCTAAGGAGAACAGGCTCGAGTCTCTGGGCGTGAGTTCGTTCTCCCGGACGGTGTGTGCCATCAGGACAGTCTGATTGCTGTTTCTTCCTGCGTGGCTGGAGACTGCGGCTTGCTGGTGTTCCTGCATGTCTGAAACGATTTCTACATGGTTTTTGGCTTCCTTATGTACAAAAATACATATTCATTGGGTTGAGAAAGGGCCAACCATGGTGGTTTAAAGCCTGGGAACATGGTCTACACTCCTGGTGCTTCGTGTCTTCTGGTTCCTCCATGTGGTTTGTTGGGCACCAAGTGCCTGTCGCCCTTCAACACAAAAATAGCAGTAAAGATGATTACTCCAGGGTAAGAACTGCTGCCTTTACGTCTATGGCTGGTGCAGGGAAATAGCTGATAATAAGGATCGGAAGATCTGGTCTGACTTAAAATCCTTATAAATGCCAGATTCTAATGAGCTGTGGGTGAGAGTAAGTTAAGGCAAACAAGGTCTTCCTTCTTTTGTTGACTTCCTCAGATCTCAGTGGGCGATATTTAGATTTGGCCCCAGCTGGTGTCACCTTAAGTCCACAGGTTTCCACAAGTCTGGGTGAGGGCAGGGATCTAACACTAGGATGTTTAAGCCCCTGCTGACTAATGCAGATTTCCAAAGGTGTGTTGACTAAAGCTACAAAAAGCTACTGTGTAGGTTATCAGAAAACTCAGCAACTGCAAAGACTGCCAAGTCACTGAGTCAATTCAATTCTGCCTCTAACCTCTGGAGTTAGGCCAGACCCCACGATGTCTACAAGATTGTTCTTTAGGCACCCCACTTGCAAACTAGGGTGCCCAGGCTGTCCGTATTTCTGAACAACTGGCTACAAACTCAGGGGTTCCCGCCATCCCTTGGATTTGAAAATTTGCTGGAACAACTGGCAGAACTCACTGAAAGGGCTATGCTTGTGCTTATAATTTTATCACAGTGAAAGTGTACAAAGCAGACGAAAGAAGAAGATGTGCAGAGGGTGAGGTCTGGGGGGGTCTCCAATGCACGCTTCTGGGTCCTCTCCACGTGGAGCCGGAGCACATCACCCTCCTGGCACAGCGGCGATGGACTGTCTCAGTCATGGGCGCCCGTTACAGCTTCAGGTGCCCCGAGTGACAGAATCCCTGTCCCTGTGGGTGAACTCCACCCGCAGCCCCCTCCCCTCCAGAGGCCCGGGAGGGGGGTCCACACTGGCGTGGCTCGGAGCCCCAAGCACCAGTCACGTGGCCGGCGTCCCTGGTGGGGCAGCCCCCGCCCGACGGCTACAGTGCGTGGCCCTCCCCGTGGGCTCCGTGGCGTCTTAACTGTCAAGTGTGCTCCTGGGGCCACCGTGAAAAACAGCTGACACTTCTGTCACCAGAATCCAAGGATTCCCAGGTTGCTTCCCCAGGAATGGAAGACAAAGACCAGGGCTTTTCATTATCCTGCAGCGGCCTTCCTGGAAGGGAGTTTTTAGGCAAATGGATTAATCATAGGTTGTATCACCATGAACAGTAAGTCTCCGTGGTTGAGGACGTCCAGATCCCATCCGGTTCTTGAGGCTTTCAGTGTATTGAAAGTTGAAGGACTCCTGGACCAGGGTTATACGAATTGGGATATATCCTAAATATTTACAGTGAACATATTCATGCTTTTTACTCAGCGAGTGCACTAATTAAATGTATGTTCTTACTTGAGATTACACATGTCCAGAGATTACACGTTGGATACCAAAATGGGAGGCTGATTCTGGAAGGCAGGGGGCACAGGGAGGGGAGCTGGGTTCTGGCTACGTCACTGAGCCGCTGAATCTCACTTCATCTAAACTGATCGGGTAGGTGCCTCACTGCCCAGTTCTTCCTGGCTGAGCCAATACAGCCCTTTATTTTCTAAGTTACAGTGAGTTGGGTGAAATCGTCATAACTGACACGCAGTCCTGGTTCACTCCCTGTCTCCCCCTTGAACCACACTCAGCACACACAGGATGCTAAGACTGTTTTTATTTAATTGAAAAGTCAATTATAGGTGGAAGTCTGTTGTGTGGTATGTGGTTATCTTGGTCTCTGTAACAGTAAACAAGCTTGACAAGTCCTTGATTGGCTCAACTAGATGGGTGGATTGTTGACATGACATATAATTCTAGCTATTTGCTGTCAATCCCTTCATCTTTAAATACATTGTTTTCTCTTTTCTTACACTGGTTTGACAACTTACACGGTTTGAAATGTTTTTCCCTACATTATCTCATCTGATCAAAAACTCAGGCTTGGAGTTTATTATTCAGACATTTCCTCCTTTTTCAGAGGAGGGAGTGGAGCCCGGAGGCTGCCCGTGGCCAGGGGTCCCCACTCCGTCTGCGGCGTCTTCCTGGCCCCACACAGGTGCACTAATCCATGTCAGAGCCACGTGGAGGTGTGCACGTGGCTGTACGTGGACGAACACAGTGACAGTCTGAACAGAAGCACATCCATGAAGCTGTGTAACAAGAAACCCAGAGGCTTGGCTCTCAGGGTCGGGACCTATCCTACCTGCAGTCCTCTGGGCTCCTTTCTCTTCCTGGGTTGGCTGCACCCTAAGGTGGACGCCAAGGCAGCTGTAGCCATTTCAAGCAGCAAGCCCAGGCCCGATAATATCAGAGGAGGAATTTGGGGCATACACTCTTTGTTGACGAGTTTTAATACTGACATACATGTTACAGGAGAGAGCCAAACATTTTCTCAATCCAGACAGCAAACACTTGAAAGTTGAAAGTTTGTAATGAAACATTTACTTTTTTTCTCGATGAGGTGAGATATCCTAAGGTATAAGTGTAGGTAATTACTCCCAGTTGACCTAGAGAAAATAAAATATTCTGTTTAAATGTTTAAAAAAAATCTTTTGTCTTTTTCTTGGGAGCAGGGAACCCTTTCCCAGAAGCCACCCCCGCAGCCATTTCCAGTTTGCCCAATGTTAGGTCCATGACCACCCACCAGATAGTGATTGGAAGGGTAAGGGGTGCCCAAGATCTGCTCAGAATGATCAGCAGATGGGAAACAGATGTTGGGGAGTGAGCCACAGTAACCCCCCAATATTGATTAAAATTAAAATTTACCCCCTAGCGTTTCAGGACCATTGACCTGAGATGTCTTGGTTTGGCAGGGCTGCTATGACAAGGGCCACACACTGGTCTTTTTACCAGCTCGAGTCTGCTGTCTCTCGGTATTGGAGGCTGCAAGTCCCAAATCCTGGGCTCGATGGGCCGTGCTTTCTCCCGGGGCCTGTGGCGTTCTTGCTTTCCTGCCCGACCATGGCTGCCTCGGATTCCTCTCTGCTCCATCACGTGGCTACCTGCTGCCTGCTCCTCCTGTGGCTTTCTCTGTGTCTGAATTTCCTCCACCTTTTAAGGACACAGTCCTGTGGATTAAGGCCCACTCTGATGCAATTTGGGTTTGTTTAAATAGGCTCCTTGAAGATCCTGTTCACAAGTGAGTGCACACCTTGACTTACCTTAACAGATTACATCCAAGGTCCTATTTACAAGTGGGTTCACACCCACAGGAACATGGACTAGGGCTTCAGCACGTCTTCTGTGGGGGATGTGATGCAATCCCCAACGCAGAGTTCCTTGGGCTATTGGCTGCTACACTCCCCAACCCCCCATATTTTCACCCCTCCCAGTGTCACATCCCTGGGTGGTCCCCTCTCCACTGACTCAGAGCTTGCTGGGAGATGGGAGGCACACAGTCCAGTTATCTCCATTGCCCCTCCTGGTAGCTGGTCAACCTCTGGGCATGTGAGTTAAGCCATTAACCACCAGCTGGCCACGGATACAGGACTGACCCCAGGCAAGCCTGGTTGAAGAGCTGTGTGGGTGAGTGGGACCCGCTCAGACTGCTGACCCACAGAATCATGAGCCAAATAGATGTTGCTGTTTTAAGCCATTGGGTTTTGGGGATGTTTCTTATGCAGCAATAGATAACTGATACAAATGGGAAATGTGTTTTTTTTCAGTCATATACTTTCATACTCCATGGAAGGACTTGAGTTTGCACGTCTCCATTGGTATGATTTGGAATACAGTTTATCTACAGCAAGGGTAAGAGCCAGATCTATGAGCATTAGGCAGTCAGGGCAAGTGTGCAAAGTGGGCTGGGTATAAAAAGAATTGTGAGGCCATTTTATTTTGATTGTTATTTTCCATCTTTGGATAAAGACATAGATACAGAAGTACTCTCATATAAGATTCCCACAACGTAAGTGAGGTGTTTGGGTATTTGATGACAACTGGCACAGTAGAGTCTCAGTGATAGGGGTGCAATAGGGAGAGGTGGGGATCGGGAGGTGTGTCACGGGCATGTCCTACGAGGAGGACAGCCACAGTTTATCTTTAGCCCTTGTTACCATGTGGGAATGTGGGCCAGAAATCTGGATTTTTATGTAAAATTCCTAATTTTAAACATTGGTTTAGTAAAAAATAAAGTACTGTACAGGCTTAATAAAACTCATTTTAGGCAGAACTACCAGTTTAATGTCTAGTCTACATAATCTGGCTAACACTAAAGTTAGAACAGTTACTACACATTGATGACAAGTAACTGTTCAAGGGGGCTTTTACTTTCCCATTTATTTGGGACTGGCACATTTACAGTATACAGATGCAAATGGAAAACTTTCCAGAAAAGGAGGCACAGAATCATTAACATAACACAGGGGAATTAAAATAATGAAAAAGATTACAGTCTTTGATTGCAGATCTTTCTATCTCCAAGCTTAGAGGAAACAAAAACTGATGTGGGTGAACCAGGTACAAAAAGTTTTTCAAATTCAGAAAACAAATAAAAAAATGAGGGTTGGATCCTTCTCATTTCAAAAGGATTCTCGGCCAGACATGGACTTCTTGACATGGGGATCTGATTTTATTTATCTTGTATCCCTGGCCCCTACAAGGACCTGATCTCAGGTTGGATGAATGCATAAGTGCATGAATGAATGCAAATTCCAAAGGCTTTATAGGTAATTGACATAAAGAGTGTGTGTTGGGAGGTGCTAGGATGTGGGTTAAAGGCATGGAGTTTGGAGTCCATAGACCTGGCTGTCTGCCTCCTGCTCTTGCTTTTGTACGAGAGGTCCCCGAACTTCTCTGTGCCCCATTCCTCACGTATAAGACGGGAATAATAAAAAAATTCCTCCCTGATAGTGTTCCTATGAAGATTGAATGAAAAAACCTGCTTGCAGGGTTGCACAGCCCAGCCTGAAATGTTGTTGTTACTGAGGTTGATGGCTTGTTAGTTTTAAACAGTGGATTACCAGGTGGTTTGATATAAGGGGAGGGAGCAAATTTAACTCCTCAGGGACGTAGCTTTTGAATAAAGCAGTATGAATCTGGGCGAGTTAAGTAAAAGCCCTCTGTGTGTGGATTATCTGAGAATCAGCTCAGGTTACATCTTGGGCAGAAGTTTAAGGGATGCAGGCAGAAACCCGATGCTGTTTCCAAAGCGTTTTCAGCAGCACAGAGGCCCAGATGCTTCCCTTGGGGATGCTCCTTTGCTCTGGGATTGGGCATTTTCAGCAACACGCAGAGAGGTTGTGATGAGGGGGATAAAACATGTGAGTCCATGGCTGCCATTATGCAATATTGGTGTGTCCCAGTTGCTCGTGAACAAGCAAAGAGAAATTGTATTCCCTCTGCTGGGGAAGCTGGTGGCTCTTCATCTGCTGTCTCTTTTTGGGATTGTTGCTTCCTTTCCACTTTGCCCAAATAAGAAATGTTCTCTCTAGCGCTGAATAAATGGCAGTCATAAGTACTTGTGAAAGAAGAGCTATTGCAGTTGGAAACTACTGAATAATTCTCAGATATTATTTTGTCATCATTACTATCCTTTTACTATCAGGCTCCAGATATTGGCTGGGAACTTGGGGTCCTCTGAGATACAGAGCGGGGCAGCTCCAGCTTGTAGGAGGGGAGTGGTGATGGGGGCAGAGGGGCCCATGCCCGACTTCCCCTGCGTCCGGTGGGGAACATCAACTTCTTTACCGGTTTCGTCACTTAACCCTAACCACACATAATGTATGTGAATGTGGCAAGTTTTGTTTTTTAAACTAAAGATGAGGGTGGTGACAATGGTGAAAAAGCTTGGACTGGAATGAAATGAAAAATAAAACAGCATCGAATGGAATAGTAGGTGATACTCTCCATAAAGTACCCCCGTCCCCCATCTGACCCGTTCCTTACCTCCTGCTTCTCCCCTGCAGGTTTTGCCTGGACTCCAAACTCCCCACCTTCTCACGCAGAGCTCTTGCGGCTCTGCAACGTCCACTCCCCGTCCTCACATCTGCAGAAAACCCTCCCTTCCACCTGGCAGGCACCCCTCCCGGGGCAGGTGAGGTTATAAGAGTACTCTATTTCTGTTATTACATTTTCAAACATCAGCTTTCCTGGTTTGTCAGCAGGGGAACCACGTGTGCTGTTGATGCCTGGTGTCCCAGAGGTGTTACTCAGAGCCCCCATTTGCACTCCCGGGATTGTCCCAATTTGGATTATAAATCATATGGTCACCCTAAATATTTTGCTTACCCCTGTTTATCTTAATCAGCATGATCTGATGGAAATATAACAGAAACATATATAATTCAAATTTTTCTGGTAGCCACACTGAAACATTAAAAGAAAGGTGAAATTAATTTTAATAATACATTTTATTTAACTGAATATATCCAAAATATTATTCCAACATGTAATCAGTATAAAAATTCTTAATGAAATATTCTACTTTATTTTTTTGTACTAAATCTTTGAAATCCAGTAATACAGATGGGTGTCTATTTTGTTTGCAACATGTCTCAATTTGGAGTAGCCACGTTCAAATGCTCAGAAGTAAAATGGGGCTGATGGCTACTGAATTGGACAGCTCAGGTCTAGTCCTTTATTTTTATTTATTAAATAAATAAAAAGTCTTTTATTTATTAACCTATTCCTTTCTTTTTTTGTAAGTGTCGTGATATCATGATGCCTTGGTATATCATTGTAGATACATGCTGAGATTCAGTTTGTACAGAAAAGTTAGGATCTTAATCTTTCCCTTTATTTACTAGTTTACAAAATATGGTAGTTTCCTAGCATTCTCCAAAGATTGCCAGTGAGATTTGCTTCCCTCCCTCACTTCCTTCCTTCCTCCCTTCCTTCCTTCATTTTCCTATCATTATAAACTGATAATTTCAGCATATTTCATGCACTTCAGTTAACTGGGATTACTATCTTTTCAGAAGTTCAAACCGTCCCATCTTTGGCCAGCGGAAGCCTCTTCAGGTTGGCCCCTGTATTCTTAGAAATAACGCCTGTCATCTTTGGCTCTTTGTCTTCCTATGTGACAAGATGTTCTGCTCTCTTGTGCCTTTCCTGACCCATGCCTTGGAATCAGCCACTTCCCATTGAGGAAAATGTAAAGAACACAAAGTTTTCCTTGGGGACCCAGGGTGGGCAGGTGAAAGGGTTCTTGGGAGAAAATTCTTTTCCAAAGATTAAATAGTTTATGGAACTTCAATATATATAAAAGGTAAAAATTATTTAGATACATTACAATTTTTAAATTAGAATCAATTATTTTTATAAATTAAAATTTTTAAAATATACTTAAAATAAGTATAAGATGTCCAGTGAGTGTATTGGTTGGACTCTTCTGGTTGTGAGTGGCAGAAATCCAAACCCAAACTGCAAACCTAAGGGCTGGGACTGGTGTGGGCACAGACCATGCAGGGGCTCAAACCCTCTTCGTGGGGCCTGGATTCCCTTTCTTCATTTCTCTGCTCTGTTTCCTCTGTGTGACTCCAAAGGATTTAACAACCAGATACTGACTGGTCAGCAGGGACACAGGCCAAAGTGCCCAGTGACTCCTGGGCCAGCACTAACTCTTCAGGTTCTGGATCATAGGAAGATACAGGGAGGGCCTGGGGATGGGCTAGGTGACCAGGTGGTGAAGGGACTCTTGGGGGCCTCCAGGCAGGACTGAGGTGTTCTGGTGGTTCACCCATCGGCTCAGGGTTACCAGGGATGCTTGCTCTAGTAGGCTCTGTTCTCAGGCCTGTTCTTCCCTCATGGGAGCAAGACGGCTGCCGTATCTCCAGTCCTCACAGCATGAAGTCCAGCAGAGACAGCAAGGCTGCACCCAAGTCTGAGAGTCACTCTGCCCAGCTGAGCTGGATCACGTTTCCAGCCCTGGACCAATAACTATGGCCCAGGAATGAGAGGAGCTGATTGACTTACGACATGCTTCATCCCAGCAGAGCTGCACACTGACCAGGGACTGAGAGTGGGGAGGGGTAGACCACCAAATGCAAATCAGGGCCCTGGCTGCAGGGAGGGTAACAGCAGCAGGCCTGCAACACTAACCACCAAAAAAGATGTAGAAGACATTTTTGCATCTTATCTCCACCTCAACCTCAAATTCATCACTGTTGATGAATTCATTTGTTGTGCTTGTTCATTGTGCTTGCAGAATAGTAAGAATATTTGGATGCACACAGGTATATAGGTGCAAACTGTAAATATTTTAAAGTCTTCACCTTTCTATATCTTCTGTTAAACAAAACACTGGGATTGAAAGAGGAGCACTAGGATATGTTGTTTTCAAATGTGCATCACCAAGTCAGAAGTGGCCACAGTGCAAAGTGGGAATGCGGAGCCAGTTTTTAAAAAATTAAGACTGTCAAGAAAGCCACAGCAGAGCATTGAGCCAAGCAGGGGACTTTGTGAGTGTGTCCAGGCTGCGTGCCCGTGGAGCAGCCCTGCAACAGTCCCCAGTGACAGCAAACCTTTCTCCTGTCCCTGTACGTAAAGATCAGACAGGAAGCACCCTAGAATTATCAGTGCTAACACGTCTCTGCTGCAGCTGGCCCTCAATGTGGGGCGTCACTCGAAGGTGGACTCAGACAGTGACTGAGGAACTGGGTCCTGGACTTCAGCACCCGGGGCCAGTCCCCTTGGTCTCCTCACCTCAGTTTCTCCCTCCATAAAATGGGCTCATGACACCACCTCCCTCCAGGGATGCTTTGGGGATTTAAATGAGGTGATGGAATGATGTGCTCAGAGTGGCGCTGGCACAAGGGACTACCCAGCAGGGTCTGCTAGAATTGGGTTCTGGGTGTCTGGACCTGGCACACACGCATGTGTAGCTTCCATCTGGAGGGAGCGGCCCTGCAGAGATGCCTCCCGTCATGCCCGGCGTGTGCTAGAAGGAGGCACCGTGTGTCGTGCCAGTGTGCCCCCTTGCATAATTTAATGTGGGTGGAAAGCAAAGATGCTGGGGAATTTTTAAAATGCTCGCTGCAGAGCTATAGCCTTTTTATCCAGGAAAACATCTTCAAGGAGATTAAATTGTGCACAAAAATTGCAGAGTAAACTTTATTCCAAGGTCTTCACAAACATTGTAACTGTTATTATTTATGTTGCTTTTTATTATATAGGTTTAGGGGGATAGTTAAAATATGTATAATATTTAAATAAACTTTACTTTTAGAGCAGTTTAAGTTTACAGAAAAATTGCACTGGGAGTATAGAGTTCCCTTACACTACCACTAGCTACCACCAGTTAAAATATATTTTAAGAAAAAAGAAACACAAATTAAATCTTGTCAGAACTCTTGACTTCCTACTTCTATCCCTGAAGGCCCTTGCTCTCCTAGGACTCCTGGCCCTGCCAGAAGCTCTCTTAAGTGAACTCACTTAAATGGGTACTGGACTTTTGTCATTAGATGGTTAAAAAAAAAAAAAATGACTGAAACTTCATCTTACAAGAATAAAAGTTATGAAGACAAGTTTATCTTATATTTAATACTATTTAAATAGTAACTGTACCTGTGAGCTGATTTTAAAATACAGAACAGATAAACCAAGTGTTTATTTTGTTTATACTTTTCCTAATATGATTGTGTGATAGCACAGTATAATATGCCTTGCTTTGTTTGCTTTTTTTTTTGTTTCAAATCCTTTTTTTGTTAACGTTTTTTATTCATTTTATTGAGATATATTCACATACCACGCAGTCATACAAAACAAATCGTACATTTGATTGTTCACAGTACCATTACATAGTTGTACATTCATCACCAAAATCAATCCCCGACACCCTCATTACCACACACACACAAATAACCAAAATAATAATTAAAGTGAAAAGGAACAACTAAAGTAAAAAAGAACACTGGGCGCCCTTGTCTGTTTGTTTGTTTGTTTCCTTCCCCCACCTTCCCACTCGTCCATCCACAAACTAGACATTTCTGTTTGCTTTTCATAGCACCATCAGGAGGAGGGACATTTTCTTTTTTTTAATCCAAAACATCCCATTCACCTCCTCCCCCCATTGTTCATTTACTTTTTTTTTAAATACAGTTTAATTGAGATATATTCATACCCACTGCAGTCATCTACAGTGTATAATCAGTTATTCACGGCACCATCAGACAGTTGTGCATTCATCACCAGAATCAGTTTTTGAAATTTTTCCTTATTCCAAAATAAAAATAACAGCAAAAAAGAACACCTAAATCTTTCCATCCCCTCCATCCCACTCTATTCTTCATTAATTTTTGTCCCCATTTTCCCACTCATCTGTCCATACGCTGGATAAAGGCAGTGCGATTCACAAGGTTTTCACAGTCACACAGTCTCACTGTGCAATCTACATAGTTACACAATTGTCTTCAAGAACCGAGGTCACAGTTTGACAGCTTCAGGTATTTCCCTCTAGCTATTCCGATATACTAAAGACTAAAGAGTGATATCTATATAGCACATAAGACCCTCCAGAGTGACCTCTCGACTCCATTTGGAATCTCTCAGCCACTGGAACCTTATTTTGTTTCATCTCTCTTCCCTGTTTTGGTCAAGAAGATCCTCTCAATCCCACAGTGCTGGGTCCAGACTCATCTCCAGGAGTCATTTCCTGGGTTACCAGGGGGATTTACACCCCCGGGAGTCATGTCCCACGTAGTGGGGAGGGCAGTGAGTTCACCTGCTGCATGGGCTTAGAGAGAGACGGGGCCACATCTGAGCAAGAAAGAAGCTCTCTTGGTGGGGGGGGGGGCACTCCTAGGCACAATTATAAGTGGGCTTAGCCTCTCCCTTGCAGCAACCAGCCTCACAGGGGAAAGCCCCCAGATTGAGGGCTCGGCCCACTAAATTGGCAGTGGTAAGAGGGGCATTTTTGAAGTCATTCAAAGTCTTCATCAATTTTTCAAGAACCTTCTTTAAAAAATATTCTTCAAAACATTTGTATGGAGGCATGACTTACAGTAAATTGCACAATGTTAGGTATTTCAAACACCCCAGAATATGTCCCTGTCCCCAGAACCTTCCCTTAGGTATCTCCGCAATCAGTAGCACCTCCCCAGCAAGGGGTGACACCGCGCTGACTTCCTTCCATAGACCAGGCTTCCCTGTTCCTGAACGTCCTGCAGATGGGGCATCAGCCTGTGCACTTCCGCGGCTCAACCGATCGAAGCCTGTGAGGTCCTCCCGGCCAGCTCTGCGCCCGTCATCCGCATCTCTCTCCGCTGTTCTGGGCTGGGAACGTTCCCCAGTTTATCTACCTGTTCACCTCATGATGGATTTTTGCCTGTTATAAATATAGTTGCCAAGACATTCTACCAAGAATGTTTCTTAATTCAAATAATTTTTCTTTTCAAATGTCTGTGTTGTCCTTATTGTGTCAATTTTCTTTCCTTCAAATGTTAGCTCTGCTGAATCCTCACTTATAAATGCCTTCCCATGAGATTCTGTATTTTCCAAAATTGCAGTTACCTATTCGTAATATCCTGCATCATTTGCAAGATTTTCGCATTCCCGTTGAAACCAGTGTGTCCTGTCCTGCTAGATGCTGCTGACGTCTGTCTGTCACGGAAGGTCACGGAAGGTCACAGCCGGTAACACTGCTGGTGCCGCGGGTGAGGGCAGGGTTGGTGGACTGTGGGCTGGGTTGCTTGGAAGGGGCTGGATTTCTAAGGGTCATGTATACGTGAATATTTTCAGATTGTGATAACTCTTTCCTCCCTATTTAGTCTTGTAACTGGGTATTGGTTGATGTGTACCCAGCTTACAAGACCTCTTAGATTCCATTAGAGTCCATCGCTGCAGAGAACCCCTAAACTTGCCACTCCTGAGGAACCCCTTCTCATCCGTCAGCCTGGGCCCCCATCTTTGATCCGTGCCGCATAAACGTGTGAAGGGAACGTCCTCGCTGAAATCACAGACAGCTGAACGGTGATTTGAATTGCATGAGCCTTAAGGTCTTCCTAAAGAGATATGCGAAACCCATGGTTAGCATGATTCTGTCCAAGCCTCAGGAAGTACAGATAGCCCCCTGACATCAACACAGCGGGGGATGCTTGAGGGACCTCATTTTAATGAATATACGTTTTGACTTTTCATCTATAAGGGAATTAGGGCAGGGGATTCATTTCGAGCCGCTTAATTAATAGCCAGATTGACTATACTTTTTTTTTATTTGATTTTATCTCATTACGAGGGAGGTGGGAATTGGTTGCACTTTCCACTCCCTAGTAAGCATGCCACACGTCGTCACATGGCCCAGGGATGCTCGGTGCCAGGATGCAGCCGCACTTCTGGCGCCGCTTGCACCAGGATTAGAGGCGGGGTTTTCTGTACATCTTTGCACATTGTCTCTGGGCAGCGATGAGGATCTGGAGGGACTCACTCGGTTCTTTGTGTCAGGGTGTCTATAAGGAGTGCAGGGAGCAGGCTGGGTCTGTCCAAGCCCTGTTGGCCCTGAGAAGACTTTGGGGTGATTGTGAGGTGTTTCCACTGGGAGAGAAGTTTCTTGGGGGTGGCAGAGGGGGGCTCCTGCTGAGCTGTCTGCTGATGGGTGGCAGCGTGTGCTTGGTATCTAGTGATTATTTAGGATGCACCACATGAAATTTCTGTTTTGTAGGTCAAAAAGGGTTGACTCCTAAGATTTAGCCAGTACTTCCTGGAGCACATAGACCCAGCCTCTATTGCCAGTTGCCCTCGGTCTGTCGCTTTGGCCCGTGGCTCCGCTCTCAGCCGTCCTGGGTCAGAGCGTCCCTCTCCGTGGGTGCTCTCTAATCCTGCTGCCGGTGCTGCACTGGGATGTAGAAAGAATTCATATCCACAAACCGAGGGATATGAGAAATGTCATATTTCTTCATTTTCTTTACATTGAATTAAATATGACTCTGAGGGAAATGCACTTTGGAGGCATTTTGGAGATCTCTTTACTCTTTTTTGGCAGCACCAAAATCCTGGAGGTTTATGTGTAATTGGGGCAGTCGTTCTTGGCTTCCATCTGCAGTGCTCACTGCTGATTCCTTGTCCATTCCTATGTGCTGTCTTAGCGTTCCCGGTTTGCTAATGCTGCCCATTATGCAAAATACCAGAAATGGATCGGCTTTTATAAAGGGGGTTTATTTGGTTACAAAGTTACAGTCTTAAGGCCATAAAGTGTCCAAGGTAAGGGGGTACCTTCACTAAAGGATGGCTATCGGTGTCCAGAAAACCTCTGTTAGCTCGGAAAGCTCGTGGTTGGCATCCACTTGCTCCTAGTTACACTTCAAAATGGCATTCTCCAAAATGTTGCTCTTGGGGCGTTTTGTCCTCTCTTAGCTTCAGCTTCTCTTCAAAATGTCACTCTCAGTTGCTCTCAGCTCCCTCTGTCTGTGAACTCCTTTATATGACTCCAGTGATCCAATTAACACCCACCCTGAATGGGCTGGGCAACACCTCCATGGAAACCATCAAATCAAACGTTTCAGTCACAGTTGATTGAGTCACATCTCCATGGAAACACTCAAGCAAAGAATTCCAATCTAATCGACAGTAGTACGTCTGCCCCCACAAGATTGCCTCAAAGATAATGACGTTTTGGGGAACACAATACATCCAAACTGGCATAATTAGGTAAACAAAAGCTGTATAAAGGCATAGTTTTCCAGCAGCTTCTGCCTTCTCTTATTGTTTTACAGGGTTACCCTGTCATAAGTGTTTTGAAAGAGGTTCCCATGGTGCTCCATTGGCCTCCCAGGTGAACCGATGGGTGATGCCTCCAGGTGTGCTGGGTGCCTGGGCTGTAAGACCCTTGAGAGCAGGGCGATGCTGGTCTTGCTCACTGCATCCTCTCCTCATCGGCTGGATGAATGACTGAGATGGAAAATGCCTCAGGGGTGACTGAATCAGGAAGTCTGGAGTTTCAGGAATGAATTGAATTGAATTCCTCCCAAACTGGCTGTCAGCCAATGTAGGTGGAGGAAACGCTCCTGAGACCCACTTGCCCTTTTTGGTGGAAAGAGACCTAAGGGGTAACAAAACATTAGGAAGAAATCAAATAAAGAACCAGCAGTTAATTTTCACTACAAATTTTTAAATTATGGTACATTTTTATAATTTATTAGTAAACATATAAAAATATGATCTCTTTTTTTAAATCAATTTTTATTACAGTATAACATACATACAGAAAAGTACATAAATGAAACTTGTACAGTTAATGAATCTTTACTTACTCAAAGTAAGTTATTGGCATCTCAGAGGGACCGCACTGCTCACTCCAAGTTACTGCATCTGCAAATGGTCACCACATCAGAAGTCCTATCGTTAGGGATTAATTTTGCTTGTTTTGAACTTCATGTAAATGGAATCATGCAGGATGTTTTCTTCTGTGTCCGGCTTCTTTCATCATTATGTTTGGGGCATGCATCAATGCTGTGTGCAGTTGTTCTTTGTTCCTTTTCCTTGCTGTATAATGTCCTGTTATTTGAAGAAATCATGATCTATGCCTTGTACTGTTGATGGACGTTTGCGATGTTTCCAGTTTTTGCTGCATGAGCATCTCCGTTTGCATCCTTGGCGTGTGTGTCCACACACTCCTGTGGAGTGGAATTCCACCTACGAGTCCCACAGAGGGGGCTCCTGAGGGCTTTTGTAGCTTTGTGTCAGTCAAGCATGGGAGTCACAAAATGTGGAAGGCATTTTCAGATCAGGCAGTTCCAATCCGCAGAGTAATTCTCTGAAAAAGTTATGAGCCTTCAGTGCCACCGTCCACCAAAGCTGGGAACTGGTACCCTGAGACGAAAGTGATCGGGGAGGGTCACCAAAAGCGTTGACTACACAGAGCGTGGGCGCTGCTTGCCAGCTTCAGAGGGCGTGGGGGCAGTGGGCTTCCAAAGTGTCTGTAGCAAAATGCGCCCCCACTAGTGGCATAGGATGTTCCATTGTTCCAAATCCTCTTCGACGATGGTGGTTCATCGTGATTTTAACTTGCATTTCCCTGATGATTAATGAAGCTGGGCCCCCTTTCTAATGGTTATTTGCCATTTAGATATTCCCTCTTGAGAAGTGTCTCAAGTCTTTTGCCAATTTTTCTATTGGGTTGTCCACCTTTTTCTTATTTATTTGTGTGAGTTCTTTATATATTTTGGATACTAGTCCTTGTCAGACACTTTTATTAAAAGTATCTTCTCCTTCTTTGTGGTTTGCCTTTTTACTCTCTTGATGTGTTACTGGCTGAAGAGAATTTCTTAATTTTAACCAAAGCCAATATGTCAGCATTTTCCCTTTATGGGACACAGTACAGTTCTAAAAGGAGCCCTGAGACTCCTTTCATAGCCACTGACACCTCCCTATCTCTCCATCTCCCTACACCCTGGAAATCACCTGTTTGTTGTCCATTTCTATAAATTTGTCATATCAAGGTTATATAAAATGGAATCTTACACCGTGTAACTTTTCAAGATTGGCTTTCTTCACTCAACTTAATTCCCTTGAAATCCATCCAAGTGGTTGTATTCGTCAAAGGTTGCTCCTTTTTACTGCTGTGTAGTAGTCACGTGGGTTTGATTTTAGGATTGCGTAAGATATGCTTAGCAATTGGGAGCTGGCACAATTCCACTATTCAGAAACATGATATGAATTTTAAAAATTGACTTCAGTGACGCATGCAGCTCTGGATCTTGGAGAGATCCTGGTTAAACCTGGATGAGTGTTTATGTGGTGCTAGTACTTGGGGGCTAGTTGAGGCGCCCCGACTCTCCCCAGAACCTAGAGCCCTGGCGTCCATTGGCCTGTCAGCTCAGAATTCCCCAGAGGAGAGGCAGAGCCCCCTGAGGGGCAGCCAGGCCACCAGCTTGCGGAAGCCCGATTGAACCTACTAATATAGCTAAGGTGAGAGTGTGCCATTCAGGGAGGGTTTGCTTTGTTAGGAGAGCACAGATATGCAGGAATCCCACTGGCAGTGGCGGGAAGTTCCCATTCAGACCCCTCTCCAGGGCCAGGGAGAGCTTAGCCAGTGGCGTATGTCTGGCCGGATCGGCTAAGCCTGTGGTGTGAGGCTGATGTGTCGTCTTCACCTGATGACGTTAGATATTCAGCGTCCCCACCTCTTCTTGTTTTTGTTCCAGGCCCCGTAGACTGATGGCTTTTTATGTGCTGCGCTCATCCATAGGGAGAGAGTGGGGGAGTCAGTGCGACTCTAGCATCCATGCTCAGTTTGGGTCATTTCTCATTCCAAAGTCAAACAGATGATATTCGGAATTTGCCCTTGCTGCTTGTGCCTGCGGTGAGAGGATGGGTTGGTCATGCAGAGGCATATTTTCCAATTACCATGATAATTACATGACATTTTGCCACCATTTATTAAATGCTTACTAGATGCCAGGCTCCCTGTGAAACGCTTTGCATGTATTACCTTGTTTTAATCTTCACTTCAATCCTATGAGCTGTTATTATCCAATTTTGAAATTTCTCGAGTAGCATTTAGAGGGTTTGGGGCTCACTCAGACCCACAGCTAACAAGTGGCAGAGCTGGGACTCGAATCGGGGGTCTGACTTCAGAGCCCAGGTCCTCAGCCACAAGGCCAGGGCTTAGTTACCACAAGTTAAAGAGTTGGCTTTGGATCTTATACTTCAGCTTTAAAAGCTTGGTTAAGAGTGTGTTCCCATGAGGAGAGGCTCTCAGTATCCTGAGAGAATCAGCTTTTGATCCCGTGAAGCCAGTGGCCACTGTGAGAATCAGGGTGAATTCGTGAGGTGAGGGGTTGTAGGAGTAAAGAAAATAATGGAAATAAGAATAAAATAGAGTAGGTAATGCTGACCAAGCAATTATTTGGGCCAAGTTCTGTTCTAAATGCTTTGCATCTATTAACTCATGAATCCTCCAAACAGCCCTTTGAGATTAAAAATGTCCTCAGCCCCCGTTTGGGCGCAGAGAGGTTAGGTAACTCACCCAAGGCCACACAGTTGGGTGGGACCAGGCTGGGTCTGGACTGCACACTCCGGTCGCCTGGCTGTGGTGTGCTCTCAAATGAAGGGAAGGTGCCGGGAGCACCCACCTGGGTGCCCTGTGAGGGGTGCTGTCAGCCTCCATCTACAGAAGAGGGAGAGGAGGTGCCCGAGGCCTCTTGGGGGACTGCCAGCTGCCTCTTCCCAGGTGGAAGGATCACGTGACGTGGTGATGTGACTTTGGGGTCAGTCAGGGTTAACCGGAAGAGGGATCTCGTGAGAGCACTGGCTCACTTGTGTGCGAGGGGCTGGAGAACCAGGTGGAGGGCAGGGTCAAGGGGAAAGTTTAGGGTCTGGCAGCAGGAACTCAGGTCTGGGTCTTTGGGGCAGTGCGGCTGGTGAGCCGGCCACCTCTGACACTCATTTCTGTGTCGTGAGGGTTCCCAGCGTATCTGGGGAGGGAGGTGAGTGGGGGTTCTCTGAGCAGACGCGGCCCCCACTGATCGATGGCGGGCACCGTGACTCACAGCCAGTCTGGGACCACACACGGTGGGGCAGACGTGCTTCCCCCAGCGGGAAATGGGAAGAGTTCAACAAGAAGGGGAGTGGAGTTTGGGGGCTCCCAGCCCAACCAAGTGTATGGCGCCCAGTTACCGCCATGGGTATCAGAGGAGGGGCAAAGGCTTCGGGTGGGGGCCGCACAAGGTTGCAGCGGATTCGTCTGATGATAGTTCTCTGTCACTTCAGTGAGTTCTCAGGACCCCCAGGAAAACTCAATTTTCCATAAATGATGTTGGAACAATGAAAGCATTTTACCAAATTTGGGGCAGATTAAATTTGGCTGTCTTTAAAGTAAAAAATCCAGAATCCCCTACTTCTCATTTACTTTACATTTCCATGCAACATTTGTTTTCCAACCGAGTGAAATCCATGATGAAGCCGATGAAAATGAATTGGTCTTTAATGGAGTTTTGTGCAGAAAAATATGACAAGTAACAGCCAACTTAAAAAAATGGGATGTCTCTGAAAAGTTTAAGAAGGTATTGGTTTGCCAAAAAGAAAGGTAAAAGGCGATGAAATAAGTTCAAAGATATTTCAAAAGGGAAGGACTTCAAATGAGGAGATTCAAAATGATTCCTTTGAGTCCTAAGAAAAGAATGTTTGTGCAAAGTGGTTGGCTGGAGGCTCTTGTCCCCTGACCTGTCTGTGTCGAGGGGACATGTGAGTGCTGAGGGGAAGGAGCACAATTATATCCACCAAAGACGGGCCCAGCTATTTTACTGGGAGCAGCAGCCTTTAATTTTTCTAAGGCTTTGAAATCACCAAAATGGAATGCTTCTGTTCCCCAAGAAACCTTCGGTCTCTGCAGGGAAAACGTGTTCTAAAAGTGAAGTCCTCAAGGAGAATGAGGTGGGACACTCCTGCTCACCGAGCCCCCTCCCCACCGGAACTCCCCCAAGTTTGGGGGGGAGGGGAGTGGGTCTGGGGCTGCAGCAACTGGCTTAGAGCTGCAAGAGAGACTTCCAGAACTTCTTGAAAAAAGTTCTTTATATGCACAGAAACAGCAACAGCAGAGAAACAAAAAATAGTCCTGCTTGATATTCTATTTAAAAAGAAAGAAAATATCCGTGGTCATATAGGAGAAGCCCATTTCACCCCCTATATTAGGATATTAATCTACATTAGGATATTAAAATCTCTGAGAAACCCTGAGCAAAAGCAACTTAATAAACTTAATAAACTTTGTGAACCCCATTATTTTTCAGATGTATTCGCTCATGTAGCCTTTGTTCTGAGAAACATGCTTTTTTGGAAATGCTTTTCCTCGATTGTGAGATGCTGGGCGGGGAATCAATGCTGATGCCTGTGGCAGGAGGCTGTCTGAGCCAGATTCCCCCTTAATGACCTGGTGTTCTAGTTTGCTAATGCTGTGGAATGCAAAACACCAGAGATGGACTGGCTTTTATAAAAAGGGGGTTTATTTGGCTACACAGTTACAGTCTTAAGGCCACAAAGTGTCCAAGGTAACACATCAGCTATTGGGTACCTTCACTGGAGGATGGCCAATGGCGTCCGGAAAACCTCTGTTAGCTGGGAAGGCACATGGCTGGCATCTGCTCCAAAGTTCTGGTTTCAAAATGGCTTTCTCCAAGGACGTTCCTCTCTAGCAAGCTTGCTCCTCTTCAAAATGTGTCTCACAGCTGCACTGAGTTCCTTCTCTTTGAGTCAGCTCATTCATATGGCTCCACTGATCAAGGCCCACCCTGAAAGGGCGGGGCCACGCCTCCATGGGAATATCTCATCAGAGTCACCACCCACAGCTGGGTGGGGCACATTCCAAGCAAATCTAATCAGCACCAAAACCTCTGCACAAGACTACATCAAAGATAAAGGCGTTTGGGGGACACAATACATTCAAACTGGCACACCTGGTCTGCTTTGTTGGATAGAAAAGCTGGGGTGCCACACCACTTTGCAGGAAGGAAATACTTCTCCAGTGCGTGGTGTCTGCCTGAAAGATGAAGACGGGGCGTGTCGGCAACAGGGCGGTGTAACGTGGCATAGCCAAGGTCCTCGCGCCTCCTTTGCTTCCGTCTTGACAGTCCCATCAAACTGAGTGCATTTGGCAGGACTCTGTGTAAAAAGAAACCAACCTCCAGCTGAAACTGGATTAGGCAATACAAGGGGGAATTAACTGTGGCAGGCATGGCTAGAGCCGGGGGTTCCAGGCGTGGTCGGGTGCCTCGCTCGGTCTGCTCTTTTCTCGGTTGGTTTCATTTTCTAAGACGCTTTCATACTCCGCAGGCTCTCCCCATGTAACAGCAGAGGCAGCCTGGCAACTCCAGGCTCACATCCTAGCAGCTCAGCATCCTCACCCGAGAAAGAGCTTCTCTTCAGCAGAATTCTAGCAAACACCCAAGGGTGGCCTCGTTTAACTGGACCGTGTTACAAGCCCATCTCTGAACCAATAACTGTTAGACCTGGGACGTGGGAACTGTTTCTGGAACTGGCATGTGGGTCAGCTCCGTCCAAACCATGTTGTCTGAGAGTGGGGAGTAGGTGGGGCCCTAAAACAAAATGAGGGGCAGGGGAATAGCCCGAAGAAGGGACAGACGCCCTTGCCAAGGAAAAGGGCTGTCCACTGCATGAAGGCTGAGACGGAAAATAATTGGGTGGGCCGGGTGGCTGGGGAAACTGTGCTCAAGATGAAAGCCTTTTTCCTACTGATGCAGTTGGAATTCCCCTAAGGTTGGCACTTAAATATTCACTAAATGAATAAATGAAAGAAGGATTCAAGGAAATAGCTGACAGTAAACCCCGGTCTATGTGGCAAGTTTGTGAACTACTGGAAAATAGGCACAGATGTGGCCTGCCTTCCACCCACTGGACCTGAGTCCCACGGAGAGACGATGTGCTCCAGAGTCTGGGCAGAATTAGATGAAGTTCCCACAAGATCTGCTGCAACCCAGCACCGCAAAGCCAAATCGATCCGGAATTTGCATCCTGCATGTCTGCTGGCACTGTGGGCAGAGCCGGGCTCCACTGTCCCAGGCAGGTTCCCCGTGGGCTTTCGGGTCGTCCTGAAAAGGAGGGGTTGGACGCCATTCAAGGAGCCTCCTGCCAGCTTGCACAGTTGTTCTGGGCAGATAACTCCCATCCTGACAAGTCGACAGATCCGAGCGCCTCTCAAGAGCAGAGGCCTTGGCGACGGCAGGGAAATGATGTGCTCTGGACGCCCTGATGGCATTTTTCTTAAGTCATGGGTAGACAAGCGGGTTCTGACTCCCGCAGCCTTTGCCTGTGGGTTGCTCTTTGTTCCTGCTGGCCCTTCTCCGCCACGGTGGCTCACCTAGATGACACGACAGGCCGCGTCTCCAGCCGGACGACCTGCATTCGCAGGCATCCACTGTGTTCTCCTGTCTCCTTCCTCTCTCTCCTGACATCCCAGGCTCGAGTCCCCAGTTTGCATTTTCTCATCCAGGCCTGTAATCGTCTTAAATGATCACACTCGATGCAGCCCAGAACGGACGGCACGTAGGCTCCCAGGTTCCTGAGGGCGGATCCAAACCCTCAGTTCATTATATCCCCACCTTGGGTCCCTGGCAGAGAGAACTACAAAATTTGTTTGTTCCATCTGTGTTTCTTTTAATAAAAATTTTAAATTTTAGGATAGTTTTAGATTTACAGAAAAATTGCTTAGATAGCATGGAGAGTTCTCATGCACCCACTGTGCCCTCCTACAGCACCCTACATTGCCGTGGTCCGTTTACCATGTTGAGGCTCCAATCTCGATACCTCATTGGTAACCAAAGCCCACGCTCAAGCCAGATTTCCTTGGTTTCCCCCTAATGTCCTTTTCCTCTTCCAGGACCCCATCTGGGATCCCACATCACATTTAGTCATCCTGTCCCGGAGCCTCCTCTGGGCCGTGATGGTTTCTCAGACTTTCCTTGTTTTTGATGCTCTGGACCTTCTTGAGGACTGGCCAGGCATTTTGTAGGTTGACCTTCAATTGGGATTTATCTGATATTTCCCCCAGGATTGGACTGGAGTTACAGGAAGATTTACATTTATGACCCTCAACATTTTTACTTCTGAATTGGACATGGGAATAGCCAACATGTAGTGAATATTTGCTGCCAACCAGCAACGCTGAGCAGCCCACCTGGACTCTCCCAGGTAATCCTCACCGAGGCTGCACCAGGTAGACACCGTCTGCCCAGCACCTCACAGAGGCGGGAAGTGACGCGCAGCTTGGTTCCCACCTCCCAGCGGGACGCTATTACCTCCGGCTTCCAAGGGAGCAGGGACAAGGAGTGCCAAGCTTCTCCTAGGAGGCCTGGCAGGACGGAGAACTGGTAATAACCGTTCTAAAATTGCCCTCTGTCCCAGCAGGAATTGTGCCTCTCGTTTTGAATTTGTTGGCTTTTTATAGAAGATGGCTTACTGTGGGCTTAGCGCTTTACTTGGCGGCTGGAGCAGCCCCGAGCCAGTGGCAGCCACCCTCCAAGGCCGGGAGCACAGGGCTTTGCCAGCCAGAAGGTGTAAATTGGGGACCTTTGCAGAAAGGAACTGGCAGGACCAGCTTCGAGTATTAAAGGGGTTTATGGAAGATTTGGAAAGGCCGAGGTAACTCCATGCAGGAGTTAGGAGTGTACGTGTGAGTGGGTGAGGATAGGAGCAGGGGAGCCCGGGCCAGGCAGCCGGTCAAGGAGCATCTCACTGCTGCCCTGGACCCACACCCCCTTCCCGCACTTGGCTTTGGGATGTCCTGGGACTCTGCCGGCAGGCCTCCGTTGTCTCCTGCAACAGAAGCCACCATGAGTAACCGCAGAGCTGCCTGTCACCCCCAGCCCCAGCAGGCTCCAGCCCCTGCTTCGCTTGCTGCATCAGGACCTCCCAGAGCTCCGGGCCCTACTTCCCCAGAGCTTCTAGGTCTGACTGCCAACAAGGACTGTTTGTCCTGCAGATACATTATTTAACATCCTTAATTCTAATCATTTTAAATTTTAATATATTTATTTTAAAAGGACATTTTGTATCATTATCATAAATGGAAAATCAGTGTCACCTGCCATCATTAATTAAAAGAACTGCATGACAATTAAACAAGTGTCTGTCCTTGTATGACCTAAAATCCCTCTTCCAGCAGCAACGATCAGGTAAAGACTTCAGGAAACCCTGGGGAATTAAGCCAAATAGTATTAGTTGGATGTTTCTTGGTGCAAATGCTTTTGTAATTGATCCGAGGAGGTTCTACAAAGGTGACCGGACGAGGAGCAGGTTGAAACCAGGCTCTCCAGCCTCCTCCCCTCCACCACCTCCTTTCCACCATGAGGACCACTAATGCCACAGATCTGGAATCCTTTGAAATAACCCCAGTGGAACTGGCTCCTGTCCCTAATGAGCATGGCTGGTGAGAAGAACTGGGAACACCCAGGGAGAATAAAGAGCTCCACTTGAATTACTCACATCACACATTAGTTGAAAACCCCCCAGAAGTTTAAAAGGACATTATTTATTGTAATTTATGGAAATATATTAGAGAATTTCCTGATGCAACTGAAAAGGTCTAAATTATATCCAAAGGAGAATATTTAATGACATGTTAGAGGGTGCTATATTTGAGAGCTATTTGTTAAAGTGCTCCCAATTTTGACAAACATTTGTAGAAGTGATTTTATTTTTTTTATCTGGAGGGAACAGAAGTAATATATGGATGAAAACTTGGAGTAATATTCACAGATAACATTGGGAAAAAGAAGAATTCAGCATCTAACACATTTTCTCTTGCATAATAAATCAGGCATCACCAGCTTATGTATATAAGCATCAGAACTCATTTTTATAAAACCAATAAAGAATGTTAAATCAGGAATTTTGTTAAAATTTTAAGTTAAACAGATGGGAAAAGACTCTCACTAGTGCTGATTCACCTAATAGGAATCTCAGAATAATTTGATAAAATCAGGGCAAATAGAGACACCACCTTGGCATTTTCTTCGGCCATATTCCTATGTCAGGTGAATCATCTGGATGTTGAATTTGCCCACCCGCTTATGAGGGAGACCCCCATCTCTTTGTTTTCCCCTGAAACAATCAGGGGCATTCCTTCTTTCTTTAATTCACTGATATTCATTGACTCCTCCCTAATGTCCAGGGTACTGGTCCTTCCTCGTGGCACTTACATTCTAGTGCAGGAGACGGAAAGCAATCGCACGCATACGGTGTCAGAGAGCGGACATGTCCTGGGAGGAAAAATTAAGTGGGAGGGAGACGGAGAGTCGCTGGGGTCCCCATTTCAGTGGAGTGGCCGGGGAGGGCCTCTGCAGGGCAGCCTGAGCGGAAACCTCCACGAAGCGAGGAAGTCATGCCACCAGAGACCCGGAGGAAAAGTATTCCGAGCTGAAGGAACAGCAAGTGCCCGTCGTGTTCCAGGGATCATGTGAGCTGTCACCAAGAAACAGCACGGCCAGGGCGGCTGCGGCCGAGGGCGGGGAGGGAAGCCGGACCACGGAGGGCCGGTGAAGCCACCCGAAGACTCAGGTTTTTTTTTTCTCAAGCAGTTTCATTGAGATATATTCACACACCACACAGTCCATCCAAAGTGTACCATCTATGGGTCGCAGTATATTCAGAGAGTTGTATATTCATCACCACGATCAATTTTAGAACGTTTTCATTACTCCAAAAAGAAAACCCACAAGTCTTATTATTGACATTGAGCATTGGTGTGGTAGCTTTGTTCACATGATGAAAGAATATTAAAATATCACTGTTAACTTTAGTCCATAGTTTGCATTAGGTGTATTTTTTCCCCATGTACCACCCTATTGTTAACACCTTGTAATAGTGATGTATGTTTGTTCTAGTCCATGAAAGAACATTCTTATGTTTATACCATTAACCACAGTCATTGTGCACAAGGTTCACTGTGTTACACAGTCCCATGTTTCATCCTCGAGCTTTCCCTCTAGTGACATACACAACCCTAATCTTCCCATTTCAACAGTCACACCCGTAATTCAGTGCTGTTAATTACACTGACAATAATATGCTATCATCGCCCCTATCCATCTCCAAACATTTACAATCAACCTAATTAAAAATTCTACACAAATAAAGCATCAGCTCCCCATTCTTTACCTTCATTCCATCTCCAAGTAACCTATATTCTATATTTTAACTATGAGTGTACTAATTATAATTAGAAACATATTAGTGAGATCATACAATATTTGTCCTTTTGCATCTGGCTTATTTCATACAACATAATGTCCTCAAGGCTCGTCCATGTTGCTGCACGCATCAGGACTTCATTCCTTCTTACAGCAGAATAATATTCCATCGTATGTATATGCCACGTTTTGTTTATCCATTCATCAGTTGACGGACACTTGAGTTGCTTCCATCTTCTGGCTGTTGTGAATAATGCAGCTATGAACATCGATGTGCAAATGTCTCTTCAAGTCCCTGCTTTCAATTCTTTTGGGTATATATCTAGTAGGGGATTGCTGGGTTATATGGGAATTCTATACTTAGCTTCCCGAGGAGCCACCGAACTGTCTTCCACAGTGCCTGTACCATTTTACACTCCCACCAGCAGTGAATGTGTTCCTGTTTTTCCATATCCTCTCCAACACCTGTAGTTTTCTTTTTTTTTTTTTTTTTTATTAATGGCCATTCTAGTAGCTGTGAAATGATATTTCATTGTGGATTTGATTTGAATTTCCCTAATACCTGGTGATGTTGAGCATCTTTTCATGTGCTTTTTTAGCCATTTGAACTTCCTCTTTGGAAAAATGTCTATTAAAGTCTTTTGCCTATTTTTAAATTGGTTGGTTGTCTTTTTATTTTTGAGTTGTAGGATTTATTTATAAATTCTGGTTTTTAAATGCTTATCAGATATATGGTTTTCCTCCTTTTTGATGCACGAAAGTATTCCGTTTAGAGGAGTTCCCATTTATCTGTTTTTTCTTTCACTGACTGTGCTTTGAGTGTAAAGTCTAAGCAACCACTGCCTACCACAAGCTATTGAAGATATTTCCCTATATTTTCTTCTAGGAGTTTTATGATCCTGTCTTATATTTAGGACCATGATCCACTTTGAGTTAATCTTTGTATAAGGTGTGAGATAGGGGTCCTCTTTCATTCTTTTCGATATGGATTTCTAGTTTTCCCAGCACCATTTGTTAGAGAGACCGCTCTGTCCTAGTTGAGGGGATGTAGCAGCCTAGTTGAAGACCAACTGATGAGAAATGTGCAAGTCTGTTTCTGAACTCCCAATTTGGTTCCATTGATCAATTCCTCTATCTTTATGCCAATACCATGGTGTTTTGACCACTGTAGCTTTGTAATATGCTTTAAAGTCTGGAAATGTAGTGCTCCAACTACATTCTTTTTCAAGATGTTTTTGGTTATTTGGGGCCCCATACCCTCCCCATTAAATTTGCTATTTGGCTTTTCCCTGCAAAGTAGGCCATTGGAATTTTAATTGGGAAAGCATTGAGTCTATAAATTGCCTTGGGTAGGATTGATATCTTAATGGTATTTAGTCTTCCAGTCCATGAACATTGATGCCTTTTAGCAATGTTTTGTAGTTTTCTGTGTACAGGTCCTTTACATCCTTGGTTAAATTTATTCCTAGATATTTGATTCTTTTAGTTGCTAATGTAAATGGAATTTTTTTTTAATGATTTCCTCCTTAGATTGCTCCTTACTAGTGTATAAAAACACTGCTGATTTTTGAGTGTTGATCTTGTATCCTGCCACTTTGCTAAACTCGGTTATTAGCTCTAGTAGCTTTGTTGTAGATTTTTTTTTGGACTTTCTGTATGTACAATCATGCAAATAGAGAAAGTTTTCCTTCTTCCTTTCCAATTTGGATGCCTTTTATTTGTAACCTTGCCTAACTGCTCTAGGTAAAACTTCTAGCACAATGTTGAATAACAGTGGTGATAGTGGACATCCTTGTCTTGTTCTAGATCTAAGAGGGAAAGCTTTCAGTCTTTCACCATTGAGTACAATGTTAGCTGTGAATTTTTCATATATGCTCTTTATCATGTTCAGGAAGTTTCCTTCTATTTCTATTTTTCGAAGTGTTTTTTTATTTTTGTCAAGAAAGGATGCTGGATTTTGTCAAATGCTTTTCTGTGTCAATCAATATGATCATGTGTTTTTTCCCCTTTGATTTGTTGATGTGTTATCTTGCATTAATTGATTTTCATATATTGAACCATCCTTGCATACCTTGGGTAAAACTCACTTGATCATGGTGTGTCAATTATTTTAATGTGCTGTATGATTTGATTTGTAATTATATGCACAAGAGAAATTTGCCTGTGATTTTCTTTTCTTGTAGTGTCTTTATCTGGCTTTGGTAGTAGGGTGATGGTGGCTTCATAGAATGATTCAGTTAGGTAATATTTCCTCCTCTTCAATTTTTTGGAAGAGTTTGAATAGGAATGGTATTAATTCTTGGAATGATTAGTAAAATTCACCTGTGAAACCATGTGATCATGGGCTATCTTTGTTGGAAGGTTTTTGATGACTGACTTAATCTCTTTACTTGTGATGGGTCTGTTGGGGTCTCCTATTTCTTCTATAGTCAGTGTAGCTTGTGTCTGTGTTTCTAGGAGTTGTCCATTTCATCTAAATTGTCTAATATGTTGGCATAGAGTTGTTCTTAGTTTCCTCTTATGATCTTTTTTTTTTTTATTTCTGTGGGGTCAATAGTAGTGTTCCATCTCTCATTTCTGATTTTATTTATTTGCATCTTCTCTCTTTTTTTGTCAGTCTAGCTAAGGGGTGTCAATTTTACTGATCTTCTCAAAGAACCAAATTTGGCTTTGTTTATTTTCTCTATTGTTTTCAGTTCTAAATTTCATTTATTTCTGCTCTAATTGTTGTTATTTCTTTCCTTCTGCTTTCTTTGGGATTAGATATTTTGGGGCACCCTAGTTAGGTGTATAAATATTTATGATTATTTATTCTTGATGGATTGACCCTTTTATTAATATATGGTGTCCTTCTTTGTCTCTTAAAACAGTTTTACATTTAAAGTCCTTTTGTCTGATATGAGTATAGCTACTGCAGCTCTTTTTTGGTTACTGTTTATGTGTAATATCTTTTTCTACCCTCTCACTTTCAACCTATTTATGTCCTTGGGTTTAAGGCAAGTATCTTGTAGAAAGCATATAGATAGATCATACCTTTTTAAAATCTATTCTGCCATTCTATGTCTTTTAATTGGGGAGTTTAATCCATTAACATTCAACGATATTACTGTATAGTCAGTACTTAATTTAACCATTTTATCCTTTGCTTTTTATATGCCATATCTTATTTGAGTCTCTCTTTTTGCCCTTTTAGTTATCCTTACAGATAATATTCCTTTCTACATTCTTTTCTAAACCTCTCCTGTCTTTTCTTTTCAGCCTGCAGAACTTCCTTTAATATTTGTTGTAGGGTAGGTCTCTTGTTGACCAACTCTCTCAGTTTCCGTTTGTAAATATTTTAAATTCTCCTTCAGTTTTGAAGAGCAGTTTTGCCAGATAACAATTTTTTTGTGTCATTTTTTTCTCTTTAAGTATCTTAATACATTATACCACTGCCTTCTCACCTCCATGATTTCTGATGAGAAATTGGTACTTAGCCTAATTGAGTTTCCCTTGTATGTGATGAATCACTTTTCTATTGCTGCTTTCAGGATTTTCTCCTTATCTTTGGTGTTTGACATTCTGATTAGTATATGTCTTAGAATGGTTGAATAAGGATTTAATCTTTGGAGTACATGCACTTCTAGAATATGTATATTTGTGTACCTCGTAAGAGTTGGGAAATTTTTCCATTATTTCCTCAAATATTCTTTCTTCTCCTTTTCCCTTCTCTTCTCCTTCTTGGACACTCATGATGTGTATGTTTGTGTGCTTTGTACTGCCATTCAGATCCCTGAGACCCTGCTCAATTTTTCTCATTCTTTTCTCTATCTGTCCTTCTGTCTGTAAGATTTCAATTGTCCTGTCTTCTAGCTCACTGATTCTTTTTTCTGCCTGTTAAAATCTGCTATTGTATGCCTCTAGTGTGTTTTTAATCTCTTCTATTGTGTCTTTCATTCCCATCATTTCTGTTACATTTCTTTTTATATTTTCAAATTTTTCTTTGTGCTCACACAGTGTCTTCTTAATATCCTATATCTCTTTAGCCATATTTTCCTTCACCTCCTTAAATTGATTTAGGAGATTTGTTTTAACATCTGTATAGTTGTTCCAAATTCTATGTCTCCGCTGAAGTTTTAATTTGTCTCTGTGACTGGGAACAAAGGACTGGTCCTTTCCTATTTGTTCTTTCCTGTTTCTTAGTGTGGCTTGTAATTTTCTGCTGTTGTGTAGGCATCTGATCCCCTTGATGAGTTTAGTCTGATGGCCAGTTTCTCTCTCCTGCCTCGGATTTTCTTGTTGAATGGCTTTGTGCTAAGGTACTTCTTTGACACTCATTTCAACTTATTCTAGACCTTTAGAATAGCTCCTGTTTAACTGATCAGGTTTCCTCAGCTCTTATTCATCAGATTCTTTTCCTGGCTATATGGTACAATTTCTGAGAGTCCATTATTTGTGCAATTGCTTCACCCGTGGGAGAAAGCTTCCTTTCCCCTGCTCCTTCTCTGGGAATGTTGATTTGTTCTATTTGTTTGGTTTTGCCTCTATAGTTTTTTCACACTCCTTTCATTGTCTCTAGCTGCTTTTGTCTGGGAGGAGGGTCTCCCTGGAAAGGACTTTCCTGTCAGTATTTCCCAGTGAAAACAGGGCCAGGGAGCATGAACAGGGCATAGATGGGTTCCAGAGAGCCCTGGGGAGGAGCCCCAGAAGGACTCTGAACTTGTCTTTGACGGCTCCCCGAATCTGTGCCTTGTGGCCTGCCCAGCAGGTGGCGCTCTTCAGCCAACTGTCCCCGCAGTCCCAGGGTGGTACTGCGCCTTTAAGTCTCCGCTGACTCCGCCCCATTGGGGGCGTGGCTGAAAGAGGCTGCCTGTCACTTTCGTCTGGGGAGGGTTGAGACCCTGGCGCAGAGCAGGGACCCAGGCAGCGACTGGTGCTCGGCCGTGCCCCCTTCCCGTTTCCCGGGGAGGAGGACTTGTGTTTCCCGCCAGGGCATGGGTCCGGGGCACCTGCCGCAAGAGTGGGAATGGCTCCAGCCTTCCGGCGTGGAGAGTCTGCTCTCAGCTTCTCTCCACAGGTTATCAAAATTCAGCATTCTTTCATAAAAACACTTCAGAAACAGGAACTGAAGGAAACTTCCCCAGCGTGATAAAGGGCATATATGGAAAGCCCACAGCTGACCTCGCCCTAAATGGCCTGCAGCAGTGGAGGGCCAGAGGTCGTGGAAGACAGAAAGCAAACAGCACCTTTCAGAGACAAACCGGAGGAAGGGAGCTGGGAAGGTGGGGAGCGAGCAGAGGGTCCTGGAGCTGGGGGTCGAGGTCCCGGATGCAGGAGGGGTCTGGGGCCTGCCAGGAGGACTAACTGAGGCTGTAATTGGGTGGGACAGTGCTTTCTGCTTCCCGTTTGTGTTGAGTAGGCATGGCATTTGCCTAAGGCCAAGGTGGTGAGTGAGGGCTCTGGGGTCACAAGGCCAAGCAGTTACCCCAGGAGGGAGAGGCAGCCCCCAAGCCCGAAACCGAGACCACTCCTCAGTGGGCCCTGCCACCCCCACGAGCCCAGGAGGTCGGTATCATATACCGAACAGGCTGGAGAGCAGGGAGTCGAAGACACACAGATAAGCAGACAATCAAATGTCCGTGCGTAAGTTCCCTAGGCTGCCACAAGCTGACTGGCTTGGCTAGAAGTCCACATTTCAGGTCTGCAGGGTGGATTCCTTCTGGAGGTTCAGATGCAGAACCGGTTCCAGGCTCTCCCTCCTAGCTTCTGGGGGTGGCTAGTGACCCTTGGCTTCTGGATGCTTCCTTCCATTCCCTGCCTCTGTCTCCACATGGCCTCATCCCTGTGTGTCCGCATCTCTGTTTTCTGAGGTCCTCTTTTTATAAGGACCCCAGTCATATTGGATTTAGGACCACCCTGCTCCAGCGTGACCCCATCTGAGCTAATCACATCTGTGAAGACCCTATTTCCAAATCAGGTCCCATTCACAGGTTCTGGGTGGGCATGAAATTGGGGGGACACTTTTGGCAAACACATGAGGAAAATCAACACCAGGCACAAAAGGCTCTAAATGAAACAAAGAAAAGAACCAATACCTAATGAGACAGGATAATGCAGTAAACCAAAGAAAACACCAGAGCAAGTATAACAAGTATAACCTCTGAGATTCAAGTACATACAGCATTTGTGATATGAATGCATCAGCCAGAGTGCTGAGAAGTTAAAAATGGGATTCTTGAAATAGTCAGCTCACTACGTGGGTTGAATAGCAGAATGGACACAGCTAAAGTTTAAGGAATTCTTTCAAAATGCAGGAAAAATGTATAAGATAGATGAGACAAAAGTTCAGGGATGTGGAAAATGAACATACAAGTTTGACTTCTGGTGGAAAAATTCTGGAAGGAGACGAGAGAGGATGCAGGGGTCGAAATGAAATAAAGAAGGCAGTGGAGATTTCCCAGAGTTGCAAAGACATGAGTTGTCATATTGAAAGGATCACTGGGTAGGGAGCAGGATAAATGAGAAAAGACCAATCAAGACACATTGGGGTGAAATCTCAGAATGCCAAGTAGGAACAGAATACCCAGGCTTCCAGAAAGAGAGATGAGATTTCTTGCTAAGGAACAAAAAATTCAGACTGGCATTGGATTTCTTATTGCCAGTGTCAAATGCTGGAAGGCAGTGGAGAGCGTCTTGGAAGTTCTGAGGGAATCTGCTTTGCCTGTAGAATCTTATCGTCAGCTGAAATAGCATTGAAGAGGGAGGACCGCAAGCAGACATTTCAGATATAGGAGGACTCAGAGAATTTGCCTTCCAGAGATAATATCACTGAGGTTTACTTCAATTATGTCCTCAAGCAAACTGTGTAATAAATCAAAAATTAGTTCATGTTTGCGACACAATTCACAGAATTCAGAAATGTGCAAAATAGAAAGCAAAACTAGCTCATAATCCCCCCTCTCCAAATAGTCACTATTTGGAATATCAGAGTTTGGAATACATTCTTCAGGTGTTGCATATACATATGCTAACAGTTCATTTTTAATGCTACGTTTTACACAATCATATATATTTACAAAAAGAACCACACTCTGCCTAATGTTTGGCAAAGTTGCTCTGGTAGCTTAAAATTTTACTCTGGAAAATCGTGTTTCCTTATTTGCATAGCTCTCTCTTTGAGAGTTTGCATAGGTTTCTGTGTCATGGAGGACCCTAATTTATTTAACTGGTCCTGATTTAGAAGTGTTTAGGTTGCTTTTATATTTCTTACTAATTGAATACCGCAGTGCATATTGCTTGGACTTTTATTTCTGCATACTCGAGCTAATATTTATACAAGATAAACCCCTAGAATTGAAATAATTGCTAGATTAAAGGGAATGGGCAATTAAAAATCTGATAGATCTTGCCAACTCTGCCTCCAGCACAGTCGTAATCAATTATTCTTTAGCTGCTGAGCCCTGCATTCTGCTCTGCCAGGGCTGGGCTGGGGTAGGCCCGGCCTGCAGACCCTAAAGGTCCTGGATTGGGCTGCAGCGTGGGGTGGCCTCTGCCGGGGTGCCCTGGGAAGCTTCTCCTAGAGGTGGCACTGTTGCCTTGCTCTCCTGCCGCTCCCGCCAAGGGGAAGAGTTGTAATTATAAAACAAAAGGAAATTAAGCCGCACACACAGGCAGGCTGCAGCATTTCTTATGATTATGTCGGGGCAGCACCAATCTGCATTTCCTTACCTTGCTGGCTGTTAAACTCAGATAACTTTGTGCTCCACTCTTCTTCAGAAGGAAAAAAGAAAAGATTATATTTGACCATCTTGTTTGAAATCTTTAGAATTGCACTCTTTGAACGTGTCTTTGAGATCTTCAAACAATGTGCATCCAGTCAGTATATTTCAGGAGAGAAGTAATTTAGGTTTCAGCTTGGTGCTTTTTTGATTTTGCCTTTCTTCTCTTCTTTCTCTCTTTCTTTTTTTTTTTCGGGGTGGGGGGTGCAGTATTCTTGCTCCAAGTGGAGCAATAAATGGAGAACTGGATGGCGAGCCTGCGGATTGAGGGCTCCAGGTGGCGTTGTCTCTCTGTGGTCCTGTGCACGCTGGCACTCAAACGCCAGGGCTGCTGCTGGGCGATGATGGGGGACTGGGAGATTCGGTCGGTCCCAGGAAATCCAAGGATGGAGTGTCCTGTGGGGAAAAGACCCCCATCCCTTTAAGAACCCACCCAAGGCTTCTGTGTGTGGACCCCCGGTGGGATCCGCGTTGGTAATGATCTGGAGTGCCCGTCCACCGATGCTGAACTGGGGGTGCAGTGGGTGAGTGCCCTGGCTGAGCAGGTGTCCTGGACTTCATTCTCCGGGTGCCAGGGAGGCACCGAGCCACCTGCTGGGTGCCAGGATGTATGCGCAGGTGCAAACCCAGCTCCAGGCAGGCAGCCCAGCGCATCGGCCCCCTCCGACTGCCCCCCCTTCAGTCCGGAACGGGCGCCACACCCACTGCAGGCGCGGGGGTCTGCTTTACTCTGCCAGGGCAGGAAGAGGACGGTGCTGCAGGCCCGCTAGTGTCCTGTGCCGTTAGAGCTTTTTATTTAGCTCATCTTTTTAGGAGTGAATGTGCCCACACGGTCCTCTCAGCACGAGGAGGTTCAGAGATGTGGTGACCTTGATGAATCCCAGTAATGATTATGAATAATTTAGGTGTAATAAAACCCAGCTGGAGAGCGCTGTCCTGAACAGGCTGCGGTTTTCCCCAGATGTCTTTAAATGGGCAATAGCAACTTTTTCTCATCTTTGAGGCATGTATTATAAGCACCAGAGATAAAAAGCGTGCACAGAGCTGTGCTTTGCTTTGTCTGCATTATTAAGAGTTAACACGTTTCCGGTGGCGATGGTGGCCGACATGGTGAGCGCGATTAACGGCACTGAATTATCTATGTGAACATGGTCAAAAGGGGAAATTTTAGGTCATATCTAGGTTACTAGAATAAAAATTAAAAGAAAAAACACAGGACTGTGCAACACAGTGGACCCTATTGTAAACAATGGACTATAGTTACTAGAACAATTATAAAAAATGTTCTTTCATGAATTATAACAAAGGTACTTTGCCATTGTAAAAGCCAACCCGTGACTGGTATATGGGAACTGTCTTTTTTGCCTTTTATGCATGCTATTTCTGTAAACCTACAACTTCTCTAACAAAAATGTTATTGATAAATAAAAACAAAGCAAAAACATGTTGACACATTTCCTTGTGGAAGTTGCTCCTTCCGTTTGTTTTTTTGTTGTTACTTTTGCTTGAATTTACACGAAAGCAAAGCAGGCCCTCAGGGTACCACGAAAATGTGCCACTTGATATTTCTGCATGTCTTGAACAGAAATCACAAGGCAATCGGACGAATTTTAAGTGGCAGGCGTGGAGAAGCTGGGAGTTTGCAGAAGAATTGGTGTATCTGGGGTGGCTGCGCCCCAGTTCCTGGTTAGACAATGTGGACGGCAGAGCAGGAACTGGAGGCTCGATTTTGGAGCCCATGCTGGAACCCAGGTTCAGCCAACTCAGGCTGGGCAGGGGGGGCTGGCACCCCCAGAGGGTCCCAGCGTGACCAGAGCTCAAGAGCAGTGTCTGGGAGCCAAGCGGCCGGGGCGCAGGGCAGCCAGCCAGTGTTTAATCTCCGCCAGAAGCAGGCTCAAGGTTTGGAGGGCAGGAGGTCGGCAAAGCAGGATGGGGTGTGGAGGGGACGTGGGGAGGGGGGTGCCCAGGCAGCAATGGGGGGCAGCCTGGGTACGCCGCCGGGAGCCAGCGGGGATGGAGACAAGGCGGCCGTAGGATGCAGCCTCCTTCACTGCCCAGGAACCTCGAGGCCTGGGCCCCTCCCTCCTGCCCCCCAGGCCTGCCTCTTTTGCCCCTGGTGGCAGTGGCCCCATCCTGTGCCCAGGGCTCGGGGAGTGGACAGCCCTGACAAGGTCACACCGCCAGGCCAGTGTGTGGACCTGGGAGGCCAGCTCCAGCCCGTGCTCTCAGGCACCACTGACCCATGGGGTGAAGTGACCTTTCAAGGTAACTCGGCTGCTCAGCCTGGATCCCTCCTGCCCAGAGGGTGGGAGGTGGGGGTCCTAAGCCCCTCAGCCCCCTCTGGGGGTCAATACCTTGGTTGAGGTGTTCTGGTCATCGAGCCTCCCCCCATCTTGGCTGACCCCAGGCCTTTCCCCCCACCCAGCGGCATCCCCTCCCTGCACTGTCATCAGGGCTACCTGGTGCTGAGGGGCAGCTCTGGCTGCCCGCTCTGACCTGCCTGCCCTGGCCCCCAGCTGACCAGCTCCCTCCTCCACACCACAGAGTGCTTCCAGGCCAGGGACGGAAGCGGGACACCCCCTGATTAAAATGCATTGCGTTTCCCCACTGGGACTCTGGCTCTGCTTCTCTCTTCACCCTTTTTGGCTCTGCTGCTGTGCTGGTGCTGGGCGTCCCTTCTCCAGCAGGCTGGGTGGGCTCGGAGCTCCCGGGCCGGGGGCCATGGTTGATCAGTCGTGGCTGTTGGGGCGCAGGGCGTGGCGGGGCCATGGCCACCCAACTCTCTCTCCAGCCACTTGTGGTCACTTGAACATGTGTCAGTCTTGCAAATGTTACCTTCGTCTCATGGGGTGTTCCCCATCTGTGATGGTTTGAAGCCATATGTACCCCAGAAAAGATCAGCTAGTCCGTGCCTCTGGGTGTAGACCTCTGGTGGGTGTGCACCCTTGGTAAGTAGGATCTTTTGGTGAGCAGGATCTTAAGTTGAGATGTGACCCACGTCATTCAGGGTGGGTCTTAATCCTCTTACTAGAGTCCTTTGTAAGAGGATAAAAAACAGAGAAGCCCAGAGAGAAAGAAGAGAAATACAGAAAAAGGCTCAAGAGAAGCCGAGAGAGGAAGACACTGAAGCCAGAAGCTGGAAGCAATGAACCCGGGAGAGAAGGACCTGCAGACGCTGCCCTGTGCCTGGCCGTGTGACAGAGGAGCTGAGGATCGCCGGTAGCCGGTCTTCGGGGGAAAGCCATTGCCTGTTGATGCCTTGATTTGGATGTTTTCATGGCCTAAGAACTGTAAGCTTGTAAGTTAATAAATCCTCATCGTAAAAGCCATGGTTTGTTGTGTTTCATCTACTTGAGCAAACTTAAACATCACCCTACGCCCTGTTGACCACTTTGTGAACTGTTACTCTCCCTTCCGGACTCTGCCTAGAAGGATGTCTGCGGACGACTGACCCCAACGAGCATTTCATCCTCAGTTATCCCCTAACCCTTTGCATGTCTACTCCTGGCCCTGTAATCGTCTGTGAACCCCCACCCACCTGCCCCCCTGCCTGTGAACCACGGGTCCCGAGAGCAGAGCGGGCTTTCGAAATTGCATATTGTGGTTTGTGCCTGTATCTGGCACATAATCAATATTCAAGAATGATTGTGGAGTTTTGGAAATTTACATCCTTCATATCTGACTTTAAAATCAGCACAGGTTAGCATGATTAAATGGAGTTCTTGTGTGAGTATATAAATGGATTTCTTTTTACCCGGCTCAACTTTTATGATAGAGGAAGAGAAAAGAAATGAAAAAAAAAGAAGAAAAAAAAAAAAGCTAGCTGATGTCTAGTTAAAGGACCAGAAATTGACTTTCAGGTAGATTCTGAACTGGGTGAGGTGTGAGTGTGTGAGTGTGGGAGGGTGGGAGCGTGCATCCAAGCCCCCAGGGAAGCCCGTGTGTGCCACGTGCTGCCTTCGCCCCGTGCTGCGGTGCCCTCACCTGTGAAATGGGCTGGAAAGGTGATCCTGCCTCGTGGGTCACACGAGCCAGTTCCCGTGAGGGGCTTAGCCCAGCACCTGGCACGTGTCCGGTGGCCGGCCCGAGACCACGACCTTGTTGTTGTTACTACGATGCCCAGGGCCCTGGCCACGCTGGCCCAGCCTCTCACTGAGCAGCAGGGGTCCCCGTACCCGGCTGGTTCTCACAGTGACTTGGGCGACGTTGACAAAACCTTGAGTCGACCGTGCAGCCAGGGAAAGAAGGAACTGGACCTGGACGTGCTGGGCAGTGCAGTGTGGCGAGTGCAGCGTGTAAAGCGTCCGCCTCCGCGTGTGTAGACTACTGGAGCCAGGCACATGCCCGCGCTCACCTGGGCTCTCACTGTTTGTGGAAGGATCCATGTGGAGCAAAGCACCCATAGGAGGGAAAGAGGGGGCTGGGGACTGGGGACGGAGAGAGACCTACTTTTCATGTGGTTTGAATTTTTCCATATGCTTGTGACATCTTTTTACAACAAACAAGTTAATCTAAATACAGATTCCTGGGCACCATTTCCAGAATTCTGATCCTATAGTTGTCAAGTTTTCACAAAGTTCTCAAGGTGAAGTATGTGATCCACTGGATTTGGTAACCCTTGCTCCAGAGTGAGAAGGAGCTAGTACCACCCTCGCATTTTGCAGGTAGTAGTTTTGTTTGCTGAACTGATCTGAGTTGTGGAAAGGAAACTGAGGCAACATGTCAGATTGACAAATTCAACATCCATTCCTGGGCCCTTCTCACTTTTCTGTCTTCACTGTAGAGACTGGAACTGTTAAATACCCACTTTTCTAGCATTCTCCCAAGCATTTAGGAATGACCATATGATGCAATTTGATCCATAAAGATATAAGCAAAACTGTGCTGGGAGGTTTCTGGAAAATCTTTGGCTTTGGTGAGAGAAAAGACAGATTTAGATGCTTCCCTTTCATTCCCCTCTTGCCTTGAATGTCAGTGTGATGCCTGGAGCTGTGACAGCCATTTTGCACTCATGAGGCAGAGTCCTGACATCATTTGACCTCAGAAATGATGCCAGCAGCCACCTTGTCAGACTTCTTGTGATGCAAGTAAAATAAAACTCCTTCTTAAAGTTGGCTGAATTTTATGTTACTTCTAGCTAAAAGGGCCTAAGATAAAGGCAGTGGACTAGGAAGCAAGAGACTTGGGTTCTAGCCTTGGCTCTGTTTCTAATTTGCTGAGTGACCACAGGCAGGTTTCTTTCTTTTTCTGATCCTCACTTTAGCAATCTATAAAATGTGTTGGTTGGACTTGACGACATCAACAATTCTTTATGAGTTCTGCTCTGCTCTTTGTGAAATAACTCAGGGGTCATGTTTTGCTCTTCTTCAGTTGTGAAGCACCATCTAGATCCATCAGGATCATTTGCCTGCGTGCAAGAGACGGCTGAAGTTAGGCAAAAATAATTTGTTTGAAGAACCACAAATCAATAGGACCCAGGTCAGAAAGGGCCAGAAACGAGGGCAGACCCTAAGATCTAGGGCAGGGGTTGGAAAACCATGTCCCACAGGCCAGATCCAGCCTGCGACTTATTTTGTAAATAGAGTTTTGTTGGAATAGAGCCACACTTGCTCATTTCCGTATTGTCTCTGGCTGCTTTCACGTCACAAGGGGAGAGCTGCTCAGAGACCGTATGTCCCACAAAGCTGAAAACATCTACCATCTGGCCCTTTACAGAAGACGTTCACTGACCCCTGATCTAGGGGGATGGAACTTCTCAGAACCTCAGCAGGACAAGGCTTCAGGAATGAAGGACTTCCTGTGAGAGGTTTTCCTGACGCCACGTCTGTCAGTTCGGATCCCTTGTGCCTGCTCCGTTCCTTGTCCCGACACTTACCGCACTGCCCGCTGCTCTGTGGAATGCTGGTGTGTTTATTTCTTTGTTACCTGCCTCCCTCATGGGGTACAGGGCTCAGGAGAACAAGGCTTCCCCTACTTTCTCCCCTGTTGTGCCTTCAGCACCCAGAACAGGGCCTGGCATATAGTAGCTGCCTGTCAAATGTTTGTTGAATGAGTAACTAAATCCCAGTTGTTCTTTCAATGCATTGACTCCATTTCCAAGCCCAGGAGAGAATCTGTTTTGCCCGACTGGGGCACACGTGTTCTCTGACTTACCGAGCTGAACCTGTTAGGAGAGAAGCACGACCTTCAGAAAAAAGTAAGCTGCTGTTGCAAAAAGGATGGGAAAGAGGGATTTGGTGGATGCCAAGCGGCTGCCAGACAGCAGAGGTCTGCCATATAGAAGTTAGCGTTTTTGGATTTGTTTGCACGTTGCCACCTTGTGACCTGTTTCTTCTTGTGTTCTGTGTAACTTCCCGTCTGGCGGTGCCTTCGTTCTCCTTCCAGGTCTTTGAGGGCAGGGACTCGCACATCTTTGCAGCTCACTGTCTTCTTCTCACCCAGTACCTGGCACACTGCCTGGTGTAGCAGAGGGGCTGGGCATTTGGGTTTGGGGCACGTTATTGCTAGAATTCTGCCTGCATTTATGGGCTGATGTCTCAAGCTGGGAAGGTGGGGTCTGGAGAAAACAACAGGTTGGAGCTTCACTGCAACCTGACATGTGCATGGCGTGTGAATGCATCCACAGTGACTGATTGGAGGAAAATATTCCTTATTGGAGGCTCCCTTCTATTTGAATGTACACATTAATCAATACTGTGACTCCTATTTCCAGAAAGCTTCTGCTGAAATTTCACAACTAGGAAACATGATCTTCTGAATGAAAGAAGATGAATAGCTGCAGAGAAAGGTGTTCCCCTCCCTGCCCCTGGGAAAACATAACCAGATGATGAAGAAAAATGACCTGGAAACTGTCTACAGCCTCCATGAAATGTTCCGTTTCTTGAGCATTTTATTCAACCAGTGTCAACCATGGCTCAATGCACGGACAGTGCAAATTCTCGGTGATGTTTTCTGGCTTACGATATTTTCCTCCCAAATTCTCTGTAACAACTAAAACAATGATAACAACAAAAAGGACAATTCCTTGCTCCTGAAAGTGTATTCATTATCTGATGTCTCAAATTGGGTGGAGTGCCTGCAGTTCATGTGGTCTCCCAGGAATGGAGAAGGGATGTGGCACTGGAAAGCTCACCATTTGCCCACCTGGAATCTGAAAAATGGGTCCATGATGTGGCGTCATCAATAACAGTTACACTGCTCATCACAAAGAGTTGCATTTTTGAAAGATCTGGTATATTTAATATAATATACCAGGGATGGGTTGACTTTTACAGTGGGGATTTATTAGCTTATAATTTACAGTTCTGAGGCCATAAAAAATGTCCAAACCAAGGCATCAACAGGCCAATACCTGGACTCTGCAGACCAGCTCCCGGCGAGCTTGGGCTCCTCCATCACATGGGAAGGCATCTGGTGGCATCTGCAGGTCCTTCTCTCCAGGTTTCGCTGCTTTCAGCTTCTGGCTGCTTCATCTGTCAGTGTTCCTGGATGTGTCTCTGAATTTCATCTCTCTGCTTCTCTGTGTGTCTTATTCTCTTAAAAAGAACTCCAGTAAGTGGATTAAGACCCCCTTGAATGAAGCAGGTCACATCTCAGTTGAAAGAACCTAATCGAAAGGTCCCACCCACAAGAGGTCTGCACCCACAGGGATGCAGTGAAGGAACATGGCCTTTTCCGGGGTACAAAACAGCTTCAGACCACCACACCACATAAAAGGAAAAGAAAAAAAATACATAAAATAGAAGTTATAAAGTGAACACAGTGGCTATTTAGTGCCTGGCTTTTGCATGTTTTCTCTTTGCCTACATATTTCTTTATCTAAGATTTGGCTCTTACTGAACATCATGTTTTGAGACTCTTGCATTTAACAATATATTGTGGATGTTTTCCATGTGGTTAAATATTCTTCTTCAAGGCCATGTTTAACGGCTTACTGTGTACTCTGTGGGTTTCCGGGGTCTCTGATGGACTGAACCATGCCGGCAGACGTGGTGAGAGAGATCAGGCTTTTTGTGGCCAAGTGTGTGGAAGTCGTCGACACCGAGACGCTTCAGGGCCCCAGTGGACCCCAGCGGCTTTCCCAACACTTCCTATAGCAGATTGAATCGTGCAGCCCAGGAAAAAAGCAAAACAGAACTTGTGCTTAATCTTCGTCCAGTCCTGTGGGTGTGAACCTATTGTGAATAGGTCCTTTTGAAGATGTTATTTTTTAGTTAAGGTGTGGCCAACTGATAGGGTTAGTAAGATCTTGAGGTCTTAATCCTGTAACTGGAGGCTTTACAGAGAGACAGCCACGGGGAAGAGGCAGAGGCCGGAAGGTTTGGGAACCTGGAGGAGAAAGGAGAGGGCATCACCATGTGATGGGAAAGCTGAGGAGCTCACAGATTGCCCCCCAGCCAGAAAGCTCCCGACCCCGGGAGGCAGCCAGGCTTCCAGCCTCTGACCCCAAGAGCCCACACGTTCCTGTCCAGACAACTCGTTCTTGGTATTTTCTCAGCAGCGGGAGACTAAGACACCTGAGAGGCACCCACTCCCGGGCCGCTCCCCTCCACAGCGGCTGGTCCAGCCCACACTCCCTGCCTCCCCCTACATGGGACAAAACCCCCATTCCTCACCATCTTTCCAGCAGGGCCTTATCAAATTATGCGTTTTGCCAGTCTGAATGTTTAGAAGTGCCATCATATTGTTTTGATTTGTATTTCTCATGTAACAATGAAGTTAACATTTCACCTCGGCCATTCTAGTTTCCTTCTTCAGCTTGCCCATTTCCCTCTTAGTTTGAGTGCATTTTTCTTAGTAATTTTTAGGAGTTATTTATATTTTCTAGATCCTATTTCTTTACCAGCTTTACAATATTGCAAAGACAAAGACCTTTTTTTTTTTTTCTTTCTCAGACTGAAACTCTTTGTTTAATTTAGTTCATGGGGTCTTTTGTTAAAGAAAGGTTTTGAAGTTTAATATGATCTATTGTTTTGATCGTTTCTTTTTTGGTTCGTGCTTTGGGTGTCCTGTTTAAGAAGCACTTACCTCCTTGAATACTGTAGAGGAACTCCCTGTTGTGTGGCATGGAGCTGTGACACACAACAGTAGCTCTGTGATGGGGACAAGATCCTCCTGCATCCAGTTCCTCATTTGTAAAATGGGGATAATAAATACTATCAACTGCACTGAATCTTTTTGCAGATTAACTGAATTAACCCAAGTAACATGCTTAAAAGAGTGCCTGGCACCTGATAATCACTCAGGAAATGTTGGATTATTCTTACTGTTCTAAAAGTTTTGGGTCTTATATCCATCTGGAATTTACTTGTGTGCACTAATCTAATTTGATCTATTTCCATATGGCTGGCTTATTGTCCCAGCATCAGTTATCGAGTGATCCATCTAGTCACTCTTGTTTAATGCCAATTCTATTACATATCTGTGCTAATTCCATTCATTTCTGTGCAATCCTGTTTCAAGGCTCTACTTTCCTATCCCCTGGCCAAAAACGTATATTTAACTTAGTGTAATTGCTGACAATGGGTTCTCCAAAATTGTCCTTCTCATCCTTTGCCTTTATTCATCTATCTGCGGATTACAGGAGCAGCTCACCAAGTTCCATGAAAAGTCTGACCACAGTACATTCTTTCCCAGACACACTGCAGCCCCCATTAGCACACTTTCCTGGCCTTTTTTCATTGTTGTTCAGTAAACTTTCATTTATACAAATGTTCAGTTGCCTGACTTTTTTTGCAAGTTCGCCAGAAGCCAGTTCACTCCACCCAGTGATTTTGCTGTAGATTACTGAGGCTGTCTGGACACCAGCCTGACTGGTCCTTTTCAAGCAGTTCTGAAGGGTCACCTTGGCCGAGAATTCCAGGACTTGGGCTTCTTGGAGACCACTGCTGGGTCTCAGAGTGCTGAGCACTTCCTTACGGGAACGGTCACGTGTGGGTTTGCCAACAAGAGCAGGTTGTGGAGTGCATTCTTTTGGGCCTTTCTGCAGTTGGTCCACAGGGTCTTTGTCATACTTGGCTAAATTTCTGGGATCTATTTTCTTCCCGTCTTTTCTCTTTCTTTCTTTTTATCCTGATGTCATTGTAGCTCTTGTTTATGGAAGGTAGGTGGATAAATCCAACCTGAGAATCTCTGTCTTTTAACTTCAGTGTTTTATTCATCCACATTTACTATGATTCTGCAAAGTTATTTTATGTTCTCCATTTGCTGTCTTTTTCTCTTTTTCCTTCTTTTCAGTGTTCTATTAAAGACTGCATAATTGATCAAAGTTTCTTAATTCCTTTTACTTCCTGTACTGGTGTGGAAGTTCCACATTCTATTATAGTTCTTTTATTGGCCACCCTTATATTTTTAACAAGTACAATTGACTTATTGAACTCTGAAGTTAATGAAGATCTCTACTCTCCTCCAAAACAACATGGCGACATTTCCTTCATCTGCTAAAATATTGTTTTTAGTATTTTACTTTCACCTTATTTTTAACCTCCCTAAATTGGGAATAGTGATTATTATTTTTACAATCAATGATTATTCAATTCCCCACATTTTCTGATATTTCGATCACCACTGCCTTCTGATCCTCACTCTTTGTCACTTATTTTTTTACTTAAGAACCCTTTAATAATTTTTTCACTCTGTGGATGGTAAATTTTTTCAGTCTTTATCTGTCTGAAAATGTCTTACTTTTGCTTTCAGTCTTGAACATCAGTTTTTCTTACTATAGAATTTTAGATTCTTTTCCCATAGCCCCTTGACGATATTATTTCATTCCAATGGCCTTTAATAGTGTTGAGGAGAAGTCACTTAATAGTGTTGAGGAGAATCATTTGTCCCTCTGACTGCTTTTTTAAAAAAATTGAGGTGAAATTCACATAACATAAAATGAACCATTTTAATGGGAACATTTGCTGGAATTAAGTACATTCAAAATGTGGTGCAACTACCACCTTCTGTCTATCTCCAAAACATGTTCATCACCCCAAACGGAGATTCAGTACTCATTAAGCAGTCACTCCCCATCTCTCCCACAGCCCTAAGCAACCATTAATCTTTTTGACTCTATGGATTAACCTATTTTGGATATTTCATAAAAACGCAATCATACAATATGTGACTTCTTGTGTGACCTTTTTCATTTAGCATGTTTTTAAGGTTCAGCCATGTTGTAGCATCTGTCAATAATTCATTACCTTTCATGGCTAAATAATATTCTGTCATATATCTATACCACAATTTGTTTTTCCTTTCATCTGTTGCTAGATATTTGGGCTGTTTCTCTCATTTAGTTATTATGAATAAAATGCTGCCAAGAGCATTATATGTGTACATATTTTGTTGAGCACCTGTTTTAATTTCTTTTGGGCATATTCCTAGAATTGACTGGGATTTCTGGGTCATATGGTAATTCTGTGATTAAACATTTTGAGGAACTGCCAAACCCTTTCCCATAGGGATTGAACTATTTTACATTACTACCATGAATGGACAAATGTTCCAATTTCTCACACCCTCCCCAACTTGTTAATTTCTTTTTTTTTTTTTTTTTTTTTGATTATAGCTCTTATTTCTTGTGAAGTGGAATCTCGCTGTGGCTTTGATTTGCGTTTCCCTAGTGACTATAGATGCTGATCATCTTTCGTGGTGGACCTTTGTTAGACCTTTGGATATTGTGCCAGTTTGAATGTATTATGTCCCCCAGAAAAAGCCATATTCTTTGATGTAATCTTGTGTGGGCAGACCTATCAGTGTTACTTAGATTATAATTCTTTGAGTGTTTCCATGGAGATATGCCTTACCCAACTGTGGGTGAAGACTCTGATTGGATAATTTCCATGGAGGTGTTGGCCCTCCCATTCAGGGTGGGTCTGAATTAAATTACTGGAACACCATATAAGCTCAGACAGAAGGAGCAAGCTTGCTACAGCCAAGAGGGACACTTTGAAGAAAGCACAGGAGCTGCAGATGAGAGACATTTTGAAGACAGCCGTTGAAAGCAGACTTGCTCCAGAGAAGCTAACAGAGGACAAATACCCCAAGTGCAACTAAGAGTGACATTTTTGAGAAACTGCAGCCTAGAGAAGAACATCCTGGGAGAAAGCCATTTTGAAACCAGAACTTTGGAACAGACGCCAGCCACGTGCCTTCCCAGCTAACAGAGGTTTTCCAGACACCATTGGCCATCCTCCAGTGAAGGTACCCGATTGCTTATGTGTTACCTTGGACACTTTATGGCCTTAAGACTGTAACTGTAACCAAATAAACCCCCTTTTATAAAAGCCAATCCATCTCTGGTGTTTTGCATTCTGGCAGCATTAGCAAACTAGAACAGTTATCTTCTTGGGAGAAATGTCTGCTGAAGTCCTTTGCGTATTTTTAAATTGCATTGTTTGTTGCTGAGTTGCTGTAAGAACTCTATGTATTCTGGATCTCTGGTTGCTTTTAGGGTTTTCTTTGTTTTTAATAATCTTAAGTCTCACTATGATGTGACCAGGAATATTTCATATTTTTTTTCAGAATTTATGTATATCCTCTCTTTGGGGAAATTCTAAATGATTATAATTTTGAAAATTGTCTTTCACCCATCTTTCATTTTCTCATATAACCCACTTTAAATGTATACTGGGCCTTATCATTGTTTAGTCTGTCTCTTAATCTCTCGTAATTTCCATTTTCTAAATTTCTCTGCTGCTTTGTCTAATCTCTTGAGTTTTATATTTAGTGACAGCATTTTTCACATCTAGAAGCTGTATTTAGTTCTTTTGTAAAGCCACCATTTATTTTCTCCATAGTGTTGTGTTCCAGCATCGTGGTTTATCTTAATTCTTGTACCCCTTTTGGATTCTTGGTTTTCTCAAGTTCTCCTTGCTGTTTGTGCGGGCTCTCTGTTATGATCCAGCGTTTCCTCACGTGGTTTGTAATGTCTGTCTCTGAGCTTGCCTCCTGCTGGTGGGGCTTTGTGCCCGGACAGTTCTGTGAGTTTTTGGTTATGGAAGTGCCTCTCCCGACCAGTTCTCCTCAGTCCGGAGTCAGGGGTTGTGCTCATTTGCTTTGGGATCCCTGAACAGTGAGTGAAGCGTGACTTCAACTCTACACCTGTGGGTGGTGTGGGCTTGGGTTAGGGAAGTAGGCAAGACTTGCTTTCCTCATATGGAGCCAGCAGAGCCGAGCTCCCTTGCTGGTTCACATAGCCAAGGAAGTGAAATTGCTGGAACAACGTGTCTGAGGCATTTGAAAGCTTTTTTTCACATGGTCATGTTGCCCTCCAACTAACATACTACATCACACTCCCGTGGTCAGCTCATAAATACCATTTTCCAGCTGCCTTGCTAACCCAGGAGCAGGGTTCTCAAGCAGGGGTGATTTACACCCCTGCTCCCCCAGGGACATCTGGTGGAGTCTGGAGAAGGTTTTGGTTGTCTTACCTGGGAGAAGGGCGCTGCCGGCAGCTAGCGGGTAGAGCAGGGATGTCGCTAACATCCCACAATTCACAGGATGGCTCCTCACAAAAACAAATGACCCTGCCCCAAATGCCAGCTGTGCAGGGGTTCAGAAGCCAGCTCTCGACCCAGAGCCCCACGAGGCAGGGACTTGGTTGCAGATTCAGCCAGTGTTCTCTTTGCCCACCACACGGCTCGATAAATAGTCATTACTCTACAAGTTTTGCAAAATATCAAACAAGTATTAACTTTTCAAAACACTTCTTTCTTAAATCATGTCTTAACCTAATTTGCATTTATTGGGTCATTGGGGAGGCAGAACTTCTTGTGTTTTTGAAAACATGTTTATAAGTCACCTGTATTTCCTCTTTGGTGACCGGACTATTCATTTTCTTTGCTTAAGAAGACACTAATACCAATCCAACTGTCTACAGTGGGGGTTGTGAAGATTAATTGGATTAATTGAGAAAATCCCCATGAACTCTCTTTGAAAATTATAAAACGTCAGACAGATCAGGGCACTGTTATCGTTTCATGCTGCCCAAGCAGCCCGTGCCCTTAGGAGAGGGGTGGGGCACCATTACAGGTTGCTGATGGCACGAGGGGCAGGTGGAGCCCTGAGATCAGCCTGCACCCTGAGACATGTGCTTTTTGAACTTGTCAAACTTCAAAACATCACCCTATGGGTGTACCTGTAAGAGGTGCGAAGGGGCTGCCATGGTTGGCAGGTAAGGGATCTGAGCTGGGAGAATCTCGGGGCACTTGGGATTTCAGAGGCTAAATGGGCTCTAAAACCCGGGTGCTGCTGCCTGGCGTCTGCCCCAGCTTTTCTCCTGGACCCCAGCTCAAGGCCCTTCTGAGGTCAGCACAGGAGCTGTGAATGGGACCCCTTCTTTTGGTGGCATTCCTTTAAGCACCCAGGACTTGGACTTGACGAGGAAAGGTGGAAGGGCATTTGTGAAAGGATACAATTTTTATTCCCACCACCAAAAGTTATTGGGCTTCCCCAAAATGTCTGAAGACCTTGGGGAAATAGCGCAACTCTATCTCTTCCAAGGGCCCCCATGGGGTACAACTGGACACCCTGGAACCTTTGGGAATGACCCCCCAGGAACCTGATGAAAGCCGTGGACCAGGAAAATGTACCTGACCGTGTGTACCTGGTTTCAGGGGCTTTAGGTGTCCCTAGAGTCTTCTCACGACCCTCGGGGCTCCATGAAACCCTGTTAACAGCCCCCAGCCTGGGCCGACTTGGATTTTACTGCTTATGTCGAAGGATGGCACAGGCCGACGTAGAGTCAGCCAGGCTGCCCGAGCCGGGGCCAGTCCCCTGTCCCACGCTCCCTCGGCCTCTGCGGTGGTGCACACCCCGGGCCCTCCGCGGGAAAGGGGCCGTCTCTTCTGAAAACCCCGCGTCTCCTCCGTCTGGGCCGTGCACTGCCTGGTCTCCCCGAAGGCAGGGTCGAGCGCCCCCTCCCGCAGCACCAGAACCCCGTTCCCCACTCGCTGCTCTCTCGTTCCGGTCATTTGCTGATGGAGCCGTTCTCCCGAGCAGCCGTGGGGTGAGTCTTAACGGGCAGGGCTTGCATCCTAGTTTCCTTGACTCGCCTTCGCCAGCTTCTCCTTTTATGGTGCCCGAAACATAGCAGTTGTTTAATAGATTTTGCAAAACGGCAAGTGCAGTAAAGCTGGGGACTTCCAAGAACTAATAGCGCGTGGGGTCCGTGTGAGTGGCTGGGCGGGGGGGGCAGCGTGCTGTGGCACAGGTGCGGCCTCTGCTCTGCACAGATGGTGTGTGACTCTTCTTGAAAATATCTCCCCAATACCGCTGACTTCCCTCAGCCCCAAGGTCCAGTTCCAGAGCCTGCAGGAGACCCGTGACAGCAGCTCGGTGTGGCCGGTGCGTGGCGGAGTGCGGCCCGCGGGGTCCCCCACCGGGGGGAGGCTGGTGAGGGGGAAGGAACCTGCGCCTGGAGGTGGGCACTGCCGTGAAGATTCATGCCCGCGGCCCTGAGCTGCTGGGAGCCAGCGGCATCGCTGGAAGTTGCCTGGCAGGAGTTACTGCTGCAGATAAATCTGAGGCGCCAGCAGCCACGGTGGGGCAGCGGCAGCCTGCTGGGCCACCTTCCATCTTCAGAGCCAGGAGGAAGAAACCAGAAACACACAGTTCTCTCCCAGAACTGAACACTGTGATGCTGTTTGTGCTCTCTCACCACCCTCGGGACTCAGATGAGGTTTGCTTCCAGGACAGGGAAGATCACTGAGGGGTGAGCCACTTCCACACCCCCTGCCGCACTGGGACCCTGAGGCTGTGTGCCCTGCGACTGGGGGCGAGTGTCCTCGTTTGGCAAACGTTCACTGCCATCTCCATGCCCCTCACGCACAGCTCAAACCTCATGTGCAACAGGGAGGAGTGATGGAGGAGAGGAAGCGTGGACGGAATGCTTCTGTACAGACCCACAGACGATGAGCTGTTGCTGACTGCTCACTTCTCAGGCTGGTGATCGGACAGTCTGTCTCAGCCCTGCAGCGTAGCCACGTTTAACGCTGGAGTAACTTCATCTGGATTCTCGCTCGTTCCCTCTCCGTCACCCCCCTTCTTGCCTTCCTTATTGGTGTCGCACATCTCTGCAGCAGTGCGAGGGTTTATTGTGTGATCAGCTGGGCTCGACTGTGGTGCCCAGTTGTTTGGTCCAACCCTGGCCTGGATGTGGCCATGAAGGTGTTTTGCAGATGTGGCTTCCACCATCTGAGGACTTGTACCAGGTCACCCCTCAGAAAGATGGGTGGGCCTCGTCCAATTAGTCAAAGGCTTTAAGGGCAAAAACGGAGGTTTTCTGAAGAAGAAAAAGCCCTTCCTGAGTTTCCAGCCTGCGGGCCTGCCTTGTGAATTTCAAACTTGCCAGTCCCCGTAATCGAGTGAGCCAATTCCTTCAAATAAAGCTCCCTTTTTCTGTGTATCCTACTCGTTCTGTTTCTCTGGAGACCCCTGACTGATCCAGTAGTGTAGCCTTTTTCCTTCTTAATCCATCTTTTCCCCCGTGTTATTAAATATTCTCTGAAAATACTTTTTATGACTGCATAATGTGCCGACAGATGGAAGTGCTCTCATTAGGTTATAATTCCCTTATTCTTGAGCACTTACTTGCGGTTTTCTCAGTATTCACCATTTTAATGATCACACCTCTGAAATCCTCGTTCTTAATTTCTCTGTTCTCATCTGAGAATATTTTCTTTGGGTATGTTCCTAGATGTCTGCTAGCACCAATGGCCCTGCCTCGTGGTGCCCGCCAGCTCACGCCCTTGTTCATGTGTGTGTTTTCCCATTTCCCTTCTACTCAACCCCCATAAGCAGTGTGGCGTTCAAAATATCTTCCAAGCTTATTAAGTGAGAAATGGTATATTGTCATTGAATCCGCTTTGTTTTTAGTTTGAAAATTTGCATTTGCATTTTCTTTTGTGAGTTACCTATTAATATCTTTTGGCCATCTTTTTTTATTGGGGTGTTTTGCAGTTTCTTGTTTAGAAGATCTCTTTCCGTATTAAGAATATAATATATACATAATGCAGACATTTTCCCCAACTTATTACTACCCTTTGGACTCTTTGATCATTATTCCTCATGGAATTTCCGCTGGTGCAAGTCATGAAGTAGAACTCCAGGTTTGTTTCATACTAAATGGTGAGCTGGTTGCCATCTCTATTAAATTGTTGAATCTCCAATTGAATTTTAAATGTTATTCTTGCCATATACCATACTTGGGTTTCCTTCTAAATGTTGATTCTGTCCGGGTGATCTCTATGATTATTTATGGGTAGTAACAGACTATTTTAATTTACTGTTCATGCACTGTTGAGACAAGCTACCTCACCCAGTACCCTTCCTTTCTCCCTCCCTCCCTCCCTCTTTTTCTTTCTTTCTTTCTTATCGCCTTTTGGCTGATCATATATATTTATTATCCTTGATAAACTTTGTCAAGTTTCAGAAAACCTCATGGTTTCTGATTGGAGTTCCATTAAATTCATAGTTTAATTTAGAAAGGTTTGATATTTTTACTACATTGTACCTTCTCACTCAAGAATATATGCATCTCCCCATTTCTTCATCGTCTTGTATATTTCTCAGTAAAGGTTTGTAATAGTTTTCACGAAGTCCTGCGCATTTCCTGTTGAGATTATCCTGAGGTAGTTTATGCTTTTGTGACTATGATATACAGTATCTTTTCTCTATTACATATTTCTAACTGGTTATTGTAAGTAAAGGAACCCATTCATTTATTTATTAACAGGTCATTTAGTGAACTCCATTCAGTATTCCAGTAGCTTTTTAGCTGATTCCCTAGTGTTTTCCAGGTAAAAAATATTTTTTGTTATGAAAATAATATTTTCTATTTTCCCAACAGATCATTTCAAAATGCTGAATTGCATTTCATAGAACAATGATAAATACAAAGATGGTGGGGATTCTGACCGTTTAAAAGACATTATGGAAATGCTTCAAGTATTTTACCATTTAATATGGTGTAGCCTGAATATAGCTATTCTTTAATCATGACAGAACATTTATTTCTGATTTGATTTTGCTAAGAAATTTTGTCAGAAACGAGTATTGAATTTCATTAAATGCCCTTTCAGTCTCTTTGGACGTGATTATAAGATTTTCTCATGTAACCTCTAATAAAAAGCATTATTTTAATTATATAAGTACTTTCACAATTACTCTTCTATCTTCAGCTTTTCTCCATCACTTCATGTTGGTGTGTCTTTCGTAGACATATAGTTGGATATGCATGTACTAACCTAACAGACTGTTGTTATTTAATAGAAAAGCTCAACCCTTTCACTTTTTTTATAATTAATATATTTGATATTCCCTTTGTCCCCTTATTTTCTGTATTCTGCATTTGTGCTTCTTTGCTGTTTTCTTTGCTGTATAGGTGGTATTATCTTTGATCTTGAAGTCCTGTTTTTGTTTTTTTTTTAATTGCTATTAATAGTTACCTCTAAGTGTTAAAAAATCTAAACTAATTCTATAGTTATTAGTATCAAGAAGAATAAATATCTGTTGTATCCTCTTCACATAATATGAGGAATACACCAGCTTAGAATATTTTTGGCTAAAAGAAGCAGAAGCTCTGCTCACTGTGGCTAAAATAACTAAGGGGTTATTTTCCTTACATTTTAAACAATCTGTAGATATGCAGCTCTCTGCATTGGTTAAGTAGCTCAACAATATCAGAACTAGCATAGTGCAGTTCTCTTCCTCATTATCACAAAGTAGCTGCCACAGCTCCAGACATCATATTGACATTCAAGACAATAAAGATAAGAGAAGATCTGCCACAGCTGTTTCTGTCTCCTTTCATCTGAAAAGACAACTAGAAAATTTCTATTAATTTTTCTGGCACATGCCCCTCCCCTAAAAACACAAGGCATTTCTCCTGCCTGGCTTTTATGGTATAGAAAGAAGGGGTGTTGGCCTCAGAGGGATTAGCACACTTTAGTTTCCTCCCACTGCAGTGTCTTCCACAGGGACTTTCCCCACAATGAATATTTTCTTTCACAAAATATAACTTCGTATTTAAATTACCCTTTTAAATGAAGGATGATTTAAAATCTCCTTGCACATAGTAGGTGGTTAAGAAACATTCGTTGAACCATCTTTTCAGTCTATTCTCGAATCACTCACCTTTGAGTGGCTCTGCTTAAATTGCCAAATCCTATATCCTTTATTCTTATTTTTATCTGCATTTCATTCCAGTGTTATTGCCTTATTTTTATTCCGAGTCATAACAAACTATTTTCTTTCAAATAATTTGTATTGCGTTATCTATGAAAAAAGTTCCTTCAATAAAAACACACACATAACGAATCCCATCACTGGTGTCAGTAACGGACAAACAGATTCCTGTCTTTTTATGGGTACTGCTCCCCAGTGCTGCAGCACTTCTGCATGCAGATGTGCTGCCCTGACTATTGGGTGGCCCCTCACGGCCGCTCAGGTTCCAGGGGGCACAGGGGCGGTGTGGACCGACCAGGGCCTTTCACCCAGACTTGCTCTGTGAGCACTTGGAAATGAAGCCAGCTTTGTGTGAGGCTGGATGTTTCTCTGCAAGGTCCAGAGTGTTTAGCTGCATTTATGTTGCAAAGTTTATGTAATTACGTGTGCAGTCATAACTTAAATAGGCACCAGTCAAATTGAAAGTTAGGTTAAAAAAGCAACAACAAGGAAATTAATTCATCTCTGTGGTGCTTTTGCAAGAACTCAGGAGTCAGATCTGCTGGATTTAAGCGTGACTTGGGCTAGTAAATCATTATCTTTGAGCCTCAGTTTCTACATTTATAAAATCAAGCCAGTACATCATACAATTATTGTTAGGATTAGGAATAATATATGAAAAGTCTCAGAAGACCAAGTGAAAATTTCCATTTTAACCTTGATGAGTGTCTTCTTTCTCGGTAAATCATTGGTTGAACAGTAAATATGGAAACCTTAACGCTGGAGCAGTTCCATCAGGCTCAGCCCTGCTGGCTCACGCACAGTGGCAGGGATGCTATTTTTGCCCATTACTCTTTGTCCAGGTGTATTTGTACCAAGTTGGATGGTCATGGTGCCCATCGAGCCCATCATCTTGTGGCTGAAAGAGCCCTGCCCAGGCCATCCCATCTGGGGAGGCTACGGTGATGTTTTCTGCATGGGTGGGGCCACTTTGAGATCCGTAGGAACAACTGATGAAGCATAGCTCACCCTGGGTGGGCTGGTGGGATGGATTCTGCCCCATAGGGAGTGGGAAACCTGAATATCAGATGGGGTCCCCCATCTCTTGAGTTCTTGATAAAGTTGTCATAAGGAAAGACTGGAAATCTAATGGACTCCTGGTATTTTCTACCAATTCCCAGGGGGGCTGTCAATTCTAATGTTCCCCTTTGGCTCCACCTCCAGCTTCTGTTTGTGAATCCCTCCAGCCGCCCTGCGTGAGCTGTCCGTGCCGGGCACCACTTTGACCCCGGCGTGGAACCTAGCTTCTTCTGTGACCATGAGACAGTACATGCAAAGCTGAGAAGCAGGCGGCGGATTCCCTGACAGTTCTGGTTATCTATTGCTGTGTACAAACCAGCAAAAATCTAAGTATGTGCCCGGCACATGTTAGTGGACTGAAACATCAAAAATCATTTCTTTTGCTCATGAATCTTCCAAGATAGCTCCCTCATATGGCCGGGAGGTGGTGCTGGCTGTTGGCTGGGAGGTCAGAGTGGCCATGGGCTGGGTCTTTTTCCTTTCCCCCTGGGCCTCTCCAGGGGCTGCTTGGGCTCCCTCCCAGCATGGCAGCTGCGTTCCCAGGACGAGAATTCCAAGGAACAGAAGCAGAAATGCAAGTCTCCTAAGGCCTGGGTTTGGACCCAGAGACTGGAAGGGAGTCTTTTCCTTGTTATTCTGTTAGTCAAGCAGCCACAGACGCTGGGTGCAGGGGACCCTCCGTCTCAGTGGGTGCTAACGAACTTGAAGCCGTCTTTAATTTACACTCAGGAAGTGGAGGGTGGAGGGGGATGTCATAGCTCACCAGCAATAGGCACTGCCGGTTGAATATCAGACTTTCGGATTCTGAAGCATCCTTCAGAGGCTCACCATGCTGTGTGGCCATTCCCTGAATCTCTTTCCTCTCATTTCCACCCTCATCTCTTTTCTGTTCTTTTCCATTAGTTTCTCATGCATAGCAGCTTAATGACCTTTTAAATCCTCGATTCCTCCTCCCTTAATTTCAGGATCTCACCTACCTGAGTGGCTTATGGGATATTTTCCTTAAGAGGAGATATTTGCCAGCTCTTCCAATAACCCTTTACCATCCTGCTACCGAGATAATGTAATTTCCTGCGTTGATCAGACTCAGACAGCAAAAGGGACCCCTTGTTCCCGGCCCATCATCTTCTCTCCCCCGCGCACTCCCAGTGCTCCGTCCTCGCTGTCCCCCCTGCGGTTCACCGCACACCCCGAGTGGGCTCCATCGAGGCCTCTGCCAGGGAAGCTCTGCCCCCCGACGCCTCCGCGGGCCCCTCTGCCCTTTCGTCAGCCGGCACCGTCTGGACCACTCCCCCGAACCCAGTGCGCTCCCTGCCCCGACCCTCCCTCACTCCTACCCGCTTTGCTTTTCCCCCAGTGCTTGTGGCCACGTGCTGCGCTCGTCAGGGACATGTCGAGCTGCGTGTCGTCCGTCTCCAAGGGGGCTTTTCTGTTCCGTTCACTGCTGCGGCCTCACCTCCCGGAACGGTGCCTGGCACATACTTAGGGTGCTCGCTATGTAGTCATTGAGTGATTTTTAAGTGAATGAATCAAAATCTGGTGGGGATTGGCCAGTGGGGGTGAGGAAGGCACCTAGGGTGACCAGCTGTCCCGCTCTGCTGGGGACCAAGGGATTTCCCGGGTCGTGGGAAGGTCCTGGGCAAACCAGGAGTCGTCAGTCACGCCTGAAGACGGCTCACCAGATGCGCTTGGAGAAGCCACGGTGCCGTGGAGGGCAGCACTGCATCTGGGTTCACAGCGGGCTGCGTGCTTGCGATAGACACCCGCTCCTCGAGGCTGGTCATCAGGTCCAGCGTCACAGCCGAACCGGCGGCGGCGGCAGGCGGTTTCTCTCTCCAAGCTGCTTGGAGCCCGCGTTGCTTCGTGACGGTGCTCAGCACTGCTGAAGGGAGTCTGAATTCTCGGTGCCAGCTCCTCATAAGCTCTCTGCAGTGTGAGCTGTAAGCACCTGGCTTTGTGGGCACCACACACATCCCAGGCTCCCGGTGAGATGCAAAAGGAGAGGCCATGCAGCCAAGGACAGGGGCCCCCCTCGAGGACGCCCCACTGTGCGGTGCCGGAGGCCGCAGCACGGCTCCCTCCCTGCCGTTCGTAGCTGTCAGCAGACAGGATGCAGGAAGGCAGCTTGGCTTCTTGTTACGGCTCGCCTCGACCCAGTCGGGGGGTCCTACCGAGCCGTCTTGTTCCGTGGGGCAGCGACTTCAGGAACAAACATGAATAAACTTGAAATGAAGCCCCGAAACCGTGGGGAGAAGACGTGTGCAAAGCGAGTCACTTGAAGACATCTGAACGGGGAGGACACGGGTGCATCTTAGAGGAGTTTGGCTCATAAAGATTTGCTTTGGTGTCGCTTTTGCCAGAGATCGGAGATCTCCTATATTGCCAGCTGGACACGTCCATCCTGGGCTTTGCAATCTGGCCACACAACCCCGAAGCAGCTTTTCAGTCCACGCAGTAAAATAAAGTGACATCATCACTGCCCACCCGGGGTCTGCCCCGAGCCGTGGCCGCCTCCCAGGCCTGCTGCTTTCTGCTGTGTCGTGGTCCCGTCTGCTGTCACCAGCTGGTTCTAATGGTGACAACCAGTCGCACTCTAGTAAATTTCTCCCTTGTGCCCCAAAATACCAAGAGTGAAAGTTTGTCTCCAATTATGTTTTTTTTTCCCCCCAAACCAAGACAATTTTCAGTAATTAATGCCATATTTTAAATGTGACAGGGAGATTTGCATTTTCCTCCAAGGAAGAATGAAATGACAGCACATGTGTAAATATAAGTGCAGATCCGGGGCTCCTTCTGTCCTGGTGATCTGTGGACCTGATACAGAGGAGTGCAGACTGTTTTTGCCCTGCTGAGGAAATCCCTTTTTGTTAAAGGGGGTGGTGGTGGTGGTTGACAGTGTGTGCCGCTGCAGAAGCATTGCAGCAAGTCCTTTTTTAAAATTTATTTCTTGACTTTTATTAATTAATGAGATTTGAATCAGGGAGTCTATCTTGTGGGAGAATTGAAACCCTGCCTTAGAAGCCAGTGTTCCGGGATTTGGCAGCAAGTGACTCAGCAGCTAAAACGGGGCATTTCTGCTGCAGAAGATGGTGGTTCCTGGGCACGGAGTAGCTGGACAGATGCCCCTGCCAGGAGGACAGGGAGTAGGTGATGGATCCAGCTCCGGGCATGCTCACCTGGGTCCCCATTTCTCTGGCCCCACAATCCCTCCAGGATCCTGATCATGTCTGACTACAGATGTGGCCTTTGGAAGCAGACAAGCCCAGGGTTGAGTGCAGTAAACACCCTCACTGTGTGTGAACTCGGTCAAGCCTCTGTTTCGCCATCTGTGAAACAAGGAAACGGTGCCAGAGCTGGGGCAGGGGCTGGGTGAGGTGATGCACGCATGGCTCGGCCTGCAGCGGCTGGTGCGTGAGGGACCCCGCGTGGCCCCCCACAGTGGCTGTGTCCCCTCATCAGGGTTCCTCTCAGCCCCATGGGTCTTGGGTCTCCCGAAGAGCACGGCTTGCTCCAGCTGCCCTTCTATCCTGCAAGGCACGTTTCTTTGCAGGTGCACGTTCCCTCCACGCACGGCAAAACTGAAGCCACAGAATCTTTGTAGCAGCCCCAATGCGGGTCCAGGCTAAATGCCAACCACCTGAGAAGTGGATAATGCAATGTGGAATGTCCGTACCGAGGAGTATGATCTGCTCCTGAAAAGGAACGATGCATTGACACGTGCTACAACACGGGTGAACCCTAAGACATGTGGTTACGTGGACGAGGCCAGCCCCCAAAGGCTACACGTTGTGTGAGGCCATTCATGTGATTTGTCCAGAAGAAGAAAATCCATGGAGGCAGAGTGTGGGTGAGTGGCTGCCTGGGGCTGGGGAAGAAAATGGGGTGTGGCTGCTGATGGGTGCGAGGTTTCTTTTGGGGTGATGAAAATGGTAAAAATTACCATAGTTGTGTACTCCAGAAATGTATTAAAAACCACTGAATTTTATACTTTAAACAGGTGAAATATATGGTATGTAAATCATAGCTCAATAAATCTGTTAAAAAATGTAACCATAATGAATCTCACTCCTTTGGTGTCATCTGCTCTTTTGTATACATTGATGCTCATCTTTTCGGTTGCATAGATTGTGGTGTCTTGGTGCTCTGTGTGTTCAGGAATTCCTGGCTGATGTGGTCCTGCCCAGAGATGGAGCCAATTTTAACTTATCATCTCCCCCAAAGCAACCCAGAGAACTATTGACTAGACTTGTACCATGCTGGTTTAGGACAGATTAGAGCAGTAGTCTCCAGATGCTTCCGTGGCCTGATGCCATTTGGTGACGCAATGTAGAAAATTCAGATGAAGTAGTTACTAGAATCACATCAATGGTGTTTTCTTAGTTTTGACAAGTGTACTATGATTATGTAAGATATTATCGGGGAGGCTGGGGGAAGGGTATACGGGAACTCTTGGGAATACCTTTACAACTAAAAGTTTATGAAAAAAAAATTCTATTCCTGCTTAAAAGCAAAAATAAATACCATTGCCACCAAAATAAGAACAGAGGTGGTGATATTGGTAGAAATTCAAAATAAGGGACAATCTTTTATTCTAAACTTTTGGGGGGTTAAGATATAATTTTTATGAGTTAGTATCAGATGGAAGTTTCATTTACTTTGCAACTTGACAGCATTGACAGTTGGCAATTCCAGATCAGTTCTCCAGAGTTCTACAGCGGATGCTGTGGGGTCCTGCCCCGCCCCTTCCCGGCCACCGCTGTCCCCTGTGTGGTGGGACCGTCTGCGCGGGGCGGCCCACACTGGCCCCCGGGCCCCCCAGCGGGTAACCTGCCGTGGCCTGGCCCATGCTGGCGCTTCCTTCCCCACCCCCCGGTGTTTGCTGGGACCACCCCCCTTCTTTGCCTCTGTCTGCTGCTGGGGCCCCTGAGTTAAGACAGCTGTGGACGGTGACATCCAGGAGTCTGGGGACCGCGAACTGAGCACGCAATGTGGCATCTCACAGGAGTCTTCCCGGAGGCACGTCCCCAGCGCATGGCCCTCAGGTGTGGCAGGCCCCGCAGGCCCTGGGGAGCAAGGAGGAAGACAGAGGGACAAGGCTGGGGGTGGGATGGGTGGGGGGATGGATAGACTTGGTAAAAATAGAGTTCTCTGACCTCACACAGAGAGAAGCCAGCCCTCGGCCTGAGACATGGAGGAGAGAGGGTCCGGGGGTCTGGGCCAGGATGGAGGGAGACCAGTGGCCGGCCGGGGCTCCCCTCCTGGGAGAGGCCAGAGGGCCCTCACCATTGCTGAGCATCCCAAGTATTTTCAAGGCCCCGGGAAGGACTGGGAGCCAGGAGGGGGAATGGGGGGTGGGTAGAAAGGAGCATGAGCAGGGGAGAAAGGAGCCGCAGGGGCGAGTGGAGAACCGAGAGATGCTTGGTTCAGTGATGTCCACCCAGGAGGCAGCTCTCGTGGCGCCTCAGGGAGACCCCCTGTGCCTGGCACACTCGCTGCACATCAGCTGTAGGTCCACAGGGACCCGGGGGCCCACAGGCACCGATGGGTGTGCAGGGGCCCCCAGGTAGGCTGGCCCTGGGGAGCCCTTGCTGCTTCTGGAGCAGGTCAGTCCAGGGGGAAAGTGTCTGAGAGTGGAGGGGAAGAGGGGAGAGAGGAGGGGGAAGGGGAAGGAGGAAAAGGGGGAGAAGAGAGCTGGGAGAGGGGTTGGGAAGCAATGGGGAGGGGGAGAAAGGGGAGGCAAGAGGGGGAGAACTGGAGCCAGAACAGGAGAGGGAATTGGAAAGAGGAGGCAAGAGCGAGGGTGGCAAAGTGAGGAAAGAGGAGAGACAGAGGGGAGATGGGGAACGAGAAGGGAGGAGGGGGAGTGGGGAGGGAGGAGGGGAGGGGGACAAGGAGGGGGAGGGGGACAGAGGGGGGAGGGGGAGGGGGAGGGAACTTGATTTCCCTCCACAAGGCCGAGTTCCTCCCCGCAGGGCCCTCCCGCCTGTCCCCTCTCCCCTCTCAGTGGCTTCCCCGCCGGCCTCTAATGCACTGGACAGTCCATTTGCCGCGAGGCCCGCACTTGCCGGCTGGAAACCGCATCGGTGTTTTCGCCCAGGAAAACCACATCCACCGTTTCGCGATGGCCGATAAGGGGCCTGAGTCATAGCGTCTGGAAGCCCCTCTGCTGACGGGTTGGCTGACGAGTCACACCCCGAGGGTGGCAGTGGACCCGCACAGGAGGCCCCGTCTTGGGGCGCCTGGGCGGGGACTTCAGGCTCGGGGCTCTCCGGGTGCAGTCGATGGGACATTGCCTCGCGTGCTGCAGCGCAGACGTGACAAGCGCGAGGCTCGGGACTACGTGATTCAGGGAGGAAATATAAATGGAAAATTACTGGAGCTGAAATTTTATTACAAAGTTATTTATCTTTGTTATTACTTTCTGAATCCTTTTTTGTGCTCTTTGTTCACAGCAACGGATAGAGGCACTCTTACTTACACTTTAACTAGAGATTAGAAAGGAAGAATATTCCCTGCTGCCCCACAAAGTACGAGATAAAGTCTCAGCCCAGGACTGTGATTTCTCTCATTAAAATAAAATGCCTAGAAATTGATATAATAATAATAAAGTTTTGTGGCCCTTTCCACAGACAGTTTACATGAGTTCTTATTGGTACCATTTAGCATTTCTTATTAGAATTATGATGAAAGAAATCTGGCCCCTAAAAAGACTTGGTCTGGGATTTCATCGTCGCAGCACCTCCACTTTGTAACCTGGGTGTTCTGGACACTTTCAGAGAGGAGGAAGGTGCTGGTGGTTTACTTGCATCAGACCCATGAGATAAAAGTGGTCTCAGCTACGGGAACTGCAGTCCTTTCCTCCTCTCAGGGCTGGGCCTTTTCAGGGGTGGTCCCTGCGCTCTCCTAGTCCCCGAGGGCTGGGGCTGCATGGCTGTCTTGGTCACCTGGCGCAGGGCCGTGCAAGGAGCCGCCTGTGCTCCCCAGCACCTGCCGCACCTGGGGGCTGGTCAGAAAGGCCAGAAATGCAAATCCTTTGCCCCTGGCCCAGGTATCTGTGCTGTAAGGAGCCCGCCAGGTGCTTCAGACACACCCTCAAGCTGAGACGTTGTGATGTGAAGGCCCCTCCCTGGGCGGCAGCACATTTGGGTGGGGGCCAGGATGTTGAGTCTGGAATCAAACTGCCAGGGTTCAAATCCCAGCTCCACACCCCCACGCCTTAACTCTGCATCAGGCAGGCCACGTCTTCATTTGCCGATTCTAAAGTGGGGATGTGCATTCAGTGAGGATGAGGTGCATGGGATGGGTTTTGGGGTGCTCATTGGTGCATGTCTTCCTGCCCTCTGCTCTTCTCATTCTTTTCTGTACCCAGAGGGCCCCCACTATCCAGCCAGTCCGGTCTCAGATGCTGTGAGCACTGAGAGAACAGTTTTCACATCAGGGCAGGTTCTGGTCTAAGCGTGAATCAAAGCGCCCTGGATGCCTGCTGGCAGAGTGGGTCCTCCAGCCCCAGGACTTAGAATCGAGTCCTGAACTTGGCTGAGGAGGGGACAGGCTGCCCAGCCAGGCAAGTGAGATGGGCACACGTGCTTAGGTTCTCCGGAGTGAGGTTCAGGGAGCCACAGAGCAGCAGAGCTGCGGTGGCACAGACAGTCCCAAATGGCCACAGGAGCACTCAGTGCCCACGTGTTCTTATGGAAGCTGCCACTTTCCCTATAAGAGTTAGAGACCCCCTTAAAATGGGGTGGGCTTTTGTGACTGCCTTGGTGGATAGAATGTGTGGAAGGGATGCTGTGGGGTTTCTGGGCTAGATCAGAAAAGGGGGCTCTGTTTCCTCTTGGCTGTCTGTCTTCGGACATGTTCCTTTGGAGCCCCCTAGGCCAGGCCGCCATGCTGGAGATGCCGTGTGGGGAGCCACGCAGAGACACACAGAGAGAGGGAGAGAGCTGTTTGGGAGCACCGCTGTTTGGCTCTCCTCAGTGCAGGAGCCAGGCATGCAACAGGGGAAGCCGTCAAGGTGACCTGGGCCGGCCGCCATCTGATGCAGCCTTGTGGGAGACCCTGGGAGAGAACTGCCAGCTGAGCTGCCCCCACATTTCTGACCCACAGAGACATGAGAAATTCTAAATCGTTGTTATTTGAAGCCGTTAATTTTGGAGTTTTTTCATTGTTCAGCAGCAGTAACTGTAATGCAAACCGAGTTCTTGGTCTCTGGGAGAACGGCCTTGTCTGCCAGTGGCCGGGAGGTTGAGCACGGGCCCTCCAGCCGGAGGGAAGCTTCTCCTCGTCCAGAACTCTGCCCGGACCCCCTTCTGTCCCACCCCATGTAGATCATCCCTGCTGCCCAGATCCCAGCACTGAGGGGCTGGTGGCAGGAAGAGGGAGCCACAGGGGCTGGGGCTGCTGGGGCCGCCTGCCTGAGCTGCTTGCACGGCCATCGGGGAGGATGCTGGCGTTAAGGATTCCTGAGAACAGTTCCCCCTCCCACTCGCGAACTTTCCTGATTGCATTGCTTCTCTGAACATAGTTCTACTTATTATTGCTTAATAACAGACATGTTTTAGCCTTTTACAAAGTGAAACTTAATTTTGAAAGTTTATATTTAATATGGAACGAATATTGAACAAATCAATTTTTTTTTAACCCTAGCTGTCTGCAATAAGCTTGGGGTTAAAATATGCCCCTTTAGAAGAGATGTTTATTTGGTGTAGGATCTATATTTTCTAAACAATATAATTTCTACAGTCAGTTTGTTGAAACACTACAATTACATGAAACTTTGAACAGGAAGTGAGCTATGGTAGTTCTGTATAAATTAGAATGAAATAGCAATACATCCTAAAGTAATTTGGGTGGAGAATAAAAATATATATTTGGGGCACCCCTGAAGAGCTGGGGGAGAATGCAGGTTGGACTTACTCACCTGGATTGTTGCTGATGTTCTCACAAACACTGGGGACTGACAGCTTGATGTGCTGAGCCCTCTGTTTTGGGGCTGGCCCCTATGAAGCTTGTTGCTGCAAGGAGAGGCTAAACCTGCTTATAATTGTGCCTAAGAGTCTCCCTGAGTGCCTCTTTGTTGCTCTCATTTGGGCCTCTCTCTCTAGCTAAGCCACCTTGGCAGGTGATCTCACTGCCCTCCCCCCTATTTGGGACCTGACTCCCAGGGGTGTAAATCTCCCTGGCAATGCAGGATATGATGCCCGGGGATGAATCTGGACCTAGCATTGTGGGATTGAGAACATCTTCTTGAACAAAAAGGGGATGCAAAATGAAATGAAATAAAGCTTCAGTGGCTGAGAGATTTCAAATGGAGCCAAGAGGTCACTCTGGTGGACATTCTTATGCAGTATATAGATAACACTTTTTAGGTTTTAATATATTGGAATAGCTAGAAGTAAACAGCTGAAACTACCAAACTCCAACCCAGTAGCCTTGACTCTTGAAGATGATTGTATAACAATGTAGATTACAAGGGGTGACAGTGTGATTTTGTGGATCACACTCCCTTTATCCAGTGTATGGATGGATGAGTAGAAAAATGGGGACAAAACCTAAATGAAAAACAGGGTGGGATGGGGGGGTGATTTGGGTGTTCTTTTTTATTTTTATTTTTATTCTGATTCTGATTCTTTCTGGTGTAAGGAAAATATTCAAAAATAGATCAGGGTGATGAATGCACAACTATGTGATGTGCTATGAACAGTTGATTGTACACCATGGATGACTGTATGGTATGTGAATATATCTCAATAAAACTGAATTAAAAAAAATATGCCCCTTTGGAGGAAATGAAGACACTGAAGCACACACTATTATTTTTGACACTAGTTTCTCCAGACCATTTCTTTAGAGAAGCAGTACCAGTTTAAGATGGGGTCATAATTTTTAAATGCTTTCCCTTTCCGGATTCCGGCAGGGCAGAGCTATGAGTAGGCATCAGTTATTTAAGAATACTGGTCCTTGGAATTTTAAATAACATTTGAGGTTGAAGAACATTGTCTTTCTGCTAAATATCATCAATGTGTGTGAAAACACACACGTTCCAGGATTCGCACATACACCTGCTTCCCTCCAGGAAGAAGGAAGGGAGAGGAAAGGAGAGGAGCGAAAGGAATCCTTTCCCCATTGCCCAGCTCCTTTAGTGTCTACTTACCATGTAGTGGTTTTAAAAATTCCTAAAATTTTAATCGGGCCTTTCTCTGCTTTTTGGTATAGGTTTAGCCAAAATATGCACACCCCAGTGAGAAGTCTGCAGACCCCATGGCCCTACGTTTGCAGAAACAGTGGTCTTCCTTGTATTTTTATCCAGTTCTTTAGATTAGCATGAGCTTTTATTTATTGACACACCTTTAGAAAAGACTCTTCTCCCTCCACCTCATCCACAAAAGACATTTCTGCCTCCTGAAATTTCAGACATTTCTGGTCACATTTAGTGACAATAAAAGTGTCCCAGGGAGGGTGGCCGTACAGGTGTAGTACTTGGGTCCTTACGACGAACATTATTATTAGCGGTTTATTGTTTTTACGTGTATTATCTCCGTAATCCTCAAACGTGTCCTCGTTGCTGTATGTCTCCTGACCCGAGCTCCTCTTCTCCTCTTGGTTCCCTTGAGAAAGTCCTTCCGTAGGTTTGGGATGGAGCCACCTGCCCCTTCTGGCGACGTGGGAAGACGGGACCCGGCCCTGACGGTGAGATCGTGCCGCTCTCTGGCCGGGCGAGCTGCTTACGGATGGGGACGTGACCCGAAGGGGACGGACGGGATATTCCTCCCCCCGCCCCGGTCCCATTCCAGCTCTGTCCGTTGCGGCCAGAGTCCCGATAACGGCTGCCGTCGCCGTTTCACCGAGGGGCAGGCGGGGGCTCCGCGAGGCCAGGTGGGTGCACCAGGCCCCGGGTCTGGAAAGCGCTTGAGCCGTGATTCCAGCCCGGGTCTCCTCCGCTTGGAGACCCGATGGCAGGCGACCGCAGACTGGGTGTGCCTCGGAGCCCCTGGACGGCTTGCTCGAGGGGTGGGGGTGTGTGTCCCAGAATTTGCCTTTCTAGCTGCTTCTGCCGCTCTGGGACCCCGCTCTGAACGTCGCTGCCCCCTGCTTATTGCTCCCCAAATCGAGCCCCAGAGCTGGAGCTGGGCACCCCGCTGAAGAGACCCTGGGAGCCGAGTCACTCGAGTCCTCTTTGGGGCTCCTCTCTTTGTCGTGCTGTGTTGACAGTTTGAAGGGGTGGGAGGTGGGTAGGAATGACTGCTTCCTTCTTTTATTGAATTTTCCTGGCTGAGCCAGAATTTTCCAGCTGTGAGTGACTGAAATCTGACTGAAATTAGCCTAATGGCAGCCATCAATCAACCACTGAGAACACCGGTTCACCGTCTGGGAAGGCCTGAGGTGGAGCTGCTGTCAGGTGTGATGGACCCAGGGTTCAGTAAATGGTCTTGGGCTGATCGTTCTTTCCCGCTCTTTCTCTCTCCTTTCTCTCTCCCTCTTCTTCTCACTCACGCTCTTGCTCTGCTCTTTCTGTCTCCTTCTCTGAGCTCTGCTTGGCTGTACATATTGGTCTTATTCTCTCCCGCCTTGGAGGGGCTGCTTGTGGGCGACAGGGGAGCTCGCTGGGGCAACTACCGATTCACTGATCCCAAACTCCGTGCTGTCAGGTGATTTTCCATGAAGCCTCCAGCAGACAAGTGACAAGGAAGGTTCTGAACAGCCAGGCTTGGTTTGGGCCCCCTCGGTGGTGCTGGTGTGTGGAGAGGCAGGGTCTGCGAGCAGAAAAATGGAGGAGGTGGAAAAACACACCAGATAGCCAAGTCGTCCATCACCACAAAAGGGGGTGCGTTCTCTGTGAACGTGTGCTCTGAAAGGCACAACAGGGACAGCTCAGCAAGTGGATGGAAAAACCTGTGGCAAAAGCGAGAGCCGTGGATTCCAGGATTACCCAAAGAGCTTGGGTGTTTTGGAAAGGGGGTCGAAGGGATAGCAAAGACCTGGAGAACCGTCCTTGGGGGTGTGGTTGGAGGCTGGTGGCCCCCCAGCGAGGCCCACTTCCATCTCCGGGGCCTGTGAGTGTCACTTACCTGGCAAAGGCGGCCTTGCAGGCATGACTAAGGCTGAGGACCCTGAGCTGGGCAGGGGGTCCTGGATGACTCCGGTGGGCCCAACGTCATCTCATGAGCCCTGAAAGTGGGAGAAGACTGGCAGAAGAGTGTCAGAGATATGTGGTGGAAGCAGAAAGAGGAGCGATGCAGAGCATGAGGGGGGCTCGGGGGTTGGGGGAGGCATAAACCAAGGCTATGGGCAGCTTCTGGAAGGGGGGAGGATCCTCAGCCAACACCTGCAGGGGCTCCGACACCTGCAGGGAGCAGTGCTCTGCCCGCAGCTTGAAGGAGCAAGAGGAACCCTCCTTAGCACCTCCAGGAACAAACGCCTGCCGACACCTTCGTTAGAGCCTCTGAGGGGCCTCTGTGTACCTCTGAGCTCCAGAACTAGGATAATAAATTCGCACTGGTTACGCTGCTGCGTTTGTGGTCATTTGTTGTGGCAACAACAGGAAACCGATATGGAGCCAAAGACCTGAGCTGGATCAGAAGGAGAGAGATGAGCTTTGCTGGAAAGTTCTGGGTCAGTGCCTCGACCAAGCCTCTCCAAGGCTCAGTTGCCTTGTTTGTAAAGTGGAGATAACAACACAGCCATCCTTACGGGGCTGGTCTATGAATTGAATAAGACGATCCTTGCACGACCCACGCACAGCCCCTGGGATGCATTAAAAGCCCAGTAAGTGTTGGATTGGGAAGAACAGAAGAGAGAAGAGGGGCAAGCAGCTCCTTGGTAGTTTTTGGCTTCTTTGTATTTTTAATAGATAAACTGGGTCAAACAGGAATATAGCTTGATATGTGTTACAGGGTAATTCAGTTTTGAAGTCTTTTGAGAGCTTTTACATTTTCATCTCTATAAAATTGCAGAGCACTGAAAATACTCCAAAATTGGAATTTCATTAGAAAGTAATGCATGAGCCACACCTTATTTTTCTTGAAAGAAAAGGAATCTGAGGGGGAAGAGAAAGGTAATGCATTATTTTACAGTTCTGTCCATTTTTTGTCATTTAAGATAGCAGTCAGATCCATAGGCCTCTTCTGTAGTTGAGCAGAAAGTTGAAAAGCACATTAACACCGAATTATTTCAGTATTAAAAGGTTAACCTCATAGGTGCGCCAATGGGCACAGTTTCCATTTCCCACGGCTGGCAATGCATGTTTCTCTTGTGCATTATTTCCCCCCTTCGCATAAAACCTTTACCCAACTCTTATTCTTGTCCTGCTTCAAGTCTATGAGGAACAGGGAAGCATGTAGTCAGGCTGACCTGGGTTCAAGTCCCAGCTCCACCACCAGGCAAGGCTGGGCCAGCAACTGCTGAGGGGACACCTGTGCCTCGGTATCTGCACCTGTGAAATGGGGAGGCCAGTGGGAACTGGCAAATGGGGGTGTTGAGATGAGGCTGGAGAACCCAGGGAAGGCCCTCAGCCCTGCAAACCTCCCGTAACAGCTAAGCGCCAATTCTCCTTACTGGGCACACGTGCGCCATTGGCATCCTGGCAGCTGGGTGACCGACCCAGGCTGGAGTTCTCAATTCCACCTTCTCATAAGTTAATGGAAGTTCAAGGTCTCTGGATCTTACCCATCTGACCTTTATTTTCAGTTCCTGGATGTTCTGACAGTTGATTTGTGGCTGTTGTTCCAGAAGTGTGTGCATTTCAAAAGTCACTCTCCTCCACCTTGCCCATGGCCCATCCCTACTGCCTGTCCCTGAATAACTAGGATACACAGTTGCCCTGAAATAACTCAGCTGGAACCGGGCTTGCACGCATGCAGTTACTGAATCATTCTTTACTCATTGATCTATTAACATAAAATCATTTTCTAACTCACGATTACAATAACATTGATTTTTGCAATTGCATTGTAATTCAAGGCATCTCACAGTGTTGCAATAATTATTTTATCTTGCCGTTACCACTGTTAATAACTCATAGGGTGATGCGCATGATCTGCTCCCATTAGCTTGAAGCCTTCGCAGCCGCTGCAGGAAAGCACCAGCACTTGGGGCCGAGAGGGCTTCCGAGATGCACTCACCCAAGCCCCATCTGGCCGTGAATGTCCTTGATGACATCCGTGTCGGCTTCTGGGTGACCCCTGTTCTGCTTCCACCCTGCCACACACTCCTGTCCAGCAGCTTCTGAAGAATTCTCAGGTACGGCAGCACCGCAGACTTGTCAGGAAGTTCTGCCTGAAGTCTGTCCTCCCTCTGGTGGGCCGAGGTCAGTGCACTGGGGGCGAGCTGGGAGCCTGTGGGTCCTCGGCTCTCTGCAGAGCTTGGCCACCGAGGACACTGCCACAGAAAACCTGCACGGGAGACGTCCTTTCTCAGAGGAGGTGGGGTGTCCGAGTTTGGGATTTCTGCAGACTCTGACCCTGAGATGAGTGTCTGAGCTATTGAAGGAAACACCAGGAAGAGTGGAGAGGTGAGATGGGGAAGGGAGGAGCCTGATGCCACTGAGGGCACCAATAACCAGGCCTGCTGGGAAGCTTTGGGGGCTGGTGTAGAAGATATTACAGCAGTATGCGAAACGAGGTGAAGGCAAGCTGGGGCGTTTATCCACCAAGTCCCCTTCCCTGGCGGTTGAGGGTGGCTTCCCTCACTGACTCTCCACTCAGGTGGGGTCCCAGGTGTCATTTGGAGCAGTCTCTGCCATTGGGGTACGTGGGTGGGTGGGCACCACCACTGGGCTACGGGCTCCTTGGCCACCCCCCAGGAGTCTCCTTTCTCTTGCCAATTTCCAGGGCTCCCGGCAGCCTGGGGGCCCGACTCCCCTGGTCTAGTGGTCATGGTGGGGGTGAGGAGGGTGAGGAGGCTGGCAGGTCTCCATGTGGAGAGGAAAGCTGAAGGACATGTTGGGGTGCAGCAGCAGGGTGCTTTCCTGCAGTCGGGGTGCAGCAGCAGGGTGCTTTCCTGCAGAAGGCAGGTGTGTGCTGGCGCCCAAGTCTCACTGCTATTTAGACCTGGGGAGAGCAGAGGGCGGAGGGGATGCAGCGATGGCCACTGCTGAGCCAGTGGGGACACCCGGCTGAGCCTCCGTGGGGTGCTGACGGCATCATTCCTGAGAGGCCGGGGCTCCAGCCCGAGCCCGAGTACACCCACTTCAGGGCCAGGCCGGGGTGGGGGGCTCTGCCCTGGGGTCCCGGCCTCTTTCTTGGACCCAGGAACGACATGACTGCAGCTGGCTGGTTTGGCTCAGAGAGGGATGTGTCGTTCACTCTGGGGACCCCTGGGCTCCTCTCTCTCCTCTGAGTGTCGTTGGCGTTTACCTGCCTCCCTCAGCCACCCAGGTGCGGCCTGAGCCCCACAGGTGCTGCGGACGTGCGTGTGCTCACCCAGGGTTCCTCTCCAGGAACTTTCCAGACTGTCTCCTCTGGGGCTCACCAGCCCCTTTCTCCCCGGTTGTGCTTCATGGTTTTTCTTTTTGTTTGTGTTTTCTTAAAAAGATTATGATTTGGCCCGGGGTGAGGGTGCAAACAGACTGTTCCTATGTTCGCCACAAGAAAGACCATTTTCACAGGTTTCCCGTCTGTGCCCTTCGGCTCCCTGCGGGGCGGCCTGCAGGGTCTGTGGCTGGACGCGGCAGTGGGGGCTCCTCCCTGTGCTCTCCCAGGGCACAGGCACGCTCAGGCAGGAGCCCGAGGAGGGGCAGGGGCTGCGGCCGACTGGTGGATGGACAGAGGGACAACCCCGGGGCCAGGGCAGGCACATCTGCCCCCGTCATGCGCCCACCAAAGGACTCTCACCATCAGGAACCAACAGAGAAACCCATGTTCAAGGACAGTCTGTAAAATAATGGGTCTGTTTTCATCAAAAATATGAATGGCGTGAAAGACGAAGGCTGAAGAATTGTTGCAGATTAAAAGGAAAGCATAGGGACCTGACAACTAAGGCAATATATGACTTTGGACTGGATCCTTTACAGGGAAAAAAAAATCTACAAAGGATGCTATTGGGACAAAATTGGAATCTGATCTGTTGATTAGATTAAAATATTGTGGGACACTCCTGGGGAAGATGGCTGGACTCGGCTCTTCCACCCAAGCAACTGTTAAACAGGCAGGAATCATCTGAAACAACTATTTTGAAACTCCAGAGGCCAGGAGAACACTGTACGGCATCCAGGGGGGAGCGGGAGGAAGAGGCTGATAAATTACGGTGAAGAGCAGTACGTTGCTCTCTCCACACGGCAGCCAACAGCTCCTATCCCCCACTCTCGCAGCAGCCGCTGTGGGGTCCAGCCCTGGCTAGCTTCCTGGTGACAGAAAAATCCTGTTCCCCAAGCACAGGGGTGGGCTCAGCGGTCACTGATCACAGCTGCTGATCAGCGAATTTGGATTTCTGCGGCTCAGCTCTGAGGACAGCCATGGTTTCAACCCTCCCTGAATAAGGGCGGTGGCAGTGGAGACTCAGAGACGCTGCGCTTCTCGGCACCCCTCCCCAGGGCACTTTGGAGCTGGTCTGCACCCCTGTGTGCGACCCTGGCCCTGTTGTGGTGGGAAAGACTGACTTGGGAGAGTCCTCTCTGGGGTGACCCTTCTCCAAAAATTTGCCCTCCAAGCAAAAGCAGCGTGAGACAACAAAAGGAGTGTAAAAAACTATAGAGGCAGACAGCCCGGGACAAAGGACTGCCAGCTTAAGACACCTGCAAGAGCAGAGCCTGTCTCCTGGGAAACAGGGGGGGCAACGAAACTCCTGTAAACGGGAAATGCAAGACGCCAGCAAGCAAAAGCCCCAGACAAGACAGAGGTCCAGGGAGGGCCTGGTACACTGCATTCGCTTTGGGTGAACTTCCTGCTAGGAGAGCTGAAGCTCAAGAAAATCTCTTGTCTTTTCACTAGCTGGTTACGAAGCCAAGAAATAGACATATCAGGGAATAAAACCCAGAGTTAACATTTTGAAATATTAAAATGTACAGTGTGGAACAAAAAAGTACAAGACAAACAAAGAAACAAGAAAAGATGTCTCATCCCAAGGAAGAGGATAAAAATACTGAAAACACCAACAAAGTAGACAATAATGTGGTTTTATCAAACAAAACTTTTAAAAAAATCATCTTAAAAATGCTCAAGGACATGAAGTAAAATACAGAGAAACAATGAAAGGATATCAGGAAAACAATGAACGAGCAATATGTGAATATAAATACAGAGAAATTTTTAAAAAGGAACCAAACAGAACTTTTGGAGTTAAAGAGTAATAACTGAAATGAAAAATGCTCAAGAGGGTTTCAAGAGCAGATTGTAGCTGGCAGAAGAAAGAATCAGTGGACTTGAAGATAAGACACTTGAAGTGAGTCAGGCTGAGGAGCAGAAAGAAAAACAAAATGCTAAAATTAAAAAAAACCTAAGATAGCTATGTGGCACCATTAAGCACCCCAATATATTGCATTATTGGAGTCCCAGAAGGAGAAGAAGGAAAGGGGAAGAAGTAGTAGTCAAAGAAATAATGACAGAGAACTTCCCAAACATAGCAAAAGACATGAATCTGCACATCCAAGAAGCTCAGAGAACATCAAACAGGACAAACATGAAGAAAATGACCCCTATCATATATTGACTATAGAATCAACAAAACCAAAAGTTGATTCTTTGAAAAGATAAATAAAAGTGACAAACCTTTAGCTAGAGTGACAAAAAGAGAGGATACAAATAACAAAAATTAGAAATGAAAAAGGGGACATTACTACTGACCCCACTGAAATAAAAAGGATTATAAAAGGATACTGTGAACAACTGTGTGCAAATAAATTAGATAACCTAGATGAAACAGACAGATTTTTAGAAACACATAAACTACTGTCATTGACTCAAGAAGAAATAGAAGATCTCTACAAACCGATTATTAGTAGAGTAAATCAGTCTTTCAATAAAGAAAAGCCCAGGATCAGATGGCTTCACAGGGGAACTCTACCAAACATTCTAAGAAGATTTAACTCCAGTTCTTCTCAAAGTCTTCCAAGAATTGAAGAGGAGGGAGCACTCCCTAACTCATTCTATGAGGCCTATATCACCATCATACCAAAGCTGGATAAAGATACCAGAAGAAAAGAAAACTACAAACCAATATTTCTTATGGTTATAGATGCAAAAATGCTCAACAAAATTCTAGCAGACTGAATCCAACAGCACATTAAAAGAATCATACACCATGATCAAATGGGTTTATCCCAGGTATGCAAGGGTGGTTCAACATAGGACAATCAATTAAAGTAATACACCATATTGACAGAATGAAGGGGAAAAACACATGATGATCTGTTTGAGGCAGGAAAGATATTTGACAAAATCCAGCATCCCTTTTTGATACAAACACTTAGAAAAATCGGAATAGAAGGACATATCCTCAACATGATAAAGGACATATATGAAAAGTCCACAGCTAACATCTCATTTAATGTTGAAAGTCTGAAAACTTTCCCTCTAAGATTAGGAACAAGAACATGGCTGCCCATTGTCACCACTGTTATTCAAAATTGTACTGGAATATCTAGCTGGAGCAATTAGGCAAGAAAAAGAAATAAAAGGCATCCAAATTGGAAAGGGAAAAGTATAATTTCTCTATTTGTAGATGACATGATCCTATATACAGAAAATCCTGAAAAATCTACAATAAAGCTCCTAGAGCTAATAACTGAATTCAGCAAAATGGCTGGATACAAGATCAACACCCCAAAAACCATTACTGTTTCTGTACAAGCAATGAACAATTGGAAGAAGAAATCAAGAAGAATATTTCCATTCACAGTAGGCACTGAAAGAACCAAATATCTAGGAAACAATCTAACCAAGGATGTAAAGGACTTGTACAAGAAAATTACAAAACTTTGCTAAAATAAATTTAAAAAGACCTAAATAAATGAAAAGACATTCTGTGTTCATGGATTTGAAGACTAAATATCATTAAGTTGTCAATACTACCTGTGCTGGTTTGGATCTATTATGTCCCCCACGAAAGCCATATTCTTTAATGCAATCTTGTAGGGGCAGACTTATTAATCCTTTTGATTAGGGTGTGACCTCTTGATTGAATGTTTCTGTGGAGATTTGGCCCTGCCCATTCAGGGTAGGTCTCAATTGGTTTACAGGAGGTCTTTGAAGGGAGATCACACAGAGAGTAGAGAGAAGAAAACGCCTGGGATATGCTAAGCCAGGACACCCAGATGCTTGGGAGCTGACAGAGATGCTTAGAGATGCTTGGAGATGTGGACAGAAGGATGTTTGCAGACACTAAGCTAAGAGATGAAGCCCAGAATTTGCCCCAGAGAAGCTAAGAGAGGTCCCCCAGATGCTTAGAAAGAAACGTTCTGGGAGAGAGAAGCAGGATGTACAGGAGCTGAGAGAGAGGAGCTGAAACACAGCCCGTGACCACCAGACGCCAGCCACATGCCTTCCCAGCTGACAGAGGTGTTCTGGACGTCATCGGCTACTCTTCAGTAAAGGGATCCTTTTGTTGGTGCCTTAGTTTGGACACTTTTATGGCCTTAGGACTGAAAATTTGTAACTTAATAAATCCCCTTTTTAAAAGCCATTTTCTGGTATTTTGCATAATGGCAGCATTAGCAAACCGAACACCACCCAAAGAAATTTATAGATTCAATGAATCCCAATCAAAATCCCAACAACCTTCTTTGCAGAAATGGAAACACCAATTACCAGATTTCTATGGAAAGGTAAAAGGCCCAGGATAACTAAAGCCATCTTGAAAAAGAAGAATGAAATTGGAGGACTCACCCTTCCTGATCTTAAAACTTCTTACAAAGCCACAGTAATCAAAGCAGAATGGTACTCGCAAAAAAAAAGACAGACATATAGAACAATGAAATAGAACTGAGAGCTCAGAAATCAGCCCTCACATTTATGGCCTATTGATTTTTGACCAGGGGGCAAAGACCACTCAATTGGGAAAGAATAGTCTCTTCAACAAATGGTGCTGGGAAAGCTGGATATCCATTTGCAAAAAAAGAAAAAAATACAGAAAACAAAAAACTAAAAGTAGGACCCCTATGCTATACCATATACAAAATTCTACTCAAAATGGATCAAAGCCCTTAATATAAGAGCTAGAATTATCAAACTCCTAGTAGAAAATATAAGGAATCATCTTCAGGATTTTGTGTTAGGTTTCATAGACTTTACACCCAAAGCACAAACAGCAAAGGAAAAAAACTGAAAAAAATTAAAAGCTTTTGCTCCTCCAAGGACTTTATCATGAAAGTAAATGACAACCTACACAATGGGAGAAAATATTTGAAAACCTCATATCCGATTAAGTATTAATAACCAGAATATATAAAGAAATCCTTCAAATTAACAACAAAAATTCAAACAACACAATTAAAAAATGGGAAAATGACTTGAATAGAAAGTATACAAAGAAGGTATACAAATGGCCAGAAAGCACATGAAAAGATGCTCAACATCATTAGCCATCAGGGAAATGCAAATCAAAACCATAATGAGATACCATTTCACACACATTAGAATGCTGCTGTGTTAAAAATGGAAAATAGCAAGTGTTGGAGAGGATGCAGAAAAAGAGGGACACTCATTCATTACTGGTGGAAATGTAAAATGGTACAGACGCTCTGGCCAACAGTTTGGCAGTTCCTCAGAAAGCTAAGTGTAGGATCACCATATGACCCGGCAATCCCACTAAGAGGTATATTTCCAAAAGAATTGAAAGCAGGGGCTCGGACAGATATTTTCACATTGATGTTCATAGTGGCATTATTCACATCTGCCCAAAGATGGAAGCAACCCAAGTGTCCATCATCTGATGAACAGATAAATAAAATGTGGTATATGCATTTGATGGAATAGTATTCAACCATAAATAGGAATGGAGTCCTGATACATGTGTTAACGTACATGAACGTTGAAGATGTGCTGTGTGAAATAAGCTAGACACAAAAGGACAAATATTATATGATCTCACTGATTTGAAACAATTAGAATATGCAAATTCATAGAATAAAATTCTAGAATATGTTTTACCAGGGGATGGGTTGGGGGTAGGGAATGGGAAGTTAAGACCTAAAATGTACAGGTTTCCTGTTTGGAATGATTACAAAGGTTTTGGTAAGGGAAGGTGGTGCTGGTAGCGCTACATTGTGACAACAATTAACAGCACTGAAATATATATCTGGATATGATTAAAAGGGCAAAAGCTAGATTGTGTATATGGCAGCAGAATAAAAATTTACAAAAAAAATCCATGGAACCACACTACACAGTGAACCCTAAGTTAAACCATGGACTTTAATTAGTAGTACAATTATAAGAATGTGCTATTATCAGTTGTAACAAACGTTCCACACCAAACTAAGGTGTTGGTTGTAGGGTGGTGTATGGGAATCCTGTATTTTATGCATGATTTTCTGTAGACTTACAACTTATCTAATAAAGAAAAAAAAAAGGACATAAAATATTGTACTAATGTTAAATTTCCTGAAGTTGATAGCTGGATTGTGAATATGTGAGAGGAGGGTCTTGTTCCTCGGATATAGACTGAGCATCATGGAGGGAGGGGCAGGTGTGGTGAGGGACCTACTAAAGGGGGAAATGTTAAAAATTGGTGAATCTGGGTAAAGGGTTCATGGGCATTCTTTACACTATTCTTGCAAACTCTTTTATAACTGAAAATATTTCAATATAGCATACACACACGTACATGCACGCACAGACTCTTACGCGTGAGCTTGTCTCCTGCATTCCCAGGAGACTCACCCAAAGGTAAACAAACAAGGCCCCCTCTTCACCCACACCGTCTTGTTCCCTGCCAGCTGCTCCGAAACTGACCCCTGACGAGCCCCCAGGGCCCCCAAAATGAATCGTGAATATGCTGCATTGCTTATATAAGCCAGGTTCTCCCAAAAGGACTCTCCAAATGGGGTGAAAATGTGCCCAGTCATTTCTCAGATGCCATAAATGAAATTTAATTTAATTTACAGGCATGTGTGAGGGGGCAGACAGGCAGACAGCAGAGGAGGGGCCCTTTCCCTGCAGCACCGCGGGGTGGGGGGCAGGAGCAGTGGAGGGGTGGGTGCGGGGTGGACTAGGAAACCGGGCTCCCAGCAGCACCTCGGGTGTCCTCTCATTTGTCATAGCTTGCCCCTGATTTGATCAAAATAGGCTTTTTGATTTGATTTGCTCACAGCGATCACTTTGCTTCCCCAGGCAGGGCTATTTCCTGTCTTTTTCTAATATGAAGGGCCTCCGGGGAAGCATCCTGGAAGAGCTTTGCGCTCCTCTGGAGGGTATAAGATGATCTCTGAGAATCCCAAGATGGCTGAGCAGGGGGCTGGCCTCTATCAGTGAGGTCTTTACCCATTTAAGAAGGCTCATTTTAGTAGCTGAAGTCAGATGTTCCTTTCTCTGTGCTGGGGAAGGGCTGTGCGTCAGTCAGGACCACGTGCCCCCTTGCTGGGGAGGGTCCCAGCCTTACAGGCTCCCTCTGGCGCTGGGTGGAGCTGGGGTCTAGGTTCAAGGGCAGAAGCCGGGACCAGGTGACCAGCCTCAAGATCATCCCCCTGGAATTCAGCCTCTGGGTTCCCTGATGGCCTCCAGACTATTGTGTGACAGTGTGCCTGCCCCTGTGTGTCCTCTTTAGGAATCATGGTTGTGACAGTGGGAAATAGCTCACACTTAGTGATTGCTTTTGATGAGCCAGTGCTTCTCACCTGGGGGCGGCGCTGCCCTTCCCCAGGGACACTTGGCGATCCCTGGAGATAGTTTTGGATGCCCCAACTGGGGGTGGGTGGGTAGGCACGTGTGTGCTGGGGACACTGCTAAACCAGGCACAGGACAGCCCCCCACAGCAGAGGACTGTCCGGCCCCAATGTTGGCCATGCTGAGGTTGAGAAACCTGGGCCGGACACACATTACTGCACTGAATCCTTACAAGAACCCTGTTAAGCGTCATGGTTCCTGATTTATAGTGGGGAGAGCTGAGACTCAGAAGGTTGTGTCACTGTCCCAACGTGGGCAGCTGCCAAGTGGTGGAGCTGGGATTCGAGCCCAGGGCACCTGACCTCACTCTGTGTGCTCTTAATCCATGCAAGACATGCCCTGACCCATGCCGGGGGTGAATGAATAGATAAACTCACTTTATACAGAAATGCGAGTTCTTTGGGACCTGCCCCGGCAGGCACCCCATCTTCCTCTGGTCCCAGCCCGCTCTGGTGATCACTGTAGTTTCCTCAGTCTCCCCAGAAACACTCGAAATGTTTCTACCTCTGCCCCAAGGCAACCAGCCCTCCCATCTTCACAGAGCTCCCTGGCCCCACTGCACCTCACGATGCTGTTCCTGCCTCCGTTTTATGGTTGAGGGACTGTCACTGGCAGAGTCGAGAGAACTGCTTCAAGCCTGACCACTTGGGCATGGGAGAGGCAGGTTGCAAGGGTGGGAGGTGCTCCCCTCCTTGAGACGGGTGCTCTGAGTTGTGAGCTGTTTCCAAGCCCACCAGCCTTGGGTCCCTTTCTCACATAGATCCCAGCAACCAAGCCCTCATTCCACCAGTTGGGGTCCCTGGGTCCCTTGATAAGGCTGGTGGCAATGATGACAACCCTGTTTTTGCATTCACAGCACCAAGGGGATCCTGGAGGAGCTGGGGGTGGTTTTTCCGACTTTGATTGTGTTCTGGTTTCCCAATGCTGCCATTAAGCAAAATACTAGAAATGGATCGGCTTTAATAAAGGGGGTTTATTTGGTTAGAAAGTGTTCTAGTTTGCTAATGCTGCCAGAAAGCAAAACACCAGAGATGGATTGGCTTTTATAAAGGGGGTTTATTTGGTTCCACAGTTACAGTCTTAAGGCCATAAAGTGACCAAGGTAACACATCAGCAATTGGTTACCTTCACTGGAGGATGGCCAATGGCATCCAGAAAACCTCTGTTAGCTGGGAAGGCACGTGGCTGGCGTCTGCTCCAAAGTTCTGGTTTCAAAATGGCTTTCTCCCAGGATGTTCCTCTCTAGGCCGCAGTTCCTCAAAAATGTCACTCTTAGTTGCACTTGGGATCTTTGTCCTCTCTCAGCTTCTCTGGAGCAAGAGTCTGCTTTCAACAGCCATTTTCAAACTCTCTCTCATCTGCAGCTCCTGTGCTTTCTTCAAAGTGTCCCTCTTGGCTGTTGCTCCTCTTCAAAATATCACTCTCAGCTGCACTGAGTTCCCTCTGCCTGTCAGCTCATTTATATGGCTCCACTGATCAGGGCCCACCCTGAATGGGTGGGGCCATGCCTCCATGGGACTATCTCATCAGAGTCATCATCCACATCTGGGTGGGACACATTCCAAGCAAATCTAATCAGCACCAAAACATCTGCCCCACAAGACTGCATCAAAGAATATGGCTTTCTCTGGGGGACCATAATACATTCAAACCAGCACACAAAGTTACAATCTTAAGGCCATAAAAGTGTCCAAGCTAAGACATCCACCATAGGGTACCTTCACAGAAGAATGGCCAATGGCATTCAGAAAACATCTGTCAGTGTAGAATGGACGTGGCTGGTGTCTGCTTGCTCCCAGGTTGTGTTTCAAAATGGTGTTCTCCAAAATGCTGCTCTTGGGGTATTTTCTTTTCTCTTAGCTGCAGCTCCTCTTCAAAATGTCACTCTCCGTTGCTCTAAAACATGTCACTCACAGCTACTCTGCGTCTGGGCCTGTGTGGCTCTTTTTAAAGTGATCCAGTAAAGACCCACCCTGAATGGCTGTGTGACACCTCCATAGAAATAATCCAATGAAAGGTCTCGCCCACAGTCACATTTCCATGGACACTGAACCAATAGCTTCCAACCGAATCAACACTAATACGTCTGCCCCCACAAGATTGCATTAAAGAATATGTTTTTTTCTGGGAGATATAATGTATACAAACCAGTACAGATTGTTATTTATTTTAGTTCAATTTTAGCACATACACAAATGATGCTTGTTACGTGCCTGCATTTGCTCAGGCACCCACTTCCTGGGGTTCCGGGGGCACACTCACCAGGGGATGCGGAGCAGCAATGGTGGTTGGCTCCAGTCGGTGCCCCCGACCACCTCTGCCCTTCCCCCAGCTCCCTGCCCCTCAGTGGCCCTGTGGGCTCCTGCTCCCATGGTCCCCTTGGAGCCTGCAGGGAAGGTTCTCAACAATGTGCACGTTCTGGAAACAGCCTAAGTCAGAGCAGCGGATGGGTCCCAGTTGGAGCCAACCCTCGGGAGGTCCACCGTGTGCTTCTTGAGGACTCATTCCACTTCCCTCATGCGCAGGGCTGCCAGTGAGCTGGGCTGGTGGAGGACTCGGCCACAGGGACACGAGGAGGAGTGGAAAACATGGAAGTCTCCTGAGGGCCTTTCTCCATTGCTTGTTCAGGTCCATAAGCAGTTGCTGAGCCTGGTAGGCCCTGTGCCAGGCCCTGGAACTATTCAGGTGAAGCATAAAGGACCCTGCCCTCGGTGAGTCTGTGGTCCAGTAAAAGAGACCCCTGGCAAGGAGATAGGTGCAGGCCACTCTCTTGCCCCTGAGCTTTTTACACAACTTGCTGCCTCTTCCTCGGATGCTTGTTCCCTGCCTCCCTTCTCTCTCACCTGGGAAGCTGCTGTCAGGTCCAACACCCCTTCCACCAGGAAGCCTTCCCTGGCTGCCAAAGGCCTTTCTGCTCCCCACATGCCATCCTTTCCTCATTGAAGCACATGCCACACACTATGGCAAAGGCCTTTTTGCTTGACCTGCTCTGTTCCTGGACTGTAAGCTCACCAGAGGCTGAGCCTTTTGCACTGTGGGCATGAGTGATGTCTGTTGAATGAATGAAGGAGGGATGATGCCATTGGGAAGGGCTCAGCCACAGCCAGATGCAGGCAAGCTCACTGAAGAAGTAAATCGGGGTCTGCTGCCAGCCACCGTTCCTGGAGAAAGGAACTATTCAGAGCACGTCAGCACCAGCCTCATCCACCCAAGGAGGCCCTGGGAGGGCAAGAGAAGGTTCTACCATGAACAGCTCTGCAGAAGTGTGCACTGAACGGTGTGCACGTGGCCATGGGAGCGGGAAAGGGGAAGCTGAGTCACCGAAACAAGGACAGGGCCCACCAGTCAACCAGAATGTGCAGCCCAAGGCCTGCTGCAGTGGAGGCTTTGGGCCACTTGACAATATCTACATCTCGCCCCACTCTAGAGGAGAAACCCAAGAGCTGCTCCCTCCCACCTCCTGATCCTTCCTGAAATCGCCAAGACCTTGGACAAGAGGTAATGAAGATTTTCTGCAGCGACAAAAATGAAACCCAGGACGAATCTATTTTACCATGTCAAGTGTGGGCTCTTCTGACCTGTAATTGCAATGTTCATGCTTGTTTTGCCTCCTTGTCCCCACCTACTGATTTGATTTGCGAGATAAATATGCAGCAACGTCATTTACAGTTGACCTGCCTTGGAGTGTTGGGAGGGGAGAAGGTAGCGCCAAGCAGAATTTTAATCAGATCTGAGGCGTCTCCACCGGCTCATGTAACTAATGACATACACCTGTCCGGAGGGCAGGACTGCACGCGTGCACGCGCATTGAAATCCTGCCCTTTAATTAACCCCCCACCCACGGCAGTGCCACCCGTGGAGGGATGAAGGCGCCGTTGCCAGGGTCAGAGGGATTGTGGAAGCTCGTGGGGGCACAGCCTGACCATCGGGACATCGTCTTTGTTGCGGATGGTGACTCATGCTTGTGCATCATGGCTTACCCAGGAGTCTGTTTCCACATCTCATGATTTCCCATTGTCAATTCTTGAAGGGGAACTTGGGAAATGGGTGGTTTGTCTCCGAATCTTCTTTTTTCCTTTTCTCCTGCTTCATAAAAGAAGTGCCTGCTTCAGTTCGATCGCCTTTAGTGACAGATGCCAGCAAGTCCACCCAAACCAGCTCAGACAAACAAGGCAGTGCCGCGACCCAGTACCTGAGCAGTCCAGCTGCAGGGCGAGCCTCATGGGCCCAGGTGAGGTGAGGGAGTAAGGCCACGTGTCCTCTGGTCATGGCCAGGATCATGAAGCAGGACAGACAGATGCTCCTACAGCTGTGATTCACTCACCCTGGAATTCCTGTGCTCACGGGGGTGACAGTCTGGAGGGAAGGAAAGAACCAAGTAAACATTGTTACGGTGATTGTGCTAGAAAGGAGAACCGACAGGGAGCTTAAAGTAGCAAGTGAGTGGTTAGCTCTTCTCTGGGCAGGTGGCCCCTTTGCAGGAGGGTCTGGGGGCAGGTATCCCAGGCAGGGGTGGGGGCAGCAACTTTGAAGGCGTCTGGTGGTTCCCCCACCCCTCGCCATCCAGCCAAGGCCACGTGTGCTGGGGACTGCCAGTGGCGTCACAGAAAGCGGGGCTCCTCGGGGCTCCTCGGGCCTCCTCAGGGAGAAGCAGGAGGGCCTCGGGTGGAGTCGGGCATGCCTGGGGCGGTAGGTGGTCATAGAGAATCCACTGGGCCCCGGAACCCCAGAACCTGGGTTTGAGTCCTCGTTCCACCACTTATTAGCAGTGTGAACTTGGGCAAATTGACCTCTCACCAATAAAATGGGGTTGATAAAAAGAATCTATTTCCCAGGACTGTTGTAGTGAACGGGGTATTGTGTGAAAAGCACTCTGGGCAGTGCCTGGCCCACGAGTGCTCAATAAATGCCCAGCTGTTAGATTGGAGTCTCCAGGCCAAGTAGCAATGTTGCTGTGTAAAGCTAGACTGTTCCTTGTGATCAGTCAGTGCAGGGGAAATGGGTAGACAGGTATTTGGGGTTTTCTTTGGGGGTCTCTCTGCTCCATTTTATTTTCATATTTCTCAATTTTCATCATATTAGCTACTATATATTAAGTGTTAACTATACTCTAGGCACTTTTTGCAGAATTTCCTGTTTAATCCTTGGTGCTCTATGAGTCCCCTACTAGTGTGTGTGTGTGTGTGTGTGTGTGAGAGAGAGAGAGAGAGGGAAAGAATCAAGTGTCATGGAGTTAAAGTAACTTGTTAATGTTGCACAGCGAGTGAGGGGTGTAGCTGGGATTTAAACCCAAATCCACCTGATTTCGAGTTCCTTGTTCTGACCATACTCAGGCTGTGGCATCTCCGAGTTGAGGGGCTTTAAGCACGGGCTTTCAGATCCCGTCTCGGTCTCTTGGGGGGCTCATTTCTATCAGCCAACAGGCAGGAAGAATTCTCACGTGAAACAGCAGCTTCCCGTGGAAGGGCTCAACTTGACCTGTTTCTGCCCTTCCATAGAGGATGTGGTCAGTGTCCGGCAGAAAGCTGGTGGACATAGAGCCAAAGGGAAGTGATTCCTTACAGACCCAGGTAGGAGCAGTGACCGAAAGCACAGGAGAATTTAGTTTTCAGGGATGCCCCAAACCACCCACCCAATCCATTTTTATTTGCTCCCTATTCTTCTCTTATTTTCAAATTATTTTTTTTCCTCTACCTTACAAGATTCTCATCTAATTCTCTATTTAATGTACTGGTGCTTCTTGCAGAAACCATCGTCTATTGTTACTTCTGGGGCAGGTTCATTAGCCTCTGCCAGAGTGGGTTGTGTATGTCAGTGGTTCCTGCTTTTGTAACCTTGAGATTAATTCCTGCTGTGGTCATGTTCATTGGGACACTTTTATCAAGATTTCCTTTCCTTTGCTTTATTACTTGCTTTCTTGGTTGCTTTATTAAATTTTAAAATTTCTTATTAAAGCACTTCTGCGGTCGCGGTTACTGCTTCTAGGGGGAGGGGCGGCCGGTAGCCGAGCCCTCAGCTCTCGGGGCTGCTTAAAGGTTACCGGCGGCGGGGGCTCTTTCCCGGAGGCGAGGGCGAGGCGGAGGACTTGGCCGGGTCCTCGGCGAGAGGCGTGCAAGGAGGGCGGCGATAGGGACAAGACACTCTTCATCCAGTAGGAGTATGCGCCAAAGAGATTTATTCAGGGGTGATTACAGGTTATATAGGCTGGTAAGAAGGGCAGGGCTGGAATGGAGGTGAAGCAGCCTTAAATGGCAATACTGAAGGGATAGGGGCTAGGATTGGTTCTGAGAGGACACAGGAGCCATTGCAGCGGGGCGGGGGTTGTTCTGGCCACGGTGCATGCGCACTGGCGGTGGCAGGAGTGGCCTTGGCACCAGGGAGTGAGTGGGTAAGATAAGGAAGTGGGGAAAGGGCAGTTGGGAGAAAGGCGGTTTCCTCCGGCAAGCCTCCCCTGCCAGTGGCATTTTGGGTGAGGAAAAGGGAGCTGCCCTGACCTCGCTCCTCAGGCTCGGGGGGGCTGCAGAGGGCACTCACGCCCGTACCTACTACCCTCCCCAGGGGGTGATATCAGGTCCCCTGGCCCAGGCCTGGTAAGTCGAGGCACAAGCTCAGCTACCCGCACACTTCTTTTCTTGAGGCGAAAGTATAACTTTTCCAACTTTGCTCTGAGAACTTGTAGACCAGACTCTTAATAGTGTCTCCCTGGGGGAGTGAGGTGGGGGTGGGATGGGTGGGGTGAGGAGGGAGGGCTTTTTAGTTAAATGTTTCTGTATGACTTTAATTGTTTATAACCATCACAAATTATTTTAGTGAATGCTATAAGCAATAAAAGAAGACTTCTAGACCTATTCATGTTTTTTTTCTTATAACATTCACCCCCCCAAAGCAGTCATTTTTTTCTAAGATGCAAATATAGAATAAGTTTCTTTGTGAAACAAAATGTAAGAACTTCACATTTAAAAACAAATCAGCTAGTGGCAATCCCTCCGATGAAAATAATGTGAATATTGATGCTGTACAGAATTCAGAGACATGACTTAATAGAGATTTTTAAGGCCAACTGGTATAACTGCAGTTTATAGTTCAAGCGGGAGAATTAATTGGGTTCTGATGGATTGTTTAGGGTGCAGAGTTGCCACTGCCAGCTACCATATTGGCTTGGTAGAGTGAGAGTGAAGGCAGGCACATGACTTCCATCTTGGCCATCACTGTAATGAAGGATAATTTATACAGACCCAGGAGGCAAGTAGATGGTGCTGGCCTTTCCAAGATGCATTGAAACAAGTAAGGAAATAGAGAAAACCCAAATACTTGGTGACCTCAGCTCTTTTGGTCTTCCCCATGGGTTAAGTCCTCACTGGGGTAGATGTCCACCCGCAGGTGGGCAGGTAAACCAGTTGGCTGTGCGAGGCGGACACTTCTGGATGGAAAATGAACTAGGTTTGGAGAGTGAGCCCCGCTGGACTGCGTTTCACAGGCATGCAGGAGTCTCCTCTTCTTACCGTCCCTTCTCTCTCTCATTCTCCCTCCTCACCTGGCTCTTTCCCCAGCATCTAAATGGGAATGAATTCCTGAAGCTACATTATTCCAAACATCGTAAGTCCGCCTGCTCCCCACCGCCCCCACCTCTAGCGCATTCCTCACACTTGCAGCTCAGACGTGTGTTTCTTAGATGCAAATCTAAAATTCATGAATTCAAGCTTGCTCCTTAGGGGAAAAAACTGGGATAATCAGCAAATGTCAAAATGTTTGTTCCAGATTCCTAAATGAGTGGAAAATAAAACAATATAATCCCCCTAGGGAAATACCTGGCCGCCCCCGCTCTCCCCTAGAAATGATGTGTCTATTTGCTATTCTCTAGAGCGAATCCAGCTGGGGATATTTTAGGCTGAAGATATTGGGAGCCTAGAGGGGGAGAACATCAGTTTAGGGAAAAGGGATCCTGAGGCTGAGATCTGTAAGGTGGCCTCAGCTGTTTAGGTCTTCCCCATGGATTAAGTCATCTCCGGGGACTCAGGGTAAATTACTAAGGCACAGTCTTGCAAAAATCACCACTCTCTGCAGTTCTGAGAGAGACCCAGCAACACACCCAGAAACGGGGAGCACCAGTTAACCTCTAGTGCTAGTGTAACTAGAACTCTTTATTGGCATTATCCAGGCCATTACCCAGCTCACTGTATTAGCTGTGCCCTGGGGCGCTCTTGACGGCCTTTGGTGGGGATGGAGTGCTTTGTCAATTGGAACTCGTGCCTCCCAGTCTTAATTAGAGATGTGCCAAAGTACCTGAACTTAATGGAGAAGGTTGGCAGACAGTTCTCTCTCCACCCCTCTTGCATTTAATGACTTCATTACTGATTACTGTCCACGGCAATGCAGAAACTAAATATGCTCTGCAGAAAAGCAAAGAGCTTGGAATGCAGCTGCTTGCTTCTGCACGGCCAGTTCCGGGAGGAACTTCGCACCGGTTGCAGAATGGGGAGTGCTGAGATGTCAGTGCGTCCTCTCCAAGCTGCCCAGCCTCAGCTACGGCAGCCGGGCCCGCAGACTGGGTGGGGCCGCTACCTGGAGTGAGGAGAATGAATTATTCATGTGCCAGCTCCCAACCGCAGATAATTCAATATTCTGCTTTCAATAATCTTTTCCAGCGTTATCTGTATTCATGCTCTCATTTTGTAAAGAAGGCTGGTAATTGTTAAATATCTCTCCTGCTCCCTGAATATACTGGAGATACAGAAAAATAATAGGGATATGATTGCAACATATTCATTTGTTCATGCTGACCCTGATTTAGTGGTGGGAGCAGAGCAGATAGAGCTGCCTCTTTCTAAAGCTACCTCCATACACTGAGAAGGGCCAGTGCCACACCCCTCTTCCCAAGAGAATGATTTCTCCCGACACCAGTGCCCCTCAGTGCAGCCTAATGTTATCTCATCCCACCTAGGAAACACCAACTTCTTGGGATCAGTGGCTTCTTTCCACTGAAGGATCAGGTGATGATCCCATTTGCATGGAGACTCTGCCAGCCCTATTCTCTTATTTAAGAAAAACAGTTTGGTTTGAGACAAGAACATTTTAACTGTTATGTCCATGAATTCGCGAGTTCAGATTTTCCCTGGCTTTTCACATCTGTGGTCAAAGCAACGGCTTGTGAGCTGCAGCCAGTACAGCTGGAGGAAACTGTTATTGTAACACTTATTGGAAGAAATAAAAAGCACTGGGTTCTGAGGAGAAAGTACAGTGTCCCCAGGGCTGCCACAGAGAGAGGAGGAAGAGGAGGAGGAGGAAGAGAGAAGACGGTGACCCTGCTTCCAGGAAAAATCACCCAGAAATAAATAGTTGCTGCAGCTTTCATTCAGAATGAAAACACTCAAGGAGTGTGGTTTAGGCTCTTAAACCTAAAGATGGGCTGGGACCCTCTTTCTCAAGGAACCGGGCACTGGCCGCCCTTCAGAGCCAGCCAGATGTTGAGCCACCCCTTCCTTTATGCAGCTGCAGTTTCCAGCAGGAGAGAAGGCTGGGCACCATCCGGAGGAGGTCTCGGGTTGGGGGTCTGCCTGGGTGGCAGATGGAGAGTGGGAGGGAGGGCCAGTGGGGGTCAGGGTGAAGATGGTTCTGGAAGGCGTCCAGGAATCCTACCCACCTGCTCCGCTCTCAGCAAGGTATTTATTCAACTCCCATTTGTGTGTGGCCTTGTGCTGTATGCACCAAATAGCGTAGACACTTACAGCGTCTTTTCCTGAGAGCTGAGACCAAGACAGCACAGTTGCAGATCTTTCTTTCTAAGTGTGTGTGTCTATTAAATAAACACCTGCGGAGACTGGGATCTCTTGCCACCACAGCCTTTCCCTGCCTTTATTCTCTGGGTGTTTCTGTCGTGTCCAGCCTCTTGCTTGTACAAATCCCTCTCCTTTCCACTTGGTGACACCACACCAGGTCCCCCCCTTCTCCTCCTGCCTGGCTGTGACAGCCGAGGCTCTTCTCGGTGTTGTCTTTTTCTTCTCGGTCTTCGCAGCCTCTCCCGAAGCACAGCCTCCTCCTTTTTTTTCTTGCCACCCCCTTGCAGCACTTACTTGCTTTCCTGGCTCCAGCATCACCCCCCTCCTGCTGACCTCTGTTTTAGAGCTTGCCCCTGAGTCCAGCCCCAAACCTCACCTGCCCTCGAGAAGTCTTCATGTGGGTGCCTTGGGAAGCCTCACTCGCAGCAGGACCCATTGCCTACCCTCCCACCCAGCAGATTCCTTTGTCTCCCACCTCCTGAGACTTTCACCCTGGCCCAGACATTCTCTCTGGGGCTGTCCTCGGGGCACGTGGTGCATTGCTTTAAAGGTGGTTCTCAACCAGGGGTGATTGTGCCCCCCTCACAATGGGCATCGGGCAAGGTCTGGAGACGTTGTTCACTGTTTCAGCTGCAGGGTGCTCCTGGCACTGAGCAGGGACACTGCTCAACATCCTGCAGTGCCCAGGACAGCAGGTGCCAAGGGGGAGAAACCCTGGTTTAAATACAGACTTCGGGATCCCGCAGCTCCACGTTTGAGACCCATGTGGTTCCTACCGGCAGAAAGACCTTTAACTTGTATGCAACTCCTTACGTCATCGTCTGAAAAACAGAATACCTACCGCTCTCGCCTAGAGATTGTGTGTGGATTAAATGAAGTGATTTTCTTGGCACATGTGAACACAGACTTGTTCCGATTTGGCTTTATAAAATCCAAGCTGCGTGTCCTACAACTTCACCTCTCTCGTTTCACATCCCTCACCTGCTCCCGCTGCGAGCCGTTCGTCTTGGAAGGTGCCCACGTCACAGCCTCTGTGCTCAGTGCCCGACACGCTGCACCGCGCGGTCAGCAGCTCAGGGTTCCACAAGGCACCTTCCCTCCCTCGTCCTCCGGGGAAACTGCCGAGCTCTCCAGAACCTCGCTGGCCAGTGCCTGTGTCCCCCCCACCTGGCACTGGGTCGGTCTCGGGGCCCATCAGCCCTCCTCTTACATCATCACCTGAAAGGTCACCTGGTCCCCTCTCTGCAAGTCCCCAGAGAACCTGTCCTGGGCCTCGCAGAGGGTCTCGTCTTTTCCCAGACCTGTGTTCTAGGGCAGAATCCCTTCTCCCCTCTCCGAGTCCCTCCCTGAGGTGGGTGCTTCTTGCCTCTCGCCCTGTGACAATGCTCTTCAGGAGGTTTGAAGGAACAACTTACTGAAGGACGCCAGTGACCGTCAGGAGGTGACATTCTCAGAAGGGACTCAGGGCCGAGAAGTGGCCTCTAGGATCTGATGCTCAGAATCTGCTTTAAACGCCATGTGTGTTTGCATAAAAGCATGTGCTCGTGCCATCGGGGTTTGTGTTCCCCGACTCATGGGCTTGGAACCCCGCCGTCACCTGCCCGCTGCCTGCAGACTGGCAGGCCCAGCCCTGGCCGCGCGCCCTCTTGCTCTCGAGCTCGCTCTTCCCTGACCCTCCCTGGATGAGCTGCACCGCGTCCTCCCGGGCCCCGCGCACCTGTGACCTCCTCACACGGGTCCAACCCAGCAGCTGACACAAAGGTGCCCTCTCCTCGATGTCGTTATTTTCTCGTGCTGGTTTCTTGATAACGTTGTCTCCAACTGAAAGCATTTCACCGATGGGTCCCCTTGGTTTCTTGGTGAACTCTGCAGTGGGACCAGATCTGTGTCTGTCCTGTTCATTTGTCAGTGCGTTGCGAGGGCTTTGCCAAGTCCAGGCTCCCAGTAGATAGTCAGCACCCATGTCCCGAGTGCATGGGTGAGCTCGTGTGGGGGTCACAGACGCCCCCTGCCCGCGGGGATAGAAGTTGCTGCAAAGATGAAATTGAATGGGGAAGGGCTGAGGTATTTGGTACCAGGGTGTCCCCCTTGATTCAGGCTGGGTGCAGGGCAGGGCTCTCATGGGTGCTGCTTGGTGACACCCACAGGGCCAAAGGATTCTCCCCAGACTCTGCACGGCCAAAGCCTCTGTCATCCTTAAAGCCACCCAGGACCCCGAGGGACCATGTGTGATAGAAGCGGGGCTGGGTCTTGGGAGCCATTCTCAGCTCGGCATGTGTGGAAACCTTTCCGTGGCGCTGGGTTTAGCACCCGCTAAGGGACACTAGACCCGGCAGCTGGCCATGGGGAGAACATGACTGGGAGAGCGGTGGCCATATAAGGTAGTAAGTGTAAAGAGACTGTGGGTGCACACGGATGCTGCAAGATGCAATAGTATTTCTCCAGCGGCTTAGGAGGCAAATTACCCTGGAGGGTGACTGTGGTTTTCCTGCCCAGTAGCAGGTTCTTCCCTGACTTTAGGGCTCTTGCTTCCTGTGGGGAGTGCGTTGCATTTGGTGCACTCTCCCCTCCACCCCATAGGGGTGGACATAGGACCCAGGTTTGGCCAAACCAACTAGCCCAGGGAGGGACACGTGACCAGGCCAGTTGAATTGTCTGCTTGTGGCCACCCAGTCTTCCCATGGAGGGAGGGCTGCACCCAAGGGTATGTGTAGAATACATAGATCTGAACTTCCCAGATATATAAGCAACTTTATTTCTTCCTCCCACCCTCTGCCCCGTGCCCCATGTTAGTTTGAATCGAGAGTGTCTGTAACTTGCAAGCATGAGTTTTGCATGGTGTCCGACACAAGGCAAATGCTGGGGATGGATAAGGATGGGACCCCAAAGCTCTGTGAAGTGAAAAGTCCTTTTCTCTGTGGCCATAGATGAGTTGAATTCACATTACATTCATTCTCCAACTTCCAAAACATCTGGGGGAAGCAAAAGGCACCACCGTCAAGCCTCCTGGTGGGATCGAGAGCCCCCGTCGTCAGAATGGGCACAGATGCAAATGGATTCCTTTAGTGCAGCTCCAAGAGAGCTTTCCTCCTCACCCAGTAAATTCCCCAGCATCCAATAGAAGCTAATGAAAATGCACTTTCATTCTCAATTCCTCAGGTAATTCATTCCTTTCCAGCAATGTAAAGCACAGGGTTACATCCATGGCCTACAGGGGAGGAAAAGCTTTGCCTTTCTAGGAAAGAGGTTTCAGTACCCATCTGTGTCTGATTAAATCTTGATGTAACTCGGGTCACTGTTTTAGGGTCGATGTGTATCAGATCCCTCAAAGAGTTGGTCTTGGGGCAGGAACCGCCTTTCTGATGAACTCAACCACACTGAAGCTAGTTTGGGCCCTTGTTGAGTAAGTGGCAATTGGTAATCGCTCAGGATTTTAGGAACATGAGTCAATTGAGCACGGTGCACAAGGTCCCACAAGGAGTCTTGTTTCATAGAGCTTGACGGCGGAGCGTCACGTAACTAGGACTGACAGCACCAATCCATGAATTATTCCTGCATAATGATGCCTTTCTAGACTAAGTCACAGCTGTCATTGCCTCATCACTGGGCTGTGTCTTATTTATTCTGGGACTGCTGTATAGAAGCCATGAGAAAACATTGCCTCTTTCACCCGGGGAGGTCTGCCTCCATCGTGCAAAAATGGGAGCTCTCAAATCAGTTCTCCCAGGGCCACGGAGATCCCTGGAGGTCACTGTAAACTGCCCCAAAGGAAGGAAATCTGATTTGTCACTCTTCAGTTGGTTGGCTCAGGGTGCTCCCACTTTCACAGGATCCTTGCTCGGGGGTCTTCAACCTTTTCCCCAGGAGCAACTACTTATGATTTCATGGAAGTCTTTTGACTGTCAGTGAGGAAAGCCAGCTGGCCAGGGGCACATTATTTGAGTTATTTTGGGGGCCTTCAGAGAGGAGATCCTGGAAGTGGGGTGCCCCTTTGGAGATGCAGCTGTTGACTCTGGTGACAGCCTGGGGTCTGGGCTTCCAGAGCAGCTCTGGTCCGTAGGTCTTGCCTCCCCGCCCGCCCTCAGCGTGAAGGGAAGTCACAGGCAGAGACCCGGGCTGTGCATCTTCCAGTCAAGCCAGTTAAGTGCCTTTTGGGGCCAGCATTTTAGAAAGAGCAATGGAGAGTGCTTGGGCTTCCTGGCAAGAGTAGCAGACTGCTGGTTCCTGTCCTGCCTCTCACTGGCGAGTGACTTGGACAAGCTCTTGGGCATCTCTGGGTTTCAGCTTCATCATCTGCAAATGGAATAATGACACTTTCAACCTCATAGGGTTATTGTGGGGATCAAATAACTCAACTCATGTAAAGTGCTTAACACAGTGCCTGGCACACAGTCGGAAAGTCAGACTTTATTTTTCATAGGCCAATGAACTGAAATATTGAATTGGAATCTAGATGGGGGACAGTATAAAACACTAACGTGTTAGGAACCATCCCATTGTCATTGGCACTAAAAATGGATCTGCCCTAAGGCCCCAGTGATGATGCAAGTCCATGGAGAGTTACTACTAAATATGCCCAAATTTTGATCTACGCCCACATCTTCAGTAATAATCTATTTGCATAAAGTGGGATCTCCTTCCTGGTGATTCCTTGCCCTAGCGAGAGGGCTGTTGTTTAGGAATTCTTGATCCAACCTGGTCCAGCTTCTCTCTCATGGGACCTGGAGGGTAAATATTGAAGGGATCTTGCAGACGTTTTATAATCGCTTATCCTTGCAATCCAAATGTGATTTCAGAGTCATTTCTATGTCAGAATCTAGAACGTTGGATTTAATGACAGCCAAGGTGGAAAAGAGTCATGATTTCTTTTAGAAACAGGTTCTAGAATGCCCCTGGAGGGCTGACAGGATCCGTTTGTCTCTGTGGGAAGGCAGAAGGCCGGAACAGCATTTACTTTGAAAAATATCGCCTTAAGCAGGACCTGGATGCTAGCTAGGGCTCAGCGGGGCATGTAAGGCACTTCGGAGTTCAGACATCAGAGATTTCAGCTGTTCTTAGTTAAAACCTGCCTGATTCTCGGTCCTGCTTTGTGCAAACCTTGCCGAGGTTGGTACCTTAAGAATTGCTGACACATTTATTCCAAATTCAAAGCTGTGGCTCAAATCCCAGGAGCACAGAACTGCAGTGACCTAGATAATCTGGGCTCAAATACCTGCAAGGCATTTCCAAGAGATGGAAAATGTTTGAACAGGGGAAAACGGGGGATGTAGGGGAGTGCTGAAATACAGATACGAAAACCAAAAACGGACAGAGGAATAAGACAAAATGTGAGTTATTTAGGAGAATTATCAGTGAAAGAGATTCCTGGGCACATGAGAGGTTAGCTTTGGAAGGAAAGAAAAATCAAAATAATGGTTTCCGTATTTCCTGGTAATTTTTTTTTTTTCCAGAAGAAATGTGATGTAGTCAGAACTGAGGAATCTTGACTAGTGCTGGAAGCAGCACTAGTTTGCAGGAGAGGATCTTGGGGAAGGAAAGATTTATTTCTTCCAATATAGTGACTTTCAAAAGCCAAGGAAGTCTCCCCTGAAAGAACAGAATACCTTAGGGGCCCGTTCCTGAATAGAGAAGGATGGTTTGTCATTAGCATATTAATTGTCAGGTGCTTCTGAAATGCTGGAGGATGCTTGAAAAAATGACTTAAGTAGTTTCAGCATTGCTTTTCCAAAATTGAGGATGCTGTAAACTGACTTGGCCACCCCCCACCCCCCCCACCCCTGCTTCTTTCAAAGGTTAACTTTCTATCTGCCACAGCGGACCCAAGGGTCCCGGTGGAGGCTTCTGAATAATATTTGCCTCTGGGTGCCCCTGTGAAAACAGCTAAAAATAGGGACTTTGGGAGAGAGAAGTAGAGGAAATCATCAACTGGAAAGGAATGCAGAGGACTGGCTTTGACCTTGAAGCACATCAAGCTAAGACCCTGCCGTCCTGTGGGCCCCGGCAGCTGGGAATCTCTTAGTACTTTCCGAAGAAGTGAATCCTAAGGGCCATAGCTCTCTGTACTCCGGGTAAGCGCTGCTGCCCATTAAGAAAGGTTTTCTTGCTGAAACATACCCAACGTCTGCAGGAGCCGTCTCCAGAAGCCCAGGCTTCCTCTGCACCCTGCAGGGAAACAGCGGGTCTTGACACCCTGAGAACACAGAGAAAGTGGGGTGCTTGTGCCCCAGGCACCACAGCTCCACCAGCTGCTTGGGCCAGGATTCGAATTCAGGCCTTCTAACCCGGCCTGATACCAGGAATCCCTCCATCCCAGCATAGCCTCTTCTTTATTCCCAGTCATCAGCAAGGCAGCCTGTTCTCCAGAGCACGGTCCTTTCTGGAGAAAACCCCGACTTCCAAGCTTAGAAATGGAGAGAGGTGGTTCACTGAACAGAAACGTTTTTGTGCCCTTTCTCAGAAAAATTTGCCATGAAGTTTCTTCATATGGAAAGCATTAAATGGCAAATGTTATTTGATTTACAAAACCTTGGCAAAACTTTTCAGAACGTAACCATTTGGTAGACTGAGACACATCTAAGAAAGCAAACTACCAACCACTCAGGAAATTTTCTGAATCTCCCCGTAGTCTTCTCAGCTTGGACTGCTCGGGGCAGGTGCCTTTCCTGGTAACTAACATCCCCTTTTGTCTTAGTTTCTGAAGTGGCCCCCACCGCTGGCCGCTGCAGGCTCACCCACTTGCTCATCAAGTGCTTGTTACTGATAAACATTGGCAAACTCTAATGTTGTCTCCCAGCTCCCTTCCTGGATTTCAGCAGCTTTGCCTTTAAGAGACCAGACAGACGAGAGGTATTTCTGAAATCCTGGGCGTAAACCAACTCTCTACATGTTAGCTTTAAAATGGTTTCCTGCCAACCTCTTATACAGACACACACTGGTGCCCTTGTGTACATGCACACATACACGCACTCACACCCCTCTGCTCAGGTAAATACAAACATGAAGTGTCCTCTTACTTGCCTGAGCAAATCTGAGATCCTTGGTGATGCTTTTGTGGTATCAGTATTCGCCCTCCTGCTTTTCTCTGTGTTCGGCTCCCCTGAGGTCCCCTAAGCAGGGGTCTACTGTTGCTCAGTTTTAATGGTGATTCTCAACTGATGGTGAGTTTGCCCCCTCCCTGGGGCATTTGGTGGCGTTTGAGACCCTTTTGGTTGTTGCAGCTTTGGGTGGTGCTCCTGGCATCTAGTGGACAGAGGCTGCGGATGTGGCTGCACACCCCACAATGCACAGGACGGCTCCCCACCCCAACAGAGAATTATCCGGCCCCAAATGCCAGTCGTGCTGAGGTTTAGAAACCCTGGGGTGTAGGGGAAGACTGTATAAAGGTGAAATCACCAGCCATTGGTTCTTATAGGGGACCCTGGCCCAGAATTTGTGAATAGCACTGGGACATTTCCTTGGAAAAGGAGAAATGTAGCAACAACCACAGAAGATGCACATGCATTTTTTAAATCATGCCTCGTTAAGAATGACGATGATGACGAAAACGTCTCCTTTTAGTTAAAAAGTATAGCTTGTGAACGTGACACCCTAACTTCTGAACTGTACCACCAAGTGGCTGACTCACTCGAGCAGCTGTGAAGATAAGTGACATCCTCTGATGACGTCCTGGTCATGTTTGAGTTACAGGTGAGGAAAATGGGCTGGGCTTTCGTGAAACGTTTTCTCTCCTGATAATAAGCTATTGCATTAAAAAGAGACACTTGCTGTTTTGGGTGCTATTAATAATTCTGCATCTGTGACATCCTCAGCATCCCCAGAGAAACACAGAGTTTCTGTTACTGGATTACAGCAACCGTCTTGCTGGATTGGGCTGATCGGCGGAGATAAGGAAACAGAGCGGTGGCCACGTCTGCTCTGCAGGGGACAGTGAGGAGGGAAGAGCTTTAATTTCACATCAGGATGGCATTTGAATAGGAGGGGGAGATTCGTCATTGCAGGAAGCAAAAGCCTCCTTGGGCTTGTGAAAGTATTAAATATAATTTACCACTGAATGCACAAGCTCTATTTAGCTGGATATTGGAAAGGGTAGAAGAAGGATATGTTTCAGTAAAGGTTTGGACGGCTTGCTGTACACAAACTCATCACATTCCATGTACACATATCTCTGCAAGTTAAAAAAAATGTGCTTCCATCGGATGGTTCCTTTACCTGATGGTTTCTGCTCCTGTTTACATCTCAGAAATACTGAACGCAGCGTTTCCCATTAACACAGATTTTAATGGGAGATATTTGTCTGCGCCGCTCAGCCGTTTCTGCTTGCGTGAAGCTGCCATTTACAACAAGTGTAATAGCATCTTTGAGTTTTTTAATTAAAAATTAATTAGGAGATTTAAGAACAAACTCATTGGGGGTTACTGTACAATACCATGTTTACAAAATTAGGTCTGGGCTTTTTGTTCCAGCTAAGTGTTTCAATCAATTCTGTGTCTATTAAATGTAATTACGTACGATGCTTCCTCAAAATTATAATGTAGCATTTAAAAAGCAGCTGGGAAAAGTCTATAATTTTAAGTTTGGAATTCGGGTAACTATTAAGATGCAAATAGAGGCAGCCGGAGTTGGTTGATTGGGGAGTGGGGGGACAACCATCTTAAAAATAAGGTTTCAGCTACAGAGGGTCCGTTGGGAATGCTTTTTGGTTGCTAGCACTTACTACCTCTGTTAGGATGTTTCCCCTGGGGAAAGCTGGGGACGGTTAGATGGCAGTGATGCAAAATGGTAAGAATCATGAGTGGATAGATTTAATATTCTTGCACATTTCATTGGCATCTATTTTAGCGTGTATTACTTTCTAACAAGTGGTATTAATTTATTAAATGTTTCTTCATGGTTTGGTCCTTTAAATGCATGTGTTATCAGAATATTCTTTCTTTTCGCAGCTCAGAAATTGTACTTCCAGACACTCTGGAAGCAGGTTCTATCTTCAGTTCTTTTTTCTGTGTACATCTGTAATTGGGCAGTCATTTGATGAAGGAGTTTTGATGTGTGTTGGCAGGGGTTTAGGTTTTGCAAATGATCCTTGTTCCTTGTCATCCCATTCAATAGCTGAGCTCTGTGGCGGGGGCTTCAGTTTGCATGGCGTACAGAATGCCACCGACTTGTTAACTTTGGTAAATGGATGGGACTGTGTTATATCTCAAGCAATTACATGAAGTGATTAAAAAATAGTGCTTCTCGAGGACACAGAGATGAACCAGGGTCTGCTCCGGCTGCCAGCTGTCTTCTCCAGAGCCCACGTGATGGGCCATGAGTGAGGTTAACAAGGTCTTCACATCAAACTAGAACACATATTTAAGAAATTGAAGCTTGCAGGAGTGGCTCCCAGAGGATGGTAAATCTTAGAGAAGAGCCATTTCTGCACAATCAAAGAAGACAGAAAGTCCCAGGCTCATTCTAAACACAAGAGGCCCAGAACTTGGCCTTGCTGGTGCTGAGAGGAGAGCCGCTTCAAGATGGCGCACTTCTCCTTCGTTCTCCTTACATTTGCAGGTACAGGGAAGGTTTCCGTAAGTGGAATGCTGATTTGGGTGTGCCAGGAGCTCACTTTGTAAATGTAATCCTAAGGCAGACTTTCTATAATTTGAAGAATCTGATTTTTCCTTCCTGACTCTTCTTTTGCCATTGTATATTTGGAACATGTTTCTCAATAAGAGGAAAGCTGGGGGGTTGGTAAGGAATGAGGTACTGATGCTCTCGTGTTGATCCCGGTCATTGATGTGGGCTCTCGTTGACTCAGGTGAAAGGACAATACTTGGGCTCCCTGTGGGGTCCCACATGGCCACACTGCATGAGCTTCAGAGACCCCCCGAGAAGAGGAAGTTTTCTTTCCCTCTCCATTCTTAATGTGCTCCCTACAAAGAACATTGACTGGCAAATCCCTTTGGAAGTTATTCCAAAAGGGGAAAAATAGAAACCTAGAAAAATTCTCTTACTGTGTCTGCATAGTATTTGGGAATTAGGGAAAAGGGCTAACTTACTGTCAAGACTTTGTAGTGCCTAATCTAAGTTAGTGGAGTTTTCTTGATTTTGTTTATTTTCACTAGAGTAGAGTTAAATATCAAAAAAATTTTTTTGTGGCATTTTCTTGCTGGGTTCCTGATAAACAAATTTCAATGAAGAGATTATATTTACCATATAAGCTGGAATATAAGAAGTCTCTTCCTTAAAATCATCCCATAGAAGTGGGAATCTCTTTACATTACAGTTCTTAAAAGTATCTCACTATACGTGGCTCTTTCTTTTTGAACAACAAAGTCTTGACTGGAGAAAACATAATAACCTGACCCAATCTCCTTTAATTCCAGTTTTAGCTGCTTATAGAAGGTTGTTCTGGTTTACTAAAGCTGCAGTTATGCAAATTACCAGAAATGGATTGACTTTTATAAAGGGGATTTATTAGGTTACAAATTTATAGTTCTAAAGCCATAGAAGTGTCCGAACTACAACATCCACAAGAGGTTATCGTCGTTAAGGAGAGGCCGATGGCGTCTGGATCACCTCTGTCAGCTGGGAAGGCAGGTGGCTGGCGTCTGCTTGTCCTTTGCTCCTGGGTTCTGGTTTTAAAATATCTTTCTCCAAAATGTCTCTGGGCTTCTGTTCTAGTTTGCTAATGCTCCTGGAAGGCAAAACACCAGAAATGGATTGGCTTTTATAAAAGGGGGTTTATTTGGTTACACAGTTACAGTCTTAAGGCCATAAACTGTCCAAGGTGACACATCAGCAATTGGGTACCTTCACTGGAGGATGGCCAATGGTGTCCAGAAAACCTTTGTTAGCTGGGAAGGCACATGGCTGGCGTCTGCTCCGGAGTTCTAGTTTCAAAATGACTTTCTCCCAGGACGTTCCTCTCTAGGCTTCAGCTTCTCTCCAAAATGTCACTCTCAGTTGCTCTTGGGGTGTTTATCTTCTCTTAGCTTCTCTGGAGCAAAAGTCTGCTTTCAAAGGCCATCTCCAAAATGTCTCTGTAAACCTCAGTTCCTCTCTCAGCTCCTGTGCATTCTTCAAGGTGTCCCTGTTGGCTGTAGCAAGCTCGCTTCTTCTGTCTGAGCTTATATAGTGCTCTAGTAAACTAGTCAAGGCCCACGCTGAATGGGTGGGGCCACACCTCCATGGAAACTATCCAATCAGAGTCATCACCCAGTTGGCGATGGGGGTGCATCTCCATAGAAACACTCAAAGAATTACAATCTAATCAACACTGATACATCTGCCCACATAAGATTACATCAAAGATAATGGCATTTTGAGGGACATAATACATTCAAACCAGCATAGCCCCTGTCTCTCTTAGCTTCTCTCTTTCAGCTCCTGTGCATCCTTGCTTGTTCTGCCAGAGTGTTTCTCTTTAAGCGTCTCAGAGTCCTCTCTTAACTTCTCCAGGGCAAACTCTGGGCTTCGTCTCTTAGCTTGGCATCTCCAAACATCCTTCTGTCTGTGTCTCCAAGTGTCTCAGACTGTGTGGGCTCTCAGCTCTCTTAAGGACTCCAGTGATCTAATCAAGATCCAACCTGAATGGGCGGGGTCACATCTCCATGGAAACAACCTAATCGAAAGCTCCCACCCATGATAAGTCTGCATCCATAAGACTGGATTAAAAGAACGTGGCCTTTTCTGGGCCAAGTTTCAAACTGGCGCAAGGGCACACAGCAGAATTGGCATTAAATTAAAAAAAAAAAAAAGCAATGGGAAATTTAACACATATTTAACAATTATTCCATGAGGCATGACTATGCATTTTACAAGCATTGCATGTGGTTAAACACACACCTCTTAAGAACCACTTTAGAAAGCAATATGGCAAGCACTTACTATGGAGATAACTGTGGTCCGCCTAGAAGAAAAGTGAAAAAGAAAGGTGCATATATAAATGTGTATCTGGTTTATATATATATACTTGTATTTATTCATTTATGTTTGTGTACAGAGTATCAAAGTATAGAACTAGAAGGACACATGGCAGTTTCCTGATAGTGGTTGCCTCTTGGTTCAGGAGAAGGGAATGCAATTAGAAAGCCAAAAGGACAAACTGTTAATGTTTGCTAATTATAGGTGATGATTATTTGGATGTTTGTAATATTATTCTATATATTTTTCTGCATTTTAAATTTGTGTTTAAAAAAAAAAAAGCAAAGCAGAAAAAAATTGTGATTTCCATGCACTATCAGGAGCCCCTTGTGACCAGAACTTAGAAAGTGGTGGCAGAGACTGTGGAGGGAAGGTGGGGCCATTTGGTAGATGCAAAGGTGAGACAAGGTCAGGAGTGTGAATGCTTTGCAGATATTATCACATGATGTATTTGCAAAGGATAACTCGATGTTAGGAGGAATTGTCTAGCAATTCTATTTGCAAAAAAAGGAGTTCAGGTTTTATTCACCCCTGGCAGTGCTGGAGCAGAGGCCAGAGGCCACTGGGGCAGCCCCCAGGTGCTGTGAAGTTCTCAGTGCAAAGTCTACCTCTGAGCCCACCTTCACAGGAACTGTTAGGAGCTTTCCCACCTTTTCTCACACCATGTTCCCTGAGACCAGCTGGAGCAAGGTGCCGGGCCAAGTGCCCTGGGGAGCTGAGGGGTCGTCTTCACCATCTGTGGTTGGACACCCCTGCTGAGAACATCTGCAGGGCCCCCACTCCTGGGCCTGGAGACATCCCCACCCATCCTCCTCCTCCGCTAGCTCATTTCTTCAGGGACTCTTCTTTCTTGCCTTGGTCTAATTATGCTCAACAGTGGCACAAGTCAATAAAAACCCCATCTGGCTCTCAGAGCACAAAAGATTGTATATGCCTTAGAAATTCATTTGTGCTGAGCTGAGCACAGCTTCCAAATCACAGGTGCCTGAAGAGTCAAGGTGACGTGGCAGGAACAGACACAACCAGCCATTGGACCCACCCAGCCCATGGGAGGAAGGTGCAGGTGTGCCTTCTGGTTCATTCCATGGTCAGCAGAAATGAAGAAGGCTTGGAGGCAGGTGAGCGGAGCTCAGCTGTGTCCTGGCACCTTCCAGGCATTGTACCCAGAATGAACCTGAGGCCAGCCATCTACATTGCATTCCCATTGGCTCTACAGAAACCCCAGCCAGAGCCTGCCTGTCCAAGAAGTCTCCAGACAGGGTGGTGGCATTTTGAGCCCCCCACCCCTCCTCTAAGCGCTGTCTGCAACATCAGGCCACATGTGGAGAAAACCTCTCCCACCTCCAGAAGCTCCATGCACCCTTCCTGACCTAATACAAGGATTCCGAGGGAGAGAGAGTCTCAGGCAGGATGACAAGGATGTTGGAAGTCTGGGTTTCCAGGAGAGAATGAACCTGATGTCTACAGTAGGACCTTGCTTCTTTTTTTTTTCTTTTTTTGGTGGGGAGAGAAGGGCACAGCCATGCATCTTGGTTTCCTCATTTTCTCAGGAAACAGTCTGGGCCACGCTGAGTACTGGGCTTGGCACTGGGGAAGCAGCAGTGATTGAGATGTGGGCCCTGCTCTCCTGGGTTTCTTCTAGTGGTAGAGACAGACAGACAGACAAAATACAGTAAACAAACACAGTTTCAGAGGAAGTAAAGTTGGGCAGGGGCAGTCCCTAGTGTGGGTGAGGGGTGCAGAGCACTGGAAGAGGCAAGGGGGGGCCTGACAGAGGGGGTCAGATGAGCCTGAGAAGAGTGTTCTAGGTGGAAGAATAGCAGATGTCCATGGAGGAGGATTGGGGGTGGCATGGTGGAGGGGGACACTCCAGCCAAGCATGCTGGAGGGTGTGAGAAAGAGGAAGAGCAGCAGGAAATGAGGATGTGGAGGGAGGGAGGGAAAGAGGGAGGGAGGAAGAGAGGGAGAGAGTGAGGGGAAGGGAGAGAGGTAACAAGGAAGAGAGTGTTTTGGAGTAAAGAAGAGAGAGGGAAGGAGAGAGGGAGGAAGAAAGGTTGGGAGAAAAGGAGTCAGAAGAGAGAAGGGGGAGGGAGAGAGATAAAATAGATGGCTGGCTGGCTGGCTGGATGCATGGATGAATGGGTGGATGGGTGCATCGATGGGTGGACGGGTGGGTGGATGGATGGAAGGATGGGTGGATGGGTGGATGGACAGATGGACCATTGGATGGATGGATGAGTAGATGGATGGATGGATAGAAGGATGGATAGTTGGACAGACGGATGGATGGGCAGAGGGTTGGATGGATGGACAGATGGATGCATGAGTGGATGGGTCAATGGATGGAGGGTGGGTGGATGGATTGCTCTCACTGCATTATGGGACTGGGGGGCTTTCTGATCTTCCTGGTTGCTGGCCCCTTAAGCTGAACACTCACTCCTCATCCCTCACATTTTGCAAAATACCAGAAATGGATTGGCTTTTATAAAGGCGGATTGTTAAGTTAAAAAGCTACAGTTCTAAGGCCATAAAAGTGTCCAGACTAAGGCATCAACAAGAGAATGCCTTCACTGAAGAAAGACCAATGGCATCTGGAACGCCTCTTTTAGCTGGGAAGGCATGTGGGTGGTGTGTGCTGGTCCTTTGCTCCTAGGTTGCATTTCAAAATGGCTTTCTCCAAAATGTCTCTGGGTATCTGTCTTAGCTCCTCTCTCTCAGCTCCTATGCGTCCTTGCTTTTTTCTCCCAGGATGTTTCTCACTAAGTATCTGGTGAGTCCTCTCTTATCTTCTCTGGGGCAAAATCTGGGCTTCATCTCTTAGCTTAGCATCATCAGATGTCCTTTTGTCTACATCTCCAAGCATATGTAAGCATCAGCATCTGTGTCAGCTCTTGAGCTCTCTTAAATACTCCAGTGAACTAATCAAGACCCACCCTGAATGGGCAGGGCCCACACCTCCATGGAAATAATTCAATCACTAAAGTTGGGTGAGTCACATCTCCATGGAAACACTCAACCAAAAGGTTCCCCCTAAGATTGGGTTAAAAGATCATGGCTTCACACAGCAGGGGAACTCACTGTCCTCCCCGATATGTGGGACGTGACTCCCAGGGGTGTAAATCTCCCTGCCAATGTGGGACATGACTCCCGGGGATGAGCCTGGACCCAGCATTGTGGAACTGAGAAAATCTTCTTGGCCAAAAGGGGAAAGCAAAATGAAACAAAATAAAGTTTCAGTGGCTGAGAGATTTCAAATGGAGTTGAGATGTCACTCTGGAGGGCATCCTTATGTGCTATATAGAGAGATTCCTTTTTAGTTTTTAGTGTATTGATATAGTGAGAAGGAAATACCTGAAACATCAAACTGCAACCCAGTAGCCTTGATTCTTGAAGATGACTGTATAACTATGTAGCTTACATGGTGTCACTGTGTGATAGTGAAAACTTCATGGCTCATAGTCCCTTCATCCAGTGTATGGACAGATAAGTAGAAAAATAGGGACAAAAAATAAATAAAAAATAGGGTGGGATGGGGGGGTGGAATGTTTTAGGTGTTTTTTTTTTTTACTTTTATTTTTATTTTTGTGGAGTAAGGAAAATGTTCAAAAATTGTTTCTGGATGAATGCACAACTATATGATGGTACTGTGAATGGCTGATTGTACACTGTGGATGACTGTAGGATACGTGAATATATCTCAATAAAACCGTATTTAAAAAAAAAAAGATCATGGCTCTTCTGGGGTCCATAACAGTTTCAAACTGTCACAGCTGGGCAGGGGCAAGCCGAGCAAACAGAGTTTGGGGGCCACGGAAGAAGCTCTTGGCGCCTCTCCCGGTCCCTTCCTCATCACCTCAGGGAGGTTGGAGCCAGCAGGTGCCCCTTTCAGGATCCCTGGCTTGGTCCCGTTGGGAAATACTGGACTGAGAATCTCCTCTCCTGCATGCTGCCCCCCAAACTAGAATTTGCCTTCAAGCAAAAGGAGCTTCACACAATGAAAGCAGTGCAAGAAACAATTGTGGCAGACGGCCTGGGGCAGAGGCTCCTACTCTAAGTCAAGCAGCGGAACATGCAGGAGAGGAAGATCTGTTTCCAGAGAAATTGAAGAGGCAAATGTAAATGTGTGAAATGGAATGATAAATCTATGGTTTTGGACACTGAATATACAAGATATAATTTGTAACAAGTACAAAAAAGTGGGCAGATGGAGGGGTAAAGGAATAGTGTATGTCAATGCTATTGAAGTCAAGTTGGTGTCAAATAAAATATGATTTCATATATTTAGGAAGTTAAATTTTAACCCCATGATAACCACAAGGAAAATATGTGTATATATAAATATACCCAGATAGAAATGAGAAGGGACTCAATTTGGTACAATACCAAAAATCAAATAAATATGAAAGTAGTCATTAATGGAAGAATTAAGGGACAAGAAAAGTATAAGACTTAAAAGATGAAATAGCAAAATGGAAGAAGACAGTCCTGCATTATCAGTAGCGTCTTTAAATGTAAATGGATTAAACTCTTCTGTCAAAAGGCAGAGATTGGCAGAATGGATAAAAATAAAAATCATGACCCAACTGTACACTGTTTACAAGAGACTTACCTTAAGTTCAAAGACATAAGTAGGTTGAAAGTGAAAGGAAGGAAAATAATATATACCACATAAGTAGCAACCAAAAGAGAGCTGGGGTAGCTATACTAATATCAGATAAAATAGACATTAAGAAAAACGTTAGGGACAAAGATGGTCTTTATATACTGATAAAGGGGTCATTTCAACAAGAAAACATACCAGTTATAAATATACATGAACCTAACAACAGAGCCCCAAAATATATGAAACAAAAACTGACCAATATGAAGGGAGAAATAGATGGTTCTACATTAATAGTAAGACACTTAAGTATATCACTTTCAATAATGGATAGAGCATCTAGGCAGAAGATCAATAATTTTCTGTCAATCAGTAATAAGGAAATCAATAATCCTTATCAATAATAAGGAAATGCAAGACTTATATGATACTCTAAACTAACTAACCTAGAAGACATATGTAGAACATATCACCTAACAAAAACAGAATACACATTTTTCTTAAGTGCACATGTATCATTCTCCAGGATAGACCACATCTAATGTCATAAAACAAGTTTTAACCAATTCAGAAATATTGAAATCATACAATGCATTATCGCCAACCATAATGGAGTGAAGCTAGAAATCAGTAACAGAGAAATGGAAAATTCACAAATATATAGAAATTAAACAACATATTCTTTAAAAAACCAATAGATTAAAGAGGAAATCAGAAGGGAAATTAGGAAATATCTTGAGGTGAATAAAAATGAAAGAAAAAAACATAACACAACTTCTAGGATGTAGAAAGGCAGTTCTGAGAGGGTAATTTATAGCTCTAAATGCTTATATTTAGAAAGAAGAAAGATTTCACATCAGAGTGTTTGCTGGTTTAAATATATTATGTTCCCCACAAAAGCCATGTTGTTTAATGCAGTCTTGTGGGAGGCAGACTGATTAGTCTTGATTAGGGCAGAAACTTTTGATTGAATGTTTCCATGGAGATGTGATCCACTCAACTGTGGGCAAAAACTCTGTTAAATTATTTCCATGGAGGGGTGGACTCTGCCCATTCAGAGTGGGTCTTGATTAATTCACCAGAGTATTTAAGAGAACTCAGGAGCTAACACAGATGGTGACACTTGCTGACACTTGGAGATACTTGGAGATACTTGGAGATGCAGATAGAAGGCATTTGGAGATGCTAAGAATTTGCCCCAGAGAAGCTAAGAGTGGAATCCCAGATGCTTAGAGAGAAACACCCCAGAAGAACCAAGCAGAGAGCTGAGAGAAGCTAAGAGAGACCCAAGCCCAGAGACATTTTGGAGAAAGCCATTTTGTAACACAACCTGGGAGCAAAGGACCAGCAGACGCCAACCACGTGCCTTCCCAGTTGACAGAGGTGTTCCAGGCAATATCAGTCATTCTTCAGTGAAGGTATCCTCTTCTTGATGCCTTGGTTTGGACACTTTTATGGCCTTAGGACTGTAAATTTGTAACCAAATAAACCCCCTTTATGAAAGCCAATCCAATTCTGGTGTTTTGCACAATGGCAGCATTAGCAAACCAGAACAGAGTCTTAACCTCAGAACTCGGAGTGTTAGAAAAAGAAGAGCAAACTAAACACAGAACAAGCAGAAGGAAGGAAATCACAAAGATTCGAGCAGAGATAAATGGAATAGAGAATTAAAAAACAGAATCGACAAAACCAAAAGTTGATTTTATGAAATGATCAATAAAATTGACAACCCTTTAGCTAGACTGAGAAAGAAAAAAAAAAAAAAAAGAGCGGACACAGATTACTAAAATCAGTAATGAAAATGGGGACACTACCAAACCCACTGAAATTAAAAGGACTATAGGAGAATACTATGAACAACTGTATGCCAATAAATTAGATAACATAGATGAAATGGAAATATCCCTAGAAACACTAAAACTACATACACTGACTCAAGAAGAAGTAGAAGATCTCAACAAGTCAATAACTAGTAAAGAGATTAGATCAGTAATCAAAAACCTCCTGGCAAAGATAAGCCAAGGAACAGATGGCTTCACAGGGAAATTTGACCAAACGTGGGAAGAATTGACACCAGTTCTGCTCAAAAAAAAAAAAAAAAAAAAAAAAAATGAAAAGGAAAGAACACCCCCTAAATCATTCTATGAGGCCAATATATCACCCTCATACCAAAGCCAGATAAAGATACCACAAGAAAAGAAAACTACAGACCAGTATCAGTTGTGAATATAGATGCAAAAATCCTCAGCAAAATACTAGCAAACTGAATCCAGCAGCACATACAAAGAATTACATACCATGATCAAGTGGGAGTTATCCCAGGTATGTAAGGATGATTCAACATAAGAAAATCAATTAATGTTAAACACCACATTAACAGAATGAAGGGGGAAAAAACCACATGATGATCTCAATTGATGCAGAAAAGGCATTTGACAAAATCCAACACCACTTTTGATAAAAACACTTAGAAAAATAGAAATGGCAGGAAATTTCCTCAACATGAAAAAGGGCGTGTATGAATAACCAACAGCTAACATCAAACTTAATGTTGAAAGACTGATAGCTTTCCTTCTAAGATCAGGCACAAGACAAGGATGCCCACTGTCACCACTGGTATTCAACATTGTACTCGAAGTTCTAGCCAGAGAAATTAGGCAAGAAAAAGAAGTAAAAGGCATCCATTGGAAAGGAAGAAGCAAAACTTTCCCTATTTGTAGATGATATGATCCTAAATACAGAAAATCCTGAAAAATCTATAACAAAGCTCCTAGAGTGAATAAGTGAATTCATCAGAGTGGTAGTTTATAAGATCAATACCCCAAAATCAGTAGTGTTTCTATAAATTAGTGATGAACAACCAGAAGAAGAAATCAAGAAAAATTTTGTTCACATTAGCAACTAAAACAATCAAATAACTAGGAATAAATCTAAACAAGGATGTAAAGGGCACATACACAGGAACCTACAAAACATTGCTAAAAGACATCAAAGAAGACTTGAATCAATGGAAGGACATTCTATGTTCATGGATTGGAAAACCAAATATTGTTAATGTCAGTTCTAGCCACATAATCCCAGTCAAAATTCCAACAATCTTCCTTGCAGAAATGCAGAAGGCAATCATCAAATTTACATGGAAAGTTAAGGAGACACAAATAGCCAGTGCAATCTTGAAAAAGAAGCATGAAGTTGGAGGACACATACTTTTCAATCTTAAAACTTACCACAAAGCCACAGTAATCAAAACAGCACAGTACTGGCACAAGGGCAGGCATATAGAACAATGAAATCAAATTGAGAGCTCAAAAATCAATCCTTACATTTATGGCCTGCTGATTTTTGACAAGGGGGCTAAGACCACTTAATTGAGAAAGAACAGTCTCTTCAACAAATGCTGCTGGGAAAACTGGATCTCCATTTGCAAAAGAATGAAGGTGGAGCCCTAACTCACACCATATAGAAAAATTAACTCAAAATGGACAAAGACTAAATATAAGAGCCAGAAGTATAAAACTTTTAGAAGAAAACATAGGGAAACATCTACAGGGCCATGTGTTAGGCAACGGTTTCTTCGAATTTACACCCAAAGCATAAGAAACAAGAGAAAAAAATAGATGAATATCACTTTTTAAAGAGTAAAAACTTTTGAGCATCAAAGGATTTTATAATGCATGTAAAATGACAGCCTACACAATGGGAGAAAATGTTTGGAAACCACATATCCGGTAAGTGTTTAATATCCAGAATATATAATGAAATCTTTCAACTCAACAGCAGACAGACAACCCAGTTAAAAAAATGGCAAAAGACTTGTATAGACATTTCTCCAAGGAAGATATACAAATAGCCAAAAAAGCATGAAAAGATACTCAACATCAATAGCCCTTAAGGAAATGTAAATCAAAACCATAATGAGATACCATTTCACACCCATTAACATGACTACTATTTTAAAAAATGTGAAATTACAAGTGTTGAAGAGATGTGGAGAAATAGGAACACTTATATGTTGCTGATGGGAATGTAAAATGGTGCAGCCGCTGTGGAAGGTAGTTTGGTAGTTCCTCAGAAATTTAAGTACAGCATTACCATATGACCTGGCAATCCCACTTCTAGGCATACATCCAAAAGAATTAAAAGCAGGGAGTGGAACAAATATTTGCATACTGATTTTCATAGTGGCATTATTCACAATTGCCAAAAAAAATTGAAGCAGCCCATCATCAGCTGATGAGTGCATAAACAAAATATGGTATATACACACAATGGAATATTATTGAGTCCTAAATTGTGAACATGTGACAACATGGATGAACCTTGGACACATCATGTTGAGTGAAATAAGCCACATACAAAAGGACAAATGTTATATAATCTCACGGATATGAAATAACTACAATAAGCAAACACAGTCAGAATCTAGACTATACGTTGTCAAGGTATGGGGTGGGGATAGGCAAAAGGGAATTAAGGCTTAAAATGTACAGAGTTTCTAGTTGGGACAATGGAAAAGTTTTGGTGGTGATGGTAGCACAACATTGTGAATGTGATTAACAGCACTGAATTATGTATCTGAATGTGGTTAAAAGAGGGAATTTTAGGTTGTGTATCTTTTACTAGAACAAAAATAAGTTAAACCATGGACTACTGTTAATAGTGCAGTTATCAAAGTGTGCTTTCATCAGTTGTCACAGATGTTCCACACCAATGCTAGGTGTTGATAGTAGGGTGGTATATGGGAACCTAGCATTTTATGCATGCTTTTTCTATAAATCCACAGCTACTCAAATAAAAAAATCTAATTATGAATTGTCAATAATTTTAATAAAAACTTGCAATAATTAAATTAGTCTCAGCCTACAGATTTTTAACAGAAAAGGAGAAACAATGTGCTAAGATAAGCTAATTTGATAAAAGAAATGTGCCTGCTTGTATTGTGCATTTATAAAGTAGAAACTCATTTTCCCATCCAATTTTGTCTTACTGTTTCACGTTGGGTAATAGGTACTTCTGAATAACAATGACAACCTCTAATGGAAAGGCGGGTTCTATTTTATTGTCAAGTTCTCTTCAGACCCAGGTCAATGATTAAAAATGATTGTTCGGATTTGAATATCTCATTTGACCAACCGAGGCTAATTACTTGGGTAGTGGGAGTTTGCCAGCTAATTCCCTGGTTCCCCACTTTTCTGTGCCCCCTTTTTAAAATTTGGTACTTATTATTCTTATCTAAATGCTCCCATCTCCTCTGGGTGGCATTTAGATAAGCTCCTCTCCTCTGGAAAGTCTCAGATGATTGCTTCCAGATTCAGCGATCTCTGGGCGCTGCCCGCCACTTGCCGTTTAAACCTCTCCTAGGACATTTACAGCTTCATCCTCATGGTGAGTAAAGAAGAAATATTTGTCAATATTTGTCACATGCTTTCCACTTGACCTTCTATGAAAATCTGTCTTTGGGAATTGACAAGGGATCCTCTCTAGGCTCAACCAGGCTTTTCTTCTTCCAGTTTCGGTCCCCAACTTGGGTGTGAGAATCAGGAAAATGAGATGAAAGGCTGGAGACCTGGAAGGAGTTAAAGGAATCAGAATAATTCCCTTTAGTAAAAAGTAGATGGGGGAACAAGCCAAGTGTCCATCAACAGGTGACTGAACATACAAAATGTGGTCTGTTTATGCAGTGGAATACTAGGCAGCAATAAAAAGGAATGAAGTTCTGATGCAGGCTACAGCTTGCATGAACCTTGACAGCACGTTGAGTGAAGTAAGCCAGACACAAAAGGATAAGTATTATATGAGTCTGCCTTTATCTAGAATAAACAAACATTTAGAGATAAAAAGTAGATTTCAGGTTACCAAGGGTTTAGGGGATTGAGAATAGGGGTTATTTCTTAACAGGTATAGGGTTCCTGTTTGGAATGATGAAAAAATTTTGGTAATGGATAGTGGTGATGGTAGCACAATATTGTGAATTTAATTAATGCCACTCAATGATACACTTAAAGATGGTTAGATGGCAAATTTTAAGTTGTGTGTGTGTGTGAGTATCTATATATAGTATATTGTGCATATACTTATATAGAAATATATTTATATATGCTACTACGATGTGCTGGGGTTTGGAACTATTTTCTCTGCAAAAACATGTTCTTAAGCTTAATTCATTCCTGTGGATGTGGACTCTTGTAAATAGAACCTTTTGATGAGGTGTTTCAGGTGGCCCAAATGAATGAGAAAGGGTTTTAATCCTGTTACTGGAGTCCTTTATAAGCAGAATTGAATTCAGACCCAGAGAATGTCACGGAAGGAGCAGCCAGAAGCTGAAAGTCAGTGGAACCCAGAAGAGAAAGGAGAGGCCAGGAGAGTCCGCCATGTGCATTGCCAGTGACAGAGGCGCCCAGGGCCCAGGAGCTCAGCAGCAGCCCCCGAAGGCCCCACTCTTCTGGGAGAAAGTATTGGCTTGATCGAGCCTTGATTTTGGACTTCTCATATAGCCTCAAAACTGTGAACCAATAAATTCTCATTGTTTAAGCCAACCCATTGCTTGGTATTTGCTTTTGGCAGTGAGAAAACTAAACACACACACACACACACACACACACAGAGAGAGAGAGAGAGAGAGAGAGAGAGAGAGAGAGAGAGAGAGAAAACAGATTTGGAGATTTGCTTAAGGAAAGAAAAAATAAGTGACTGAGAGAGGAGCAGGAAGGAGGATGGTCACAGCTGTGAGAACCTGGTTTGGGAGAACTATTTCAGATTGGAAGTTGAGAGGGAAAAGTTAAGAGGGAGACAATTGAGGGCAGCCACAGGGCATGGGAGAGAGGGAGCAGAAAGGGGTAAGGGGATTATTAGAAATGTGTTACTGTGGGTTAAGAATTAGATCCTCTTTGTTGTTCCTTAGATACTACCATTAAACAAACAAACAAAAAATAACTGGAAGGGTTTACCTTTCCTTTGTGTGTGGGCGTGGGCTCCCTTCTGTGTCTCCATGTGGGCACCGGGCCCAAGGTGAGTGGCCTCAGCTCCGGTCACCAGCCACGGGCTGGGGGCCCTGCAGAGCCTGGGGTGAGCAGAGGCCTGGAATCCGAAGTCCTGGCTGTGAAATCTGGCTCCATCCTTGAAAGCTGGATGTGGGACCCTGGGCAATTTGCTCAACTTTGCAAAGCCTGAATTTCCTTAGCTTTAATATGGACATACTCATAGAGGTTCCAGAAGGGTTATTTATTTATTTATTTTTTGGGTATCTTTTTTTTTTAATGTGATTTTTTGAGATATAGTCACATACCATACAGTCATCCAAAGTGTACAATCAATTGTCTGCAGTATCATCATGTAGTTGTGTATTCATCACAATTTTTTGAACATTTTCATTACTTCAAGAAATAAAAAAATAAAGATAAGAATAAAAATAAAATAACGAAGAACATCCAAAATATCCCACTCCCCCATCCCCCTATTATTTATTTAATTTTTGTTTCCATTTTTCTACTCACCTGTCCATACACTATATAAAGGGAGTGGGAACCACAAGGTTTTCACAATCACACAGTCACGATGTATAAGCTATATAGTTATATGATCATCTTCAAGAATCAAGGCTACTGGGTTCGACAGTTTCAGGTATTTCCTTCTAGCTATTCCAATACACTTAAAACTAAAAAGGGATATCTATATACACATAAGAATGCCCTCCAGAGTGACCGCTCGACTCCATTTGACATCTCTCAGCCACTGAAACTTTATTTTGTTTCATTTTGCTTCACCAGAAGGGTTATTTTGAGATTGAAGTGAGATGAAAATATGAAGAAACATTGCAGAATTTAGCACATAACATCAGCTGCAATCAGTGATTAACGTATCTCTGTTTCTTCATCCTGGTCTTCGCCTGCTCACGTGGATTGATCAGCCACTCTGCTCATAGGGTGTAAACAGGAGGCCTGGCCTATTCTGGGTGGGGTGGGTGGGGCAGTGAGGGAACTCTTCTCCCAAGGGAGTGACACATAATCTGAGAGATGACAAGGGGTAAGAACTGACTGGGTAAAGAAGCAGGAGGTGGGGAGTGTCAGCAGAGTGTTCCAGGAGGGTACAGAATGTGCAAGGGTCCTGAGGCAGCTGGGAGGTTGTTTCATGGTGAAGAGACTAACAGGAGAAAAGCTGATGTTCAGGGAGTGAGCACGTTCTGAGATGAAACTGGAGAAGGTGGTCCAGGCCAGCCTCACAGGGGCTTGTAGGATATGGTGAGGATGCTGGTTTTCCTCCTGAGAGTAACAACAATTTTAGGCAGAGGGGTGAGATGATGAGGTCTGGATTTTGAAGAGTTCACTCTGCCTGCCGTGTGGAGAAGGGGTCTGGACAGGACAGGGATGTGAGCAGCAGGGCTTCTGCAGCAGTGCAGGTGGGCAATGAAGGGGCCCGTTACAGGGTGTAAGTGCTGATGGAACGTCCCAAGGGTCCCCTGGTGTTTTGCAAGATCACAGACTGACTCCTCCAGGTAGCTTTCAAGCTGGAGTGGAGAGTTTTGGCTGATTGCTCTCTTGAGTGGAAAGGAAACTATCTGGAAACCATCCTGCCTGCTCGCCACCTTCTTCTCTAACCCACCAGGAAGGCTGAGAGTCTCCCTCTGATATACACAGGCCATCTGCAGCACAGGTTAAAGACCAAAGTAATCCTAGGGCCTGAACTTGCACTCTTTAAAAATGGAAGTTTGAGGGGAGGCTTAGAGTCAAAAGGAACAATATTTACTGTAAATGGCGAATGTACTGGATATGGCAAGAGGACTTTTTTGATGTTGGCTATTTCTTTGAACTTTGAAGAGCCATACTTTTCAGCATCTCTCAAGCATCCAGCTCCTGATAGATTAAAGCCCACAGCACCCCGGCGTTTTTTATCAGTGCTCCTTTTGCACAGGGGAGATGAAAGTTGCTGTTCAAAGGGGCAATGATTCCATGAGTTAGATGAGAAATGGTGCAAACGAGTGGGTGCGGGGTTGAGGGACCTCAAGAAACACGGGTCTACACGAGGAAGGCATCTGCTTCCTTCCCTCTCCACTTGCACTGGGAGAGAATTCAGGGTCCACAGCCTTCCTGTGTGGGTAGAATCTACAGAGTCCCAGATCAACCTTTCAAGGACACGGCGTTGTCGTCATCTTTTATCTTCTTAGTCACACTCTTATGGGTGCCAAAATTGGTTATTTAATTACGATGTGTAAAACCACAATTAATGAGGATACAAACTATGAAAATTAATCACTTCACTCTCCCAGAGTAATGAAATTCCATCCTGGTATCATATGTTCAGGTGGAAAACAGGTTTCTGGAAAACAGCCCTGGGTGGGCAGAACTCACAATGTAGGGAACACGTATCACCTGTTCTCTGTGTCTGGTGTGAGGGGCTTGAGGAAGGCAGAATAGAAGTGTCCACATGACAATAATCGCCACAAAATGCTTTCGTGGATTGACCACCCATTCTGCTTGGAGGGCCTGACACTTCTCAGCGACCCTGGGAAGACACTTTTGTACTCAGCTGTGTCACGTGGACAAGGAAATGCGGGTTGAGAGATGCCGAGCGGCTTGTTGAAAATCACCCAGCTCAGGTGCGCTCCAGGACAGGGCCGCGCCCACGCAGCGTCTCTCAGCATTCCAGCTCCTTACTCAGCTGTCCCTAGACCAGATGGGGAAAAAGATGGGACAAACACCTGGTCTCAGGGAGCTGGAGGCAACACCTCACTGTTTTAGTTTCCTGGCTGCCAAAGCAAACAGCACACAGTGGGTAGGCTTAAACAACGGGAACTTGTTGGCTCACAGTTTTGAGGCTAGAAGTCCAAAATCAGGGCATCATCAAGGCGAGGCTGTCTCCCAGAAGATTGTGGCGTTCTGGGGCTTACGTTGGGCGTTCGGAGTTCTTTGGCTTTTCTGTCACCTGGCCAACGCATGTGGTGGCCTCTCCTAGCTTCCCTTCTGGATCCCGTTGTCTTCTGGCTTCTCGCTGCCCTGTGGCTTTCCCTCACTCAGTGACTTTCCCTGTAAGACCCATTCTGATTGAACTGGACCACATCCTAACTGAGGTAACCTCATCGAAATGTCATCTTTACAAGAGTTTGCACCCATAGGAATGCATTAAAGAACATGTTTCTTTGGAGTTCAGAGCTCCAAACCACCACACTCACAAATGCTCCTCTTCAACCCTCAGCCCACAGCAAACTCTATGCCACCCCAGTAAATGGTTCTCTGCCAACTATTTACACATTGTGTTTATTTCATTGTAAACACACTTTAGGATTCTCTCTTTTTTTTTTTTTTTTTAGGTACTTAATTCTCATATTCTAAGATCCTTAAGTTTGACTGGTGTCTTAGTTTTCCAGGCCACTCTGACAAATACCACCAAATGATTGTCTTAGACAATGGGACTTTATTGGCTTATGGTTTCGAGGCTAGGAGAAGTCCCAAATCGAGGCATTAGCAAGGCGATGCTTTCTCCCCACAGTCTGAAATGTCCTGGGGCTGGCTGCCCAGGATCCTTGGAGCTCCTTGGCTTGTGTCCCTGCCTCACCTCATGTGGCCGTGTCCTCTCCTTTCTCTTCTCCGTTCTGTTGGCTTCTGGCTTCTGCCTTCTCCCAGATGCTTTCTCTGACCCTGGCTTCTGGTTTCTTTCTCTTTATTAAGCCTCGAGTCGCCTGGTTTAAGACCCACCCTCACTCAGTTGGGCCACATATAAACATAAAGCAACATCATCAGGAGGCCCTGTTGACAATGGTTCACACCCACCAGAATGTGGATTAAGGTTAAAACACATCTACACTGGGCTACCTAATTCAGTCTACCACAACTGATGACCAGACTTCTGAGAAAGCAACATGTGGCTATTTGGGACTAAACAACATGCTTGGAACATGTTACACAGGCTCTGCTTTTCTTGTTGATGTCCGTGGAAATAGCCAAGTGAGATTGTAATAGTTTTCTGTGGCTGCTGTAACAAGTTACCACAAATTCAGTGTAAAACAGCAGAAAAAATTATTCCCTCCCAAGTCTGGAGGGCAGGGGTTGGAAGTTGAGGTGTCAGCAGGCTGTGCTCCCTCCAGAGGCTTGGGGTCCCGTCCGTTGCCCCGCTCAACTTCGACGGTGGCTGTCCATCCTTGGCTGTCCCAGGGCCGCCTCTCTCCAGTCTCTGCGTCTGCATCTGCGTGCCCTTCTCCTCTGAGTGTTGTCCCTTCTGTCTCCTGTAATGACACTGGTCAGTGGATTTAGGGGCCACCAGGGCAGTCCAGGATGGCCTCATCTCAAGAATCACAAAGTCACACCTGCAGAGACCCTTCTTCCAAAAGGTCATGGTCATAGTTTCTGGGGATTTGGGGTGGACATAGCTTTTGGGATGCCACCATCAACCCCCAATAGGTATTACTCAGTCAAGCGTTTAGAGCAAAGCCTGGTACTAATAAAAGCTCAACGAGTATTAGCTATTGATGTCATAATAATCATCATTCATTCCTAGGGGAGGGTTTGAGATGCCCTCCTGCCTCTTTGGTCAGAACTGCACTGATCAGCAGCGAGAGTCGGCTAACCGGCTGGGAGAAGGGGCTGGGCTGGCAGCCTGGCCTCACCCAGAGGTGCTGCAGGCCCATGCCTCGCCCCCACCAGCCTGGCAACAAACTCGTGTCTTTAAAGGGCACTTGACTTCTGCTTTTTGGGTTTCTCCAAATCATATGTTTTGAGAGTTTAATGCATTTTCCCTATTGAGAAGCTCAACCCTCCTGACCTTGGGAAGTGTGCTCCCGAGATTCCTAAGCACACAGCCGACTCACCCACCTTGGCACAGTTGCACTCGGGGCCCCAGGGACTCAGGCCCCTCAACAGACACCCCTCTGGCCCCTTTCATCCCCAGCTTGAGCTCCTCATCGACAGTCTCTCCTGGGGCTGCACGAGGCCAATGGTGGAGGAAACATTCCAAGATGTTCTCTAAACTCTGACGGAGTCTTCCTCATTTCCATGGTGGTGAAGTCGCTGGACTGACCACGAATAGCTCAGCTGTGGAGACCTCATTCCTGGGCTTGCCACGCTTTCCGGTGAACAAGAGTGTGTACCTGGTGCCTGCCAGGTGCTGCGGGTAAGATCGGCTTCCCTCTGAGCTCGCTCGCTGGGGTGGGGACCCTCAGGGACAGGCCATCACCTGCCCCATGACAGGTGACCAGGTGAGGCAGGTGCTCCGGGCACAGCAGATAGGGCTTGCACGCTGGTCTGCGGGATCTGGGATGAGGGCACCTTGGCTGGTGGGAGGAAGAGGAGACGGTTTCTATGGGCATTTGGGGGCCAGTAAGTCCTTGTTTGGGGGGCTGTCCTGTGCATTGCAAATTGTTTACCAGCATCTCTGGCTTCTCCCACTTGATGCCGGATTCTCCCCCCAAATTGTGACACCCCGGAATGTGTCCAGGAATTGTGAGATGTCCCTTTGGGAGCAAAATTGCCCCAGTTACTTTTCAAATGCCCCGTCCTGGGCAGACCAGAACTTAGATTAGAAATCATGCATCTCAGTTCCCAACCCCCACCCGCTGGACCAGAACCTGCATTCAACCAAGATCCCCACATGATTCATTTGCACATGAAAGCTTGAGACTCATTGCTCCAGAAACTTCTTTTTACCTTCTGATGCCATGACAAGTCTTACGTGGTTTCTCTGTGTCCTTTCCAGTGAGCACCGAATGCTCTCTGTACTCCCCACGGCAGGAGCCCTTCCTAAGCTAATATCTCTACCAGGGGCCTGCTCTGGAGCTGGTGATGGCCCCAGGTGCTCAATCCATCCAGTGCAAGCTGCTATGACTGCACATGCCTGTTTGGCATTCGTTTCCTCTGCTGCTCCTGGTGTGCAGAGCCTTCCTGGAGCCAGACGCTGCCTTTCCTCCTGGCAGTCTCTCCCATGCCATGCCCATGCTGAGCTCTGAGGCTGCATCCGGGTGCATCCAGTTGGCAACTCCACAGCTCCCTTCTGCTCTCCCATCTAACACAGAGTCTAGGGTGATGGGTGGAAAAACCAAGTCCTTGTCACATTGTGGAACTCTGTCTTGCTGCTGGTGCTCTCCGCTGAGGCTCTAGATCAGGGCTCCACTTGGAACCCTCATTTACTGTCCAGGCTTCCTCACCCCATCTCTAGCCTGCCCTCATCAGTCCCCTATTCAGCCTGCATGAGCTGATTCTCTTCCCACAGTCTTTCAATTTATACTAATTACATACCAACTTTGTGCCAGGTTCTGTGCTGGGTGAGGATATAGGCAGGGTCCTGGGTTTTAAGGCACCTGCAGCCTAGTGGAAAATGCACACTGGGGAATAAGTAACTACCTTTTGATCTGCCTCCATCTAACTGTTTATAGCTCTTCATTCACCCTCCAGCACTTGCTGGTGCAGAAGGCTCACCTGACTTCCGAGCTCCGCTGTGCTCAAACACGTCTCCAAACTGTTGACTTGCACACTTACCAAGAGCCAGAGATATTTGTTCCCAACCCTGTTTATGCCATTTGTACCTGCTAGCGTAATTATATCATGCAACTAAATATTACATAAAACAATGTGATCTGAGTGCAAACATGAAGAAAGCTGTTGTTTCTATAAAAATAGTTGAATTTTTGGAAAGACTCAGAAAAGGCAAGGCAAATTTTCTTTCAAGTTTTGTTTCCATGAGACAACAGTAAAGGCCTGACAGAAAAAAAAGAAGTCAAAATTCTAGCTGAAGCTGTTCCCACCGTTGTTTCAAAGAAGTGTATGTTCTTTCTCCAGGTTAAATAAACCAGAAATTGCACCTTGGAGTTGGTACATGCAACACCCAAATCAGGGGACAAAGGTTTTTTTTGTTTTTGTTTCTGTTTTTTTTTTTTCAAAGGTTGGCAAATGTAGACTGAACATGGATTTAAATGTTTTAAGTTCAGATGATTAAGGCACACATCACCGTTAGTGATTCTCCGTTTTGCGTGACTTATTTGATCCACCGATCCCTGTTGTGTTGGGAAACAGTGTCTGTGAGTTGGGGCTGGGGGAGAAGGAAGACGGCGCCCCGTCCGTGCCATCCAAGGCCCTGGTGACGCTGAGCCTCTGGTGCTTTGTCTCCAGAGTGGGGTCAGCAATAGTGCCCACCTCTCAGGACTGTTTGAGGATTGAACGGGATCCCTGGGTGAGAGGTGCACAGCTCCAGGGCATTCAAACACAGCATTTTATTGGTTATCATGGTCTTGTTGTTGTGTTATTAAGAGAAGGAAGAATTAGCAAAGAAAAGTGACGTATCCCTCTAAGAAATATTTCCATATTACCCTCCCCCCAGCACACCTTCTCTGTTCCTCAGAGGATGGCACCAAAAGATCTGTTTCCTTTGGGACAGTTTTTAAAAGTAATGGAGTTGAAAATGGGCACTCACTTCCTGAGGGAGAGAAGGGAAGTGCAGCAAGAGACAAGGCATAAGCCACGGCTAGTCAGCCTGTCAGGCATCCTAAATGCACCCAGGATGGCTGTCACCTGGCTTCTGGAAGTTAAAGAGCTGTGTCCTTGCAGCTATGACTACCTGGACAGGTGGCACAGACACATCAGTGTGTTTTGCTTGCAAAGCCTGTCCCACCTGGTGTCTGGTTGGAAGGCAATAGCTTTTAAAAGGTAAAATATAGCTCATGTCGATTAGTTAACTTTTTTTAGCTCTACTTCTATAATAAAAAAGAAACGTACAGCATTGCAATGAGCGATTTATGGAAACGCATAAAAGAACACATTTTCCTAGCGAGTCATTGAAATTTAATTTAGAGGTGTAGAAGCGGACGAAGGGATGCATTTTAAAGTTGCTCATTTCCTGACTTTTGGATGACTTTGCCTTTGTGAGAGCAAAGCAAACTGAGGTCCGGAACAGCTAAGGGTCTCCGGATGGCTGGGGCTCCTCTCTGGGTACAAATGGGCTCACAGCTCAGTTGGCAGAGAGCTTTGAATACTGGCTCTGTCATGGGCTGGCATGTCAGGAAATCTACTCTGACACTGAAAGGTGTGCAAAATGGTGTCTTCTTTTCCTTCATTTCTTAATTCACTGGTTACCTTTGGAAGGTTCATCAACAGACACAGGCTTTGCTAAGTGCTTTCCAAATGCCAGGCAGGGGCTAGCTGAGATGTAAATTAAATGTGAACATCAGTTTCTGCTTTTATTTTGCCAGTAGCCCTCGGCCCTTGGGGACCAACCCTGGGCTTCTCAGGCTTGGCTGCATGTTGGAATCACCTGGGGATTTTTAAATAATGCTGATTTTTCTGGCACCCAGCGCCTGTTTAATTGGTCTGGGTGTGGCCTGGGATTGGGGATTTCTAAGCGCTCCCCAGGTGATTGTAATGTGCACCCAAGCTCAAAGACCACTAAGCTAATAATGCCTTCCAGTCTCTGGAAGTTCCTTGTCAAACTGTAACAACATTAGGTGGGAGAGCAAATGCTTGAGTCCATTAACCTCAAATTGCAAGTTAACATGTTTGGATTTTGACCTAGCAAAATCCCACAAAGAGAGAGGTGGGAAGTCTTCTTTACAGGCCCAAAGGGATGCGTGCAGAGAATGGGGTTCTGTCCAGGCACTGTTGGTGTAAGGTGATGGCTGCTTGACACAAATATAGCCCTGAGCAATGGCCGGGCAAAGTGTGGTCAAGGCCTTGCAATCTTGGCTTTCCCAGCAAAAGACCCAGGGTGGGGAGTGTCCTTGAGCACCGGTACATGTTGGAACTGGGTGGTCTGACACCAGTGCCCAGGATAGTGTTCATTACCCTGCTTGTGACTTGGAGAGTGGGAAGGAATGAGTGACTTGTACAGTCAGGCCAGTCGGGGTCTCTGAGTCTCCCTTCCAAAGCTGGTTGGAGCATCTGTGCAGAAACGTTAGAACTCTCCTCTGGAGTGAACGTGCTCTCCAAGGCTGCACTGGGGGTTTGGGCAGCACCCACAGTCATATAGACAACTGTGAGGACACCGTTTGCTGCCATACGAAAGAGGATTTCTAGATGCTGGCATTGTCATTTGGTTAGCCCCCCGCTTCTTCCCAAGAGCATCCATGTCCTACTTCGAGGTTCATTGATCAGTTTAGACCACCTTCTCCCCTACCTTGTTGACATGCATGGGCCCCACCTCTTAAAGATTCTTGCACCCAGCCCTCTACACCCCCTCCACACACACCCCGCTCTAGTCTTGGTGACTTCTGTATTTATTTGAATGGTCTTTTGACATCCTGAGTCCTTACTTCTTTGACCTCCTCTACTCAGAGTTCTTGTATTTCTCCCAGCCTCAGCCACTCAATCCCACTGCCATCTTCTAAACTATTGGTTCTCAACATTGGGAGATTTAAAAAACTCCACTGTGCAGGCTGTACCCCAAACCTATTATACCAGAATCCTTGGGGATGAGACCCAAGCATAACTATTTGAAAGCTCCCTGGATGGTTTTGCTGGGTGGCCAAGGTTGAGAATCACTGCCCTCCCTCTATGAGCTCATCCCTCTTGGAAACCACACATCTTCCCAGCTCCCTCAACTCCAACCGTTCCTCAACTCCGTCATGCCCTGTTCTCTGTGGTGTCTTTTCTGTCCTCACTCCTCTTTGTGTCCTCACTGCCTTTTTTGCCCAGCTTAGATTGCGTGGTGCAGCAGTGGGATCACTTCCTTGAACACATTCTTAGATGCTTTTCCATCTCTTGGCTGCATTAACACAGCAAAGCCATAACCAGGTAAAATCCAACTCACCACTTACTTCTTAGTGTGGTCAGGCAGGTAAATATGTCTGAAAAAAAAAAGAAGAAAACACTACTCAACCAGTGCTCTGGGTTGATTTTAAATACATGACCACAAATGGGCCTTTGGTTCTGCCCTTCAAGCCTACAGTTTTCCCTGATTCCATCTGTTTCTCCAGTCCCCAAGAGAGCTACTTCACCCCTTTTTTTCTTCTCAAACTACCAATACCTCTTCCAGTGTACTCATTTCCAGCTCTTGACCTTGTTTCCTATTGCACTGAAAAAATAGAAATATTTCAAGGAGAACTTACACATGCTCCAACTACCACATGAACCCACTAAACTCATCTGAGCCCCAAGTCTGCCCTCCCGCCTGTCTCTGCACCTATCTGAGGCCATCCCTCCATTTGTGTGTCAAAAGTTCACCCCTCTTGCCTTCTCAAATACAGCACTCCAGTAGTATTTTTCTTTTGCATATTCTTCAGCATTGCATTTTATCCACCCTTACGAATAAGCTGAAATGTCTCCCATCTCAAACAAACAGATAAAAACAAACAAAAATTCTCTGTTGATCCCCACCTCCCCTAAAGTCATTGTCCTAGTCCCTACTCTCTGTTACAATAAAACTGATGGAATGTGATTTCAATATCCATTGCTTCCATCTCCTCTTCTCCCAGTTTCTCGAGAACCTCGAAGATCAGGCTCTCATTCCCACCCTCCCCTTATTTAGGTCCCATCCAGCTCTCCACTGCTAATTCTAGTGGTCTAGGCTCGACAGCATTTGACACAAAATATTATTTTCCCCTTCTTGAAACACAGTCTCAGCTTGGCTTTGGGGACATTATTCTCTTAGCTTTCCTTCCAACTCAGTGGCTTATCCTAAGATTATATGTCTTGTGTCATTAGATCCTTCTCATCTCTCCTGCCCTGAACTCTCACTCTTAGAGATCCCAGTGCTAGGGCTTTGGACCTCTTCTCCACACTCATTTCCTGATGGCATCATCATTTCTCAAGACGTACATACTATCTCCATCTCCACTTGGATGTCTAGAAACCATCTCCAGCTTGACATGTCTGGGGCTGAACTCCTACCCCAAAACTTTCTCTCCCAAAGTCTTTTCCTTCTTAGAAATTTAAATTCTGTTCTCTCGGGTTCTCTAACCAACAACGTGGGTCATTCTCAACTTCTCCTTCCCTTATACCTCACATTCAATCCATCAGGATGCCTTTCAGCTCGACCTTCAAAATATGTTGAGAATCAACTACAGGATTGCTACGAATACGTGGCTACCACCTGGATAATTACATGGGCTTCTGCCTGGCTTACCTGCTCCCGCCCTGCCTCCGAACTCCTTCTATCCCACAGAAGCCAGAGTGAGCCTGGGGGGATGTAGTCAGGGCCCTGTCACCCCCTTCCAGCCCTCTGATGGCTCTTTCCTCACTAGGCCTGCTGCATGGGAACATGGATAAAGGACCTCATAAGCGGTGCCAAACTGCATGCTCTTGGGGCTGGAGGATTTTAGGGATGGGGGGATAAATGAGAGTCTGGAAGATAACAAATTTGGCAACTGTGCTGGTTTGAATGTCTTATGTCCCCCAGAAAAAGCCATATTCTTTGATGCAATCTTGTGGGGCAGACATATTAGTGGGGATTAAGTTGGAACGTTTGGATTAGGTGTAGCTGATAACTCTGATGAGATATTTCCATGGAGGCGTGGCCCCACCCATTCAGGGTGGGCCTTGATCAGTGGAGCCATATAAACGAGCTGATGGGCAGAGGGAACTCAGTGCAGCTGAGAGTGACATTTTGAAGAGGAGCTACAGCCAAGAGGGACACTTTGAAGAAAGCACAGGAGCTGCAGATGAGAGACAGTTGAAGATGGCCGTTGAAAACAGACTTTTGCTCTGGAGAAGCTAAGAGGGGACAAATACCCCAAGTGCAACTAAGAGTGAGATTTTTGAGGAACTGCAGCCTAGAGAGGAACGTCCTTGGAGGAAGCCATTTTGAAACCAGAACTTTGGAGCAGACGCCAGCCACGTGCCTTCCCAGCTAACAGAGGTTTTCCGGAAGCCATTTGCCATCCTCCAGTGAAGGTACCCGATTGCTGATGTGTTACCTTGGACACTTTATGGCCTTAAGACTGTAACTGTGTAACCAAATAAACCCCCTTTTATGAAAGCCAATCCGTCTCTGGTGTTTTGCATTACGGCAGCATTAGCAAACTAGAACAGCAACTACCATCACCAGCATCATAATGGTTTTCATTTGTGAAAAACTTAACTAAGTGCCAGGAACTGTGAAAAGTGCTTCACAGAAATAATCTCATTTCATCCTCACATAAGCTTGGGGGTGGGTGGTCACATATATTAAGGTTTCAGAGGACTGAGGTTAATATTAATAAGGCTGTTTTGCAGGAATTCTTTATAACCCTCCCCTTTCCCTTTCCCCTTTAGGCATGTCAGAGTCATCCTCACTAAGGGAGAACAGGTCGAGTGCCCTCCCTCTTCCAAATAAATACTAGTACGACTAGACTCTTTCTTCTGTAAGCTTAGATCAGCAATTCCCAAACTTCTCCTGTTTGGGAACACTGCTCATGTTTGCCTTATCCATTTACCACTTTGATATAATTTATTTGATATACATTTTTAAAAGTACATATATTAAGCTATTGTTTTTACTATTGTATTTTTAAAAATATTAAATGACTTTGCCTTTTAAACATAAATTCCTGACATAAAATTGTTGTACATTGGTTACTCTTTTTTCTAATGCAAATCAAAATAAATATATACCCACTTTTAGACATTTCCTGAAATCTTTTTGCATCTGGTGGTTACAGCCCCCACGTTGTAGTCCTGGGGCATGCCCGTTAAAACCGGCAGCTTTTCTGGTTGTAGCCTTTTGTGGGCCCTGTAGGGACTTGGATTCTTATCACTCGTGAAAAGTTAACCAGAAGGAAGACGGTAACCCTAGCTCCCTAAATGCTCAAGTGGAGAGAACCCACCAGGAGTTGCCTGTCTTGGGTGTTGTTAAGAAACCTGGACTCCAGGTAACTGGCACCCACAGCCCTGACTTTATCTCCGTCAGGGTTTTGGGGACCCACCTGGAACAGGTGTCGGTGTGCCTCTTGGGGGGCTCCCCTGGCAGACCACCCCACGGAGCTCACAGCTTCAGGAGCAGCCCTGTCTCGCACTCACGGGCTTCTCGATGACGTCTCCAGGTTACCCTGGGAACTTCCAGTTCCTTGGCAATAAGAGAAAGATCCCAAAATGATGGTGCTGGGGATGCTGTCGCCCCATTTTACAGAGGAGGAAGCTGAGGCTCAGTGGAGGGAACTCCTTGCCAAGTAAGTGGGTTTTCTTCATGTTTATTCTAACCAGACTCTGGGGAAACGGGTAAGCGTTAAGTCTGCATTAAGTCAGGGGTTCCAACTATTGATTATGTTATGCATTTAACACCCATCAGTTGAGCACCTCTTACGTGCCGGGCACTGGGCTAGCCGCTGGGGGAGCTGGGCCAGCTTGGTCACCCCCATGCTGAGAGTTTCCAACACCGAGGATCCAGAACAATCTTTCTGGTGCAGTGGCAGGATTTCTGCAACTTTCCCCTCCCTCTGTCACTTCCCCACCTGCACCCTGCTTCTGGTGTGTGCTGGCTGTGGGCGGGGAGTGAGATTTACATGGGGCATTAAAAGCATCGGGGATGCCAAGTGATAGCAATGAAAATACACAGGGAGTTTTAAAATGCTGATATTTTCACTGTTCCGCTTTTATTATAACAAACACGAGCAACAGTTGAATCCATTTTGATGGAATAATTGCCTGCAACCTGATGAAGAATGTGGCTCAAAATCACCACATTAGAAATGGGGTCTGGCCAGTGTTATTTAAAACTGCCACATTTCCCATAGATCGACAACAGAAGGCAGGAAGCACCAATCCATGGCCACGCTCAGTCCTAGGTTGTCCAGTGTTTGTATCTGTTATTAAGCTCTTCAAAAGTGCATGGCTTCCCTGGAGAGAAAATATATTTACATAGTTTCCAATCTCTCTGTCCGAGCAGCGGTGGGCTGCAGATAAACCTACCAGCACCAGGGATGAGGATATTACACACATTGCAACCAAGTCCAATTATATTGAAAACTAACAGCTAGATTTCTCTGCCCCTGCAGCTCCTAGAGTGTGAAGCCAGAATGAACAAACAGACCAAAAAAAAAAAAAAAAAAAAAAAAAAAAAAATGTTGCAGCGCCTTAATGATGAGAGTGTGAAAATCAGCCAGTTCCATGTTCTCACCATCCATCTTCCTGTGTGTCGGTCTCTAATGAGACTTGGCAAGAGGCTGCATTGCTCTGGGTCCCTCTCACCCCCTCCTTCCGCTATTAAAAGCCTCCGCTAATGCCGTTGCATCACTCTTGCTTGGTTCCAGTTGCCGTGGAACGTGTTCTGGAAAGAAGTGGCCTGGAGAGTCGCCAACCTTCCTCATTTTGTTTTCTTTCTTTTCAGTAATTAATTTTGTATTGAGTTCCCCCACCAAAATGAACAGTCAGGCATTCCTTCCACATAAAAATTGTGGCCAGCAACAAACAGGATTTGAAATAAATAGCACTGAGCTGCTTATAAATGCATCTGCAGCAGCGACACGGGCTTCCATCTAAGGAGCGGTAATTACGAATCTACCTGGTAGAACCGATGCCGCAGTCACTACAGAAAAATGAACAGGCTAAGCCTGACCAGGGGTGGGTAATTTCCATACATTTGACCTGTAGAAGTTAATCAAAGTGAGGCCGAGCCAGGGGAGAGCCAGGGTGATTCTGATATGGTCAGAAAAATAAAATGCCTCTTGGGCCTTGGCAGTCTGTTCCCATTTCTCTCTCCCCCTTTTTTGTTTATTGACACTGTGCTTACATGGGTAGTTTCTTTGTAAGCCATCACTTCACCCTTTCACTTGTAAAAGAGGTTTTAGCATTTCTTGGGGGCAGTGGCAGAGGCTGGAGAAGTGATTGTAAAAGAAGCCCTGTGATGTCTCCTGTGACACCTTCAACTCAGGCCCTCTGGGATGCGGGAGGACACAGGTGCCTCCGTGTTACTTGGAGCAGTGTGTGGCCAGTGACGTGGTCACCAGTGGCCAGAACTGGCATGAGATTGCCCGGTGGGCATCATCGGGAGAGTAAAGAGAATCTGCCCAGGGAGTACCCGTGGGCAGCAAAAGGACAGGTTGCCCATCATAAGTGCTGGCACCGTCCTTGACGCAAGCAGATAACCCTGTCCCAGGGGGATTGAAGTTGCTGTGACACCCCCCTGCGCTCTCCTCCTGCCGTGTGCGGGATGTGAGCTCTGCCAACAGGCTGCACTGACAGGACAGAGCTGGTTGAGCAGAGGGAGGTTGAGGAGGAGCTCAGATGCTTACCAATCTCCGCACACCTGGCCTGCTGGGGCGGTGCTACCTGCACAGCTGGGAAGGTGCAGGAAGGCTCGGGGTGGGGAGGCCAGGCTGGATGCCGTTGCCTCCAGGCTCGCCCCCTTCCTTGGCTGTGACCCAGGGGCAGGGGGCGGCCGTGCCTGCTGCCCCCAGCAAAGCTGGGTCTCCATGCCCTCGGCTGGGATGCACCTGCACAGAAACCCGGTGTCCTCCTCACCTGCCTGCGGGAAAAGAAAAACCACCACAGCAGCGGAGGGGGTCCTTGCCTCCCTTCCCACCCAACCCCCCGCTGGGCCCCGTCTGCACCCGGAGCCCCTTCTGCCAGGAGCCTTTCCGCATGTGCAGTTGCTAGGGTCGTGGAGGTCCGGCAGGAGGCTGGTGGGTGCTGGAGCAGGGCCCCCACCTCCACCCTGCGGCGCGTCCTGACCCTCCTGGGCTCCTGCCTCCCCACACGCACATGCCGGAGAACCACGCGGGCCCTGCACCCAGCATTGCACAAATAAGCCGCCCACATCGGCGCTTCTCCAGCCCCAGCCACTTCCTTCCTTTGTGGTTTCTGCCACCTCCCCCCGCCATTGCGCTCCACCGTCACGGGCTGGCCATCTGCAAATACCACGTCGATTTTTATTTACTTACGTTTCCTCTATGTTGACTTTTCAAACTGAAATGAAGTTTAATTTAAAAGGAATCAGTACATAGAGGGAAGACTGGTATCACTGTATTTGTAGATAATGGAAACAATGGAGTACAACGAGAAAGGGGATACATTTTAGCCAGATGTCAGTACAGATCAAAGGATCTGAGCCCACATCTGCCCTCCCTTCATTGAAAAGATAAATTAGCAAATGGGAGATGTCACAGATATACCATCATGAAACTGACACTTTCTTCTTCATCAGAAGGATTTAAAAATAATTATAAAGCAATAATGCATATTTCTATGTATATTGACTAAGATAATGTCTCACACAAGTGGAAAGGAGTTCACACTTTTGTCTGTCTTCTCACTTAGTTCTCCCAATTACTCTGAAATATACATTACTATTTGAAATATACAAATATACTATAACAGATGAGGAAATTGAGGCTCGGAGAGATTACGTAATGTGCCAAATCGAGGAGGTAGTGGAGCTGGGGTTTGGACCCGGTTTCCGTGACCTCAGAGCTCATGCTTGTGGCTCCCGTGCTCCACAGGGACGGGGAAGGGGCCAGCCTGGGCAAACAGCACTCAGTTCCCGCCAGTGGACGCCAGTGGGGATCTGCAGCTCTGCTGTCGTCCTTCCTCCTGGAGGACACTGGGCATTCTCCTCGAGGACCACAGTGGCTCTTTCCCACCTTTGGGTTGGTCCCCTACACAGTCTGGACGCTGAGGCTCCAGAAGTCAGTTTGAGCATAGCCCTCACCACTGGGATTGGTGGTCGTCTCGCTGGGAAGAGTTTCTTCCTTCTCAGGGGCCATGGAAGGGGATCCGGAGAAGGCAGGGGAGCACTGTCTCCATCAGTGTCCCATGCCCGGAAAGATGAGGCCCAAACCCTGCAGTCAGTTTCTCAGGGTGCGCTCCTGCAGCCCCAGGGCTCCTTTTCAATTGCTCTAGGGAGGACGATGTGAAGGGAGGAGTGGAGTGCCTGGCCTGGCTGTTGGGGATTTTCCTACCTGTAACCTGGGGCTGTAACCTGGTGCTCTCTTCAGGAAGATGGGAGCTGTGGTCCCTGAGCTGGGAGCTTCTGGTGGGGTTATTATGCATGCAAAGTCTATGCATTTATTTGAAACCTGGGATGAGGTTCCCTCCGCTTTGACAACCTGTGGATAAAGTATGTGCTGAGCTATGCACCTGACTAATGTAGCAGTCTGTCTGGGTTTTCCAGGTTGGCTGGTTCTGCAGCTCTGAGAGGAGGAGTGGTGCCTCTTCAGGTCCTTGTTCTGTACCCTCCCTTCTTCCTGCTGTCCATCCTCTCTTCATCTTTTGTTCAATAAATACTGACAGAGTGGGAGACGAGAACCCCTAGGACCAGGTGTTCCGGTTTGCTAATGCTGCCTGTTACGCAAAATACCAGAAATGGATTGGCTTTTATAAAGGGGGTTTATTTGGTTAGAAAGTTACAGTTTTAAGGCCATAAAGTGTCCAAGGTAACACATCAACAATCAGGTACCTTCACTGGAGGATGGCCAATGGCGTCCGGAAAACCTCTGTTAGCTGGGAAGGCACATGGCTGGTGTCTGCTCCAAAGTTCTGGTTTCAGAATGGCTTTCTCCAAGGACATCCTTCTCTCAGCTCCTGTGCTTTCTTCAAAGTGTCCCTCTTGGCTGTAGCAAGCTCGCTCCTTCTGTCTGAGCTTATATAGTGCTCCAGTAAACTAATCAAGGCCCATGCTGAATGGGCGGGGCCACACCTCCATGGAAACCATCCAACCAGAGTTATCACCCACAGTAGGGTGGGGCACATTCCATGGAAACAACCCAATCCAAATGTTCCAACCTAATCAACACCAATACGTCTGCCCCCACAAGACTGCATCAAAGAACGTGGCTTTTCTGGGGGACACAATACACAGAAACTGGCACACCATGCAAGGTGGCGAGGTGGGTTAGAGTGAGGATCCTGGACCCAAGCTTACTCCAAAATCTGGCTTCACAACTTACTACCTGTGCAAACTTGGAACAGTTACCTTGCTTCATCTTGTCTCATCTGAAAATAGAAATAAAAGTTGTTACAGGTTGTGGTTGTGATAATTCCATGGCCATATACAAAAGGAAAGCCTGCCTAATTTCAGGTTCCACGGGAAAGTGGCATGTTGGGGTCTTCTTTCTCCTCCAGCAGGGGCCTGTGTGGGAGGGTCCCACATGGAGAACTGAGTGGTGGAGACAAAGTGTCAGAGTGGATTTGACCAAGGGGGCCCGGCTTGGATGGATGCTCTTATCGGAGAAGTTTCGGGAAGCAATGGCAGTGGCACCAAGGTCAACTGGAGGGCTTCATGGTCCTTAGAGATTAGATTGTACGTCTTGGCTCTGCAGTTGGTGGTGGAACATCGGGGTACAGAACTCTACACCCAGAAGAAGGACTTGGCCAGAACTTGGCAGGTGCTGACCTTGAAGGTGGCTGACCTTGAGGTAAGGCTCTAGTCTCCGTGGACACTGGAGAGAGACAGAGAGATGCCCCCAGCGTCGAGCCAAGTGACAGGGCAGGAGGCAGGGAAGATGACAGATGGTGGGGCCTAAACCTGGTGTATCAGTCAGGATCCTCCAGAGAAACAGACCCAACCAATACACACACATGAACAGATTTATTATAAGAAAGTACGTACATAATTGTAGAAGCTGGCAAGGCCAAATTCATAGGGCAGACCAAAGCTGAATTCATTAGGTGAGAAACTCAGGATGAAGTGGAGCATGTAGGTTTGAGGCAGAATTCCTTTTGATCTGTGGAGCCCTCAGTTCTCCTGTTAAAATTTCCAATGGATTGGATGAGACCCACCGCATTATGGAGGGTCATCTCCTTTACCTAAGTCAATTGGTTGTAGATGCTGATTCCAGCTACAAAATATCTGCATTGAAACAACATAGTCTCCAAGTTGACACATAAAGCTAACCACTCTTGGGTTAACACTAGGTAAAGCTGCTCTGCACCTGTAGAGCCAGGCAACACAAACAGCTGGACTGAGGCTACTATTTGCCCTCTGCCCTTTCCTCCTTCAGGTCAAATGCCAACTTCCCAGTGAGGGTTTTCTTGGCACTCTATGTAACATTGCAACCCCACACCCACTCTCTTCCCTGCTCTCTTTTTCCCTTTGGGTGTTAGCACTATCCACCATACTGTAAATTTTAATTAATTATACTTTTCGTTGTGTGGTTCTGCCCTTTATAATCTAAACCCCATGAGGACAGAAGTTCTCATTGCCTTGTCCCAAGAGCCTCACACACTGTAGGCTCTTGGAAAATCTGTGTTGAATGAAAGGATAAGTGATAATCCGGCATCTATAGCAGCTCGGGCCCTGCCAGGCTGATGGCCCTGGAGACAGAAGCATCGGTGGCCCCACTGGGGCTGCAAAGCAACAGCCATCTCCTCATCTGTCTCTTTGGTTTCCAAATAGCAGATTTTATTCAACTCCAGCCAGAGTAAATGTGTGGTCAAACTAACTGCAAAAGTCAGCAGCATTTTGTAAAAGGGTCAGAATTCATTTTTCCAGGAAATCATGGGCAGATATTTTGTAAATTGTCAGTTGATTAAAAAGAAACCCCAAATATTCCCTTCTCTTCTAAATCAAAAAGGGGAAATTTTGCCAGAGCTTTGGTTTTGGAATTCTCTATTCACCTCTATCCCCATATCCATTTATTCTTTTGTTTAATCATTTATTCAATCAACAAATACTTATTTAGCACCCACTAAGGCCGAAGTGTGATGCTCTTATAAAAGCAGTGATACATGACATAATCTTGGACCAGATGTTCTGAAGGTCAGAGAAGGAGGTGACAGGGGGTTGGACATTGGATGTAGATCTCAGGGAATAGCAAATGGTCTTCTAACGAGCATCTGTACGAGTGCACGGGGAGAGGAAGCAAGCCCGTAAAGAGTGATGGATAGACGAATGAAAAGAATGAGGTGATAAGTAGAAGCTACTTCTTTGAGAAGTTTGGAGGTGAAGAGAATGGGAAAGCTGGGGTAATAATGTATTGGAAGAGCAGAGCTATAAATTTGGGGATTGAAGTGAATAAAAATGTAGCTAATGGAGAGAAAAGTTAAATACCCAAGGGAGTAGTGGATCTGCTAGATTTCTTTCATGTATCGGAGGCCCTGTTGAAAGGCATGGCAAGGAAAGAAGTGTAGCTATGAACACTATGCCCACCTGAGGGCCCACCTTTGGCTAGACTCCCAGGTTACCCTACTCAGGAGGAAGCCCTGAGCACTTGCCCAGTGCTACTGGGTGACCCGCTTGGGAGAGGATGAACATGGTGGAATCAGGGGTAAGTGGGGTCTGATTTTCCTGGGGTCTCTACCCTGGGATCATGGAGATGCTTGTAGCTGTCAACTGGCCATGCAACTAAGCCTCCATTGTGCCTGAAAAATGCAAAGCACAGGAAGTCATTCGATCAAGGGATGGGCACCCGAAATAGGCCCAAATGAGCAAGGCTCAAACGTGGACAATGCACACTAATGGGAAGGGGCTAGGAAGGGTGGAAATCCGAGATACATCACCTCTTAAATTTGTCTTTTAGAGTTACTAGCTGCAGTCATCTTGCTATTACTGGAATGCAGACACATTTCCAAAAGCGATATATTAGCGTTCTCTTTTCCTTGAGCCTCCATCAGTGATAGGTGCTATTTCTCTATTAAATTTTTGCAAGTTTGATGGGTGTAAAGTGATGGCTCATTGTAACTTTAATTTGCATTTCCCTAACGACTGGTAAGTTTGAGAATTTTTTACATGCTTGTTGGCCATGCGGATATACTTTTGTGAATTACCTATTCAGTTTTCTATTGGATTGTTTTTCTTGTCATTTTTGTAAGAGGTCTGTACATAATATAGATATGAACCCATTGCCTATTACCTGTGTTGCAAATATTTTTGTACTAATCCACAATTTATCTATTGACATGGTTTATAAAGACTTTGCCACATAAAAGTTCACAATTTCTATGTAGCTGAGTATGATTTTCTTTTCTATCTTTTCTATAGTATCTGCGTTTACTTATAGGTAAACTAGGGTGTTTCCCCTGTGGCTAGTTTCTGTATAGAATGTCCTGGATTTCTTCCAAGAAATAACCCTTTCCCCCTACCCCAATTCCTTCCCACAGTAGTCCCTTTGTAATTCTTGTAGCTTTAATTAAACTTGAAATGGGAAAAATATGAACAGAATATAACCACGTTGCTTCAACATTATTTGATAATCCCATATCAAAAACCTATGGAGAATTTTTGAAAAACTGAATGTCTTGAAAGTCCTTTGGAAAGCGTTGGTTTGACGTGTTTTCAGTAGCGGTGTTGGTAGCATCAAACCCTTCTGCTCTGGGCAGCAGCACCCCACATCGCCTTTGGGGAACTGATGGCTCCTTGCCGTGTGGGCAGTCTAGATGGGGCTCGGTCAGCACACCCTCCAGCAAAGTCCAGCTCATTGGAACTGCTCTCTTCAATTCTGAAGCTGGGATGGAGTTTAAAGTGGGCTGGAAAGAGTGGTCAGGGCTCATTCATTTTTGAAGTGGCCTGTTGAGATGACCAACGACTCTTGAGGTACTGCCCTCTAGAATTGTCCTGATTCTGAAGTTCTGATACTATTTTGTGGGCTCCCACATAGCTTGTTATGAGCTTCTGTCTCTGCTTAGACTAGCCAGGTCTGTTTCTGTCATTTGTAAAAAGCCCTAGCTGCCGTCTTCCTTCCTAATATGACATTAACACCATGCTCACCATTTCATCTGACCAGCGCCGTGGAGAGCTGTGGAGGATTTTTATCTGCATTTTCCACGTCAGGGAACCAGTGTTCCCATGGTCTGTGGGGGCCACCACGTCTGCTCCTTTGCTGCCATATTGAGAACACCCAGCACAGGGCCTGCAGCACACAAAAATGACCTTTCCTAAGGTCACTGGGATGATAGGGGGGAGAAGAGGGCCTTATCCAGGTCACAGCCAGTGAAACCACAAACACTAACAGCCTTCCAAAGAGGCAACATTTGTGCAGCTGTTTAACACACAGACTGTGTTGTCTGCCGTGATCTCCCAGGCACCGATGAGCCACGGTGGGCACAGCAGAGAACGAGAAAGGAAGAGGTCCCCACCCTCACAGGTAGCAGCGGGGACAAGCAATACCAAAAGAGAATACAGCAGCAGCTGGTTATATGAATATGAAGGAAAATAAACAGATGGCATGTCAAGGTGGGTTAATATTTTTAGGTGGGTGCTTGGGAAAGGCCATGGACAGAGACCTGAATGAACTGAAGGTGTGAGCAGAGGATGAGAAGATGAAAGCATCGAGGCAAGAAGGAGCTCAAGAGCAGAAGTTCACCTTGCCTTTTTCTGTGTTAGAGAATCCCAATATTTAGATGGTCTGTAATAGAAATTCTTCCATTAGAAAGATTAAGGTTGTCTTGCTGTTCATTTTCAGATGAGGCAAAACTGGCCCAAGTCTTGTTGAGGAGCTGAAAGAGCCATTTGGTCAACCTCCCTCCCTCCATTTATCTCTCCCTCCCACCGATCCATACATCCACCCATCCACACATCCATCCATCCATTCATCTGTCCATCATTCGGTCCATCTGTCCATCCTTCCATCCATCCACCCATCCACCCATCCTCCCACCTGTCCAGCCCCCATCCATCCATCCACCCCCCCATCCATCCCCCCCTCCATCTGTCCATTGGTCTTCCATCTGTCCATCCTTCCATCCATTCACCCATCCACCTATCCACCCACCCATCTACCCCCCATCCATCGGTCCACCCCCTTTCAATCCATCCATCCGACCATCCATCCATTTGTCATTCTTCATTCGTTCACTGTTCATCTATTCATCCATTCATAGGTTGAGTCACTTGTCTAATATTTACCCATCAATGGGCTTTAAGCTTTGACCATATACAGGCCATGAGCACTGTCACGGAGGAAATTTTAGGTTGACAGTACCATGATGGGGAGGCAGGTGTCAGTTGAAGGTCATGTTGGAAAGTACTGGGGTTGGCTGGTCAAGAGAAAGCTGTCCTTTCTCCAGTAGCCCCACCACCCCTCTCTGAGCCCTTTTCCTTCTTTCCAGCATTCCTCTTCCTACTTGGTCCCCAGACCGTCAAGACATCTAGGCCTTGGGAAAGTTCTAGAGAAAGGCCTGTGTCACCTACCTGGTCCAGCCCAAGTTCTGCCCTGAGTGAGAGTGAGTACAGAGAACAGGCTGGGGAGCAGCCCCTTCCCCTGTGGAGCTCTCATCGATGGGACTTGACCTTACCAAGATGGCGAGGAAGGTGCCATGGTGAGCACTGATCTCAGTAGAAGGAAAGCCATCCAAGCTGCACTGAGCTAGCAGCCCTTTCCTTTCTGCCTCTAGCAAAGTGTGCTTTCCAGAACATGGCTCAGGAATCATGGATAGGGCATCCCCGCCTCACATTTTCAGACCGCTTTCTGGCAGATCCTGTTTGGGAGGGATTCGTGGCTCTATCAGTCACCAACAGGTTTCAGGTTTGGAGATGCAGTAGAATTTAACACGGTGAGTGTTATCATCCACTGGCCTGGCTCCTGGATAAATACTTGACAGGTGTTGGAACTTGCAGCAGAGCTCATTTGACCTGATTTTAGGAGAATGAGGGTCATTCCAGGCTCACTGCAGACCTGCACCAGGTGATTTGGTTCCTGATGTTTGGTCAGAATCCGGGAGTGCTCTTGTAGGGAGCAGGGGATGGGCCTTGGCTGAAGAGCTCTTTCCCAGAGCGGCTCCTCAGTGTCCCGGCCATGGGGCATTTCCCTGGCGATGGGGCCGTGGTGACAGCGTGAGGCTCCGCAGCTCAGCTTGCAGTGTCCAAGCCCCACGGCGCCAGGGGACGCTTTCCAGGGACGCGATGAAGCGTTGCTTAGGAGCTGGGGCCGCCGCGTTCTTTGCATTTTGATGCTGGTTTTTCACATTCAAAGCCATTTACAAGGGTGAGTTCAGCCCAAATGTTGCATTAACTGATTTTTATGGATAAAATGACAAATCTGTTCAACTTAGTTTTCCCGAATTCAGTGGCGCTGTTCTGGTCTAAGGGATAGGAAGAGAGCGCTCCAGAGGCCTGAATTCCTGAAAACTGGAATGACGGGAATTCCCTCCCAGGAATTTAAGCTATTCTTCGCTTCTCCTCCACCCCACCCCACCTGAATCCAGAGGAAATACACCCTTTGCAGGGGGGGCACTTGCATCCCCAATGTGGTCTGAGTCTTGGAAGCCTTGTAGAATCGCACTCATTTACTTACTCATCCATTTAAAAGTATTGATTTCACTTTTTTAAATGTAGATTCCATGTTAAGCAAAACCGAGGTGGCTCCTGTCAGTTAAATATAATAGGGAAGACAGATATTAATTTTAAAAAATTCAAGCAAATATGGATAACATTTCAACTGAGGCAGGCTCCAGTTGGGGAGGTCCCTGGCTCTCTGAGACGGAGCAGTATGGGTGTTTGGGCCAGCCTTGAGGAAGGGGAGAGCAGGGAAGTCTTCCTGGAGGAAGAGGTGATTACCCTGAGAGTGGAGAAAAGGAGAGTGTTGCAGGCAGAGGAGAAGCCTGAGCCAAGGTCCTGTGGCAGGAAGGAGCTGGAAGGTGGCCCTGGCGGCTGGGCGTGCAGAGGGTCAGGGGAGAAGAGCAAGAGGTGACGCTCGGGAGGCTGGTGGGGCCTCGCGGCCTGGGATCGAGTCTTCACTCACCTGCCCTCCTGCCCACAAGTCCCAGGCGCACCTGGAGCCAAGCGTGGACACTGACCCCATGACCGCTAGGGTCCCGGCTGACCCCTTCACACCCCAGCTCAGCTGCCAGGCCTCCTCCCGTGTCCCTGATGTTCCAGCCCCTGTCTGAACCCCATTCCTAGGAGCTGCCCCAGGCCCTCAGTCCCCTGTTCCTGACGCATCAGGCTTGCCCCTTAGCCTTTCTGACTTCAGAAGTCCCTCACTCGCCCCCTCGTTCCTGCCCGCTCGCCCTTCTCTTACAAGTGAACTTCGGTCCAGACACTCCCCTCTTCTTTTAAAGAGAGTGAAAGGGCCACCAGGGGTAGAGGCCCAGCTCTGGGTCACACCCCGTGAACCCCTCTGTCTACCTTCCCGGCAGACCGGAAGCCTAAGAGCGCAGGGCTCCCGCGGGCTGCACAAAGCTCAGCTCCACAAACCCTGGACGGACAGATCCCTGACATCCCACACGGCCACCTCCAGCCCCTCCCCAAGCATCCGGGGAGAGCCGCCTTTTCATGCAACGGAGACAGACAGACTGACAGACTGGCTGGCAGACCAGGAGACAGTGAAAAACAGGTTCAAAAAGCTTTCGGGCTGCCAGTGTGTAGCATGCAGAGCTATTTTCAGATGCTACTCACAGACATTTTGAACTGCATCAGAATAAACAGAATTCTGAATTATCTTCTCAGCAGTACATGAAATAACTGTCTGTCACCCAAAAGGGGAAGAAGAGAATGATACATTTCTAAGGTAAAAATCCTAGAGGAGCAAAAAACAATCCACAGGCAGTTCTGGAATCTTCTCGCACACTGAGTGGTCCTCTCTGCCAACAGCCCCAGCTCTGGTGATTTGGGGAGGTGGGAAGCCATCAGCTCGGGAGAGCCTAGAGCTCTCGGAAATGTATATTTATTTGCTCGTGCTAATGGGAGCAGCAGCTCAGGATGAGGGGTGCTCAGTGTTAATGCAGAGCCCCGTAAATGATGCATGAAGGGAAAATCCATGCCCGGCACGGAGGGTCCCAACCGGGCAGGCTGAGCAGGCCACATGAAAAATTCAGCAGCCGCCAGAGCCGGGCCTGCTCACGAGGGCTCCTCAGCTCCTGACAAAATCCTCCCGTCAGGACCGTCACAGATGTGGTTTTTGTGAAAAACTTTAAAAGCACCTTGAATTGCTTCTTCTGTTACCCAACTCTCCTACAACAGCGTGGCTCCTGCCCAATGGTGTCTCTGTGCACTGCCCCCCCTTACTCCTGAGAGCTCTCTCCCACCCCCCAACCCCTTCCCGTATGGCGGCCACACTGGGGAGGGGCCACAGGGCCTTTGCACTTGCCCCTCCCTGTTCATCCAGCTGCCCCTTCCCCTGTCAATCCGAGATGGGATGTCATCTCCCCAGAAAGGCCTTCCCTGCCCCTCAGCCCCACACCTTGCCTCCTTTGGGCTCCTCTGTGATCCCCTCACCCCCGCTAGGGGGTGACCCTCTCAGTGCTCCCCACAGCTGCTTGTTTTCACCTGCTCTGTGCAGGTCTCTGTTACCAGAATTCATCTCCACACCAGAAGGGCCCTTGTCTCCCCCTTCACTGCCATATTGTCATTGTGAAGCACAGAGCCCGGCACTTGATAGGGGTGCAATAAAAAATCTACTTGGTGCAAGAATGCTGTCCAGCGGGCATCAGGCTGTCTCTCAGGGTAGTGTCTGGGCCTGGTAGCTCCTCTCTAAAAGGTTCTCTGATTCTCAGATACAGTCTCCCGGTTCTGTACAACGATAAACCAGACAGGGACTTAGCAGATAGGGATATTCAAGCTTTGTTCCCCATCGATTCTGACTGCAGTGGCTAAATCAATGTGTGGCGATATGCTTAGTCAGGACCAATAAAATAATGATGGGTTTGTACTCAACCCCGAGAGGGGGGCCAGGATAGCTGTCAGCTCCCCTCCTGGTGCAAGAAGGCCCCCCCCAGGCTGCCAGGACCTCACCGGTGGGCAACTCACGACCCTCCACAGCAGCCCGTCCCACTGTCTCTAGTCTCTGCATCCCTGTAGCCTCCATCCAGGAGCTTTCCACTTTGGGAATCTTGCACTCAGTTTCTCTCCCCAAATGTGGGGTTTCTCTTGGCAATTTCCCTGGATAAGCCTGACAACTGGATTGATCAAGTGCCCATTGGAGCCGATGCTGTTACTTTTATCAGAGGTAAAGCTGCTCTGGCCTGTGATGGAGTGCGCTGGGCGGGCTCTTGGGGAAAGCGCCCCAAGGGTTGTCATCCAAAGCTGGCTCCAAGCGTTAGTGACATTATGACTTTAATTTTGATCTGCAACACCGTGTGTGCACTTCTGTGCCTTGGAGCCAGGCTGCTGATGCGTTCCTTTCTGTAACTTTATGGAGTTTCTAGCACGTGTCAGGTCCTGCGGTGGGAGGGGGGGTACTTTAACCCATGCAGAACCAGGCAACACGCGGCACCTGCCTCCTTGGAATTCAAGGTCTGTGGGAGAGCGAGCCATGAAAGTGGGGGCTTGGGGACCATTTGCTGTGTGCCAGATGTCCCTGGAGCACCGAGGCGGGCAGCTGGCTCCAGCAGGTCCTGGCTGAGGGTTTCCTCCCCACCTTTCCTCCATGAAACCCTCTGCAGATGCAGCCTGCAGTTGTTTTCCTCAGTGGTCACAGCCACCTGCAAAAGAACCTGTGCTCTCTCTTGCCTAAAGTCTGTTGCACACCGTGCCCCAGCTGCCACAGGGCCCCTCCACTGCCTGCCTGGCTGTGCTAGTCGATGGCTCTTGTCACGCACCTCGAGATGCTCGGAGGAGGGCCTCTAGGATGCCCACACTTTGATTTTCAAACTTCTGGGAAACAGAGATGTCATGGCCTAGTCACCCCACCACGCCAGTCCAAGAAAGCAATCCTTCCCGCGAGAACAGGCGCTTCTCACGCTCTCGGAGGATGTGACCGGCAAGGGACTTGAGCCCACCGTTTGCAAAGAGAAACAAGAAGAATGCAAATTCTTTAGTTTAAAAATATATCTGAAAGGAGTGCTTCTGTATCGCTCTCCAGAGGAGGGAGAACCATGATTTCCATTGGCTGCTGGTGTTTAGAGAAAGATCATGGGCTGAAGTTGAAAAAGAATCAATGCAGCTTTGATATCTGGAGACACACTCCAGACCATCACGTACTTCTGCCTGGGTTGCCTTTCGACGGCCCCAGCTGGGAGCGAGATTAAAGGGCCTCGTCTCTCATTTGCTGCGCAAGATGTTTAATTGAAAGGCTCTTCCTCCCCTGTTGCAAACCTCATTTCTGAATATCAGATTTACACGTGGATTTGGGGGTGACTGGTCAACAGAAGAGTTTGTGTTTCATTAGACCAGACTGAGGAACAGTTAGAAAATGTACTGGAAGGGAGCGTGGGGTCCCGCTGTTACCGTTCATCCATGCTAGTGTTTGGATAATGCTCATGTGCGCATCTCATCGTAGTCGTGTGTAGGGCAACGACACAGGCCAGTCCCTTGCCCAGCTCTTCGGCTCGTCTCCACCCACCACCCAGCCCCTCACTGCCATCCGACCCCACTGGCCTTCGTCTTTCCTGCACCCCCGTGCTAACCTCAAAAGCTTTGCATGTGCTGCTGCTTCTGCCTGGGACATTCTTTCCTCAGCTCTTCGTCTGCCTTCTCCCCTTCTGTCACTCTTGCTTCTGCGTAAGTGTCACCTCCCGGATGGCCCCTCCTGACCATCCCCTTTAAAGTAGCCGTCACCTTTCCTGGTGATGCCCTGATCCCTCACCAAGCCTGGAGTTACCCTTCTGCTAGTTTCCGTGTCGCTTATCTTCCTCCTCTGCCTGCAGACCTGCTCCACGAGGGCAACGACCCGCTGCCTTGCTCGCCGCTGTGCCCCGAGGTGCGGTGGGCACACCGTCAGTGTCCGGAGCATGAGGTACGGATGAGCAAATCCTTCCAGGTCCAGGTGTGATAGGGATCCAAATTTTAAAAATATATAATATTACACTTACACACTGAGTTATGAACGTGGTTTACTTAAATTCTATAAAGCTATTAAATTTCAAATTCCACAAAATAGTTTATTATACTCATTGACTAGTTATCTGACTGTATAATATTTTCCTTACATTTTTTGGCTGCATACTCTTTGCCTCTTTGTGTGACAAGGATTTTGTGATAGTTTTCAACAGAGAGAATAGAAAGATAATCCAGTGTTTCCTCTAGCATCGTTGGGTGTTTTTTCATGGTTGTTATTATTGATAGTTAATTGCATACAACGCACAGTTGGCACAAAACCTACTCATTGTAGCATCATATAAGTATATAGAAATGCTGGAATCTTAATGAATGTCATTTTATCCCATCAAAAAGAAATAAACAGTGCATTTCCATTTGTATATATGTGTTATCAACTATTCTTCATGGAGAATGGAGTCCTGTTCTTATACTTTCTCATGTCTGCTGATAAGAAGAATTTCCCACAGACTGGCTTCTGGTTCCATACCTTTCAAACCTTGTTTCTTCTTCTTCTGATCTGGGTGCCCATGAGCAAGCTCTTATGCCCACCCCTATGGCATGAAATTGGTTGATTGGGGCGGGGGGTGCAGAGGAGTTCCTGGCAGCATATCTACTCCAGGGTGGCTGGCATAGTGCAACTGTGCAGGGAGGTGACTTTACATCAGTCTGCCACTACACCCCAAATAAATGCAGCCCAGCACTCCGGCAGTCATCCCAGCCAGCCAGTGGTCAGCGTGGAGTGTGTTGGTCATCATCTTGACCAACTGCAGTAAAAACAAAATACCTTCCCCTTTGCAAGTTTTACAAAGTCTGTCCCCCCTTGAACTCATTACTAGAGCCCCTTCTTGGGTCTTGAGAGGAGCCAGTGTTTAAGTGAGGGGGTTCGTGGTGGATCTGCTTCTGATCTTCCTTCATCTGATGCCAATGCAACGAGACAGCAGTCAGCCAGAGACACTCAGCTTCTCTCCCTGCCCCGGCCCCAGGCAGCTGCCCGGTGGGCCAGGCTGCCAACCCAGCTGCATCGGAATCAAGCCCCCTTTCTCTCTGAAGGCAGCAACCTCCACGGCTCCTCCCGCAGCTCCACCGTCTCCAGTGGGCTGGGCAGCTCCTGTTGTTGCTTTAAACCATGACGGGGGAGGTCCAGAAGGGCGGCACCTCCTTTGTCGGTTTTGCTGCTAACTCTGAAAGTCTTGGCCGTGTTGTCGCAGGTCAGCCATCTCCGAAGCCTGCATTCGGTAGTTACGACCAGAATGCGGACCTCACAGCTACGCGGAAGGCAACCGTGCACGGGTGAGCTGAGCTTCTCCCCACAAAACTGGGAGCAAGAACTGATAGATGTGGCCCAAGGAGGGGCTCTCCAGGGCCAGAGGGAGGAGTCCATTAGGGAGGACGGCAGCGGGCAGGTCTTCATGGACGTCAGGGGAGGGCGAGCTGTGTGAAAAGGAGGAGAAGACTCAGTGCCTGTCTCCCTAGCACAATGTGTTTGCAGTCACAGCAAGCAAAATAGTCTGAACAATAAGCAAATCGAGGAAAATATACTGCCAGTCCTGGTCAGGAAAAGAAAATCCACTTGGCTAGCGATTTCAGGGGCTGATGAGGGAAATCATCAACGAACACCAATTTATAAAATAGAATCTAATGGAGGCCTCTTTTCCATTTGTGTCAACAGCTTGCATCTTGGTTGACAGTCCTGGGGAAATTTATGCTCTGCTGGGCTTTAAACAGTCACGAGAACTAAGCTCCTGAGCAAAGCTTCTCCCACTATACAGAGTATCAGAGCTACCTGGAGACCCCGTCCCCACGGATTCTGACTCCGCAGGGCTGGGATGGGCCCACAGACTCTGCTCGTCTAAGGGGCTCCCAGGGGATGCCCCCCCCTCCCCGATCTGGAGTTTAGGTTGGCCGGGACCAGCTCAAGGCTCTGCCTTTATTCCCTTTGCCAAGTGGAGAAATGGATTGGGCTCTGTGCCTTTCGAATGCTCAGGAAGCAACGTTTTTCATGGGTGGGCATTGGGGTTGGTCCCTCTCTGGCTGCTTGGGGGACCAGGTGACAGGACCCAGGTGAGGGACAAGTCGGTGGCCTGAGCTAATCTAGGACAACACTCTGCCAAGTCTCCCACCCGCCATGCTGGGGGGACATTCACAACCACCCTAACAACTGGCTCAGCAGCTGCTTCCTGGACCTTGTCCCCCCAAGACAGCAAGCTCTGAGGAGCAATTAGGGGAGCAGATGACATCTTCCCTGAGAATCCTCGGGTCACAAAAGCTAATTAACCTTCCGCTTGCCTTCCAAACAAAGTAATATTGGGCAGAGCCAAATCTCCTGGAACAAAACACGGAGGAAGAAAGAAAGAAAAAAGAGCCATCTCTTAAAAAAATATAAAAAAGGGTTGACAGAGAATTATTTTAGATAAAATAAACTCCAACGAAGGGAGGCAATGGGCAAACAAAACTCCCTGGTGCGGCTCCAGCCGGGGCTGGGGTTCAGCGGGGGCTGTGCTCATCCAGCAGCTAACTCCCATGGGTGGGCGCACGCTGACTTGTTGGCTCTCTGAGAATTCCAGGTGGGAGAACGATGTGGGGAGTCCTGAGTTGACCCTGAGTTGGAGGTGGGGGGCTGTTGGCAGCACGTTGATTGTCCATCTGATCCATGAGGCCTTGACTCACAGAGGCTGGGAAGTCCTGGAGCCACCGGACAGAGGATCCACGGGCTTCAGACTCAGAGCACAGCTGGCTGGATTAATAAAGTGTTATTGGACACAGCCATGCTCATGCATTTACGTATTGGCTGTGGCTCTTTTCGTGTTACAGCCCAGAGTTGAGTCGTGACAGGGACCGCGTGTCCTGCAAAGCTGAAAGTATTTTACTCTCTGGCTCTTTACAGAAAAAGTTTGCCAACTCCTGCTATAGGCTGGCATTTCTCAAACGTTAATATTTAGGTAAATCATCTGCTGCTGGTCCCAGGCACAACTTTACACCACAATTAATGGAAAATCAGTAGAACTTACCCTACGTAGAGCTACCTGCAAAGAACGTGTGAGCTAGGCAACATTGCAAACTCCTGGCCAGAATCGGTGGCCCGCCAAAGGCTCTGAGTATGTCTCTTTTTATTCTAAAGACATATTAGTGGTTGTTAGAGACATGATAGCAACAAAATGAGACTTTGTCCTTCGTGCAACAAGAAGGATTAAAAGATCATTGAAAAACCAATTTCTTTTGCACCATTTGATTCAATAACGTCCAGTGCTTTGTTTATGTTTTGCCTCAATTGGGACGTGGCCCATGTGCCTTGGCCACTGTGTTAAGATGTTATTTACTAAGGTGCTAAAGCCATCAGAATGACAAACGGTTTTTAAAATTTTTTTTTTTCTCCAAGGACCACCTTCTGTTTCCATATGGCTTGAGTATCGGCTGAAATCGACCATGGCTAGATAAAGAAAGTGTAAAAATGACAGAAGTGATAGTTTATACTCTTTACTAAGTTACACCACTTTACGCTTTTACTCTGCAGACCTTGTATTACTTTAAAACTGTCTGGCATAACTCTAAAACTAATGGTACAAACTCCTGTGTGATAAATTAAAATACATTCTGCCCTGTCATATCGCAAACAAGTAGCGACTCCCAAGTCTTTGAAAAAGTACTTTCAGGATAAAATATGTACTTGTTGGTTCTGCAGCATTTTAAAGTCTTGAGTCTTTGCAGATTTACTGGGGGGAGGGAGTGTTTCATGTAAAATGTGTTTTTCGTTGACATTTAGAGTCTCGCAAAGTGGTTTAATGTAGATCTTGTGGACATCTTGATGTTTAATTAAATTTCAGGAAGATATTCTCTGTACGCATAAGAAGGAGTATGAAGCATTTATTTATGCACTGTCTATTTGTTATTCATTTTCAGTTTCTAACACAAAATTATCAGTTGGAAGTAAGTCATCAGAGGCACTTAAAATTTTTTGGGGTCAGAAATCTAATTAACCCCAGCAACTTTGCTTAAAATGTTGACTAATATGAGACAAGTCCTTACAGGAATCGTTGGTAAGATTCAGTCTGGGTGATATATTTACAACAATTTTTTTTTGAAACTGACCTTTAATGTCTATTTTCAAAAGGCATGAGGGAACGGAAAGCAGATTTGGAAACAAGTGAGATGTGAGGTCTCATCCAATACATTTCAGTAAATCCTCACTGAATGTAAGCAGCTGAATTTGTAAACTATTTCATCACTTTACATTTTTATAGACGGAATTAAGAATATGTTCACAGTAAATGGGTTAGTCGCCTGAAAATAGCTGTTTCTCTCCATTTAAACCTGAAATCAGAAGCCTGAAACGCAAACTTGTCCAACTCGCAACTTTTGGGATAAATGCATTTCGCGACTGCCTTATTCGCGGACTTGCCTGGTGCACCTGTGCTCTCTGCTGCCCGTGCCTGATTGTCGTGGTAGGTCTGGGGTCCCACAGCGGGGCGGCCTCGGGGTCGTGGCACTTCTCACCTGGTTGGTGAGGGCTCCATGGGCAAGTGTCCCGATGGGCAGGGACTGCCTCAGAAGTGCCGTGTTCTCGTGGTGATAAGCAAGCCACATGCCCACTGAGACTCACAGACGTCGGTGTTAGACTCCATCTCTCCATCAGGGAATGGCACAGACCAAGGGGAGCCTGCGGGATGGGAGGTTTGGGGGTGGCCGTCTTTGGAAAATACAAACTGCAGCCTTCTTTTATGGAGCTGGCATGGTCAACAGTTGGCAGGAATGCCTGGGTCTTTTCTAGCTGGCATCTCAGGCCTGAGCTGTTCCCCACAGTGAGTTCTCACCCCCTCTCCAAGGGTTCCAGCTCAGGCCTGAGGTGGTTAAACTTTGGTGCTCACCACTTCCTCGGAGCCAGCACCACTGTTTCCACTCAGCACAATCTGCACAAACACCTTCCTGCATCCTTCTAATTAATGGGAAGAGTGGAGCCCATTCTTCTGATGAGCTTTCAATTAGCCTGTGTCTAATTTTCAAATGCTCATGAATAAATGATTAACTCAGATCAGAAACAAAATCAAAGACCTCAACCACTTATAAACAGAACGGTTTGAAAAATTACCTCATCTTCATTTTCATCAGCTTCACCATCATTACCTTCCTCAGGACCAGAAAACAAGAACAGTGAGAATTTATTGAACATAGTCTCTGCCAGACACCTTCCTTAAACAAGAGCCTGTTTAAGTTCCTGACAAACCTATTGGCTGGCTTCGATTGTTACCTGAATTACACAAACCAAGAAATGGGGTCTGGCCAGGTGAGGTGACCAACCAGAGGTGGTACAGCCCGAAAGCAGCAGAGCCAGGAGATTCTGCTCTGCTCTTAATCCAGGGCTGGGTTCTTAGGTCCGCTCCACTGCTCACTGTCCCTAAATTTCTTCAAGAGCAAATGATCCTCTGCTGAGCAAGGGTGGGAAAGCGAGTCTGGGTCCACTAGCTTTGGGGACAGTACATCCCTTTGGCCGCAATCTGACTGTGAGGTTGTTTGCTTTTTGGCGCATAAGTAGCTCAGCCGCACTGACCGATACCTGTGACCCCAAAACCAAAGCCGCCCAGTTCCGTAGCGTCACACGAAAGCACAGGACTTGAGTTTCCTCTTCTTGTACCTGAGACGTGCATGGATGGTGATTTGTGATTCTGAGTCTGGCTTGACCTGCTCGTGGCAGTGGAAAATCATAAATCCCATCAGCAACACCCCCCGAGGGGTTTTCTGGGGGACATTTAGAGCAGCGTGGTGTCAGTGTGCTTTCCTCAGTCAAAGAATCAAAATGACAGTGTTGATAACTCGAACGACTAAAGCACTTACATGGGGTCCAAGAGTGAACGGGCCTTGCTGCACGTCTGTGTGGCTCCTGGGACAGAGGGCAGGTGCACGGGCCCGGGGGAGGGTGACAAACCGTTTGCTAAGTAAGAGGCTCGCCAAGTGTAACTCAAAACCCACCACCTCTGGTTTTAGGCAAACTTCTAAGGTATTACGGTTCCACTTTCCTTTTCCTACGTGCAAATACCCCTAGGAAACTGGAGAAGCAGGGCTGGGTTCTGCCGGTTTTCTTGTCCCTTGGGGCACATTCTGCAGTGCCACCCCAGCTCTTGCCATCCCCAAATACTGTGAAAACAAACATTGTTGTAAGTTAATGGCCGGGTCCCTGCACGTCTCCCCGCCGTTGGCCTGGGGGGAAGCAGGTTCCTGCCATGCAGGGCCGGGGTAACTCCCTGCAAAGTGCCTTTTCCCCCAGAAGGCTGAACTCCCACTTCCCTTCACAAAGTCCCGGACTCACTGCAGAGCACCCGGTAGCAGCCCCGGGAGGCAAGGGCGAAATGGGAGAGGATTTGAAGGATTTGCTTGAGAGACTTCGAAGAACCCCAACAGGACGAGAGGGCCCGGTCAGCAGGAGCCGGCTGGGGCTGTTTTCTCATGGGGTTTATGTTTAATTCGCATAAACACAGAGCAAGGAACAGCTGACGAGACCGGGGTATCCATGAAACACAGGTCTGTCCTCTTCCTTCACCTCCCGCCCTGGAGGAGACAGGACTTCCTCAGGAAGGGCGCTGTCTGCGGGAGAGCCACGGGGCTGCGGGGTGGTGCCCATTCTCACGATGCTCATGTTGGGGCACCTTGGGGTCCGTGTGCGTTGTGCCTCCTTCCCGCTCCCTTGGCTTCCTTCCCAGAGTGTGGTGCCCACAAGTGTGGAGAGCAGGAGAGTGAGCTCAGGATGCCCTCTGTGGCTCTGCCAGGCTCTGGTTTGAAGCTGGGGCCTGTTCTCTTCAATCCCAGCTCCCCCTTCCCATTGGTGAAATGTGGGCAATGGCACTGCCTTCCCCAGCCTTGCCGGGTGGTTTGACGGCACGTCGAGATCGTAGCACTGACCGCCATCGGTTGAGTGCTGCCGTGGGCCAGGCGCTGTGCGAAGTGCTTTCCTGCTTTACATAGAAGGGTCTGGAGGCACAGAGAGCTGAGCTAACCCACCCAAGGTCATTCAGCAAAGCATGGAGCTAGGATTACAACCCACCTCAAAGCTGGTGCTCCAAATTATCCTTCTAAACCAGGGGTCGGCACAGTTTTTCTGTAAAGGACCAGCGAGTGCGTATGCTCAGCTTAGCTCTGATGCATCCACTCCACTGTGTCACCCTAATGTGAAAGCAGCCACGGATGATGTGTAAGCACAAGGGCATGGATGTGTTCCAATAAAACTTTATTTATAAAACAGGCAGTGGGCTGGCTTTAATGCATAGGCTACAGTTTGCCAACCAGTGCAAACTGTCTCCCAGACCCAAATGAAGTTGAATGAAGGTGTTTGCGAGAAGTGAAGATCAGCTCTCTATCCCAGGCCTTAACTGAAAGGGTCCAAGTGGACAGCCAGAACCAGGCAGAAGACGCCCTCCAGTTTGGGTGCTGAGTGCCAGGCTTAGGAGCTGCCAGCCTGGGTTTGCCGCCTGACTCGGCCAGGAACCTGGGGCAAATGGCTTGTCTCTCTGGCCTCGGTTTGCACGTCTGTAAGATGGGGACAGTAACTGCACCTTCCTCAGGGGCGAACCGAGTTAACGCATGTGAGTTCCTTGGAGAGGGCCCAGTGCACAGTGAGCGTCTACGAATATACTTGCCAGTGTTTTCGTTTTGGTGGACCAGGGAGCTCCCCGGGTCCACAGGCTGCTGTTTGCTGAGGCCAGGGCGAAGCAGGGGCTCCTACAGGCGGCCCCTCTTCCCTAAGAGTGAGCACCGGCGAGGCCTGGGGAAGCGGCATGAGGATGGTGTAGGGGCAGTGCTTGAAGGACGTGCTGACTTTCCAGGACGGAGGGGCTGCGGGAGCAGAACTGGGGTTCGGGAGGGAAACCGACTGAGCGCTGAGGGTGGGGAGGAGAGTTTAGCAAAGGGGGGTTGACAAAGACGAGGACAGGCTGAGAGGGCCCTGGGCCGACAGTCGTGACAGAGTTGTTGCTGCATCCAGGCTGCAGGGGAGGAAGGAGTTTCAGAACCCAGCTGCCAGGGCCATTCGGGGTGGGCAGCCCGGCCACAGCAGCAGCTTTCAGGAGAGGGGTGCAGGCAACCCACAGCGTAAACCCCTCAATTGCACCCCAGTCTCTGACAGCCCCCCCATGGACCCAGAGCCGACCGTCAGCCCCTCCAAGCACATCTCAGCTGCCATCTCAGCAAACAAAACCCCAGGGGGCTTCAGACTGGCCAGGGTCGGGTTATCCCTGCTGCTGAAGGAACGGCGCTCCCTGAGGGGCCAGGCTGGGTGTGCGAGAAAGGGCAGTGCCGATGCCAGGAGGGCGAACGGGGGGACGGCGGCAGTGGGAAGTGCATCCACCACCCCTGCCTCGGCGGGCCGCTGCTCCCGGCCGCTGCTGTCCATCGGGCAGCACTCTGCAGGGGCCTGTCCCAAAGGCCACCCAGCTCCCTCTTCCCCTAAATGTGGAATTTATCCTAATTCCTCAAAATGGGATCAAAACCAGGTTATTTTCACACTTATCAAGACTTCATTGAAGGCTTGGAGATGGCAGACAGAAGTTGAAAGAAGACTCCGATTTCAAGCCAAGCCCACCACAGGATGGGCCTGGAGGAGATGAATTTCTCCTTAACCTCAACCTGACCCCAGGTCTCTGCAGCCAGCCCCCTGCCTCGGGACCCCTGCCCACCATCAGCACGTGTGTCTTGGTTCCTGCCTCGCTTCTAGGAACCTGGCTTCCTCAGGCCTTCTGGAATCCACAGAAGGAAACCAACCCCCCACCCCGCAATCTCAGCCCATCTCCCAGGACGCCATGTTCCCAAGGAGAATCCCTTCCACTTTATCTCACAGAGCAATTTTACTTATTGTTCAGAACCTCTCCATTCCTGAAGAGGCGTTTGGCTTCCTGGTTGCAAAATCAAAAGGCTCATGGAAGTGCTCTGTTTTATTTTGTTTTTTTTTTTTTTAAATAAAAGCACAGTACACCCCAGCCCCCACCAAAGATGGATTGGAAAGTTGTTGGGGGCTTTAAAATAGCAGCGTGTTCTCACTCTCATCCATCAAATATTCAAAAATATGAGGTCCAGTCTCAGAATCTACATGAGGGTCAAATAAAATCAAATGCATTGTTGCAAAAGTCTATTTTCCACAAGGGAGATTTGACCTACTATGTGTCAAGGGAGGAAATTCTTGAAAGACATCTCAATTTTCCCTTCCATACAGAATTGTAGCTGGACCCCCGGGACCCAGAGGTCAGGAGCTTTATTGATTTGGCAAAATGCATTCTCTCTTCTTCCTCCCACATTTGGAACTACATTATAATCAATCCCTCCTGGGTCCTGTTCTCTCTTTTTCTCATTAAAAAAAAAAAAAAAGTTTTTAGTAGATGAGCTCTCTTTGCCACCCCCAGCTAAGTCTTTGCAATTTCCCTAATCACAGAAGTAGGAGATCAAAACAGAGAAGATTCTGTACAGAGGTTCTGCATCTGTAGCAGCGGGGGACGTTTTGCCCAACAAAGATTTAATTGGTACCTTTGCATTCTGAAGATAATGCTGCTCCATTATCTGCTATTGTTACAAACGTTTTATGATTTTGAGCAAACTCTTTTTTGGTGTGCATCTGCTTGGATTGCCTCGTGGTCTCCTTTCTGTAAGGCATGTTTACCACTTCTGGGGCTGCTGGTTTTCAACAGGGAAACCAACTGGGATCAATGTGGGGATGGGGTACTGATCCAGGAGGCAGGCCATGGTGGCAGCCGGCTCGCAGCTGCTGCCCTGCAGTGCTCTCCCCGACGGCAGGGCCGGGCCTGGGCCACTGGGACCCCCACCCAGCGTCCTGCGGAGCTTGAGCAGCGACGTAGCCTCCGGCCTCCCTGGCTGGGTCTAAGGCACCACAAGCATTTTTGGGTTCAGCCAGGGATGCGCCTGCCTGGAGGGTTGTTTTCCGAAGCTCGCGTCTCCTCTGGGCCCTCGTGCACTCCTCGGTGTCCCCGCGCAGGAGACAGGCGGCCGGCGGGAAAGCGCTCACTGCAGCCTGCAGGACGTGGTTATGGAGACGGCAGCGAGGGCTCTTTGTTGGAGTTGTTGTTTCTGCACAAGGACTGAGTCGTGGGTCCAGGGGCCGCTGGGGGAGGAGGACTAGGACTCCGAGGTAGTTGCTACCCAAGCACAAGTGTCCCCTGGCGCCATGTTCACGGCGAGCCGCTGCCTTTGGAGCACACCACTTTGAAGGGACTGAGAAGTAAAGTCCACAGCCTGAATATTTTGCGTGTGATCTCAGAGGGATTTCAGACTTCCTGAGCCTAACCCTGGGCCAGGCCCCAGGTTCACAGCACATGTTTATGCATTCATTCATTCATTCACTCATTCACTTAACAGACATTGATTGAGAGCTCTGGTGATCCCCGGGTGAATAAAATAGACATTGTTCCTGTCGTTTGGGGGCTTACAGCTTGTTGCGGGGAGGGGAGAATTAAGTAAATAATGAGCACATAGAGAGTCCTGAACTGTGCACGTGCATAAGCAGCCTCACGTGGGCAGCCGTGGAGGTGAGCTGGCCTGGATGTGGCTGGTCATTGACTGAGAAAGTGGTCAAGGGGGGACCTCCATGGGGAGGTGGCATCTGTGCCAGGAGGCGACGTGTTGCGGAGCAAGGCCCAGGCAGAGGGAGGGCACGTGCCAAGGTGCTGTAGCACGGAGCAACTCCGCGTGGCTCAGCCCAGGGTCGAGGCCAGTGTGGCGCAAGCTTCAGGAGCCAGGGAAGACATCGGTGGGATCGGAGCACGCAGCTCCCTGTAGGGCAGACAGGGCTGGACTTTCCTTCTAAGTTCAATGGGAAGTTAAGCAGGGATGTGGCACATTGGCCAAGAAAGCCTCTTGGGCTGCAGTGAAGAGAGTGGCTTGGAAGGGGCAGGAGTGGGACAGGCTGGAGCAGTTTCCAGGGGAGGGGACATGGCAGCCTGGACTGAAGGTGGCAGTGATGGAGAGAGGTAAAGTGTTTCAGGGTAGGTGAGAGGTGTGCTGCTCGGCCAGCTTGGCAAAAATCAAAACCCAAACACTGAGTGCCAGGGCTGGTCAGTTTCCATGGTGTCAAGTGCCACCCACTGCTGGTTCCAGGCCACGAACATGAGGCCAGTGAACATGGAGGTGAGGGGGATGTGCAGTGACCCCCTCTGCCCAGTCGAGCCAGCCCCTGCCCCTGCTGGTTGGAAGAAGAGCCACCCGCCATGTGGCTGGGTCGAATGAGGGGTAGGGGAGATGGACTACCCACTTCTTGGTTTGAGCAGTTGAGAGGCCGGCAGTGCTGTAGATTGAGGCAGAAGGAGAGCGGAGGAGGCCCGGATTGGCAGGTGGGGCAGGGGCCCGTGGCCACAGAGCCCCGCTTCCCCAGGACGTGTCTGCCCTCAGCCCACTGGGGCTCCCTCTTTGCTCATCCTGGGGACTGATGCTGCTCCCAGGCAATTAGTCCCTTATCATACGTGCCCTGCCCTCGGTCCCCCATGGTCATTCCCGGATCTGGGCAGCAAATTACAGTAACGAGAGTGCCGGGCTGGATGGCAAGCTCAAAGTTATGCAGCTGGAAAGTGGCCCAAACCCAGTCCTCTGACCCCAAAGGCCAGTCCTTTCCTCTACACCAGGCAGATGGATTTGTTGATTCTTAAAATCTGTTAAACACAAAACATCAAAACTAACTGCAGTCATTTTTTTCTCGGGCCCTATTATTCCTGCTAATTATTGTGCACAAGGAAAAGGAGCGTGCACTGAAAAAACGGATGGTCAACAGTTCCCTCCTTTGTAAGGGGAAGAAGTAAGGAACCTCAGCAAAAACCCCTCCAACGCCCAACAAGGACAGCGCCAGGTGTGTTCATTTGGAAATTGTGCCGGTAGTGTGCTTTGAGCAGTTGTTCTGTGCTAATTCTTTAGGCGCTGGTTAAACCGAGGCGTTGCATGTGTGGTGAACCTGTGACCCCAGCCCTGTGGAGACCAAAGGCTCCATCCAGAGGCTTTCTGATGATTTTCTTGGGTGTCTCCTACCATCTCCAGGCACTTTGAGAACAATTTTGGAGGGACTGTCAAATGATGATATTTATATCAGGATGCTGATATAAATAAGTACTTATTTACTTAACATCTGATGATGGCAGCCAGCCTGCCCATTTGACAGAATTAATAAACTGCCCAATGTAGGTGAGCTATGCAGGAGACACTTTTCACGTCCTTATCCATGAAACCCGGGAAAGAGCTTTCAACGTGCGTCCAAGTGGAGCACAGCGGCTGAGAAGGAGCAGGCATTTGGAGGACATGCAGATTGGACTTGAACCCCAGCTCAGGGTTCGGATCCCTGTGTGATTTGGGCACACTTGTTAAACTTTCTGAGCTTCGGTGTTCTCATCTCTAACGTGAGAATAAACTTAGCACCACGTCGTTGGGCTGCTCTGAAGATGATACGGACAAGTTCAATCATGCTAACAAGGGGCTTTGTCATAATTATTTTCTTTACATTTATAATCTGAATCCAACAGATATGGGACGCAGAAGCAAATCCTGGTTCTGGTACCTAAAAATGCTAAAAAAACTTCTATATGACTCGGCAATTCCACTCCTAGATATATACTCCAAACAATCGAAAGCGGGGACTCCAACAGATACTCGTACACCAGTGTCCACAGCACCGTATTCACGAAAGCCAGAGGTAGAACCAACCCCAGGGTCCATCAGGAGGTGAAGGGATCAACACCACAGGGCACATCATGTACAAGGAATGTTATTCAGCTGTATAAAGAGGAACAAAGTTCTGATACATGTGCTGGTACGACACGTAAGCATTAGGCTGGGCAAAAGAAGCCGGACATGAGAGGACAATGTTGTATGATTCCACGTATATGACACATCTGAAATTGGCAAATTCATGGAGATGGAAGTAGATGCGAGGTTAGCAGGGGGTGGGGTGGGGGAGTGGGCAGTGGGCATTTCGTGGGTCTGGACTTTCTGTTTGGAGTGATGGAAAATGCTGGAAACAGATGGTGGTGATGTTTGTACAACATTGTGAATGTACTAAATGCCCCTGAATTATACACTTAAAAATGGGTAATTTGAAAAATAAGCTTTAAAAATCCTGGCTCTGCCTCTTTTACTCATCGATCATTCATTCATTCATTCCCTCAACAGTATACATGAAGTGTCTATTTCCAAGCTTCTTCAAGGTTTTTCCAGCGTAACCTGGCCTCTATCTCTTCGACTAAGAAATTTCTGCACATCCTGGGGACTCACTTCCTCATGAAAGTAAATGTGGAAATCAGCTCCTTTTGTCTGAGTCACACGTGTGCACACACCCTCACATACCCACTCGTTCACTCACCCAACTCTCAAGGTCTGTGTGTGTGTCATGGACTTCACGGATGTTGGGGAGTTGGAGGGGTTTTACACTCCAGAACCCAGATGCTAAGTCCCACCCGCCTGCTTTCTGAAAAGCCCCGGCACCCCTCAGGCATGCTGTGTGCCCACGTGGTCCCCGTCCTTCAGGTGCGCTGTGTGCCCACATGGTCTCCGTCCTTCAGGTGCACACGGATCCCCGTCCTTCAGGTGTGCTGTGCGCCCACGTGGTCCCCGTCCTTCAGGTGCACGGTGCGCACGTGCTCCCCTTCTGCTCTGCCTCCTCCCTGTCCCGTGCTGCCCTGGGTTCTGTTCCTTCTTGGAATTCCCTGGCCTCTAGGCAGATGTGGTGATTTGAAAGGAGGGAGCGGGAAGTTTCTGCTCCTTCGGGCCCCACTCCGAGCGTCTTAACTCCTCTGAGTCCCCCGAGACCTTCTTCTCCCACCTCCCCCACCTCCCCGTCCTCTCCCCGACGGCCCCTGGAGTCCCTCGAGTCATCGGAACTCTGCCGGGGAGAAGAAGCGGAGGCGTTAGGGGTGTGTTTGGAAACACTGCATTAACGGGGGGCTGCTGTCCCTGTAGCGCTTGTAAGACTCAGCTAAGAAGGGCTCCCGCCCAGGATGATGACCCTATAGAATCAGGGCAAAATTCTTTCTAAAAAGACATTGTTTAAACGCAGAGACTGAAAACTGGCTACCACATTAAGAGTTAAAAGAAAAAGATCCTATTAGTTTTCCATTTATAGCCATGAAATTTTCAGCTGTATGCTGATGAGAAGTATTATTTTAACTTTTATATTTCTCTTTACATTATTTTCCGGAGACAAAATTGAGTTAAAAATTGATACCTGACATCAAAAGCTCAGCATGCTAAAGGGTACAAGTCACGAAAAAAATAAGAAGGAATGGTGGCCTTTGAAGATATGTGAAGTAGAAATGTATCAAGAAGAACTTGAATTGTCTGTAAAGATATATCTCAGAGAAACAGCCTATGAAGATATACGGCAGGAATAAGAAAATAAGAGTACTTTGTAATGAGTCCTTATAATTAAAATAACATAAAACATCTGAAAAGGGTTCCAGAAACTAATCAAGACAGTTCACAATAATGTATACCTGTCAGCTAACCTATATTTCTCTCCTATTTATAAATTGTGTTTTTTTCCTGTGTCTCCAAGACTGATGAAACATTTCACATGAGCCCATCTTTCCTGCTTCTGTTGGGTCCTCTTATGAGCCTTGGCTTAGTACAAAGTGGGTCCTGGGAGAGTTTTCACTTGTGTTTACGAGGAAGGAAAATTCCTTTTCTGCTCTCAGTGGATTTCTATGCCTAAGATGCACTAAAGACTGGGAGAGATAAACTTATCCTAAGGATACTGTACATCTGATTATATGAAAAGTCTTTATAACTGAATGACAAGTATAAAGAAAACAGACCAGATATTACTGCATTGGGGGAAATATATCCATCAATTCAAAAGACATTACTAGATCAAACAAGAGAAAATAATAACTGACTTGTATTGAGTGCTTAAAATAAGTGGCATGTGCTTAAACAATTTCTTTTATTTTTTGCAACAACCAATTTAAGTAGATGTTATTATTCTCCCCCTTTATACCTGAGGAAACTGAGACCTTGAAAGTTTCCTGCTGTGCCCAAGGACGTGCGGCTGGGAGTCCCGGAATCAGCGGATGGTTCCGGAAGCTGCCCCGCTGGTCCACTCCCTGGCACGCAGAACCATCATCAAAGACAGCCCCTCTTCCCTGCCCTTAGCAGCCATTTAGAACCGTTCTCTGGCTTGTTTTCAGCTTCTTCCAACTTCCCTTTACCCATCTTAATAATAAAGACACGTGTCCTTATTTGGATGTCTCCCCTTTATTTCAGTGTGTCCTGGTGCCTCCTGAGTGGTGGGTTTTGCAGAAGCCCTTGGAACATTGCCGGCTGTGTTGCAACTTCGCTCCACGCCCTGCCCCTGTCTGTTTTGTTGTTTACGGACAGCAGACAGCAGAGTGCTGATGTGCAATGCTGTGAGCTCCGTTGTCCACTAGAGGTGCTGGGCCCTCGGAGCTGGGTCCCAGCTCGCCCCGGGGCTCTCCCAGGGGGACCCTGCACCGCCTCCCCCACCGCCTGTGCCCCGTCTTCTTTGGACAGCGACGCCACACAGACAGCTGTAGCTCGGCTGCCCTCTGCCACTCCCGGCTCAGCCCCAGCCCCTGCTGCCACCCCCAGAAGCAGGGTCCCCAGCCTGGCATGGTCCCAGCACAAGGCCCCGCCCCACACCATCCAAACAGCTGACTTGACTTCTCAAAATTAGTTTACAGTTTTCCCTTCAGACAGTATTTCATTCAGTGGATGACTGGCCATGGTTTTCTTGGCAATTAGACTTTGCTTTCTTCTTGCAATGCCAGGAGAGATAAAAAGGAATTTAAACTCTGACCTGCAAATGGTTTTCAAATGCAGTTTTATAAATAGTAAATTTAATAGTTGAAATTAACATCATTCTACACCTTGTACACATCTTCTTAAACATTTACTGTTTTAGATTTTACAGTGTGTTTGCTTGCCTGTCTGGAACTGTTGCATCAGTTTCTGCGTTTTGCACACCTGCGTAAACCCTGCGGGCTTGCAGACCCCAACCCTGCCCACAGGCCCCCGATGGACCCAGGCCCCGTGGGACGCCCACTCGGGCAGCAGGTGGCCCGGTCGCCTGTGGGGCTGCCACTCTTCCCTTGCGCCCTTCTCGCCTCGCTGTCCTTTGGCGGAGACGAATACACCCGCCAGTGCTGCCCTCAGACCCAGGACTGGAGGTGCCTCCACCCTGCCGGCTACCGCTTCCGAGCTGTTTCCTTTCTCCTCTTTGAAGAAGCCCTCGGGCCCCTGCTCTTGCTTTGGTTTCGGCCTGGTTCCCGCCAGTCTTTGACTCAGGCCCCTTCTGGGCCCACCCTGGGGGCCCCCTGCCCCTGCCCGTCTGAAGCCTCGGGTGCCCCTGGGGGCTGGACCACAGATGCTCAGTCCTTGCCAGCCGGCAAGTCTCTGCAGCCACCTGGACCTGAACGCGACCCTCAGGAGGCCACGGCCACACCCGGTGCCGTCTTCCCCTGTGCGGCAGGGGCCGGTGCTCTGCTCGGGTCAGCCCGGCTCTCTCGGGCGGGCAGGCGCGTTGCTGTCAGAAGGGCCTGTCTTACCTGGTACCTGGGACTTTGCACCTCCAAGAGCGGGCTAGGCTGTCAGAAAGCACCGCTCAAGATCAGGGGACTTTCTACCCCAGCAGGAAAGGGAGATGGGGAGGGAGGAGCCCCTGCTTTGGCAAAGACTTGACAGTCTCCATGCTGCAAACAAAAATGGTCTAAGTGGAAATGAGACTCGAAACTGCCTCCCACTGCTAATGCGTGAGAGCTTAGGTTGAGCTCAGAACACCTTCTTGAACTACAGAAGGAACAAACACCCGTCTGTGCTTTGTTTCCCTCTGGGGGGTACCCTGCAGGACTGGCCTAATTCCCGGAACCCTTGGGGCAGTTGTGCTGTGGCGTCTGTGAGAACGGGGCCACCGGGGTCCCGGCCTCCCCTCCTCCGAGGGCACGGGGCAGAGGGGCACCCTGGAGGGTATGGCAACATAAAGAACACATGCATGGACACATGGACACACGGACAGCAGGCACCACTGTGGCAGTGTGAGAACGCGTGCAAAGTTAAATGTGACAGAAACATCCCATCCAGTGCATTGCTTCCATGCAGCACACACATGCAGCTACGCATGTGTACCAGGGTGACCTGCCCAGACTGTGGGATGTGCCTGGGAGTTTCCCGGCAACAGCAATGAGGTTCTCACATCCTGGGGAACCCTGCAGTCCCAGGCACACCGGGACAGCCAATGGCCCTAATGCACACATGCATGGAGTGGACAGAGCTCTTCAGCCCCCCTGCTTCCTGGAAGTGGCACCCACTGGAGCTGTGACAGCAGAATGAGATGCCAGGAGCAGGGGCAGGTGCTCCTTGGGTGCAGCAGGGAGGGGCCGAGCCGCAGCTCCCGTGGTCTGTCCGATGCACTGCCCTGACGCCACGTCGCCGTGGGGCTCTGCGGGTTCGGAAGCCTCACCCCCTCTTCCTGTCCCATCACAGCTCCAGAGCGAGTGAGGACTGAGAGCCCAGGCCGCAGGGAGCCCTGGAGGGGGCCCTGGAGGAGTCATGAGAACTTCAGGGGCATGCGCCAGCCCCTGACCTGCTTCCCTCGATGCACTCTGGAGACCAGAACCCGCCCACAGCCACTGCGGGAGCTCACTTTGCTGACATGAGCGTTTTTACACTGTGGGTTAAATATAGTAGAGCAACCTTTGTTTAAGCCATGAGGTTGCCGGCTGATGCTTCTGTTCCCAGCAGCCCCTCACGGCCCAGCAAGGAGGGACCACCAGTGCCAGGACGGGGGGTGCAGCTGCCTGGGCAAGGGGAGGCCAGGGACCCCCAATCCCGGCAGAGGAATGAGGAGCCAGGGAGCAGGAGGCCTAGAGAAGGGGCTCCACGTCGACGAGGCTCCAGGCACACATTGCCGTTCCCGGGGGTCCAGGGAGGGGCTGCTGGTCCCCTGGTGCCCATCTGGGTGCTGGCTGCAGGGTGGATACAGATGCAAAGCCACATCTGGTTGGTTGCTGAAAGGGCCCACGTCTTCCTTCCAGGCTTATTCTCTGCAGCTGCCTTGCATTTCACCATCATTTGCAAAGCACCTGCTGGGTGCCTCCAGGGACTGGGTGGGCCTAGAGGTGTAACAGGGCGGGTCGAGTCCACCAACGCAGACATGCATGGAACTCCTAAAGTCCTCATTTCCTCTAAATCAAGGGAGTGGCCACTCTGAGCCTCCTGGAGAGGGAGAAAATTCCACGGCAGCTGCTTTCAGGGGTCAGCTCCCGTCGGGGTTTTGCAGAGGCCCAGGCCTCACACAGCAGACAGGCGTGAGGCAGCTGCTGTGGTCCTTTGTCCCTGGGCCAGGCAGACCCAGGGGCTCTGTGCTCTGTGCCTGTCCTGGACTGCGGGCATCACTGGTGAGGGTAGAAGGCCCAGGGTGCAAGGCCCTGTCCCCCCAGGTGCATCCACAGGCACCCACAGGTAGCACCCCTGAGACCTGACCAGGGCCAGCTCTGCAGCTTTTTTTTTTTCCCCGCAGAGTTGATTCCAGCCCGGCTTCTCAGCACCTCTCCTGGCATTCTCCCCACCCTCTGCCCACTCCTAACACCTGCCAGGCGCTTTCCTGCCTCAGGCCTCTGCACGTGCTGCTCGCTCTGCCCTCGGTGCCCCTTCCCGGGATATTGCCTGGCCGCGTCCTCATAATTCAGGCCTCAAGTCACTTGTTTCCTTCCCGGAGGGGCACTCGTGTTCCTCCTCTCTCATCACTTCTTATCACGCCCCTGTTGGGTTTTCTTCATAAACTATATCATCATGTTGTTACCTTCTTTACATAGCTGTTCGCTCACCTGCTGTCTGTCACCCACAGAATGTGAGCGCCGTGTGGGCAGCGACTTGTTCCATCTTTCTACACCTGAGTCCCAGGTGGACTTTGGGGTCTCTGGCACGTGGCAGGTGTTCTGTCCCCACCTGCTGTGTGAAGGAAGGATGAGCTCGGGAGAGGTGGCTGCTCCCATGTGGAGCACCATTCATGTAGGATGGATCCCCACATGGAGCACTGTTCACGTAGGATGGATCCCCGTGTGCAGCACCATTCACATAGGATGGATCCCCAAGTGGAGCACCAATCACAAAGGACGGATCCCCCATGAAGCACCATTCACATAGGATGGATCCCCGCATGGAGCACCATTCAGGTAGGATGGATCCTGGTGTGGAGCACCATTCACTCAGGACGGATCCCCACATGGGGAACATTCACATAGGATGGATCCCCTTGTGGAGCACTGTTCACGTAGGACAGATCCCTGTGTGGAGCACCTTCATGTAGGACCGGATCCCCACATGGAGCATCATTCACTCAAGATGGATCCCTGCAGGGAGCACCGTTCACTCAGGATGGACTCCCACGTGGAGCATTGTTCACTCAGGATGTATCCCCATGTGGAGCACCGTTCATATAGGATGGATCCCTGTGTGGAGCACTATTCACATAGGACGGATCCCCGTGTGGAGCACAATTGACTCAAGACAGATCCCCACGTGGAGCATCATTCACTCAGGATGTATCCCCATGTGGACCACCGTTCACATAGGATGGATCCCCATGTGGTGTACCACTGTTTATGTAAGACAGATCCCTGCATGGAGCACAATTCATGTAGGACAGATCCCCACGTGGAGGAGAATTCACTCAGGATGGATCCCCATGTGGACACTGTTCACTCAGGATGGATCCCCATGTGGAGCACCATTTACTCAAGATGGCTCCCCGCATGGAGCACTGTTCACTCAGGATGTATCCCCACGTGGAGCACTGTTCACATAGGATGGATCCTCATGTGGAGCACCACTGTTTACATAGATGGATCCCCTCATGGAGCACATGTGGAGCACTGTTCATGTAGGATGGATCCCCAGTCCCAGCTCCTGAGGATCCTGGACTCAAATTGACAGGCTTGATGTGTCAGCTGTTTATTTACATTCCAGTTTACATGGACTACATCTATTTCTATCTTAATTAAAAAATAAGAAGCAACAATAAAATGCACCGTTACAGACTGAATGGGTAAAACAATTGGCTTGACAGTTATCTAGGAATTTAATTATAGCCAAACATGCCCTTGTAATACACATACTTAGGCAATGAAAAGTTGAAGAGGTTCAATAAATCATTGTTTTTAAAAACAGAAGCAGCCTGTGTAATAGTCCGGTTACTGCTGATGAGGCCATAAAGAAGCTCTAAGCAGACTGGGGACCAAAGGCATGGAGAGCTTTAACGTGCAGGAGCCTCTTCATGGGGAGCTGCCTGGGCGAGGCCGAGGTTTGTGGTTCTCGGCGAGCACTGGGTGGGGGGAGCCGGTTAGCCAGGACCCTCCATGGCCCCCGGCACGTCCCTCGACATTGTCCATCCGTCACTGACAAAGTCCAGGGAGACAAGGGGAGCCGACAGGGGCGCTTCTGCGGCTACAATTGGGCCGAGTTCCCTGGTGGACAGGTTCTGGGGAGATCCCCCCTCGGCCAGCGCCGGCTGCTTCCTCCAGGCTCGGGTAGGGGGCTGAGGGCTCCTTTCGGGGACCTGCTGCCCTGGGAGGGATACAGGTACAGCCATCTCTTCAAAGCCAGCTCCTCGGAGAGGCCCCAACCACTGGCCTAAAGGACTTCCGCCACTGCCCTCCCACTACCTTGTTTCGCCATCTTCAGAGATGTTTCCAGACCCCCAAGCATTGCTTGTAATTTTTGACTCACACACTGTCGTCCCCACTGTGCAGTGTCAGTGCTGCGAGGGTAAGAGCCTGCCAGGCCCACAGCGCATGTTTGTTGGGTGAATGAGTGAGTGAGTGAGGATGGCACTTGCCACCCAATGCAAGAATAAACAATTCACCCGCCCCAGCTGCTTCCGATGAGGGTAAGGAGTTTTCAGGGGAGGCTCCACATTGCTCTGCAGCTGCAGAAACTTCCATGGATTGGGATCCTGATTTTATTTTTAATTTTTAAAGCATTTACTGAGGGCGAACCCCGTGAGCTGGCTCTGACTGTGAGCATATCTGTACTTGCACACATACCTGTGCATTTATTGTTCATGAGTGCAGCCATCGTGAGCGTGATGAGTCCTCGGGAGCAAGGGTGGCTGAGTGTTTGCAGCTGAACTGCTCCTGGGTGTACAGTAGAACGACCCCTCCTGCCCCCTGAGGCCGGGGGTCCTGCAGCCAGCCCCGGCCAGTGGATTCTGAGCGGACTCCAGCGGGCACTCAGGGATGGTCTGAGAGGTGCCAGCGCCCTGTCCTCCTCGCCGCGGTGGGCAGCAAAGACGCCGGGCCAGCCGCTCCGGCAGCCGGGTGCCGGGTGGGAGCGTCGCGGAGCAGACCTCCTTCCCCCACCCACAAGGGGCACGTTGATTAAAGGAGAAAGAGGCTGCTGCCATCTTAAGCCTCTGTGGCCACTATGGCAGAGCCTGGTCTTCCTGCTGCACAAAAACTGTGATTGCTTTTTCTTTATGTAAATATAATTCAACTACAACATAGTTGTTCCCATATCACGTCACAGAGCTTACTGGAGCTCACCCCAATTTTCACTACCAAGAGACGTTTCAGAGAATATCCTTCCCGGGTGCACGGTGAGTGTGTATGTGTGTGTGACCATAGAGAAATGTATATTTAGCGAGATGTGTACGTGTGCGTACATAGAAGCCGTGAAATAGAGCTTCATGCATCTATGTGCTGACTCGTATTTTATACCTGGTCATCCAGGGAGTTCCGAGCTCTAACCTCACAGGGAAGCAGATCTCCGCCCGGGGCAGGGTCCTGACATACCCCAGGCCTCAGCGCTTAGGAGCAGAGCCGCGGGGACCGGGTCTGGGTCTTCCGCCTCCCGAGAAGGTTCTGTCTCCACCAACACTCCCCCCTCCCTCGATTGCTCCATGTCTTCTGGTGAAGAGGATTTCTTTTTTTAACCTTAGAGCAGTGTGAAGGAAGACATTTCAAGTCTCTTCATTTCTTTCTAGAATTGATTCATTCTGGACCTTTCTTTCCTCTGAGTCTTTGGATCACATGTCCTCAGGCTGCTCCGTTCCTCTCGAGGTAGGAAGGGCTTTCCCAGGCCCGTTGCGTCTAAAGTAGGCCATTGCGACATGCTGTTCCCGGCCCTGGGCATCAGCCATGCCTGGGACACCTGCTCAGCGTCCAGTCCCGGGCTGCTCTGCAGGCAGTGCAATGAGAACACTGGGGGTGAGGCGCAGGGCCCCCATGTACAGAGGTCTCTCCAGGAGGCTCCTAAGCATCTGGAGCTGAGAACCTTTGGAGTGGGCTATAGGACAAGAACGTCCTGGAGGGTATTATTAAAGGAGCACAGCCCTGAGCTCAAGTTTGCTTACCTGTGAGGTAACCACTTAACAATCAGGAGGTGTGAGGATCAGGGCAGGATTTGAGTAGTTAACACAAAACAAAATCATGGCTTATAGGAACGGTGAGAAGGTGGAGTCTCTGCTCTCTTGGTGGAATCAGCTGGCACATTTAGGCATCTCCTCTGGTGGGTAGTTGTGCCCGCCCAGAACTTGTCTGGATAAAGGCACTTGTGTTTTCTTTTGGGGGCTCCACCCTTCTCCCACTTTTAGTCCATGGGGTTTGAATGGGGGCTGAATCCAAACAGAGACACAAAAGAGGTTGTCTGGCCTGGTCAGATTTCTCCATCTCCTTGGCTATAGTCACTTGTTCATTGGTTCAGGGATGGACATAGTGCTCATCCCAGGCAACCAGGAAAGCCCTGGGATGTGCTGGAATTCTTGGGAAAGCCTTCTCTTTGCTGGGGCTGCAAGCTGGTCAAGATGTGCGCCTGGAGCTGTCTGTGGCCATTGTTGCCATCACTCTGGGGTGCTGGCTGCAGGATAAAGTCAATGAAGGTGGACATAAACTTCACAACGGAGTTTGAGTGCCTGCATTTGGCTTTGTCTTAGGTACTGAGGCATGAGAGCCAATAATTTTCTTGTTTTGAAAAGGCCAGTTTGTATCAGGTTTCTGTCCTTGCAACCGAAAAGTTCCTGACCGACACATCTGTCTCTCACTCCCAGGCTGGGCTTCATAAATTGCTTGTGATTCTGAGCCTGGGGCTCAGATATGCTCAGCATTCCTGCAGGGTTCTAGTCCAGGGACAGTCTGGCCGAAGGAATCACGATGCCAGATGCCCTCACCGAGGACAGTGACACACAGGTGGCTCACGCATTTCAGCAGATGTTGGTGCCAACCTGACTCAGAGCCCAAACCCCAAACACAGTTGGGGTTTGTTGGTCGGTCCCACCTCCTGTTGCTCCCCAAGGATGCAGAGAACCCCACTTGGAGCCTCTTGCAGGTCTGTTCAGTGGTTCTGCTGCTCATTCCTGGCCATCCATGCTGGCCGTGCACCTGCCGGCAGCTGGCTATACCCGCCTCTCTCATGCCATGAGCACGCTGAGGTGGGGTAGGGCAGGGAAGCTCCCTACTGGTGTTCAAATTGCATCTTCATTTTTTAGGGACGGAGCCAGTCAAGTAGGTTTCCAGGAACTGCAGTGTGGAATGATAAACAGAAGCTCTTCTGCGGGACACTGATTACGTGCTTCAACTTGGCGGGCCTGGGCTGGGGGACCGGATCCACCCCTGGGGAGGGTAGTGGGCACGGGCGACAGCGCCCTCTACAGCCCCCCGGGCCTGGGAAAGTGAGGCCGGAGGCAGGCCCCATTTCCTCACCCAAATTACCAATGTTAGGGGAGGCTTGCCGGAGGGAACCGCCTTTTCCCCACCCCCTTATCTTGCCCGGACACTCCCCGTTGCCAGCGCAACTCCCATCACCACCGGTGCGCATACATTGTTGCCGGACACCGTTACGGGAGCAACTCTCGCCCCTTTTCAATCAACCTCCGCGCCCTCTCAGAACCAATCCAAGCCTTTAACCCCTACAGCTACCCCGCCCTCTAAACGGCCCAATATAAACTTGTACTCTCCCCTAATAAAGCTCTCTCTCTTGGTTTTCATCATCCTAAAAGAAACGTGTCCCGCCTGTTCCTTTCTCGCCGCCCTCCATACTTGCACGCCTCCCGCCGGGGACCTGGCCAAGTCCCCCGCCTCGCCCTCGCCTCCGGGAAAGAGCCCCCGCCGCCGGTACCCTCGGAGCAATCCTGGGAGCCTAGGATTTAGCAACCGGCCGCCACCCTCCCCCAGACGAATCAACTGCGACCGCACTCTTCCTCCCCTCCACACACAGAAATAGAGTTCTGTGGCTCAAATAGTGAGGAACACTATTTTAAATTCCGTCATATGGAATCCTGCCCTGCAGGACACTATGGAGCTTGTAGCACGTGGCGTGCACTGTGTCGTTCCAGGAGATGAGTGGCGTTTGTCAATCTCACTTGAGCATCTGTTGGGATTATGTGTTCTGCAGGACATCCATTGGGGAGGTTTGAAGGATAAGGGTGCCTAAGGATCTTCTCTGTGTTGGTTTGGAAGCTCCAGGGGTGACTCTGTAGGTCTGGAAACCGTGGTCTGAGGAGCGGGGCTTGTTTGCCTTCTCATGGACCCACTGTCTGCCCGGCCCCTTTACCCGCTTCTCTCCAGCACCTGCCACGGGGCTAGGGGCTGGCACTCGGTAGGCGCTTGTTGAAATGGGGGGGGGGGGTGGGCAAATCCTGCATGGATGAGGCCACACGTGCTTAGCTTCGAAACCAGGGGACTCGGTGGAGCAGGAAAGCTTCCTGTGGCCTCCGAAGGGCTCTGATGGGAAGGAAGGGATTATCTGTACTCCACAGCACTTCAGAAGCCAGAACTGGGCCAACGGGTGGACTCGTCAGAGAAGAGGCATTTGGCTGAGGATAAAATAAGCTTCTCTAGCAGCTGGTGGCACCTCAACAAAGGATGGGTTGCCTCCAGGAGTGGAGCACGTTCGGGAAATTATACAAGGATTTATGCCTCAGATTTAGGCTTGCCCTCTATGATTTCCAATGGCAAGTCTCTGAGTCTGCAATCATGTTGAAATAATCAGGTGTTTTCCTCTGTAACATCCTAATCTATGGTCTGGGATGTTTCCAAGAGCTGTTGGAGTTGACCTCCGGGCTCATTATACAGCTTCAAATATTTGAGGGTATTGGCAATATTTATTTGTACTATTGGGTACAGTTTGGCTTTTTCATAAATCCAATGTGTATAACAATAAAAGAATAAACAGGATGGTTGAAAGAAAAGTGTGTTTTCCTTTGCAGGGATTTGATTATAGTGGCTGCTTCCTCGGAATGCTGTGTTTTAGGTTGGTCCCCAGAAGCACACCCTGATAAGAGGATTCAGGGGTGCATGCTTTATAAGGAAAGTGACCTTAGGTGGGCTTGTAAGAGAGAGAAAGGGCAGCAGCAGGAAGGGGAGGAAGCTGAGCCAAGGGCAATCTCAGCAAAGTCCTGCGGAGGTAGCTTCCGCCTAACCCTGGGGATGTCCTCGGGAGTCCAGCTCCCATCTCAGCCTGTCACCACCAGGGCCAAGGACGCTGGGCTTTCAGTCACTGGAGACTGGCTGGGTCTCAGGACGTATTGCTCAGGTATAGGAGTAAAGTGTTCTCGTATCTGAAACTAGCCTTCCTGAAAAGAGTCCTTTTCAGGAAAAATTAAGTGTATGTTTGTATACACATACATACATATTGCTTCAACAAAAATTGTCTATTTGTCTATAAATTTTATATAAATATCTATATATCTTTAGATATAGATTTATCTATTGCACACATATGTGGAGAATGAGTCTTCATTGTACCATTCTTTCAACTTATCTAAAGTTTTGAAATTTTCAAAATAAAAGTTAGGGAAAAATTAACCACAATTTCATCTTCCAAAAATAAATACTGTAAGCACTTAATATTTTGGTTTATCATGTTTCCACCCAGGTGTACATGTATTGAGTGCCAGGGTGTGTGTATGTGTGCAGGTGTGGGTGTATCTGTTCAGGTGTGAGTGTACATGTGCAGGTGTGGGTGTATGTGTGCAGGGGTGTGTATATGTGTGCAAGTGTGCAGGTGTGGGTGTATCTGTGCAGGTGTAGGCGTATCTGTTCAGGTGTGGTTGTATGTGTGCAGGTGTGGGTGTACGTGTGCAGGTGTGGGTGTATGTGTACAGGTGTGGGTGTATGTGTGCAGGTGTGTGTGTATGTGTGCAGGTGTGCAGGTGTGGGTGTATCTGTTCAGGTGTGGGTATACGTGTGCAGGTGTGGGTGTAGGTGTGCAGGTGTGTGTGTGTAGGTGTACATTTGCATTGTGTGTGCATGTGTGCAGGTGTAGGTGTATCTGTTCAGGTGTGGGTGTGTGTGTGTAGGTGTGGGTGTACATGTGCAGGTGTGGGTGTACGTGTGCAAGTGTGGGTGTATGTGTGCAGGTGTGGGTATATGTGTGCAAGTGTGTGTGTACATGTGCAGGTGTGCAGGTGTGGGTGTATGTGTGTAGGTGTGGGTGTACATGTGTAGGTGTGGGTGTACGTGTGCAGGTGTGGGTGTATGTGTGCAGGTGTGCATTTACAGAAGGTGCTGAACGTTGCTGCTAGATTGAGGGGGTGGTAAGATGGAGCCCTGATGCCTGTTATACAGAGGGCCTGGTCACACCCCGATCCTCCCTGACCCACCATCCCACTGCCCCACACCACAGCCCACAGCCCCAGTGAGCTGGCCCAGGCTGGGGGCTGATTCTGTCCTTAGTCTGGGTCAGCTTGAAAGCCCCATTTTCCTCCATGGATAACCCCAGTTTCATCATCTGCACAGTTTGAGGAACGGTCACACCCACCTATGAGAATCAGGGTGGAGGCCAAGAGAGACCAGAGATGGCACGAGGGCCTGTTGGCTGCAGAGCCCTGCACGCCAGCCTGGACTCTTCTCAGTGGGGCAAGAGTCCCTGGGACTGCCCATTGCAGGGGAGCGATGGCTCCAAGGAGAGCAGTGCAAGATTCTTCCCTGGTTGGATGCTGCGCATCTCACCACTTTCTCAAGTTCCACTGTTAAAAGTACAGTCCAACCCTTATCCCCGTACTTGAGCTCTTTCTCTGGGGAGAAGGAAGTGAGGGCTGTGGGGAGCCTTATTGCCGTCAGAGAGAAGGATTGGTGTCATGCTAGATATAGCCTGATTATTTTTTAACTTGCATTTTATTATGGACATTTTCTCATGCCATTGAATATTCTTAAGAAATGAATATTCTAAAGGCTTCTTAGTTTTATATTGGTAGCAAAAATTCTAACCAAGTCCCAATTTTGGGCATTCAGGCCATTTCCGTTTTTCTGTTGTTACAATGAACATCCCTTTACATCAGGGTTCCCGCCCTCAGCACTGCTGATGCTTTGGACTGGACAGTGTTTTGTTGTGGGGTGGTCCTGTGCTGGTGGGGTGGTGAGCAGAACCCCTGGACTCAACATCCTAGATGCCACTAGCACCCCTCCCTCGGTTGTGACAACCACAATGTCTCCAGATGTTGACAAATATCCTTCAGGAGATCAAAATGGGCCCCAGCTGAAAACTGCCACTTGACACTTATATTTCTGCATACATTTAATCATTTCCTTGGGCTAGAGTTCCATACGTGGGATTAGTAGTTCCAATCATTCAAATATGTCTAATGCTTTTGATACAATTTTCCATCAGGCCCTTCACAAAAGCTATTGGCACCCAGCTAACAAGCTTCCTCTTCTGCCCACTGGGACCAGGCCTAGATGGGGAAGCAAGAAGAGCCTGAGGTCACAGAGGACCTGAGCTGTGATATGGAGGGATCGTGGGTGGCCTTCCAAGGAGCAGCAGGATTGGGAAGGTAAAGCTCACAAGAGGGAATGAGTTTGCCTGTCTGTATTTGCCCAGCATTGGCCTGAAACCTCCAGACATTGAAGCTGTGCAGTGCTGGCTCCTTGGGTTTCCGGATCTATCTGTTGGTAGCCCCATCTCCCCTGCTGGGCCATTGCACCCTCCTGGCTGATGGAGCCTCCGAGAGAGCAAGGGAGGCAGAAGCAGCATCAGATCAAGTGCAGGGACCGAAGGGGGTCCCAAGCAAATGAGCTCTGCCAGGTTCCAGTGCTGAGTTCTTGCGAAGGCAAATCTGTAGGCAGACTTGGTGCAGGGCTCTTGTACAACTAATTAAATAGAAGAACAGGTTTGCCCTGGGGCAGAGTCCTTTGAGCCTGCGGACCCAGTACAGTTTTCAGAATTAATCTAAAATCTTCTTGGCAGGAGCTCATCCTTGCCTGGTGAGCAGCTCCTTACGAACTCCTCCCTAGAACTGCCCCCAGGTGGTCCCATCTACACTGTATTTAATCCACAGGCATGTGGTTTGCACATGATTGCATATCATTTTCTGTAGAAAGGAATTTTATTACCAGGTGCAGTGGGTGTGATTTATGCAAACCCCCCCCAAAGAAAAAAAAAAAAAAGACATGGTTTAATCCTAATGCCCAGCACCTGTGAAAGCCACATTATGTGGAAGTAGGTTCTTTGCAGACATAATCCATTTAGTTGCGGTCCTACTAGATTAGGGTGGGCCCTGAATTTTGGATCCAGAGACACAGAGGAGACACCAGAGGGAGTACGGCCACGTGACAACAGAGGCAGAGAATGGAATGATGCAGCCACAAGCCAAGGATGCCAAGGCTTGCCGGGGCCACCAGAAGCTGGCAGAGGCAAGAAGGGATTCCCCGACAGCCTTCAGAGGGAGGCCCTGACCCCTTGACTGATGACTTCTGGCCTCCAGAACTGTCAGAGAATAAATCTCTCTTCTTTTAAACCACCCAGTTTGTGGCTTAAGCTAATAGACCAGGTAGCCCAGGGTGGAGACAGCCCAGTCCCAGCTGGTTTGTTCCAGAGCTGCCTTTGGTCTCCCAGGGGCAAACGTTTTGCAGAATTGCTGCCTCTCTCTCCCAATTTTGCCAGTTTCTCTTCATGGTCCCGCTGACCCATTAACTTTGCTCTAAATCTATTGACTTGGTCCATTTGATATCTGCCATCTGCGAAGCCCTTTTCCTACTCTAATAAATTGCCCTCGCCCTAAGTATTTTCCTCTCTGCTAAAACCTCATTTTTGTTTCCAGGTTCTAATCCTCTTTGTGCATGTGTAGGAGAGTCTGTGAAGATGCGTGACTATGAAATATCCACGTCCATAATCACCTCCCGGTTAATTTGTTCTCCCAAATTAGAGGTAGCCTACCCCTTACGTTAGCTCCCATCGTGGAAATGTCCTCTGTCTCAGAATCCGCGGCCTCCGCCATAATGCACTGGGCTGCTGGAAGCAGAGTCCATGAGCTGCTTCTTGTGTGGAATCTGGGAGGGTTTCCCGGGCGTGTCAGCCTCAGGGCTGGGAGCAGTGGGGAGAGAAGTTCTCTGTTTCCCTCACAGGCTCATCTCCATGGATATGACTCAGGGGTGCAGGGGCCACCAGGCCCCTTCAGCTGCCACAGAGGGGGATGGTCTGTGCCAGCCTGTCCCCTGGCCTGAGCCCTGATCCCCTCTGGAATCCTCCCCAGGACCTCCTGTCCTTCTCCCTCCTGCTCCCTGGGGACCTTCTCCTTCGAGTCTTTCCTAGGCCCGGATGACATGACTTTGCTCTGCACACGGGTCCCTTCCTTGTCTCTAAAGAGCACTGAACCGTTGCTAGGCCAGGCCCATGCAGCTCACTTCTCTCCTGCAGAGGTGTCATCTGCAGCTGCTGTGTGTCCCTTGGGGACAGAGGTCTCTCCTTTTAAACTTCTTAGCCAACCCCCTTAGGCCTTTTAAGTAGTAGGTGCTCAGTAAATGTGTGAGTGAAGTCAGGGATGGGTACCCCAACATCTTCCCAAGGACCGTCCCCATCGCTAAATGGAGTTCATTTAATGGGGCCATTTGCTGTTCAACAGTGCAAGATAATTGCTCCTCATTGCCAAAGTCACATATTACAGTTAGATGAGTCTGAACAAAACTCTTATTTTTTAAAAATGGGAAAAACAAAACAAAACAAAACCCTCTGCCGTTGATGAGAAACAAGAGTGTCCTTGTTTACATTCTTGTCCATGCTCAGGCAGGGATGGGGACCGAAACAGAGTCCACGACGGACATGATAGGAAGAGCTCAGCCTTCTGATCACACACGCGGCAGTCACACATACAACCCAGTGCCTCCTTGCGCTAAAATGAGCAGAAGCATTATTGTGGGGTGGGGAGAAGGGGGTGTCCCCGGATCTGTGTCTGTCCTCACGGCTGTGGCCTGTGGCCCCGGAGCTGGGCACGTGAAGCTGGAAACCGTGGCTGCCGCCCCCAAGCTGGCATTGTGGCTCCACTGCACACGCACCCGGGGACTGTCAGAGGCCCAGACCACGTCTCGATCAGAGGGCAAAGCTTCGACAAAGACTCATAAGTTCCCAAATTACAGAAATTCCCAGAGTCCCTTACATCAGTTTACTCCCTTGTCAACACCTCCCACCTCCACGGGCTCTGGGATTGAGCCTTGGAAAGGAGAAAAGAGAAATATCAGAAGGGATTTTGGCAATTGCACAGGCTGTCCTGAATGGTCTAAGGTTATCTTTATAGCTGCAAATGATCCATGTCCATCTCCTTGGGACTCCACACTCTCCCCTAAATTCTGGATGGAATAGACACTGGTTCTCAGGACCAGCAGCCCCAGAACCTGGTGAGTTGTTGGGAACGTGAATTCTCAGCCCCCCCCCGGACCCTTGAATGGGAAGTCTTGGAGGTTGGGGTGAAGTAACTGCTGCAGCAGCCTCCACGTGGCTCTAGAGGAGCAGAGAATTAAACGAGAAAGGGATGCCACTGGGCAGATGGGGCATTCAAGTCTCCCTGACCTGAGAGCATGCTCCCCAGGGTCTAGAGGTGGCAGGGGAGGCCATGGGGGGCCGTGCCCACAGACCACGGCCGCAAGGGCAGACCTCCTGGTTCCAGACCCTGCGTGGCCACTTACCAGACACATCTTAGGCAAGTTCCTTAACCTCTTCACATCTTGTATTCTGTTCCAGTTTGCTAATGCTGCCATTTAAGCAAAATACCAAAAATGGATTGGCTTTTATAAAGAGGGTTTATTTGGTTACACAGTTACAGTCTTTAGGCCATAAAGTGTCCAAGGTAACACATCAACAATCGGGTACCTTCACTGGAGGATGGCCAACGGTGTCCGTAAAACCTCTATTAGCTGGGAAGGCACATGGCTAGTGCCTGCTCCAGAATTCTAGTTTCAAAATGGCTTTCTCCTAGGACATTCCTCTCCAGGCTGCAGCTTCTCAGGGCAAACTCTGGGCTAGTACCTCCAAAGCATCAGCAAAACTCTGCTTTCAATGGCCATCTTCAGAATGTCTCTGTAAGTTGCAGCTCCTCTTTCAGCTCCTGTGTGTTCTTCAAAGTGTCCCTCTTGGCTGTAGCAAGCTCGCTCCTTCTGTCTGAGCTTATATAGTGCTCCAGTGAACTAATAAAGGCCCATGCTGAATGGGCGGGGCCACACCTCCATGGAAATTACCCAATCAGAATCATCACCCACAGTTGGGTGGGGTGCATCTCCATGGAAACACTCAAAGAATTACAACCTAATGAGCACTAATACATCTGCCCACACAAGATTGCATCAAAGATAATGGCATTTGGGTGACATAATACATTCAAACTTGCACATTCCACTGCCTGGACCCAAAAATGACAAGATCTTTCCATATACAATATACCTTTGTCTCATCACAATATCACAAAAACTTAAATCATTTCAGTAACAGTAAGTACAAGAACCTATCAAAATCAGTTACAGACATGGTCTTGTCCTAACGCAAAATTCTCTTCTAGCTATGGACCTGTGAAACTTAGAAAAAGTTATCTGCTTCCAATATGCGAAGATGGGACATTCACAGGATAAACATTCCCATTGGCATAAGGAGAAACTGAAAGGAAAACAGGGATTAAGGAAACAAAACAGTTCTTAAAAACCCTCAGGGCAAACTCCATTAGATTTCAAAGTCCAAGAGTCATTTACAGAATGCCATTTTATCCTTGGGGCTTGAGAACGCAAGAGTCTAACCCTTCCTAAGGGCCTTTGTGGCAGCCCTTTCCTCTCCAAACACTGGGGTGAGTTCTCCAACATATCCACACATTGGGGAGACCACCTTCTCGGCCCCACCCACCTCAAACATCGGGGCAGCCCCCAGATTCCCTTCCACCTCCAGGGCACACGCTCAACCCCTTCAGAACAGTGGGGTGACACGTCCCAAGGCGGGGAGCAGTATGAAGTGTCCAAAGCACTGAAAGAAGGTTTGGTTGTCTGCGGTCGCAGTTGAGTTGTCTGGGGGGGGGGGGGCGGCTGGTTGCTGAACCCTCGGCTCTCGGCGTTGCTCGGAGGGTACCGGCGGCGGGGGCTCTTTCCCGGAGGCGAGGGCGAGGCGGGGGACTGGGCCCGGTCCCCGGCGGAGGCGTGCAAGGTGTGGAGGGCGGCGAGAAGGGAAAGACAAGACACTCTTCCTCCAGTAGGGGTAGAACAAAAGGGGGGTTTATTCAGGGGGGTAAAGCCAAGAGCGTTTATTAGGGGTGAGCACAGGTTATATAGGCTGGCATAGAGGGCGGGGGTTGTTACAAGTCAATGCTGAGGGGATAAAGGCTAGGATTGGTTCTGAGAGGGTGCGGAGGTTAGGATTGGTTCTAAGAGGGCACGGAGGTTGTTTGAAAAGGGGCGGGAGTTGCTCTGGCAACGGTGTCTGGCAACAATGTATGCGCACTGGTGGTGATGGGAGTTGCACTGGCAACGGGGAGTGTCCGGGCAAGATAAGGGGGTGGGGAAAAGGCGGTTCCCTCCGGCAAGCCTCCCCTAACAGTGGTATTTTGGGTGAGGAAATGGGGCCTGCCTCCGACCTCACTTTCCCAGGCCTGGGGGGCAGTGGAGGGTGCTGTCGCCCGTGCCCACCACCCTCCCCAGGGGCTGATCAGGTCCCCCAGCCCAGGCCCGCCAAGTCGAAGCACGTAATCAGTATCCCGCAGTTGTCACTTGTCATGCTTTAAGCTGCCCAGAACCCCACATGGCCTCAGATGCCCTCCCTGTGTGAATCAGAGGTGGGAGGGGTTCCAGAGCCCTCGACAGGGCCTGGCTCTCCCAGACCCTTGGGAGTGGGTCACCGGATGCAGCCTGAGGCCGTCACCCCAAGCAATATGGGGTTTAGGGTCCATCCTTGTTCTGGTGTGGGAAGGGAGCTGGGCTGGTATGCCAGCCGGGCTTCCCTCTGCTGCTTCACCGTTTCCGAGCCTGGCTCTCTTCCAGCCACATGAGGTCGGTGAACGCCCCACGAGCTTCCAACAAACCTTCCTTTCCGCGGAAGTCAGCCAGAGGCGGCAGCCGAGGATCCTGGCCCTTACGGGGAACCGGCAAGCAAGGGGGAAGGGGCTGCAGAGGGAGCAAGGCCGCCCCCTGCCCCATCGGGCTGGCCGTGCAGTCCCCGAGGTTCTGAGCAGCAGGAGGTGTTAGCGGATCCGAAACGCATGGGCCTGGGGCCTGCCCTGCACACCCTACAAAATCTCAGTACTTCCCGCAGACGAAGGGGTTTTGAAAGACAGGACTAGAGGAAAGGCTCTATTTTCTATTTCTTTTGAACATCTGGATTTTCTTTTTTCTGGAAGAACGCTAATTTTTAAGCTGCCACTAGGAATGATGAAAGAAACCGGCTCTCCATTAGAGGATGCCGATCAAGCTGCAGCCCCAGGAAGTCAGTTTTTATAGCTCGCTTCTGACCCCCTGAAAACTGGACTTTATAATGCCAGTTTGGTAATGCTTGGAGTTCCTTGGTACAGCAATAAAGACATTTAAGTGGAAAGTCCTTCTCTTTCCCTACTAAGTCCTTTTCTCAGCAAAATTTCACTTCAAGTGTCTTTTTATGATAAAGTAATTCTGCTTTCCAGCTGAGAGCTCCATGTACTCACTTGCTAGTCATGTGGCAGTAGCCTGTTTTCTCACTGCTGGGCAGGATTTGCTAATGGACACTTTATTGCTAAGTGTGTTGTCCCTTTGGGAGAAAAATAATTTTATTCCAGGGCATGTCTCGTCTCCGGGTCCACTGATCACTGGTGTTACCATGCTTGCAAAGTCGTTTGTAAGCCTTTCAAGTGATATGCCGATGTCTTTCCTTTATTCCAGGTAAAAGAGTAAAAGAAGCTAAAAGCAAAAAGCTATATTTCCTGGAGGGAAGGGAGGTGGGGATGTCTTGGCAACAGATCGATGTTTGTCTTACAGTGCCGTACCCCAGGATCTATCCTGCTCGTGCTTGTCTGTGCAATCCTGGCAGTGAGCCCCACCATCAAATGAGGGCAGCGATGGGGAGTCAGACGGGAAAAATCCAGGTTCCCGTCTCACTATTTATTAGCTGTCAGACGGAGCAGAAATTGCTTGTTCATTCTGAGCCTTTGTTTTCTCATCTGTGAGGAGGGAGCAGAGAAGATATTTAGTTCCTAAACTGAATCTGAAGATTAAATGACATAATAAAGTACAAAAAGCACCGCACACTGTTCTGAATATGAAACCTCCCCTTCCGTGGTGTCTGCTTTTGCTTTACTCGGTAAGGATATTTGGTGGATAGTTCGTGTGTGGGACTGTCCTTTCTCATCCTTACTCTCGCTCACAAGCCAGTATGGGGCAGTGATAGTGCCTTTATCTTTCTTTTTCTCAAATCCTTGCTGAATTTTTTTAAAAAAATAAACTTACCTAGAATTCTCTTGTGGTGTGCTCAGAATGTAACGTGACAGACGGTAACTGTCCACAGGGATGGGGTGGGGTGTTCCTTATCAACTGCTTTACGAATGAAGGAGCTAAGAGGAAGGAGCTGATTCTGGAGGTGAGTGACTTCCTAAAAGGCCTATTACTCCGAAGTCCTTCCTCACCGAGAGCAAGTCCTCCTCTCATCCTTCCTGGATCCTTGGAGCTCTCACTCCTGAAGGAAGGAATGAGATCTAATCCATGTCTAGAACCTCTAGATGAGGAGGTCTGACCATCTGCAGGCAGGTCGTTAGGATGTTCACAGAGCTCGGAACCCAAGAGTCCCAAAGCCGGGGCTACCCCAGGCGTGAGTCAGCGCTTTGCAGAGAGGGCCCTGCACGGGGCCCCAAGCCCACTTCTCCTGCCCCCACCAAGTGAGATGGAACCTTCTAGGCTGTGGCAAGGGACCAAACATGGCAACAAGCTGCTGTCCTCATTGCCAAGCAACTAGCGTCATCTTCCAGAAGCCTCCAAGAGGCTGTATTTCCCACAGGTGAGCTAGCATGGGCCACCAAGCTTGACCTGTTTCTCTTGGCTGCCACCAGGAAAGAGGGAGAAACAAAGAAAAATATTCTTTTTCCACCAATAAAACATAACATATCAGTGCATTTCTCTTTTATAAAGCAAAGTTTTAATGTACTTGATTCTTAGCTTAAGAGAGCCCTCAACTCTGGTGTAGTAGAATTTTCACCTGACCAAGGCTTCTGATAATCTTGCAATGGGCTAATTAGCTCTGGAACGTGGAGAGCTTTTCTTGCTGGGAGGGAGTGTGGGCGGTTGAAGCCCACTCCTCATGGATTGATTCTGAAGTTGGGGATGGAGATGGGAAGGCGGGAGAGGCAGTCTTCCCCACTTCATGTGGGAAGGCTCGTAGTCTCTTTACTGTTTCTGGCAAGGCCCCTATAATCCTCTAAATCAGTGATTCTGAACTCTGGGTGATTTTTCTCTCCAGGGGACACATGGCAACATCTGGAGACATTTTTGGTTTGGCAGCTGAGGTGAGGGTGGGGGGCATGCTGCTGACATCCAGTGGGTGAAGCCCAGGGATGCTGCTAAACATCCTACAACTCACAGGACGCCCCCCCACCCCCAAACAGAGTCATCCAGCCCCAAATGAAAAAGAAAAAATTCAACATAAAAAAAAAACGTAGAGCAGTAAACCAAAAAAAGAGTCAATTTTAATATATATTTAAAAATAGAAAACTAAGACTTTGGCACAGAAGCCTCTAGATTTAACTACCAACTTGCAGGAAATACTGGGGGGCAGTGGAACACATGAGATGATACCACGGGGCTATAACCAGCAAAATCCGGAGTTTAGGATATCTGCCCTTACCCAAAAAATGCAAGAAAATAAGAGTTAAGATTTCACACACACACACACACACATACACACACACACATTCACTAATTGCTATGGGTGGATCTTACATAAAAATAAAATAAGATATCTAAGACAATTGAGGAAATAAACATTGAGTGACTATTTCATGACACTAAGAAAATATTTTTTAGTGCGCTATAAGATTGTGGCTGGACATAAAGGAGTGTCTACCTTTTAGAGCTATATTTTGACAGATCTAGGGGTGAAATTATGTTGGAGTTTTGCTTCAAAATAATCTGAGGGAGGAGTGGGTGTGGGTATAGATGAAACTGAATTGTCACGCATTACTAGTTGTTGATCCCATCGGGTGACTACATGGGGCTTATTCTTCTATTCTATCTTTCCCTACGTTTGGAATTTTCTATACTAAAATGTTTTAAAGAACAACAAACAGTGCCAAAACCCAAAGAGTGAAATGTGCCAAATCTTTAACTGCTCCTGTACGGTGTCTAATGCATACTGGCACCTCCCATGGTTTCTCCTTGTAGTGTCCTTCGAGGGCCCTCATGGGCTTCCACTGCGGACGCGGAGACTCAGAGTTTAGCAATCGCTTGTGGGCATGAGTGAGTGGAGCAGGAAGTCAAGCTCCGAGCCTCCGACCCCCAGTCCTGAGCCCGTTCTGCTCTGCTGTGGCCCACCTCCCAGCGGGTTTGGGGGCTCGGGAACACATGGCATGTGCTGTGCCAATCAGCTCCCTTCCAACCTGCGCACACTCTCGCTCTCCTTGTCAAGCGGTATTTGCACAGCTGGGCCCGGAAGGAACCACAAGCACTGCCTGATCCCTACCCTGGGAGCTGTAAACAATTCTCAGGTTGGAGATGTAAACGTTTTCCCCAAGGGGAGAACTGTTTTTGGCTGATTATGCATGGGAAAGGCTGGCAGCTGTTGATGTTGATGGTTATTCCTTGAAAAAAAAACTTGGAGGGTCTTCTAACCAGTTGTCCCTCAGGATGCAGACTGGAATATGCTGCTCTCTGGGGATCCTGACATCAATTTATACATAATGTGCTTTCCAGAACAGAAGGAAAAATGAGTCGGACCTTAGGCGTGGGGAACAGTTATTCCGTGTGAATAAAAGGACTATTAGCATTTATATGGGACTTGAAATTTACAGTATTTCCTTCTTTTGAAATAGGCTGTTTCTTCTGTTTTGTGTTTCAGTTGTTTAGTGTTCTAACGGGTATACTGCAGTGTGGTGCTTGGCACTCGCTTGAAAGTCAACAAGGGCTGGGACTGTTTCTCACACTTGGTAAATAGGTAGTTTTGCACTTGGCTAAAAACATCTGGATGATTTGGGCACTGACTTGTAGCAGTGTTTGCTCTGCTGTGTCTTCCCGAATTGCTGTTCACGTGCAAAGGCACGTGGTGACGCGTTATCTGACAGCCTGGACGCAGACTGAGACGGGGAGGGGAGAGGCCTTTAGATTCTTTCTCTCCCCACCCTCACTGAGAACAGGAGTCTAGAGGGATGTGGGGTCCCCGCGGCCCCACTTGCTGGTCTTCATGTCCTTGCATAACCCTCTCCCCTGGCCTTGGGTGGGGCCCGTGACTCGCCTTTAACCAGCAGAATATGGCAGAGGCGATGGGATGCCTCGTCCGTGACTACCTTGCAGAGGCTGTAACCTGCGTCCTCTAGGACTCCCTCTCCCTGCGCTTTGACGAGGCAAGTGGCCAAGCTGGGGGGCCCCTGTGACCAGGAACCAAGGGCAGCGTGAGGCTGAGGGTCCCCAGTCTCATGGCTGCAGGGAACAGAATTCTGCCAACGATCACTGCGCTGGGAGGAGAATCCTCCCCGAGTCGAGCCCGTGGGAGGTGCTGAGGCCAGGGCTCAGGGAGCCCTGTCTGCTCGTGTCCCACGGAAACCAGGAGCTGGTACGTGCGTGCTGTTCCAAGCACATTCGTCTGTGGTGAACACAGCAGCAGAGGACCAGTCCTGCCTTTTCACTTCTATGTCCCATGCACTGGTTTTACATGGCAGTAAAGCTTTCAGTGTGGCAGGAACAGACCTGCAACTGACTCTGAGCACCAGGTCGAGCAGGGTGGCTGGCCTCTGTCCCCAGGATCGGGTTTTATAAAGAAGCCTCCCAAGTACCGTGAACTTATAACAAGTGGAAAGGGTGGCTCTGTCCCTAAAGGTGTTGCAAGACCTAGTGACATTAAGAGGCAAAGAGTCAGCATGCAGAGTTTCAAACACCTTGAAAGCAACGTGGTAGGTATGTAGAGAATACGAGAAGCTTGGAAGCTCTCGAGAGTGGGTTTTCCTTACCTACAGCACATCAGAGTGGTGACAGAGTCCATCCAGGCAGCTGGTAAACTGCAATCTGGGTTCTGTTCACACACCTCCTTCATTTTTTTCACTTGTTCGCTCAAGGAGATGACTGTAGGATTGGAAGGCAAGGTGATTATGGGTGGAGTAATTAAGCAAACACGCTACACAGAGAGGAGGTCAAAGAGCGGGCAGTCAGCATGTAGTTCTGACTTTGGAGATGGAGCAGTTATGGATGGAAACAAGATCAGGGATAGGCTGCACTAGTGTCACCTCAGAAGCATCAGCTCAGAAGATGGGAGTGAAGCAAATGCAAGTGAGTTGACCAGAGCAGTGGATGGGCCTCTCGTCTCCATGCTCAGGTCATCTGGTTTCTCCCACCTCAGGGACTTGCTCTCCCCCTTGCCAGCAGCTCTCTTTCCCCAGCCCTTTGCATGGATCATTGCTAGTTCTTTCCATTGCTCACCATGTAGCATAAATGTCACTTGCTCCAAAAGAAGAGTCCCTGTGACCCAACACCTTCCCACATCCATGCTCATTTCTTCTCAAAGCACTCGATTCGTTTCTTCCACATGTTGCGTTTAATAATGATATAGTAACCTCATTCATTTATTCATATTTATTGAGTAATGTATCTGTATCAAGCCTAGTTCTAAGCATGGAATAGAGTATAAGACAGGCAGACAGAGTCCTTGATTTCATAGAGCTTAGAATAGTAGGGGTCACTTAAATACAGTGAATGGGTCAAGCCGTTCTTTCTGGTAGTGAGAAGCACTGTAAAGGAAATAAAAACAGAGCCAGGTGATTGAGAGTGAGCCTGCCATTCAGTGGTGAAGAAAAAGGCATCTCAGGTGGGGGGAGCAGCCAGTGCCAAGGCCCTGAGGTTGGATGGGGGTGTTTGGGGCCCAAGAAAAGAAGTGGTGGAGGGCGGCACCCAAGAGGGTGAGCCATGCAAGGCGAGAACAGAGAAGGATGGTACCCATTATAGATTTTGATCCAAGTGCAGTGTGGAGCTATTGGAGGTTTTTAAGCAGGGGTGGAGTGAATTTTTCAAAACTTCACTCTGCTGCAAGTTATTTTATGACCTGGGATGCCCACTTGACCGTGGACCCATGAATGAATGAATGAAGGAAGGAAGGAAGGAAGGCTGGCCAGAACTCAAACAGTTGTGCCTCTGCCTTTGGCATCCTGGTGGCTCTGCTTTGATTTGGGATTTGGGGCTTTTAGTTTAGATTCTGCGTCTGCTATGTTTGACATGCCTCTAAATACAACACTCTTAATGCCAAATTTCCCTCACCTTGGAAATTCTGGGTCTTTCCATCTGGGAACACATTGCATGGTTTTTATTGATTTTCTTGAAATATTTCTTTAGGCATTTTTAATTAGAATGAAATCAGAATGCATAAATAAGTTGCTTGCAAGGATGCTTAGGCTGGCCAGGCTGCAGCTGCCCCCGCTGTTCAGCTGTGTGCACACGATGTCTCCGAAAAGTCCAACATGCCCGTCTGTCTGGCCAGGGCAGGCCACCATGGCCGTGTCATTTCTCAGCCTCAAAGTGAACTGCATTCACCTTGTCAATATCCAGTTACTGCTTCTGTTAAATAATGCAATCACTTTCATTAATTCTCAATCCATCTATGCAGGAGAAAATTTCATCTGAACAGCCATATGGTTGACTTTTAATGAATGCAAAATACCTGCATTTCATATGAAATGTTCTAGATGGGCACACAAATTAGGCATCATGATTTCCTGTTAAATACCAAACCCAGATAAAAATGCCCTCCTCAGAGACCATTACTCTGTGGTCGTATATTTAAAAAAGGGAACGGTTTGCAGAGGAGGCACCCAGCAGCTATGCATACTTAATGACTTGTTCCAGGGAGTAGATTAAGCCTGGAACTGTCGAGATATTAAACTTAGCAGAGCGGATCCTGAGCTTTAAGGAGAGAAATTTCTGAGAGAGAGAGAGGGAGTTCATTCTTTCATAGTAAAATAAAGTGAACTCTGACAATATGATTTAGCAAAGACTCTAAAACTTAACATGTTGGAATGGCTGTGTATCAAAAGTTATTTTTCCATTCTATTACCCTTAATGAATAGCTTAGATGACCAAATATATTCACTGAGCTATGGCTCGGTGCGTTTTTTATAAGGAAAAGAAAAGTGCCATTGGTTTTGCTGTAATTTTATTTATGATGGCATTGCACGATCCATGTCATGTATATGTAAGTGTGTGTATCTACACATGGAATATACTTGTTTGCTTACACATGTACTTGGGAGTATTTTTAACTGTAAGTCTTCTGTTGAGTTAGAATAGCTTCAATAATAAAGAATGTTGTATTTTTTAAATCCTAAAGAAATAGAAAGTACACAAAATCCTTTATTGGAAATTCACTGAAGAGAGACATGTTATCAAATTAGTATCCAAAAAGCCCAGGTAGTGATGCACAGTGATCAATCTGTCTCCAATTACTCGCTAATCCATGAAAAAGGCTCAAACGATTCAGCCCGTGGTCTTGAAAGAAGGAAATGTCTCCCCTTCCATGGTTTCAAGCAGAGTTTGAACCTTCACAGCTCTTATTTTCAGCTGAAGCGGGACACACCTCAAGCAGCCTTCTGACTCTGTGTCCGTCTGCCCTCGTGCGCTGGGGTCCCCTGGCTGCCGGGGGGACGTTGGCCTCGGCCCCCTCTGCATGCCGATCGCCCGATGACTTCCACCTGTCCCTTTACAATCCCACATCCTGCTCCCGTACCCTGTACCCTCAGCCCAGAACGGGGAATGCGGGGCCTCTCCACACAAGGGGGACACTGAGGCCCCCGGTGAGCTCTTGCCCTGGCCTGGGTTCATGCGTCCACGTTGGATCTGAAGCTTTTCCGACCCCCCATCATGGAGCAGGCGTCCTCGCAGCCGGCTCTCGTCCACCTGTCTCACCCCGTCTCAAACTGTTTCGCAAACAGCTGTTTTCCTCTTGCTGTGCCCTCTGGAATGCTCTAACTCATGTAAACGAACAAAATCTGGTAATGTGCGTATCCTTGTAAGCTCTCCGCTGACTGCACACACTCATTCATTCCACAGTTGTCGAGTCCCCTCCCGAGAGGCCCTGTCCTGGTGACGGGTGCAGGGCCTGCTCAGACCACGTGGCGAGGCCCCGGGGATGACGGCTTTGCATTCTAGCCAGGGCAGGTGCAGGCGAGGAACTCACTAGCGTGCCCCATCACGCAGGGCTGTTCTGCGGTGGAGGGTGGGCGCGTGCCAGGCCGGCTCGGGGCCCCGGACCCGCTTCCACAGCACTCCGGCCACCGCATGGAGCACCTTAGATGAAACAGAACTTTCCCCCAAAAGGCAGGCTCTCGGGAGGATGGCCAAGCTGTTTTCATTTTTCTCCACCTAGCATGGTGCCTGCTAATCAGCTTCCTGAAAACGTATTCAGCAATTCATTCAACAAATATTTGCAGAACTCTGGTTTTGTGGCTGCCTCATTGTGGACACGGGAGAGCAAGTGGTGACGTGAGCAGCAAGGGTCCCTCCCTCCCGGAGTTATCAGGTCGTGTCCGAGCAGAGGAGACCCCATGATGGGGATGACCACCAGGCATCAGGGCTGTGAAGAGAAGGAGCAGTGGGATGGGCGGACCGTGCTTCCCAGGCCTTCGCGAGGTTAGGGGTCACCGGGAGGGCCCAGGCCCAGACTTTCTGATGCAGCAGGTGAGTGCGAGGCCTGAGAAGGTGCATTTCTAACCAGCTGCTGCTCGTGTGCACAGGGCTCCCAGAAGACCTGGGGCCAAAAGCTGAGCCATCCACAGCGAGAGGAGGGGGAAGAGTGGGCCAGGCCGAGGGCAGCAAGAGCAAGGTGCCCATGGCCAAGTACACCCTGGTAATGGTCAAGAGCGCAGTGAACGCAGGAGCCCATGAGTTTGGGGTGCGGCGAGTGAGGAAAAAGGATGGATGGGGCAGGGCTTCAGTCCGATGGGGCCGGCTCACCTGGGACCAGGTAAGCTGTGGAAAGGAGCTTAGGTATTATCCCCAAGGCACTGGAGAGTGTTGGGATGTTTTAGGCACATGTGTGACATCATCTGGTGCATTCGTTTACTACCGTCATTTGTCACATGGTTCCACAAACTTGTTAGCTCGAAACAACCCAAGTTTACCTGAGGGTTCTGAAGGTCAGCATCGTGTCAGCAGAGCTGTGTTCTTTCTGGAGGCTCCAGGGCACTCTGTATCCTGGACCGTCCCAGCTGCTGGAGGCTGCCCACATTCCTTGGCTTGTGTTCTCTCCGTCTATCCTCAAAGCCAGCGATGGTGGTTGAGCCCCTCTTGTGCAGCTCTCTCTCTGTTTCTCTCGTCCACTTCTAAGGCCCTTCACGATGACGTTGGGCCCAACATCCAGGATAATCTCCTCATTTAAAGGTCATCTGATTAGCACGCAATTCCGTCTGCAACCTTAATTCCTCTTGGTGATGGAGCCTCACTTAGCCACGTTTTCTGGGGAGCAGGGCATGGGCATCTTTGGAGGGGGGCGGTGTTCTGCTGACCACATCGGAGTATGTTTGAAACAAACATGGTGGGTAGAGGGTGGCAGGGGCCAGAATGGAATTCAGGAGCCCGATGGCAAGGCTGTTGCATTGGTCCACGTGTGAAGTGGCAGGGGCGTGGGCAGAGAGAGAGGAAGAAGCATGGTGGATGGGAGGCAAGTGGGAGAGAGCTGATGGCATGGATGTGGGAGAAGAAGGCGGCCATGTAGGATGGCTCCTAATGTTTTGGTTTGCATGAAAGAATGGATGGTGATGGTGTTTACTAAAAAGAGGAGGAAGAGAGTGTCAAGAGTGGGGCCATGATGGTTCAGTCTAACTCACTGATGATACACTAGCCTTAGAGAGGAGTCATTTCTCTGTAGTTTTAGATAAGAGATGAGCTTGGGCTGCTAGTGCCTTAAGGAATCTGTCACTCTGTGGCTTGGTACACACTGACTTTATGAGGCATTAGAAATCTGCATCAATTCTGGATTGTTCCACAAAGGAAAAAAAAAAACGATTTTTGGAGACCATGCTTAAAAGGCAGCGTGGACTTCTGGGATGAGGACAGACAGATGTGAACTTGAATCCCAGTGGGGTGCTTAGGAGATGGTGTGTCTGAAGAAGTTGCCAGCTTCCCTGGGTCCCTCTCTTTCTTTATCTGTAAAGTGCGCCTAAGAAATCGGCTTTGCAAGGTTGTTGGAAAGATTGGACATGCTGCATGTAAATACCTGAGGGTTTATTCCTGTGTTCTTTCTGTCTCGATTGAGTTATAATGGGATGAAAATCATTTGTTCTTCCAGGAGCACTTCGAAGCAACAACCGTTTCAGTGGCTATTGAATTACTGACTCAATTAATATGGCCACGTGGAAAGGCCCTTCAGAGCAGTCAAAAATTGTGAAAATGAAAGTTTATTTTTTAATTTCAGCATCTTTAAAAAACATTCTCATTGTTCACCCTTCTGGATGGGCCAGCAGGTATATATAAGAGCTTTTCTTACTGAATACTAGAGAATTTCTGTAAAAGTTAGGCACCCTCTTAGAGAGGGAGAAAACATTGAAAGAGTCAAACAGTACATTTTCTGAACGATTTACTCACCCCACCCCCAGTTAATGTTTTCCTTGTCAGGGTGTACATTCCCATCCGGCACACACAAGAAGTCAGAGCCGCATTCATCTGTCTGCTGTTTCAGATGGTCAGCGTGGCTGAGCGGACACCAGGTCCGATCGGGGTTGGAAACACAGCTCTGCCTTCTACCTGCCCAAGCATGACAGTCTTTCTGGAGGCATTTGGAATCCATTTTTGGATTTGTATTCATGACACCCATGATCTGAAATGGCCATCTGAATCCCACCCCCCCCACCTGCTTCTCTTTGGGACAAATCAGTGGAGTCAATTGCTTCTGGTTCAAGATCTCATTCCAGGTGCCAAGTGTGGCCTGGATGCCAAATCCTGTTCCATCCTCGTGAGTTGCAGGACACTGGACGTAAGGGGACCCCATCCCCAGGCAACAAGCCAGCAGTGCAGAGTGTGTCTCAGGGACAGAATCACCTGCACAGGCTCCCGCGTTCCACACCAGGAGGAGAGAGAGCCAGACCTGGGGGCTGGGGGTGCTCAGCCAGGGGCTGCTCCAACACGGGGGGATCTGTGCAAGGGTTCAAAATCCTACTCATTGTGTTTTGCCAAAGACTTTCAAACTCTTTTATTTGCCTTGTGTTTATAAATGCATAAGAAAAGGTTGAGATAGTGGCTTTTATTTTTAAATATAATTTCACATTTTTATAAAGGTAGTACATGCGCCCATGTTTTTCTGAAAAGTAGAAACAATATAGACAGATGCAAAAGAGAAATTAGGGTTTCCTTTATTCCCCCACTTCTATCCCCATTCTCCAAAGGTAGTATTTTAGCAGTTTCTTAAGTATTCTTATAGAAATATTTATACATTTACCACAACATCACTTATAGAATATTTCAGTATGGTATTTATAAATGTTCTCTATGATATATGTGCATTTCAGAAGCCTGATTTAGGTGAATACCTCCCGTTCTAAATGTTCTCCTTTTTCCATTTTAAATTATGAAATATTTCATACATACAAAAGTGCTAGGCACACATTTCAAAGACTAATGAATGGGCGCCTGGGAGTTCTCCAGCCTTCTCCAGGATGCGACATGACCAACATGTAAGGGCCATGGAATCCCTCCCCAGTTGCATTTCCCTCCTTCCCACCTATCCAAAATTTTATATTTGTTCTCCTTTTGCTTTTGTGTATAAATCATCACATAATGTATGTATCCCCAAACAATCAATGTTCCCATAGACTTGAATTTTTTGGCAGAAGGTTTGTGAAATTAATCTAGATTGATGCACATTGGTGTAATTAATTCATTTTTGCCAGTCTAGATACGAAAGAAAGGCAGAAGGCTGGGACGGCCCCAGAGTTCTTTCATTTGTGTGATCGAATGGAGACAGCATTTATCGAGAAGAGGAAACAGGGGTAGGTCAGGAGAGATCAGGAATTCAGATCGGGATATTTTCAAATGGAAACGCCCATTTATAACCCACAACCAGAGCTGCTGGCCCGGAAATCACGGTTAACTCAGGATCCCACCCCTCTCACCACCCCCACCCCCAGCCTAGTCCACCTTCTTATCTGGTTGCTGCAGCAGCCCCCAGCTGAGCCCCCTGCCTCCACCTCGGCTTTGCAGGGCCCTCCACGGGTGCTCAGCTCACAGAGAGCAGGAGCCGGGGTCCTGTCTGGGGAGTGCACAGACTTTCCCACCGCTGCCCCACCCCTCTGCTCTCCAGCCCCCGTCAGGCCAGACACACTCTTGCCCCAGACAGCGTCATGCCCGCTCCTTTGCTTGCTTCTGGTCTCCTCTGAAGTACGACCTTCTCACTGAGGCCTGTGTGTCCACCCTGTTTAAAACTGCGTCCTCCTACCCTCTCCCAGAATCCCCCGTAGCCTTTCCATGATAAATTTTCAATAACGTGCATCTTCTAATATATTATATAACTTAGTCGTTTACTGTTAATTGTTTGCCCAACATGAGAATGAAAACTCCTACGAGACTATTAGTGGGGGTTGTTTGTTTTATTCTTTGATAGCTCTCTAGACTCCAGAAGAGTTTCTGGTGCACAATAGATACCAAATCGGTATGTGTCGAAAGAACAAACGAATGGATCAAAGTGAAAATGCTGAGTAGAGCTTTGGATGTAATGGGGACACCCATTATATGGGTTTGGGGTAGAGTCTCAGCGTGAAGATGAAGCACTTGGGTGGTGCTGGAAGTGGGGAGCCTGGGTGAGATCGCTCGGGATGAGCCTGGGGGAGAACGCAGTGGCCGAGAGGGCGTGGTCGGCAGGTAGGAGGGGATCCAGGTGAATGTGGTGTCACGGACGTCAGTGGGGAAGTGCTTCCAGGATGCAGAGTGCCGCACTGGCCGGTGCAAGGGGGTTCATGAATTGGTCCCCAGCTTTGGTGCTGAGAAGGGCGCTGGTGAGCCCGGCCAGAGCAGGTGCCGTGGGGTGGGGGTGGTAACGCCAGCGATGGAGAGGCTTAAGGGAGACCGGGAGGAGCAAAATGAAGACAGCAAGTTCGGGCATCTCTTTGGAGGCGAGAAATGGGATGGTTGCTGGAGAGGGAAGGTGCCCAAGCGAGAATTTTTAAGATGGGAGCAGTTGTGGAGCATTTGTTTGCTGATGGGAAGGAGCCTGTAGGAAGGGGGAGGCTGATGGCACTGGGAAGGAAGACGGCAGCTGCCGCAGTGATGCTGCTGAACCGTGAGGGGGGCTGGGGTCCAGAGGACCCGCAGAGATGGCCGTGGTGGGGACCTGGGTGCCGACAGACACGTGTGTACAGGTGCATGGAGAGTGATCTGCTGCTGAGGATGTGCGTTTCTCTTCTGATCCCTGCATGTTTCCCAGACTGTTAGCCGGGAGCAAAGGTGGGGAAGGAGGGTCGGGCACTTGGGGAGAGACCAGCAGGTGCGGAGTGGGAGAGAAAACGGATCTGCGGGATGGCTGAGCCACAACAGGGCCCTGCGAGGTGTGTGCACTCGAATTTACACGGAGGCTGATGGGGAGATCTGTAGATTTTTCTTCACACTCGGCGGGGCGGGTGCAGGGATGGAGAAGGCAGAGCTCGTCTTCAGCAGGGTTGGAGCATTGCAAGGACCGAAGGTGCAGGTGCCAGAGGGCCGGGGAGTTGCGCGGCCAGCAAGGGAGTGATTTGGCTGTGCCAGGAGGGAAATGGAGCTGGTGGGGAAGGGGAGGGACCCAGGACAGAACCGATGGAGTTTAGGTCTCTGCGATGGTGAAGAATCATGGAGTTGGGCTAAAAATGAAACGACCTGGGAGTTAGGAGGTGGAGGTTGGAGTGAGGCAGGCTCATACTAACTTTAGGAAAATGGTGCAGATTTTGGCAAAACAGAATCTGGAACAGGACCAAGAGGGTGAGAGCTGAGAGAGGGAGGAGAACAAGATTATTGAAGACACGGGATCAAAGAAGTGAGAATCCAGGATGTTCTAAAGATCATCGACAGAAATGTTGGGATGCTCGAACGTGTTGAGGGGAAGGGGGACTGGTGGCTGCTGGGCCTTCTCTTCCACGGGACTTGGGGCTTTGGTGGAAGGAGGAGTCATTGAGTGCCCTGGTTTCTAAAGGGCAGCAGGAGCGAGGGTTACAGGGACAATAGCAATATCACAATGATTAGAATATTGATTAAAACACTGCTCTTGCACTGTCCCGCGTCATTCCAATGCATTGATCTCATGTGCTCTTCAGACAACCCCATGTGGAAGGCACCCTCATGAAGGACATTTTACAGATGACGAGACCATGGCACAGACAGGTTAAGTAACTTGCCCAAGGTCACAGGGAGAATCAGACATGGAAGTGGGCCCCCCACCCCAGGCGGTGCCCTGTGGCCTGGCGTCTCTCCCAAAGCCCAGCTGCCTGGCTGGGTTTTGCACCCTGTGCGAGACGAGGGCCAGGCCGGGGCTGTTTGTTCATGAACGAGCACCGGCCGTGCTGCTGGGGCCACTGAAGGAGCTCTGTCCCCTGCCCAGACCTCAGCGTGGGCCGGGATCTCCAGCCTCAGAGCCAGCTGTGTTGGGAGGAACAGGGTCTGGACTTGATGTGCACGTGTCTTGCTATTTTGTTTTCCCTCCGACATTTTAGTATAAAAAATTGCAGCATATGGCAACGCGGAAAGACTGTTACAGCGAATACCTGAACACACCACCTGGACTCTCCATTTAGACTTGATTGTTCTTGCGTTAGCACATGCTCATCCAGCTCTCCCCCCCTCTCCAAGCATTGACCTATCCAGGCATTTTATGCATCTCAGTGTAAGTTGCAGACATTAGTGTACTTTCCCCAAATACTCCAATGTATGGATCATTAATAAGAGTTCAATATTTGTTTAGATTAATTTTTCTTTTGAGGAAATATTTAGATACAATTAAATGACAAAATGTTCAGTGTACCATTCCATGACTCTGTGAAATGCACACACCTGGGTAACCAAACACTCATCATTGGGGAGAGTTTCCTTCTGCCCCTTCCCCATCAATTCCTACCCGCCCCCCTGCACCCCCGAAGCAACCGCTTTCTTATTGTTTTCCACCATGGACTACTTTTGCTTCTATAAGTAAATGGAACTACACAGTATGTGTTCTTTGGTGTGGGTTTCTTTCTCTCGGAATAATGGGGTTGAGGTTCGCCCAGGCTGCATGTGAGACTCGTCACTGTATGAACAGAGCACCTTTGCTGTTTCTTTCTCCTGCTGATTGACAATTTTTTTTTTCCCTTTTTGGGGGCTATTGTGAATAAAGCTACGTGAACAATCATGTATAAATGTTTTGTGGACATGTGTTCTTATTTTCTTGGGCAAATACCTAGGACTGGAATTGCTGGGCCACTGGGTAGGTGCATGTTCAGCTTTGTAAGAAACTCCTGCGAACGTCGCACGAGCTTTCCAGCTGCTCCACACACTTCCCAACATTTGATGATGTTGGTCTTTCCAACTTAGTCATTTTGATGGGGTCTGTTCCTTTCTCATTGGGTTTTAAGTAGAATTTTTTCCCCCAGAATCAACATTTAAGGCTATAAATTTCCTTCAAGCATACATCACTGGTAGGTTGTATTTTTATTTTCATTTAGTTAGAAATATTTTCTAGTTTGTTTTTTGCCTGACCCCTGGATTAATTAGAAGTGTCTTGTTTAATTTCCAAATAATTGGGGCTTTCTTGGACATCTTATTGTTATTGATTTGTGATTTACTTACTCTGAAGTCAGGGAACCTCCTCGGTAGGATTTCAATACTTTTAGATTTATTGATACTTGTGGTCTGTGTTGGTGAATTTACTGTGATCACTAGAAAAGAATGTGTATTCTGCTTTTGTTAGGTACAGCTTTCTGTCAGGTCCAAGTGGCTGACAATGCTGTATTGTTTGTTTGTTTGTGATAGTTTTTCAATCCCAAACTGTACTGCGAGGCCCTCCAGGGGTGCTGCAGTGAATTCACAGGAACCCCCTGGCTTATGTAAGCACAGCACCATTATTGGACTCTCTGCAAACTATTATTATTGGTACAACATTTGCACATCCTCCAAATGTTGGCACACCCTATTACATAATGTCAGCAAACCAGACTCATTAATGCACCAAGAACCTCATCAGAAAAAAAAAATGTTTAAATACTAGAAACCCAAATAGCTTGTGGTGATAAATATGTTTTCCAAAATGCTAATGCTAATTCCAAATACCCAGATCTGATCAGCAATAGTTCATCTCTTAGCCATTTTTTCAAGTAAGAATCATGTTCCATGAAAAAACACAAGTCCAGCCCACAACTCAAACAATGCACAATTGTTTTCTCTTGAGACGCCATCATGCTGTTGCATAACAGACGTGCTTTATGAGTATTTACCATTTTATTGCACAGAATATTAAAAAGATGTTTTGGGGTATAATGACATTAATCAGTTTAATAGTTGATAAATTTCACTGCTTTATCAAAAAAAATTTTAAGGGAAGCTGGTGTGTTAGTTAGGGTTCTCTAGGGAAACAGAATCAATGAGAGGTGTCTCTGACTATTAAATTTGTAAAAGTGACTCATGCAACTGTGGGTATGCACGAGTCCAGATTCTGTAGAGCAGTCAGCAAACTGTCAACTCCAGGGAAGATGTCCGATGAACTCCTCAGGAAACGAACCGGCAACTTTGATGAACTCCTCAGGAAACGCTTCACTGGGCAGCCGAAGAAGAAGTGAGGGTCCTCTATCCTTCTTGCTTACAAGTCTTCAACTGATTAATTGGATTAAATCCAGCCAATTGCATTCTCTCATTGTGGAAGACACGCCCTTCATTGAGTCATCAGTCACAGCCGCAGTCAATTGACTGATGATTTAATAAACCAGCCCGTTGGTTTATTAACCAGCCTCAAACGTCCTCATAGCTATTGTTAGGCCAGTGTTTGCTTGACCAGACAGCTGGGTACTATCACCTGGCCAAGTTGACACATGAACCTAACCATCACAGCTGGCTTTTGTGCAGTTGTCTGACTGTGGGTGTGTGGCGGTGCACACAACGACTCCTCCATGGTTGGGTGCCCCTGTCTTGACCACGCCAAGGCCAGGGTAGTTCTCCCTGCCGTGACCTTTGCCTCATCAGCACAAATGTTAATACAGAGAAAAAAGGCAATGAAAGTTTTTCCCTTTCAGACCATCTTGTGGTCTCCCCTCTGGTGTGGGTCTGTGGACCATAAATTGAGGACCGGTGAATTAAGAGATTATTTCGATCATCTGGTCTCCAGAAATGAGCCCCGGACAGCACTTTCATATAATATTTCTAGCATCTTGAACCCTGATCTGCCCCGATTTCCTCTGAGCTGGTCACTAAGTGGAGTTTTGAAAGTGATCTTTACATAGCTTGATGCAGCTAGTGGGAGGGAACCAAGCTCGTTAGGAAGACCACATCTATTTGAACACAGAGAACAATCTGCGCTTTTAAGTATGCAAACATTCTTAAATGCTAGACAATTGGCAGCAAGTGAGAAAGCAATTTGCAGCAAGCTGAAGGGGAGCGGGTGCATTTGTACACAGCTTGGAGTAGTAGTTGCCTGTGCATTCCCAGTCCCAACACTCCATGGAGCTCAACACTTGGAAAACCTTGGGTAGGTCCGAGTCCATTAGAGTTAAGTTGCCCCAGCTCTGCTCCTCAACCTGGCTCCTCAACCCCGGCTCCCATTGAGTAGAAAAAGTCCGGATGTGAAAAGCTTTGCTCTGGGGAGCTACAGAAAGCAGAGCGGTGAAGGGGTAAGATCCCCGGGGTTAGAGTCAAGGAATTGTAGATTCTAATCTTGGCATTGCTGTTTAGGAATTGTGCATCCTTGGGCAGATATTTCTCCTCTCAGAGCCTGAGCTGCTTCCTCTGTGAAATGGAGATATAAAGATTCGCCTTGAACATTTGTGAAGTTAAAAATGGCAAAGTGTGCCAAGTATCCAGCACACTATCTGATTCATATTAAGCATTCAAGAAGTGGCTCTTGCTGATCTTAATATTCACACGGCTGTCCGCAAGCAGCCTGGGCACTGGCCCCAGACGTCCGAGTTTGACTCACAGCCCCTTTATGTACTGAGTGTGTGACTTCAGAGCAGTTATTTGACTCATCTGAGCCTCACTTTACTTATCTGTAAAATGGGGGTGATGTTATCTGCCACATGGGGTCATTGTCGGGGTTGAAGTGGTAATATTTGTATTTACTTAGAGCAGGGCTGGCCCACAGCAAGTGCCATGCAATTGTTGGCTATTTTTATTAGTAGTTTTATGAACTGCCTCTCCCCATCATCTGTAGGGGACTGTCACCCATTGCCCCCAGCTCTCCCAGTTATAGCACTGAAAGTCCCATGTCCCAGGAAACCCCTGAGTCCCAGGAAACAATGACATTACCCCAGAGCCATGAGCCTCCACTGGTCAGTATTCCACCAGCGCTGGTGATTGCTGCCCTGTTTCACTATGGAAATGCGTGCAAGAAAGCCAGTGCACTTTCTACATGCACCCCTCTCTCACGCTGACACGGAGTTTCTCTTCTGTCTTTGGCATTTTCCAGGGAACTTGTAATTTGGGGTAAGCAGAAGAGAAATATTTCTACATGGAAGAAACATTTTAGTGTGAAAACCCTTTGGTGTCCCAATTTCTGTTCTACTCCGGAAGCACCAACTTTTGGAGGAGGCCAAACAGCTGTTAGTTTCACTCTTGCAAACCAATCATTTCTAAATAGAGCGATACCAAAATCTTAATTTTCCACTCAATGGTGAAAGCAGTTGCATTATTCAGAATTATTCATCAGCACTTGGTAATTCACATTCTAGAGCAACCTCGGACTGCTTTAATGTATATATTACAGGTGAGATTTATAGTGGGAATTACAGTATGGCAACTCATTCTTTAAAATGGTGCTTAAATCACACAAGTTTAAAATACTAATTATGTAAAATATATTCTAAATTTTTAATTTCTACCTTTGTTTAACAATACTCTCATTTCTAACTTCAGAAATGGGATAGCTATATCCCCAGGAACACTCGCTCTGAATCCATTCATAATGGAGAAACCTAGCGTTTTTACAATGTCGCTTTCTCCCCAAAGCCCCCATTTAAAAAAAAAAAAAAAAAAGAACAATGATCATCTATGATCATCTAAAAGTAACAATCATTGCAAGATAATGAAGCATGAAATTCCGTTCTGAGACAAAATCCATCTCAAAGAAGTGCTTGAGAAGCCTTTGATGGCCATGAAATAACTATTTAAGTTAAAAGATAAGATTTAAGAAATATTTCTGCTAATGATGTAGCTTGGAACAAAAAACATTATCATCATTCAGTTCCTCAAATGTACCCATCAACGGAGAACCTCTGGGAGAATTTGCAGCCACTTCCATTTTCTAGCCGTTTAAGAAAGCCTGATTGACTTCTCAGAACCGAGGAAAATTCCCAGTGTTTCCTGGCTGGAGTCTGCCTGGAGGCCAAGAGTGGAAGGAGGTGCCATTTACAGCCCTTGGATCTTGGATCCAGAGAATCGCTCTCTCCTGACACCCTGAGGACAAGGCTTTGTTTTAGGGTAGCTCGGAATTGCCACGGCAGCTCCATGCTGGTCTGGCTCTCTTGTCCCTCAGAAAAAGGGGGGATGGCACATCTAAGGGGGGCCCATCTCTGAATCATGTTTATCCAAGTATGATTCCCCCAACAGCACTTCTGCAGGCTGAGGGCTTATGATGGGACAACTAGGCTCGCACATGCCACTCTTCAGGGATCTTCTTGCTTAGCAGAAAATTTGACTCTTCCAGAGGGTTTGGTCCTTCTGGGGGGCAGGGAATGGAGCCCCCCTTTTTGGTAGTAAAGAGGAATCTGAACCAAGGCATTCAACCACTCACCATGACTCTCCCGCTCACCTGTCCTGTGTCATAGGGGTTAGGAAAGGCCTCTGTAGCGTGGGACACCAGGCTCTGCTCTCCCGGGCTCCGTGGTGGACAACTCGTGGAATCCTCCTGTTTCCTCAATGTCAAGTGGGAAGGGGAACAGTCACTTCCTTTGGCCGTCCCTAATTCCCTAGCCTTCCTATAGTGGGACCTTATTACCCTCTGGGCAACCACTTCCCTCCCTCCCAAACATTCTCAGTCCCTCTCTGTGGGAGGAGACCATCCTGCTCCTGCTCCCAGAGGGGGATGTGATGTGGGCTAAGCCAGGGCAGCCCTGCCCCAGCCACTGCGACTGTTTCAGGGATGAGCCCAGGACCCTCTCAGGGCCAGGGAGACACAACGAGAATCTGCAGGGGTGTCTGAGCGGGGAAGGCAGGCATCCCTGTTGGGCTTGCACCTAAGAGGACTTGAAGGTGAGGAGTGGGTGCGATATTTGAGAAATGAAGACCCATGTTCGCACAAAAACTGTACATAGATGTTTATAGCAGCTTTGTTTGTAATCAGTAAAAGCTGGAAACAATCCAGATGTCCTTTGATGCGGGAATCCATACCATGGCACATCCATGCCACGAAAGACTACTCAGCAAACGAAAGGCATGAAATACTCACACATGCCACCAACTGGGTGAATCTCCAGATAATCATGCTGCGTGAACAAAGACAATCTCGAAAGGTTACATGCTGTATGACTGCATCTGTAGAACATCCTTGTAATAGCAGAGTTATGGAAAGGGAGAACAGATTAGTGGTGTCCAGGGGTTAGGGAGGAGGTTTGGGACCTGAGGAGGTGGGTGTGGCCACAAAGGGCACCGTGAAGGATCCTTGTGGTTTTGGAAACATTTCGTACTTGACTGTACAATGTCAGTATCCTGGTTGGATCTTGTTCTCTGGCTCTACAAGCTGTTACCACTGGGGGGATGGCTAAGGGGTCTACGAGCTCTCCCCGCACTATTTCTTACAATTACATGTGACTCTACAAGGGTCACAAAATAAAAAGCTTAATTAAAAAAATGATTGCCATGGATGCCAATTGATGTGCTACCAGCACAGTCCAACTTTAATTCTCCATCAGTTTCTTATTGGAGAAGCGGGTTGCAAGATTTAGCAAATACAAATTCAGTAATATTGCACGAGACAGACTGATACTAAAAAAACCACCTGTTGATTTTATGAAATTCACGTTTTACCGGACAGCCCTATGGAGAACCATGTAGGGGGAAAGTGCTCTGTACTCAGCACCCCACCCCCACCCCGAGCATGTTGACTTAACCTCTGTGTGCCTCGGTTTCCTCATCTGACAGATGGTATAATGACAAAGCTTCTCTCATGGAGCAGTCACTGGGATTATATGAGTCAGCACAAGCTGGTGCCCAGGAGACGAGTGATGACACATCTTTCACCTAAGTAAGGTGGCTGACAGTTCTGGAGCACCACGTGGGCCAGGCCCATGGACTTTTCCAGTTGCTCCCCAGCAGCCCTGTGTTATGATGACTGTCGTGCCTCATCATATAGGATATGAAACTATGGCTTGGGGAGGCTTGGTGACTTGTGGGAAGCTGAGGACCTGCCAGTCTGGGCACAGAGCCACCCTCCTGAGTGCACGCCATACCTTCTGTGAGTGCACAGGTAGGAACCCCCTGGTCCCCAGAGCCAACCCTCAATTTGGCTCAGCTGAGGGTCCAGCCCCTCCTGGAGAAGCAGCAGGCCCGTGCTGTCATGGAGGGAGAGGATTCCCAGGGGTGCCCAGTCTTGGGAGACCGCCATGCGGGGATGATGCATGCATGGTCCGAGCCCGTCACCATCGCTAGCGGGAGACCCCGGTGCCCAAGCACCCTGGTGGACGAGGGTGAGGCTTGGCTGCCGCCATGTCACGGGCCTTCACGTGGAAGTCAGAGGAGAGGGACATGCGCAGGTGGGGAGGAACAATGGTTGTGGTCGTGGAATAAGAACTAATTTGATTAAAAATGTTTACTTTATACCCTCCCTGTCCTCATACATCCCTCACTTTTTATTCATTCCTGTCTGTGGGTTCTTTGACTTTCTGCCTTTTATTATTCTCATTAATGGACAGAACTGCCCTGTTGGTTTCCAATGGAAGCATCCCAAGGCCAGACACCAAAGCTTGTGCACCTTTGCATCTTCCGCTCCACGGAGCCGAGAGCTGGGCACAGGGCTGGTTCTCAGTAACTAGTTGCTGGCTGGATGTGTAAATGAAGTTGTACCCAGACAGAGCCCAGGAGGAGGAGCCTGCTCCTCTGTATTTCATCTGTAACAGGTCTTTTGGGTGTGAAGACCATCTTTACAATGCCCCTCGAGTCCTGTTCTAGAACTTTCTGCCCCTCTGGGTTCCCCTGTGTGGTTGTCCTTTCATGGCATCTTGGGCTCCCTGATGTCATGAGCTTCAAAATAAAGGAAAGCCTCGCACATGGCCATATCGCTGTTCCCTGTAGCTCTGAGGACCCACATCCAAAGGGAAGGCTGTTCTACATCGCTCTCTGGCTGCTGACCCAGCATTTTGTTTGATTAAGTCCTTCTATGTTCTCTTCTTTGGCCAATTTTATTCCTCTCTCCCGGCCCTAGTCTGATCTTCACATTTTACTGTCACTTCTTCCCATTCACAGTATGCCATTTTCCAGTCAGCCTTTCTTGTCGGATTATGATGACATCTGAGCCTTTTAAAAGAAAGACTTGTGCACGGGAAATTCACAGCAGCCACTGTTTCTGGCACCACAGCTGGGAATGCTGACCCTGATTTTTCTTTCTCTCCTTCTTTCTTTTTTTTCAAAATTTTTTTCAGGAGTAGCTGATTCAGGTTAATCAGTTAGCATCTGGCACTTTCTGCTGACTCTAGGAACAGTTTTGTATTTTCAGGCTTAGATTGGAGGAGGGGGAGAGAAAGGAAGACAAGATAAGTGAAAGAGGAACAAGGGAAGGAGGAGAAAACTGCTTTATTTTATTACTGTGGTAGTTGAAGCCATTTCTTAATATCCACAACTGTGCTTAGTTCTACTCGCTGACAGTGATCCCACGCTGTGTCCACAGCTGCACACGTGGGAAGCCCCTGAGATGGTCCACGGAGATTCCCCCCTCACTGTGTCTCAGCCTTCCCTTGGGTGTGGCTGGATTTGGTGACTGGCCCTAGTGAATAAAAAATGGCAAACAGGACGGACTCTGTCTCCCGAGAGGAGGCTGCAAAAAAGACTGACTTCCTTCTTGCTCATCATCTCCAGCTCTCGGGCTTCTCTGTCAGCCCCTCTCTCTTTCTCATCGCCGGCTGACCTGTCTGGGGAACCCTCGGCAGCTCATGGAGGTGGCCATGTGGTGGGGAACGGACGTGGGTGCACCTGAGGTGGAGCCCACTGAGACTGGCCAACAGACATGTGCGGGAGCTGGGAAGTGGATTCTCCGCCCCAGTCGAGCTTTGTGATGACGGCCCCCAAGCTCGACTACAACGTCCTGGAAGACCTATTTCAAGACCACCCAGCTAAAGCTGCCTTCAGATACCTGAGCCATGGACACTGTGAGATAATAAATGCTTGTTGTTTGGGGCCATTGCATTTTGGTGTAATTTGTTATGCAGCAATAGATAATTAATACACTCTGCAGCCTGCTTCTCCCATCCCGTGAAATGCTCCACCCGACTCCAGTTGCCCAAGCCATATGCGCGGCCATCTGTTTGAGTTCCCGGCTGCTAAAACAAACCCCACGCAGTGGGTTGCCTTAAACAACAGGAATTTATTGGCTCGCAGTTTTGAGGCTAGGAGAAATCCAAAATTAAGGCATCAGCAAGGCGATCTCTCCCGAAGACTATGGTGTTCTGGGGCTGGCTCTGGGCCATCCTTGGGACCCCTTGGCTTTTCTCTCACGTGTTGCTCACATGGCAGCATCTTCTGTGTTCTTTTCCTAGTTCTGTTGACTTCCAGCCTCATGCTTCTCCCAATGGCGTTTTCCGTCTGACTTTCACTCTTCCTCTAAAGGACGCCAGTAATGCAGAATGAAGTCCACCCTGACTCCGTGGGGCCTCACCTCACCTTAAGGAACATCTTGGAGGAGCTCGTGTTTACAGTGGGTCCATCACCAGGATGCAGAATATCACCAATTACATGCCCGGACTGCGTCCAAAGTTCAATCTGCTGCACTGTCCCCGACTCCTGTCTTCCTTCTGGCCCATATATTCATCTATATAATTCTATCACTGTGAGAAGTTTATATCAATGGAATCATCCGGTATGTGACCATTAGAGATTGGCTTTAAATCAGGGCATGTCTTTGGGACCCGTCCAAGTCATCACATGTATCAGTCGTTCGTTCCTTTTTATCGATGGGTCATATTCCATGGAATGGACGTGCCACAGTTAGTTTAACTGTTCACCTGTTGAAGAACCCATACCTCATCAGACACTAAGTCTGGTTGACTCTATTCTTTAATTTTTGGCAAATCTGCCCAGGGCTTCACTCCCAGCTGCTTCACGCTCCCTTCCCCCTGCAGTGCGGCAGCCCCTACCCGGCCTGCTGCTAGAGGTTCTGGATGCACAGATTTTATCTGATGGCCGCAGCATTTTCCAGGAAACAAATTGAGAAGAAAACACTTGTTTGTAAATAAATAACGAGTATTTTGAAAACTTAAAATCTGATTAAAGTGACATAGTTTCAGGCTAAATATTATGATGCAATGTCAGTTGTGGTAACCCTAGCTCCCTGTCCCTGCCCTGCATCCTCCAGTCAGGTCTCCCCCCAGCAACTAGAGAGATTTCCCTAAAATACGCCTGATTGTGTCATTCCTCTGCTTATCCCCCCCTCTCCCTCCTCATACTACTCCACTGTCCCCAGGATGATGCAGTACAGCTGTTTAACGCAGTGAACTGGGGTCCTGTGATGGAGCTTCCGCTTGCTTGGAGTTGGCCTCATCTCCCACCACTCCTCTACCCTCCCATCCAGACGTGGGCTGACTCACACTGATGATTGTCTGTGCCTTTCTCACCTCACAACCTTTCAATCAAGCCATTCACCCTGGCTGGCCCTGTCTGTACCTTTCTCTGTGAACTCCTATTTATCCCTCATGTGTTAAGTCAGGCATCACCTCCTCTGGGAAGCCTTCCCTGCTTGTGTACCCCCAGGGTTAGGTGATTCTCTGTGGACTCTCCCAGCAGCCCATGAATATCCTACTATAGCCCCACTTATCACGCAATTGTGGTTCTTACTATTTAAACTAGTTAACACTCAGAGCAAGCACTTAGTAATTTCCAACTACCATTACAACTACTACTGCAATTACAACTCATGATCTGTCCTCTCCACCAGCCAGGGGGCTTTCTTGCTCATTGCAGTAACCCCAGCCCCCGGGCAGAACCTGCTGCATAGCAAGTATTTGATGTGTATTTGTGGCATGAAAAACCACACTTCCTATTCTGTTTGGAATTATTCATGAGAACAGTTCATCAGCTCACCAGAACATAAGTCTAAGCCGGCAGAGTCACAGGCAAAGCTGAGCCCGTCCATTGCTGAGTTTTCTCGCTTGGCCGTTTTGAGACAGACTTGTGGTGAGTCTGTTTCACTTGCTTCTTCCTCTGCCAGAAAGGTGCTCTGAGGAGGAATCAGAAGGGGTCCCTGCATCTCTCTGGCTGTACTTGGGTCACGTGCCCACCTCCGGAGCAATGACAGTGGCCTGAGGAAAGTGAGGCTCGGACTGGCTTGGACCCCCCAGCGTTGGGACACAGGTGTGTGGGAAAGCCTGCTGGGGCAGGAGGGTGGAGACCCGGTGTTCCTCCCCAGAATTAACCCTGGGTGCTTCCCAGAGCAGATGACAGGATCAGAGGCCATCACCTGTGTAAAGCAACCAAAGGGGAGACTGGTGTGGCCTTCTCGTTTCCCCCAAGCACTCTCTCTCCTGGAGAAGGTAATGAGAATCTTGTTTCTTTCTGGGCGTAATTGGAAGTGTCCATGGATTGCTCTAAGGAGTAGGTTAGTGTCAGTCCCCAGGTGATAAAGGAATTGCTTGAGCGAGAGAAGAAATGATAAGCAGCCAGCTTCACATCTTGTTGGTAATGGATTTTCAAACCTTTCAAATCTGAGAAACCCCAGTTCTTCTCGAAGCCAAACTTACAGCAGATAGAGCCGACACCAAATCCATTTCTAGGAATACTGGGCCTTTTCCTCTCTGGACGCTCCAGGATCTGGGAGATGGAGGCTCCACCTTGCGTGCCCACAGCTGCACGCAGACAGCTGCCCTCTGCACACATTTCTCCCAAACATCTTGTGAAACAAATCTCCATAGATTGTGAGCAAACATCCTCAAGTCAAATCTTGATTCAGCCCAGGGTGGTCTGGGGTTGGTCTGGTGGGCTCGTGGGTGAGGAAGGGGTTTGTCATTGAGGCCGAGAGCCTGAAGGTCCCTGGGTGGTGAGGAGGTTTGCAGAGTTCAAGGACCCAGCCAAGTTACGCTGCTCCAGCCCCTGGAAAAAGCTTCTCTGGGGCAGGGAAACCGTGAGTCCCCGAAATGGATTAGGTGGGAGGGAAGAGAGCACAGAGATGGCACTGCCTGTCTAGGGAAGAGAGCACAGAGATGGCACTGCCTGTCTTCAAATGCTCAGCGTGATGGTCTATGTCCCATGTGCATTTTGTGGAATATTAACTCACTCGACAGAGGAGCAGAGCATGTGTTGTTCAAGCTTAAGCGGTCCAGACTGCAGGGAACTGGTCCTAGAGAGGGGGTGAGGATTTTAGTTCTAAGATCTGGAATGAAGAATGCACCTTTTAAGGTGGGTTTGCAAAGCATCCAGCACAGTGAGCACACGGCTTCTCTCTAGCGTGGCTGGGAGCTACTATTTTGGTGGATTTCTCTCATTATTACTAAATTTTGTTACTAATAGGATCAGAGTTATCATACAGTTATCATACATGTCAGCTGTATCCTTGTTCTGTGTAGCCTTAAAAAAAATTTAAAAAAAAGCATCTTTTCTAAATTGTGTGTGAGGGATAAAAAAGTGGTGCCCCCATTGAAGCGGAATTTTGCTTAAGATGAATCTCTGTGTAGCTCCACAACCCACTCGGGTGGTCGGAATCATCTTCCTTCCTGACCTTAAGTTCCTCAGGCTTCTTGGGGTCGGCCTGGAAGCTCAGTTCAGAAGCCAACGGCCCCATGTGATGCTCCTTCTTCACTAGCTTAGTGACGTTCCCGGCACATTGCAAAATGGTTTGGGAAAGTGTCTGTTAAGGGGTGCCACCAGGAAACAATAGAACCTGGCTTTCATTCTTCCAGTTTGGTGTTACTAGAGTGGCCAAAATGGACCCCCAAAAAGGGGTGTGTGTGTGTGTGTGTGTGTGTGTGTGTGTGTGTGTGTGTGTGTGTTCATATCCACATGTAATTATGTAACAAACATGTGAAGGAGGACGCAAAAATAATAACTACCGCCAGTTGAGGGTTCCCCATGGGTCCGGCACTTTTCCGAGTACTCTGGGGCAAGTGTGTTTATTCCACTGTCCTCACAAACAATCCCATGGCAGAGGGATGGTTGTCACCTCCATTTACTGGGGAGGAAACTGGTGGAGTTTTATCAGCTGGACAGTGTCATGCGGTTAGTGAGTGGACGTGAGGCCCCAGGGTTTGTGGTACTGTTTATTGGGACATGACACAGCCAGAAAAGCCCAGGTATCTTCAGCAGACAGCTCAGTGGCTTTCAGACACCGAACACACCCACAAAACCACACCCTTATCAAGATGCACAATGGCCCTGGGGACCCCCAGCCTCTACCTCTGCTCAGGGCACCCCTCTCCTGACCTTTAAAGCACAGATTAATTGTGCCTGTTTTTGAACATTCCCCAGTGGAATCCCGCGGTCAGCGAAGCATGTGAGGTTTTGTATCTTCCTTCTCTGCTCAACATTGTGTGTGAGATTCAAACAATCATTTCTTGTCGTAGTCGTTAGGTGTTCTCGTTACGATGCAGTACTGAATTGTGCAGATATCCTCCTGTTGACGGACTTTGGGATTTTTTCCAGTTTGTGGCTATGTCAAACAGTGCTGCTATGAAGCATCTTTTATATGAATTTTGGTAAATGTAACCCTGCCTTTCTGTTGGCCACACACCCAGGAGAGGACTCACTTGGTCACTGATAAATGTATGTAGCTTTGGAAGATCCTGCCAGACAGTTTTCCTAAGCAGTTGTACCTGCATCCCAATCAGCAGGGTGTGAGTTTAAGTGGATCCATACTGTACTGGGGTGAATGGTGCCCCCCTAATTCACGTCAACCTGGAACTGTGAGTAGGCCCTATTGGAAATAGGGTCTTTGTTGATGTGATCAAGTTAAGAAGAGGCTATACTGAATTGGGGGGGGGGCCTTAAACCCAGTGACTGGTGTTGTTATAAAGAGAGCAAGAGGTGGTGATAGGAGATGAGGGAGGAGGCTCATGTGAAGGAGGAGGCAGGGACGGGAGTGACGCATCTATGAGCCGAGAGATGCCAAGGGTTAGGAGAAGGGCAGGGAACAGTCTCCCCTAAAGCTTCCAGAAGGAACCAGCTCTGCTGACACCTAGAGCTGGGATTTTTGGCCTCCTGAACTACAAGAGAATAAGTCCTGTTCTTTTAAGCTGCCCTGATTGTGGCAATTTATTATGGTGGCCCTAAGACACTAATACACAACCCTTAGCAATACTTGGAATTGCCTGTCTTTTCATGTCAGCTCACCAGAGGGATTGAATTGTTTTAATATGCGTTTCTTGGATGACTGTCAAAGACAAGCACTTTCCATATTTTCATTGGTCATTTGGACATCTGTGAGACGTTATTTGAGCCTTTTTATGTTGAGTTGCCTGCCTTTTGATTTGTAAAAGTCTTTATTTGCGGTCGGGGTTACTGCTTCTAGGGGGAGTGGCGGCCGGTAGCCGAGCCCTCAGCTCTCGGGGCTGCTTAAAGGGTACCGGCGGCGGGGGCTCTTTCCCGGAGGCGAGGGCGAGGCGGAGGACGTTGGCCAGGGTCCTCGGCGAGAGGCGTGCAAGGAGGGCGGCGATAAGGACAAAAACACTCTTCATCCAGTAGGGGTATGCGCCAAAGAGATTTATTCAGGGGTGATTACAGGTTATATAGGCTGGTAAGAGGGGCAGGGCTGGAAAGGAGGTGAAGTAGCCTAAAATGGCAATATTGAAGGGAGAGGGGCTAGGATTGGTTCTGAGAGGATTCAGGAGCCGTTGCAGCGGGCGGGGGTTGTTCTGGCCACGGTGCATGCGCGCTGGCGGTGGCAGGAGTGGCCTTGGCACCCGGGAGCGAGTGGGTAAGATAAGGAAGTGGGGAAAGGGCAGTTGGGAGAAAGGCGGTTTCCTCCGGCAAGCCTCCCCTGCCAGTGGCATTTTGGGTGAGGAAAAGGGAGCTGCCTTGACCTCGCTCCTCAGGCTCGGGGGGGGCTGCAGAGGGCACTCACGCCCGTACCTACTACCCTCCCCAGGGGGTGATCAGGTCCCCTGGCCCAGGCCTGGCAAGCCGAGGTACAAGCTCAGTCCCCGCAATTCCCCTTTCTTTTCTAATTAGAGGAAGAGGCTTTACCGGAGAGGTCCGCTAAGGGTGAGGGAATGGGGAGGTCAGGGAAGGGAAAAAGGGGTTGACGGTGGCTCAGCGAGGCTGTAGCTCAGTGTTGGTGTGGTGCCCGGGCGCTTGACAATGGCTCCGCTGCAGCAGGCTGGGAGAAGGTGAGGGGTTTAAAGTTCAGGGGTTTAAAGTTCAGGGGTTTAAAGTTCAGGGGTTCAGAGAAGCTGGAACTCGAGGTGAGAGCGATGTTCAGGTGATTGAGAAGGGCCTCGCGGTCGGCGGGTTGACCGGTGGCGTTGAGGTCGCGGAGGGTTGGCTGTCATCTTGGAGTGGGGGGCGTCAGAGGTGGCGAGTCGCTGATACTGGATTTGCACGAACGAGGAAAAAAGGGCATCTGTTTGTTTTCTTACAAGCTGGACAATTTTGCGGATGATGCAGGGTCCTAAGATGAGAGCTAGAATAATTATTAATAGGGGGCCAAGAAAAGGAAGGATGTATGGGAGGATGGGAGTGAAAAAACTGGACCAATAACTGGTGGCTTCACGATCTCTTTTACGCTTTTCCAGTCCCTCTCGGACCCTTCTCAGGCTGTCCTCGACGAGACCTGTGGAATTGGCATAAACACAGCACTCTTCTCCTAGGGCGGCGCAGAGGCCTCCTTCTTTGAGGAGGAGAAGGTCAAGACCTCGGCGGTTTTGAAGCACTACCTCAGAGAGGGAATTGACAGAATTTTTTAGATGGTAAATAGCGTTTTGTAAGTGACGAATGTCCTCGTCAGCAGCCGCCCTGAGGTGAGTTAGGGCGGAGCCTTGACTGGCTAGTGCAGCGATTCCGGTGCCAGCGCCGGCAAGACCTAGGAGGGAGGCAATTGTAAGGACGGTGATGGGCTCTCGCTTTTGCAGAAGGGCAGGAGCTGCAGTTCTTTCCAGACGGAGGAAGAAGTCTTCTTCGCTGTGGTATAAGACCCTAGGGATAAGGACAATTAGGAGGCAAGTTTCTTTGTATTCACTGATGATATTCGTGCTGAGACAGGGGGTAAGTCCTGTAGAGGAGCAGAGCCATTGGGAGGAGTTATGAGGAATGAGAAATTTTGCCGAGCTGCTGGGAGATGAGTAGCTGGCACAGGCAGTGAGGTCGGGAGAGTTACTGGAGCGAGGGCGGACGCACTTTCCTGTATAGGAGACTGAATGAAAGGTTAGGGGGACGGCAGAGGTATTCCAACTGCATTCCGAGGGGCTGTCTTCTGTGCTTTCTGAAAAGGAGAGGTTGGAGGCAACGGGCTCGTACAGTGAGGAAGAGGTGGAGAGGCAGAGCCAGCAGGAAGAGGTAAAATTGGGGTTGGAGGAGTTTACTGAGGCAAAGGCGGCTTGGATGAGGCTGAGGAGGGGAGAGGAATAACGAGAAGGGGGCAGAGGAAGCTGGGGTGGTGGGGTTTGAGATGTAGTTGAAGTGCGTTTAGTTGAAACTAAGGTGCGGCTGGAGAGCTGTGGAAAAAGGGGGTTAATGACTTTATTGGGACTAATGTTAAAGGGCTTTTTTATAACAGTATCTTTTTTTGGTTGGTTTAAAGCCTCCTTTCTTATGATTATAAGGGTTCCCCGATCGAACCCCGATAGCCAAATTCGGAAGCCCCAAGTTTTACCTAGGAGCCAAGACGTATCGGCAGGGTTTTGTATGGTGAGCATTAATCTTTTAGGGCAAAGGTACCTGTTGAGATAGTGATAGCCTGAATTTTGGCAAGTATACGGGATTACTGCGAGGTTTAGAAATTTGTCAGGGACAGAAGGTTTCCAGCCAGTGGCTAAAGTTTCACACCCCCAGTACGGGCAGTAATAGTCCTTTGGGGATTTACAATATGATTTTCCAGGATTTGAAGCTGGACACATATAATAATCCTGAACATAATAATCTTGAATTTTTAGGCTGCCTGGATAACCAGGAGGTTTTGGATTAGGAGGGATAAACAGATCAATGGCATAAAAGACGAAGGAGGGAGATCCCGCTGTGGTGTTGGAAAAAATTACTGTGGAGTCTTTCCAACGCGCAAGAGTCCACTTCCAAGGCTGGTGGGATCGCCCTGGGTAGAAGAGGCAAGAGCTAACATGACCATTAGAAGGGAGGTTATGCTTGGGTGAGGGTTGAGAGGGTGTATGACATTGGTTTTTGCCTGTTTATAGAGGCGTATAATTTTTCTAATTTCTCGCCGCTGCTGCGCTCTGCTCGGACTGGGGTCCAGGCCCAGGTATACTGTTGTCATCTGGTGCACCATGCTGCGGAGACGACGGCGTTCCCGTCTCGTTGGACGCGTGGTTGCTGGTGGCGGGCCGGATTGCCCTTCCTGGGATCCATATTGGTTGTGCTGCATCATCTGGAAAAACACAAGCAAACCCGCGCCCCTGGGCGAGAAGTGGGGAGGGACCTTTCCAGGTATTATTCTCCGGGTCCTTCCAGTAAACCATCGGGGCCTGGGTGGGCCTATACGAGGGCCCCCAATGTTTATGTAGGGGCGAAAGCCCTTCCTTATTGAATGTGAGTAGATTAAGGTGAATAAGGGCTGCTATAACAAGGTCCCCTGGAGTCGCCTGGGGGAGCATTGCCCTTTCTTTTTCAATTTGTGTTTTTAAGCGGCGATGGACTGCTTCCACAATGGCTTGCCCCTGTGGATTATAGGGGATGCCGAAATGATGGGTGATGTTATATAACTGAAGAAAAGCCGCAAAAGAGGCACTGCGATAGGCAGGCCCATTGTCCGTTTTTAGGTCCCAGGGGACTCCCATGAAGAGAATTCCCTGTCTCAGGGCCTTGATACAGTGTTTGGCCGTTTCCCCGGCGAGGGGGACTGCATAGCACATGGCTGAAAAGGTGTCAATCATTACATGCACATACTTGAGGCGCCCAAAGGACGGAACATGAGTTACATCCATTTGCCATCTAGAATTAGGTTTTAAGCCTCGTGGGTTGACTCCTTGAGGTTGTAAGGGGCCTAGTGGCGCAAAGGGCGCACAAGTTGCACAATTGCGGACAAGATGTTTACAGGTATCTAAGGGGAGGCCAAATAAATGATGTAACGACGTAGCCGAAAAGTGAAACCTGGAATGCAATAACTTGGCCTGGTTAACAGTATCCCCCGGAGGGGCTGCCGTGTGGGTTAGCATAGCTTGGGTATGTTGAGTTGAGACTGCTTGGTCTACTATACTATTGCCATTAGCCAGGGGCCCCGGAAGGCCTGAGTGACTACGAATGTGGCTAATGAACCAAGGATCCTGTCGATGTTCCAGGATGCTTCTGAGGTTAGAAAGTGCTTTATCAATGGCCGAGTTTCCGGGGAAAAAGGTGGAAAACGCGAGGACTCGGCAGACCTGATACGTGTAGAGGCTGTCTGTGAAAATGTTTACTGGGTGGTTACAGTGGGCGTTCAGTGCGTAAGACACTGCCAGAATTTCCCCCACTTGGACTGAATGAAGGTTGACATAACTAAATAGGCGGGGTTCTGGATGGTCCTGTGGATAAGAGAGGAAGGCGAAACGGGTTTTGGAGGCGTCAGTAAAAACGGTGTTGGCACCCGGGATGGGTGCAGAGGAGGGGAAAGGATGGAAGGGGCTGCGGAAGGGAAGCTTGGCGAGTCCCTGTAACAGCCGATGGCTGGGATAATGACAGCTGAATTCCCCCTGAAATCCTTCTAAAAGGATTTGCATGTCCGGGTTGTCACGTATAAGCAGGCGGGTTTGGCCTGTGTCTAGGGGCCAAACAATTTTTTTCTGGCGGCTCTCCGAATACATGAACGGCCAAGGTAACTAGATCTGAAGCCAGGCTGATCCAGAGCCGCACTGTAGGGCAAATTTTCCTAAGTCGACTTTTAGCGGGATGCGCCCAAAGTAGAGGGCCTTCCTGCCACAGGCAGCCCATAGGTGTGCCGGGCGTAGGGAGGATGAGTGCTATAAGATTGCCTTCCTTGGTGTTGAATCTGTTGAGACAGCAGGAAACGAGTGCCTTGTTAATTGCGGCAATGGCTTCCTTTGCCTCTTGGGTAAGCTTAATGCGCCGGGAGATTGCTAGCGGCGGGGTTTCAGGGACACTCAACAGCGTAAAGAGTGGTTGTAGCTGTGCTGTGGTGATCGGCAACGCAGAGCGGAGCCAATTGATCTGACCGCAGAGCTGTTGAAGCTCAGTGATAGTGACCCGGTCCGGTATGTCCAGCTGAGGAGCGGACGGAGCAATGGTTTTATCAATACTAAATCCTAAGAAGGCTAATGGTGGCACAATTTGAACTTTATCGGGTTGAATCGTAAGGCCGAGGTCAGCTAAATTAGTGGTGAGGTCTTTAAGGAGTAGAGGAAGTGCCTCGGCGTCCTCAGAGGCCACCAGGATGTCATCCATGTAATGGATGAGCATGGCCCGCTTTCGCAGGGGGGCCACTGCGTGATTAACATACATTTGGCAGATGGCCGGACTGTTACGCATCCCTTGAGGGAGGACTTTCCATTGATACCTGCTAGCCGCGCCCGCGTGATTGGGGACAGGAACTGTAAAGGCGAAGCGCGGGCGGTCTTGCTCATGTAGCGGAATGGAAAAGAAACAGTCTTTGATGTCAATAGTGGCTACATGATAATGGGCCGGGATAGCCACCGGATGGGGGAGGCCAGGCTGCGGGGAACCCATGGGAAGAATATGCTTATTGATTTCCCGCAGATCATTGAGGAGCCTAAATTTCCCTGTGGCCTTTTTATGAATAACAAACACTGGCGAATTATAAGGACTAGTAGAAGGCTCTATGTGGCCAGCGTCCAATTGTTCTTGTACGAGGGCTTGGAGTACTACCAATTTATGCGTGGGAAGGGGCCACTGCTCCACCCATATAGGTTCCTCAGTATCCCACTGCAGAGGAACGGGCGTTGGAGGTGTTTAAACGAGCAGTGGCGCACATTATTGGGGGGCTGCGCGGTAAGCACTGCCCCAAAAGCGGCAAGGATATCACGGCCCCATAAAATTTGGTCTATGGTGTGCAGAAATAACGGGCGGAAGGTGCCTGAGTGGCCCTCTTCATCTTCCCACTTAATGGGTCTCATGGCTTGAAGAGAAGTAGAGGTACCGGTGGCTCCCACTACCGAGGGACCATCAAGAACCATGCACATGGTGGCATACTGAGCGGGCATGCAAGAGATTTCTGCCCCTGAATCGAGCGTGCCTGTGTACCATTGCCCTTCTATTCTTAACTTACGAGTAGGTTTTTCTGGAGTGATGGGGACTGTCCAGAGAAGCGTTTTATTGTTGGAGCATTGGTTAGTTTTATTGGAACCGGCCGGCATGCTGCCTCTTAGGGGCGGGGCTGAGGCTTGCCCCGCTTGGAGTTTAAAGCTTGCCCAGTGCTTTGGTGTTGACTACCGCCAGGGCACCAGGGATAGCAGAATTTTTTTAAATCTTTCTCGTTAAGGTCTCTGTGGCTGTTTTTGCAATCGCGCGCCCAGTGATAACCACGTTGGCAACGCGGACATGGAGTGGAAGGGGGGCGCCCATTGCGCTGCATGTGAGGCGGGCGTTTGACCTCCGCATTGGGGCACTCTCGGGCAAATGACCGCTCTGCCCGCACTTAAAGCAACCGGTGGTGGCGGCTAAGGCAGCAGTGACAGCACCAGAGACAGCTTGGGCTAGGGACGCAGCAGCTGGGTCAAAGGCGCTGCAGGCGAGAACCCAGTCATTAAGTGTTTTTTTCCCGCAAGGGGAGAATGGCTTGCTTACAGGGGGGGTTAGCCCTTCTAGAATGAGTTCACGGGTGAGAGCTAGCTGGGCTTGAGGGTTGGTTACTTTTCTAGCACAGGCTTCTTCAACCCTGGAAACAAAGGTGGCGAAAGGTTCGTTTGGCTCCTGGAGGAGCTTGGTAAAGTTGTCAGGTCGACGGGCAGAGCAGTTGGCAAACGCGCGTAAGGCGATGCCTCTGAGGACAGTCCAGAAGGCAGCAGGGGCATTAATATAAGCAGACGCATTTAGAAACGCTCCAGTGCCCAAATAGGCTTCGGGGGGGATGATAGACTCCAATGGCTGCATCTTGCTCACTTTGCTTAGCTGCTTCTGCCTGGAAGTGAGCACGCCAGTCAACAAACTGACCGGGGTTAAAAATTGAACGGGCAAGCGAGGCCCAGTCTTGGGGGATGCAATAGTTTCATGGCGAGATCCTGTAGTATTTGGGAGCATATGGGCTACCTAACCCGTCCTCCTTGACGGCCTTGCGAAGCTGCTTGATAGTATCTAAGTCAATGGGATACCAGTCATGCGGCCTCTGTGGGGTGGGGGCAAGGTTAAGAGGAAAACAGCGAAAAGCACGAGAGAAAGGAGGACACGCTTGCAGAGGACTTGGCGCGGGAGTGGGGGTAGGGGGAGCGTTGCCCAAGGGTGCCTTGAGGTGCTGAAGGCAGCCAGGGGTTGTTAGTCGGCAGGGTGAAGGAGCGGGCGGCAGCTGCCGGTTAGCGGCTCCGAGGGGGAGCTCGCCGGAGGGAGAGGCGGGGAGTGGGAGGCCCCAAGCGTCGCAAGATGGCGGCGCGGTAGGCGTGGCTAAGACACAAGATGGTGGATCAGCCCCGCCCTGTGAAAGGGTGGGGCCCAAGGCATAAGATGGTGGACTAGCTCCGCCCTGTGAAAGGGCGGGGGTAAAGCGCATGCGGTTTCCGGTCCAGCTTAGGGCTGATGTCATCGCCGGAGCATTTCCTCCCCTCGATGGAAGAAGAAGGAGGAAGTTCGCCATCTTGGCGTGGCGCAGTGTTATTTTGCTTTTTGGGAGTCACCTCGAGCGCGTTGTTAATCTGCTCGACTAAGGACTCCGTGTCCGAGTCATGATTTGAATTAGTATCGCTATCTGAGTCTGTTGGCTGGGTTGATAGGGCCTCTTGGATTTAACGGGGCCTCTATCAGGGGGGAGGGAGCCTTGAAGGCAGGAGCGGATGGTTATCAAGGTGGGGAGCAAGCCGGGAGGGAAACGCTTGCTCTCATGTTCCATGGCATTAGTGACTCGATCAATAAGGCGATCATAAGTAACAGGGTCCCAAAGATGACAAGTGGTGAGCCATGGGTTAAAGGGCAGCAGGAGATCCCAGTATATCTGCAGCTGCCGGACAGACACTTTACAGCGATGCGTATCTAGGAGACCCGCTAGAGCACGAACTTGAGGTGCCTGACATGTAGATATACGATTACCCATAGCTGAGGGGAGAGGAGGGGGAGTTGTTCCCGAGCCGGGCCGGCCGGCTGGCGGGGAGGAGAAGGAGGAGTAGTTTACTGAGCAGAGAGAATGAGATAAACTGTGGCTGCAAGGCCAAAGGAGACGGCGAGAGCGGGAAAGCAGTGCCCTTGGCAACGAGAGCAGTCAGGGGGGGCAGTTGCCAAAGAGGCACACGGTGCCAAATGAGGAAATAAAGATACAAAGAACTACAGCAAAGTAATGGAGGGGAAGAGGGAGAGCGTTAGGAGGAACGGGGGTCATAGAAGTGCGCATACAAGAGGACGAAGAGAGCGTGGGGGAAGGGAGGAGTTCCTACTGGATGAAGAGAGCGTGGGGGAAGGGAGGAGCGGCCTCGGAGCAAGGAACCTCCCACGGCTCCGGAAGCGGCGAGGGAGAGGCGGCCCTACCTTGCAGGCGAGGAAACGGGAAGCTGGAGAGGCGTCCGGGCGAGCGAGTGACCTGCCAAACTGTCGTGTGGAGACGTTCCTCACACGGGGCACCAGTTGCGGTCGGGGTTACTGCTTCTTAGGGGGAGTGGCGGCCGGTAGCCGAGCCCTCAGCTCTCGGGGCTGCCTTAAAGGGTACCGGCGGCGGGGGCTCTTTCCGGAGGCGAGGGCGAGGCGGGAGGACGTTGGCCAGGGTCCTCGGCGAGAGGCGTGCAAGGAGGGCGGCGATAAGGACAAAAACACTCTTCATCCAGTAGGGGTATGCGCCAAGGAGATTTATTCAGGGGTGATTACATGTTATATAGGCTGGTAAGAGGGGCAGGGCTGGAAAGGAGGTGAAGTAGCCTAAAATGGCAATATTGAAGGGAGAGGGGCTGGATTGGTTTCTGAGAGGATTCAGGCAGCCGTTGCAGCGGGCGGGGGTTGTTCTGGCCACGGTGCATGCGCGCTGGCGGTGGCAGGAGTGGCCTTGGCACCCGGGAGCGAGTGGGTAAGATAAGGAAGTGGGGAAAGGGCAGTTGGGAGAAAGGCGGTTTCCTCCGGCAAGCCTCGCCCCAGTGGCATTTTGGTTGAGGAAAAGGTGAGCTGCCTTGGACCTCCGCTCCTCAGGCTCGGGGGGGCCTGCAGAGGGCACTCAACGGCCCGTACCGTACTTACCCTCCCCCAGGGGGTGATCAGGTCCCCTGGCCCGAGGCCTGGCAAGGCCCGAGGTACAAGCGCAGTCCCCGCATTTAGTTTTCCTTCATTGTTGGTGCTATTTCTGGCCTGTTTAAGAGAGCTTTGACCACCCCAACGTCCATGCAGACCTTCTCCTTATTTTCTTCTAAAAGCTTAATGATCTTCCCCTTCACAGTTAGCTCTACAATCCGATGGAATAGATTTTTGGGTGTTATATGCAATAGGGGTGCAGATTCAGGTTTTATTTTTCCATATGGATATTCTATTTACCCAGCACCATCAATTGAAAAGGCCATCCCACTGCACTACAGCAGCCCCTTTCTCATAAATTGGGTTCCTGAGCGGGGGTCTGTCTTTGGACAGGTGTCGTGCCTTTCACCACCAGAAAGCATCGCTCTAGATGACATAGAGAGAAGGGTCAGTCCTCGGACTCTGCACCCGTCGGCTGCTGCTGATCTGGCTCCTTCTTCCTCGCCAGGTCGCAGCTGAAACGTCCCTCTTCCAGGAAGCCTGAGACCCGGTGTCCCCCGTGCAGTGCATGGTCCTGTCCCCGAGCCGCTTGCTCAGTCGTAGAGTTCTATATTCCATGATCAGGACTATATTCCTGCTTATGTAGATGCTTGCTCTCTGTGTTGACTATATTTCTCTCCCACAACAAGTGGAATTCTTAGTTTGAAAAACAGAATTTGGAAGAATTGCCCTAGTGACTCTGGAGTCCATATAGACATATTTAATATTCACAAAATGGTTTTGACACACCCACCTGCAACATCCTTCCCCAGACATGTATTTGTCATTCTGCAGTCATGGCATTAGGTCTGCACTTCCCAGGGTGTTTTTGGAGCACTAGTGCTTCAAATGGCAGAAGACTTCATTAATAGAAAAGGGGACCTCAATAGACAAATTTGGGAAACACTGGCTTAGAGAAACTGAACACAGTTTTATCCCTTTCTTACAGGATTTCCCAGAGCCACTGCTGTGTCACCCATGCATTGTGAATCCCCCAGAGGGTCACATATCATGAAGCGTCCCCACCCATATAATGGGGAATTTGGCTGCCAGCTGGGTCTGGCCTCTGTCCCGGCTCCGGGGTAGGGTGGCCTCTACATCCCCCGAGCTTCCCGAGTGATGGGAGTGTCTTTGTCACGATGGTGGGTCCTGGGGACACACTGGAGTTGATGCTAAGGAGGTGCCTCAGGGTGGCCCAGCCAGAAAGACAAACCCGGTCATTAGAGGGTTGGGGCTTTGAGCCTGCAGGTCACAACAGCCTGACCTTCGGGGAGGTGAAAAGTCTAGAAATTGGGTTCAACCACGTGGTCAGTGATTCAATCAACCCGCCTACTCTGTTTCCTGGCCGCTAAAACACATGCAGTATAATGTGTAGGCTTAAAATAGGGGAATTGATTGGCTCAGGGTTTGGAGGCTAGGGGAAGTCCAAAATTGAGGCATCACCAGGCAATGCTTTCTCCCTGACGACTGTGGCGTTCTGGGACTGGCTGCTGGAGATCCTTGGTCCTTGGCTGCTCCTTCACGTGGCAACACACGTGGCAGTATCTTCTCATTTGTCTTCTGGAATCTGTTGACTTCTAGATCTTGCCCCTCCCAGTGGCTTCTTTCTCTGTGTCCGGTTTCCTTTGTCTGTAAGGATTTTGGCCGTAGTGGAGTAAAGTCCACCCTCATTCATTTTGGGCACCTTCACTAAAACCATCGTCAAAGGTCTTATATACAAATGTATTCACACCCACAGGACCAGGGGGTGGGACCTAACCATGCCTTCTGCGGGGGACAGAACTCAATTCCCAGCACCTACCTGATGAGACCCCAGTAAAAACCCTGGACCCCGAGGCTCAGGGGAGCTCCCCCGACTAGTAACAGACATCTCTGAGCCAGGAGGGTGACACATCTTGACTCGGCAGGGGGGTGTCGGGGGAGCTTCACAGTTGGGGACCCTCTCAGACCTCAGACCTCTCCCCGTGTGTCTCTCCTTTTGGCTGCTGCTGATCTCTATCCTCTTTGCATTATGGAGTTCTTCGTAATTTTAATCCCAGTTTTTTAATCTTTTCCAAGGTGCTAGAGGGAACAAAGTAAATCCATCTTCTCTATGCTGTCTACAAATAATCTCTGGACTCCCTGCCTTTTCCTCAGCCATCCTTCTGAGCTGAAGACATTCCTAAACCAAAGTGGATCTGATTTCCTCTTGCAAGATGCTGAGAGTTTTCTGATTTTTCTCTGCAACACTCCTAGTCATTTACTTTTTTGTACATAAACACACACACACACACACACATACTTTTCTAATATTTGCAGTGTTACCTATTTAGCAGAGTAATGCCTTCCTAGAATATTCTGCAAATTATTCACACTAAAAACCCTGCAGCTTTTTAAAAAGCTGTATTTCATTTTTTTACCATGTGTCAGACAGAATTAATCAAGGTTCTAATGATTGTTCTGCAGGTGTTATTTCAGCAACAACCAATACCCCCTAAATCATTAAATTTACAGGGAGACTTTTGATTACAGGAGCTGATGACTATTATTTCTAAAATAGAAGAGACTCAGATGACAAAAATCAATGACATGGCCATTGGGTTAGAGCTAAATTTACCGAGTTTTAATTTACTCTACCTTCTCTGTAAATATTCACTGCATAGTCACTTATGAGTCTATACTTGCATACTAATAATTGTTACCATGAAAGGATTTGGGAAGGATTTGAAGGGACTAATCCCCAGAGATGTACTCAACATTTATTGAGGAATTAACAAGGGCAAGGCACGTGCTAGACCTTGGGATTCAGGTGGAGAGGAGCCGCGTGGCCAGCATGGCTCGTGTCCTCAAGGACTTCTCACTTGACAGAAGAGATGGACATTAAACCTGTAATTACCCACATGCAGACTTACTTACAGGATTGATAAGTTATGCAAGTGAATGAAGTGAGGAAACCTGTGCTGGTTTGAATGTATTATATCCCCCAGAAAAAGCCATGTTCTTTGATGCAATCTTGTGGGGCAGACATAATAGTGGGGATTAAGTTGGAATGTTTGGATTAGGTTGTTTGCATGGAGATGCACCCCACCCAACTGTAGATGATAACTGATGGGATATTTCCATGGAGGTGTGGCCCCACCCATTCAGGGTGGGCCTTGATCAGTGGAGCCATATGAACATACTGGCTCAAGGAGATGGAACTCAGTGCAGCTGTGAGTGACGTTTTGAAGAGGAGCAAGCTTGCTAGAGAGGAACGTCCTGGGAGAAAGCCATTTTGAAACCAGAACTTTGGAGCAGACGCCAGCCATGTGCCTTCCCAGCTAACAGAAGTTTTCTGGACACCATTGGCCATCCTCCAGTGAAGGTACCTGATTACTGATGTGTTACCTTGGACACTTTATGGCCTTAAGACTGTAACTGTATAGCCAAATAAACCCCCTTTTTATAAAAGCCAGTCCATCTCTGGTGTTTTGCATTCCGCAGCATTAGCAAACTAGAACAAAACCCTATTGTAGGAAGTGCTCCAAGGAGCCAGCTAACGTGGGTACGGTGCCTTGCTAAGTTGAATTTTTGAAATGTGGGGTATTCCATAAGTAATGGGTCTAAGATGTAGAAAAATAATCTCCCCATTTTTATAGCTCAACTCCAAATCATGTTCCCTCTCCTCAATTTCTAGCAAGTCTTGAATTTTGGGGATGTTAAAAATTTGCACCATTACTAGTACAAATTAGGGGTAGCAAGGAAGATAAGATAGGGCTTCTCTTCATGGAAACCTCCAGAAGTTTGACTCCATTCTGTGAAACTAACATGTCCCTCCAGCTCAGTGGTTCTCAGAGGGAGGAGACAGTAATTTTGCCCCCAGGGGACATTTGACAATATCTGTGACATTTTTGGCACAACTGAGAGGAGGGCAGGTGCCCTGGCCATCTGGTGGGTAGAGGTCAGGGATGCTGTGCAACATCCTACAGTATCTAGGCAGGCCCCGGATGTCTACAACCCTGCCCTTTCCCCCTCCTCTCCTGGACTGGGTGATCCTTGAGGGTGACACCCAGTGACATGGAGATGGCAGGGCAGCACACCATGAGTGGGTGAGATTCTATTCTGCTCCTACCAGATGCTCCCCCTTTGGGAATGAGCAGTGCCTGCCTCCCTGGGCTGGTCTGAGATTCAGCGAGGTCTTCCTAGATCAGGAGAGCTCAATAAACATCGGTCATGATCAGCCCTGGAGGAAGCCCACAGTGTCCAAAGTTGTCTTAATCAGTGCTCATTTTCCTTTAGAAGTCACACAAAAAACGACCTCCCAGCTTGTAAGTGAGAATGTGAAAGGCCTATTGGCTGCCTTCTGGGTGGCCCTGGGATCCAGCTCATCCCCGCCTGCTCGCACAAAGGCAGGGGAGGGAGTAGATGAGCCAGATCCTCTGTTTCCTGGGTGAGACTTGGGACAGGCCTCTGCTCCTGAGTTTACCGCCCCTGCCTGGGGCTGAGATTCTAGACCATTTGCCCCATTTGATGGCCATCCCTAAGCCCTTCCTGACTCCATCTCAGATCCCCAAAGCAGAGAGAGTTATTTAGACCCATGGATGTAAAACTTCCCTGGCTGCTGCATGACTGGAGAAGGGAGAGCGAAGCAGGTGCTGGTTGGGAGGCTGTTGCAGAGAAGACGGGGGAGTCTGTATGGTGACATTGGGACGAATCCCTGAGACATCCGGGAAGCACCTCTGCAGATTTAGTGTTTGACGGATCTGGAGGCCGAGTGAGGAGCTGGTGGGCACGGTCCCCAGGTTGCTTTGGCCCTTGGGTGTATGGTGGAAACATGTACCAGTGTAGAACAGTTTGCTAAGAAAATGCTCTAAAATAGTGCCATTCTAGGGAAAGCACGGGACGCCATGGAACGTCAAGAGGGCACGTGGCCCAGTCTTATCCTGGATGCTTTGTTCTCTAAATGCAGCCCATGCTTTCCCAGTCTCAGATTTTGTGCACCCCATTCCCACTTGGAATCTCTCTCTGTTCTCCTTGCCATCCCCACACGCCAAATCCATACTCTTCCTTCACTGTTCAATTCAGTCGATGTTCTAAGATGTCCAAGAGGCTACCTTCAACCCTCCTGGCCAGGCTAGGAGTAAGAATTCCACATTATTTAAATAGAATCTTGGAATTTGAAAGAAACCCAAAGTCCCCAGTTGCCATGACTTCTTCAAACACTTGAATCTTCAAGGCCTGCACCAGTGAACGTTGGCAGAGCCCTGGCACAGGGGGTGTCTGGTGAAGCCCTTTCTGCCAGGGGCCGCCAGACTCTGCTTCCATACCTGTGGGTGTCAAGACATTGGCTTTTGAGGGGCAAGAAATAACTTGTGGTTAGCTGGTTGGCCCTGAGTGGTCAGCTGGGGTTGGCTACTCCCCGCAAAGGTGCCTTTTCCTACCCCATACATTGGGAGTTGGTTTCTTTTAGTGCAGCAGGACTTGGCTTTCCCTGTGCAGAGCTGATGACTGCTCCCCACCTCAGAGCTGCCCCACAGCTCCTGGGGAAAAAAAAAAATCCCTTTAGGTCCACTATTTGCTTCTAGGGTTTGCTTTGCACACTGTTTCTAGAAAGGGGGAGGAGAGAATAACCATGTACTGTTCTCTCTAGGGTTGCAAACTCTCTGGACCCCTGGGGGCTAACCCAGTGACAGCCTCTACCTCAGCACTACTGCACATTGCCGCCATCATCTGCCCACCCCTGAGTGCCCTTCTTGGGGGGAGACCCTGCCTCTTTGCGGCTCAGGGAGCCTGCCTCTTTGTGGCTGTGTCCCGAGCCCCAAGGAAATTCCCGGCACCTAGTAGGTGCTCAGAAATGTGTGTGGAGCCAGTGTCCTGTGGGTGAGCAGACGCCAAGAGGCCAGAAGAAGCACTTGGGCCCCTGCAGGCACTCGGGTCCCATCTGCAGTGGTGACACTCAGAGGTTTCCCCCACCCGTGAACCCCAATCCCTGAGGGATCACGACTCCTAGCTCTTGCTTCTCTGAGTTGTGTTTCAAGTCTCTGACTTGACGGGAGCAGCAGGGTTGAAGGATGGAGCCAAATGGTGTGGGGCTGGTGGCACACTGCAGAGCCCGGCTGCCTGCCCACCACCCTCTGTGCCTCCATCTCCCCCTCTGGAAAAGGCAGATAGCAGTGCCCGTCTCCTCGGGCTGGTCGGGCACCGGCCCAGTTAACATGTGCGAAGCTCTCAAAATGGCGCCCGCACTTAGATGGCACCATTTACCTGTTAACCGTCCTTTGCTGAGAGCATTGGATTGAAGAGCAAACCAAATTTAGTATTTCTAAAAATTCATCAAGGAAATCCACATGAGAAATAAATCAGAGCTTTATGGGACTTTTTAATGCTTATTCTTTGGTTTATTAGGGGGTTTCTTTGGAATTGTGTATGGGAGGGGACACCCTAGGCTTCTCGGACTTCGAGTCTCTAAGAATCTTAATGCAGCATCAAGGAGCGCGAGGGAAGGAAGGGGGGTCCTGGCGAGGGAGACCAAGGGAGGGCCGGGCAGGTGATGTGAGGATGCAGGTGGGGACGCCTTCCCTGAAGGAGGGGAAGCAATTGACTTGGGCCCCTCCTTTCCTCTCACCCCCATCTTTGCCCTCAGTGATTCAGTTCAAAGGAGACCACAGGAGAGCCATGCTGGCCATACTCTCCCCCAAATACAGGGCTCACTCCCAGAGGCCCAGGGCGGCCGTGGCCTGCGCACCAGAACGCTGCTCGGGAGCTCAGCAGCCTGCCCCAGCCCACATGCTGCTCGTTGTTGGATTTTCTTTGCATCTGGAGTCTGTTCCTTACTAACCAACTGAGTTCTACTCTGGACTTAATTCTGGGTGAAACAAAGCCCTTTGCTGATGGAGATCAAGGGCTTGAATCGTGTCTCCACTGCTCACCGTGTCATTCATTCACTCAGTCAGTCATCAAGTGCTTTTTGAGTGCCTGTTATAGGCACTGAGGATGGAGTCAAGAGCACCGCAGACCTGGTTTCTGCCCTCTACTGGCAAATCAGCCACATTCTGCCCATCGGACAAATAGAAACAACAGAAATTTTTGGTAAGTACCAAGAGGTTTGCAAATAGGCTGCTGCAAAGAAGGGAAGTGATATGTGCACGTTTCATAGCATCACTTAGATTTAGTCTTCTCCCGCTAAGATGGGTGTACTACTACCCGCATTGGATGCTTGTCATGGGGGTGAAAAGAAATCGCTTGTGTAACACCTGCCATGGGGCCTACACAGAGAAAGTTCTCGGTAAGAGTAGAGTGCTATCCCCCAGAGAGAGGCTTTGAAGAGTGTGGAAGTTTCCGATGGCTGTGAAACAAATTACCATGAGACCCAGTGGCTTTAAACAACCAACATTTATTATCTGACAGTGACTGTGGGCCATGAGTGTGGGAGCAGCTGAGCTTGGTGGTTCCAGCTCAGGGTCTCTCACAAGATTGCAGCCAGGATGCTAGCTGGGGCTGCAGCATCCAAGGGCTCCAATGAGGCTGGAGGATCTGCTTCCAAGATGGCACACCCAAGATGGCACACCCACATGGCTGTAGGCAGGAGGCCTTAGCTCCCCCCACGTGAGCACCCCCTGGTGCCTAGTGGCTGGGGTGTCTTATGACATGGCAGCTCCCCATGTGAGCGCCCCCTACTGCCTGGCAGCTGGAGTGTCCGTACAACATGGGAGCTCCCTATGTGAGTGCCCCCTGGTGCCTGGTGGCTGGAGTGCCTTAGGACATGGCAGCTCCCCATGTGAGCGCCCCTGGTGTCTGGTGGCTGGAGTGTCCTTGCAACATAACATGGCAGCTCTCCACATGAGCGCCCCCGGTTCCTTGTGGGTAGAGTGTCCTTACAACATGGCAGCTCCCCACGTGAGCACCCCCTTGTGCCTGGCAGCTGTGGTGTCCGTACAACATGGGAGCTCCCCATGTGAGCACCCCTTGGTGCCTGGTGGCCGGAGTGTCTTACAACATGGCAGCTGGCTTTCCCCAGAGAGTGAGGAGAAAGCCATCGCACCTCCCAAGTCTGAATCTTGGCCCTCACACACCATCGCTTTCGCATTTGCCTTAGTCTACTTGTTAGAAACAAGCCACGAAGCGTCTTCCCCTCCTAAGGGGAGGGGAATTCGTCCCCAGTTTCAAAGGGAGAAGTATCAAAGAACGTATGGACAGAGAAAGAGAATACAGAATCCAAACATGGAGAGTCTTCCTTGCATATCTGTCTCTTGGCCTTTCATGTTCTCTAGACTCTGAGCTCTCGGGATATAAAAAATAGATCCTCCTGTCTGGCTAGCTGTCCAGGGTGGAAATAGAGTTTCCCCGTCTTTTAACATCAGCCGCAGTGGCCCCGAGCTGTGAACTTTCCCTCTACTGACCGTTTGCACAGTGGGACCGTTCAGTCCGGCAGTGAGCATGCACACACACCCTGTACCCGCAGGGGGTAGGCGCTGGAATTTAGACAGCTGCACCCAGGGACTTCAGCTCTGATACGAAGGTGTGTGCTTTAGCCTTTCCGGAGGAGAAAGAGGATTTCTCCATTAAACAAAGAGGTCAGCCCTCCAGAGCATCTGCAAAACCAAAGTCAATCTTGATATTTTGCTGGTCTGTTTAGCCAAGGCTTGTGCGATCTCCCAGCACCCACCAGGAAACGTTATGTTCCTGGAAATGTGCACTAAGTATCCTGCCAACTCCTGTAGATTTTCTGCCTTGACTGCCTCGTCCAGAAGGCCTGGTTTACCCACCAGAGATCCTTGAAAGGACTTCAGGAGCCTCCCGTAATATTCTGCAACATTTTGCATCTATTATATGCAATTTTTTGAGAGAGGCCACAAAACTTTTTATCAGATTCTTTCAGAGTCCCTGATGAATTTCCACTGCCAGCTCTCCTCCCTCCCAAATACATACATGCCAAAAAAATGTTAAATCCCCCAGCCGCTGCCTTTCCTCTTGGCTAATGTAGAGAGCACATTTTTCTCTTCGGATTTCTGGTGCCATCTAGGAAAGGATTGATGCTGGAAGGGAGTTTCAGTAGCTGCGTCTGCAGCCTCTCCACCGCTCCCCCTCCTCGGAATTAAACTGTGAGCACCACGATGGAAAGGGCCCTGCCACCTCCTCCTGGTTGCTGTCATACCTTTCTTAACAGATAGTGGTTCAGCTTGCTGGAGCTTAGTTTTAAGGAGCTGGTTCTAGGCAAGAGTTTCTGCTGCCATATGTTGGTCTCACCCAAAATAGAATTGAGTATTAGCTAAATGGCTATCACTTTATCATGTTCAAAATAAGCAGGATAAACCAGCAGACAGGTGAAAATGGAATTTAGAAAATGAATGCAGTGCTGCTGACTCGGGTCCCTGCTGACTCCCCAGAGCCTTGGCCTCCTCCTCTCTCCCTCCCTTAGAAAAATTTCCTCGGGATTTATCACCTGGTCACCATCGTGCCAACATCCAGGAGTCTAGGTGAACGGGTTGTGCTTGCTGTCTCGGAGCTCCCTGTGTAGAAGGGGAGACATACTTACTCAGCGACCTCCTCAGAGCCCCGGCAGCAGTGCAAGGTGCATCCCAAGCCCACCCTACCTTTGTTCCCAACCCAGCAACCAGAGTGATCCTTTAAAACTGCAGGATGGGCTGGCACTCATCTGTCAAAACCCCCCACCGACTGCCCATTTCCCCCAGAGTTAGAGGCAAACTCATGCCAGCCTCACGCCCCAGCGCCACCCCATTGCCTCCTCATCCTCCTTCCTTGCCTTCCTGCATCTCCCCACTCTGGCTCCTGCCACCTCCGGCGTCCAAGCTCATTCCTTGAGCACATGTGCTTCCAGGGCGTATTCCTGCCTCAGGACTCTGCACTTGCTGTCCTGCTTTCTGGAAGGTTCTCCCGGGTGGCCCCATGGCTGGCTCTCTCTAGCCTGGTGTCACCTCCAAGCCACACCCATGGAAGCCTCCCCTGGCCACTCTTTTGGAGTGGCCCTCCCCACCCTGCCCTCCCCGTCGCCAGTAATATTGTGCTATATTTGCCTTTGCGTGGCTCCAGCCTTGCTGTGTTTTTGTGTGTCTATTACAAGGCTGCCATGCGGGGGGCAGTGGCCCGGTTGGCTTAACCACTTCTGTGTCCTCAGTGCCCAGCAAGGGCCTGGCTCAGAGCCGGTGCTGGTCAGGATCTGTGGAATGAGGGAGAGAAACCAGGTCTTTCTGATTCCAAATCCCTTACCTTCCCACTGTGCCACTCTGCCCCAGCGGGATCCCACACTCCTGCCATTTATCCCCTGCAAACGGGCACGGCCAGGCTAGGACCCCCTCACAGAGAGAAGCCATATGCAGTATGTACTGGAATCAGCACCTAGAGCCTTTAGCAGGGACTCCATAGATAGCTGAGGAATGAATGAATGAATGAATGAATGAAGTTTAACCAGAGCCACGAACTCCAACAAGAGGCAGATCTGAGCTCTTCCCTGAGGTAGAACTGAACAGCCTGGGGGAGCGGGGGCAGTGGAAAGCGGGAGGAAATGTCCCGTCCTTCCTCAGTCCCCGCTCCCTGCCTCGGCCGCCGCTCCCGTCTGTGCCGAACAGGCTGGGGTCCCCGCTCCTGCACATCACCCGCTCTGCCCTCGCGGTGCCCGATCCCTCTAAGGAGCGCTGCCCGGCCCCCCCTTTCCTCCCCGCCTGCTCCTCCCGAAACGGTGAAAGCTTTTCTCAGGGCGGGGGGGTGCTGTTCCCCTCTGGAAACCGAACTCCACTGAGGAGAGGGGGGGCAGGAAGCGTAAGGTCAAGGAGCCCCGTGAAGAAAGAGAGTGGCTGTTGGAGACATTAGGTACTGGTGGAGGGTGAGGTGGAGAGAAGGCTGCTGGGAGCATTTAGGGAAGTGGAAATAGGTTCCTGTGAGCCTGAGAAGAAGCTGCTTCTCATCCCGGAGAGAAGGCTGTGGGCGAGGATCGGGGCTCAGTGTTGGAACCTGCAAGGATAAAAGAAAATAAACTGCATCTACATTAAGTGTATATATATGTGTGTTCACATAATGCTATATATATATATTTGCATAATTTATGCATCATGAATAAATGTACCAAATGAATGGTTTATAGTTGTAGATTTGGGCTACTATTGTTTCACTTAAAGATGTGTACACGAATACACCCAGAAATTCTACTTCTGTTCATGTATCCTAGAGATACTCACATATGTCTGCAAAGGTGGATATTTAAAAATATTGCAGCACGGTTTGCAATAGCCATTCACAAGTCCATCAACAGGAGACGGAGTAAACAATTCAGGCAGGATGCAGTGAAGAGACACATAAATAAATGCAACAGAAGGAGGTAAATATGGAAAGACTGCCAAGACCTTTGTATTTTTAAACAGATGCCAGGGGCACATACGTATGTGAGCGTGTATGCATCTTTTTGTTCTGTTTAAATTTTTACTGTCTCATTTTCATAATATAACAATGTCCAATTTTAATCAATAATTTAAAATTGCTTCCCCGATGGCAAAGACAGTGAGAATGGCCGGATCTTGTGTGAAACCAGGTGAGGGCTCTCAGCAAAGAGTTGAAACGGGAGGTCTTTCAGCTGGGCTTTTCATTGTTGTTGTTTTTGCCTTTTTTTTTTTTTTTTTTTTTCATTGCAAGCAGGATGTGTGCAGGCATTGGAAACAAAGTGCAATGAACTCTCGTGCATCTGCAGCATACTTTGAGGGAAGCAACACTCTCCTGAGAGCCCTCCTGGTGACACCTCAACCTTTCAGTCTAAAAGCAGTTCAGCACCCCCATGTTAATGGCCTGTTCAGACTCGGAGCTTCAACATGGCTCGTTGCCCGCTGGGCCTTTTGTCTGCACTTATTTGAGATATATATATATAAATGCACTTACCATGGATGAAACTCTGTGCTAGGAATAACCCAGAGCCAAGCCGATGTGGCTCTCCCTCAGGAGCTCACCATCCAGTAGAAGAGGCAGATGCGAATCAAAGAACCTCACGAAGCATTAAGTGGCCACTGTGGCGCATGCTGCAAGTAGAGAGCCTCAGGGTGCGGTGACAGTGTGTCTGCGGGCTCCTACATAGGCTGCCTGCACAGGTGTGCAATCAGTGCACACTGGCCAAGGGCTGCAGCAAGAGGGGGCTGAAATCCAGTCCACACTTCCCTAGCTGACCCCTGCTCCCTGGCATAGGGCTGTGTCTACCTGGAGGGGGTGCCTTCTCCCCTCCCCAAGACATGAGCCCTCAAGACAGCACTTGCCCTGGCCCATGCCTTTTCTGATTTGTACACCCAAAAGGGCAGCTGCATTTTAACTTATGCACTATTGCTGATAGGCTAGAGGTGGCCCTGGTTTTAACCTGGTCGGAGATATCAGAGAGAGCCTCCAGGAGGAAGTGACCTGTGAGCCAAGATCCGAAGGATGAAGACGAGCCAGCTAGGTGAGGAGGGGAGAGAAGAGCTCTCAAGCAAAGGCCCAGGGGTGAGAGAGAGCAGAGTAAGTGTGGTGGTTAAGTTCATGTGTCAACTTGGCCAGGTTATGGTGTCCAATTGTTTGGTTAAGAAAGCACTGGCCTGATTGTTACTGGGAGGGTAGTTCTGAGGGTAGTTCTTGGATTGAAGTCACCAGTTCATTGACTGTGTCTGCAATCAACAAAGTAGATTGCCTTCAGCAAGGAAGGAAGTCTCATCCAATCAGATGAATTTCTTAAAGGGAGAACAGACAATTTTTGCAGTCAGGCAGAAGAATTTCTATCTCTACTTCAGCCAGCAAGCTTCTGGGGAATTAATTGAAACCTTCGTTGGAGTTCCCAGTTTGTGGCCTATGGAATTTGAACATGACAATCCCCACAGTTGTGTGAGTCAATTCCTTTAATAAATCTGCCTGCCCATCCATCCATCCATCCACCCATCCATCTCCTATTGGTTCTGTCTGATTCTCTGCAGAACCCTGACTAATATACAAAGTGTGAGGCGGGGTACACAAGGATGCTGCGGAGAACACCCTTGCAGTCATCTTTGCACACAGGTATGAGCATGTCCGTATGATAAGTGGTTAGAACTTGACTTGCTGGGTCAGAGCTTGCACACACAATTCAAGGAAACTACAGCATATATAAGCCACGACTACGGAAGACCTCTCAGTCTTGACCTTTCCGGGTCACAGCCAAGCTACCCTTCCCCACTTGCATAAAAAGCCCAACTCCCTGCTCTTCCTGCATGCCTAACCAACTATTTATTTTCTAAAACACACTAAGCACATGGCCAGTTGGTACCTCTACAAGAAAAAGAGAAACCCCTCGTTTACCCTCAGTTAAGTCGCCACAGGTGTGAGCAACACCTGGTGCAGTGTCCGCCTGGTCTCACTGTGGATTCGAGGAAAATGAACGGGTGTGGTGAGCTGGGTGTCTTCAGGTCACGAGGTGGATCCTGCCAGCAGAAGGACACTCTGAGAGCTGGCGATGAAAGGTCTTTCCGCCAGCCTTTTCCAGGGCCCTAGAGTTCTTCACACATTCCTCCATGGAACTCTGGAAGGAGGAGGGGATGATGGGGTCAGAACCTTTTTTGTCTGCTTGTCCGCAGCAGCTCTTAATTTAGCTCTTCTCCCTGATGGCGTACATATATATGTACCACTGCACAAACAACTTTTCGAAGGTTTAAAAACCACTGATGGAATTCAACTCCCTAACTTTACACAGATGGGAAAACCAAGGCACAGGGAAATTGAAGTTCTCAATGTCACAGGTAGGTAGTGGCAGATCCTGGGCCAGAATCAAAGCCAGGCCCTTGCTCTCTCTGCTACAGGATGGATGTTTTTAAACAGCTGAGTTCTGAACCCTGGCTGCACATTAGAATTACTTGGAAGGCTGTTAAAACTTTGAAAGGCCCTGGTACATCCCAGATCAATTGAATCAGAATCTTTAGGAGCGAAGCCCAGGCGGCAGTATGTCCGGGAGCTTTCCAGGTGAATCTAACGTACGGGGAGTCCTGAGAACACTGCTGAATGGAAACCTTCAATGGGAGGAAATCGAAGTGACCATGGATGAAAAATAACACTCTTCATCTTATGCTAGAGCAAGCTTTTCAATATTGTTTTTCAACGTTGGTGTGAGCTGGGGGAAACAAACTGGAAGCTGTGAGGCAGCAACAGTTTTCACAGTTGGTGCAACATCTCCCAAAGCAATGGATCTGTCGGTTTTCAAAGGGAATTGTGATCTCAGTGAGGACTTCATGCATTTGTAAGGGAGCATTATGGTGCTTTGTTCCTTCCTCCTTTGGGTAACTTGGTCCTAATACCATTTTTCCAAGTGGATTCTCAAACAACCCAGCCTGTTTCCAAAGTGTGGGGCTGTTCCCTTGGTGGGAAATCCAGGACTGCTGCCTGCGGAAGGACCCTTCCCTGACAGCTTTCTCCGAGATACGGGGAAGTGGTGTGAAGAACACATGGGGATTATCAATTCCAGAAGAGCCGGAGGGTGGAGACGCTGAATATGTTCAGGAGCAGGTGATGTTAGAGAAGAGCATGTTGTGTATTATAACTCTATACACAAAGCTTGTTCTGTTGAATGTTGTCAGATGTGCCCTGTTGAATCGCTTGGTGAGATCTGTACCTCACACAGCGAGGATATAAATGTTTGTTCTCAGACACGTGAAGAATATAATTCTGTGAGTTTTGATAAATGTATAACCACCCAGTGAAGATACAGAATATTTGCATCACCCCAGAGAGTTAGGACTATTCTGATTTCTATTTCTTCTTGTGTCAACTTTCATAAGTTGCATTTTCCATTTCATCACATTACCAAACTTACTGGCAGAAAGTTGTTTACAATATTTCTTTGTTATCCTTTCAATTTCTTTAGGATCTCTAGGGATATACATGCTTTTATCCCTTATGTTGGTAATTTATGTATTCTTCCCTTATTTTCTCAATTAGTATTGCTAGAGGTTTTGTAACTTTATGACTCTAAAGAAACAATTTTTGGATTTGTTAATTCTGTTTCTATTATTATATGTCTTCTATTTTACTGATTTCTGCTCCTATTTTAATAATTTTCTTTCTTTTACTTAATTTGGAATTAACTTACTCAACTTTCTCTAGTTTCTTAAGGGAGCATCCTAGGTCAGTAGGTAAGTCATCAATGACCAACTATGACCAAGGGCCCAAATCTGGCCTTCAGCATATTTATACATGGCCTGCAAGCTAAGAATGTTTCTCACATTTTTAAGAGAGTGACAAACATACACACACCCACACTAGAACACAAAGAAGGATGTATGACTGAGATCATATCTGGCACACAAAGCCTAAAATCTTTACTATCTGGCACTTCACAGGAAAATAATTGCCAATTCCTGGCTTAGATCATTGATTTTAAACATTTCTGTTTTTCTGATATATTCATTTAAAACTATAAATTTTCCTCTAAACACTAATTTAGTTGTATTCTGTAAGTGTTTTTTAATAACAGCTTTATTGAGATATAATTTGCATACTACTTAATTCACCCCTTTAAAGGGTATACAATTCAGTGGTTTATAGTATATCCAGAGAGTTGTGCAACTGCTCTGTGAACATACTAATCTACAATACTTAATATTAGAATATTTTCATCACACACATATCCATAGGAATTGCTCTCCACCCTCCTGCTCCAGCCCCCTGCAGCCATGATTCTACTTTCTGTGTCTACAGAGGTACCTGTTCTGATTCAGACATTTCATATACTGAATCACACAATAGCTGGTCCTTTGTGACTGGTTTCTTTCACTAAGCATAACATTTTCAAGGTTCATGCATGTTTTAGCATGTATCCACACTTCATTCCTTTTTATGGATGAATAACATTCCATTATATGGATACACCACATTTTTAAAATCCATTTATTAGTTGAGGGACATTTGAGTTGTCACTTTTGACTATTATGAATAATGCTTCTACAGACATTTATTTACAAGTTTTTGCATGGGTATAATGTTTCCATTTCTCTTGGATATATACTTAGGAATGGAATTGCTGGGTCATATAGTGACACTATGTTTAATATTTTGAGAAAATGCCAGAAGGTTTTCCAAAGTGATTGCACCATTTTACACTCTAAACAACAAAGTATGAAAGTTCCAGTTTCTCCATGTTCTCACCAACACTTTTTATTATATTTCCTAGTGTTTATCAAATGGTATCTCATTCAAAATATTCTATTTCTTTTTGTTCTTTCTGACTTATGGATTATTTAGAAGTATGTTCTTTAATTTCCAAAATTTTAGGGTTTTTCTGGGTTTATTGATATTGATATTAATTGCTAATAATTCTATTATGGTCATAGAACATATACTAAGATTTAACCCTTTTTAATTTTACATTTCATATGTATAATTTCATATAAATGGAAGAGTTCAGAATGTAGTATTTTGAGACTGGCTTCTTTCACTTAGCATAATGTATTTGAGATTGTTCCATGATCTGTATGTATAAGCAGTTTGTTCCTTTTTATTCCTGTGTAGTTTATCATTGTATAGATATATCACAATTTGTTTATCCATTTGGGGTACTTATGGTTTTGGCTATTATTAATAAAGCACTTGTGTATAAGTCTTTATATGGACATATATTTTCATTTCTCTTGGTTAAATACCTAGAAGTGAAATTTCTAGATCATTCACTGAGTGTATTTTTAACTTATAAGAAGGTACCAAGGAGTTCTCTAAAGTGGCTGAAACATTTTTCCATTCCACTGGCAATGTATGAGTTCCATTTGTCCCACATCCTATTTGTTTATTTCAAAGGTATCTTGTAGATTCAATTTTCATTTGACTATATTGAATATTGTTTTATGTGCTTTTCAGGCAATATGTATCTTCTTTGGTGGAGTGTTCAATTGTTTATTCCTTTTTCATTGTCTTATTATTGAGTTGTAAGTATTCATTATATATTCTGATAGAAGCCCTTTGTCAGATACATGTTTTGCAATTATTTTCTTCAAGTCTGTGACTTGCCTTTTTATTGTCCTAGTAGTGTCTTACAAAGAGCAAATGTTATTGCTTTTGATGAAGTCTCATTTATTTATTCTTTCTTAAAACTTTTTTGAAGTTTAACAAGTTAAGCATTATATTTTGAGATAATTGTAGTTTTATATGCAGTTGTAAGAAATAACACAGAGAATCCCATGTACCATTTATCCAGTTTCCCCCAATGGTAACCTTTTGCGAAACTGTAGCACAATATCACAACCAGGCTGCTGACATTAATGTACCCAAAATTCAGAACATTTCTTTCTGTATGGATTCCTCATGTGCCCCTTTTATAGCCACACACAATTCCTTCCTGCTCCTACCACCTCTTTAAATCCTGGAAACAACTATTTTGGTTTCCATATCTATAATTTTGTCATTTCAAGAATGTTATATAAATGGACTCAGATCGTATGTTACTTTTTGAAATCAGCTTTTTTCCACTCAGTGCAGTTCCCCTGAGGTCAGTCCAAGTTGCTCTATGTATCAGTAGTTCGCTCCTTTTTTTTCTGAGTGGTGTTCCATTGTATGGATGTACCCAGGTTGATTTAATCATTTACCCATTGAAGGACATTTCGGTGGATTCAAGTTTTGGGTATTACACATAAAGTGTCTATGAACAGTTAAGTACAAGACTCTGCATAATCATAAGTTTTCATTCCTCTGGGATAAATGTCTGAGAATACAATTAGCAGGTCTTTGGTAATTCCATTTTGAATTTTAAAAGAAACTTTCAAACTCTTTTCAAGAGGGATTCTACATTCCCACCAGCAGTGTAAGAGTGATCTAGTTTCTCCGTAGTTACCAGTATTTGGTGTAAACCCTATTTTAAAACTGTTTGCCAATGTGGAAATGTCACATTGTGGTTTTAATTTGCATTTTACTAATGGTCAATGATGTCGAACATCTTTTCATGTGCTTATTTGCCATCTATGTATCTTCTTCAATGAAGTGTCTTTTCAGGTATTTTTTTTCCAATTTTTAAATTGGATTACTCAAAAAAATGTTGAGTTTTATGAATTCTTTATGTATGAAAAACACAAGTCTTTTCTAGAAACATAATTTGCAAATATTTCCCCTGGTCTCTAATTTGTGTTTTAATCTTTTTGACAGGTTATTTTGCATAGACAAATGATCATTTTAATAAGTCCAGTTTATCAGTTTTTCTTTGATGGATCATGCTTTTGGGATCAAGTCTAAGAACTCTTTGCCCAACTTTAAGTTTTCCCCTATGGTTCTTTCTAAAAGTTTTATAATCTGATATTTTACATTTAAGACAATGATCCATTTTGAGTTTTACCTATTAAAATGACCATATGGGTTTTAGGTTTTAGTCTGTTAATGTGATTATATTGATTCCTAAATAGTAAATCTTTATTGTATTCCTGTGATACAACTTAGTCATAATATATTGTCCTTTGTATGTAATGTTGCTCTTTACTTATTAAAATATTGTTAAGAATTTTTGCTTCTATTTTTACAAGGGATTTTGGTCCCTATATTTCTCTTCATCTAGTTTTGTTATGAGGATAAGGTTGGCCTCAGAGAATGAGTTAGAAGACATTCCATGTTCTTATATTTTCTGGAAAATTTTACGTAAAATTGGTATTACGTGTTCTGTACTATTCACCAGTGAAGCCAATTGGGCCTATAGTTTCTTTATTGGAAAGTTTTAAAATATGAAATTCAATTTATTTCAAAGATATAAAGATACATGGCTATTTCGGTTAGCTAGTACTTCCTGAGAGAGTTTTTATAGTTTTTAAGAAATTATCTATTTTGCCTAATATGTCAAATTTATTGGCATAAAGTTGTTCAGAAGATTTTCAAATTACCAGTAGGATCTGTTGCGGTCGCAGTTGACTCGTCTGGGGTGGGGGTGGCGGCCGGTTGCTAAATCCTAGGCTCTCAGGATTGCTTGGAGGGTACCGGCGGCGGGGGCTCTTTCCCGGAGGCGAGGGCGAGGCGGGGGACTTGGCCAGGTCCCCGGCGGAGGCGTGCAAAGTATGGAGGGCGGCGAGAAAGGAACAGGCGGGACACGATTCTTTTAGGGTGAAGAAACCAAGAGAGTTTATTAGGGGAGAGTACAAGCTTATATCGGGCGTTTAGAGGGCAGGGTAGCTGTAGGGGTTAAAGGCTTGGATTGGTTCTGAGAGGGCGAGGAGGTTGATTGAAAAGGGGCGAGAGTTGCTCCGGTAACGGTGTCTGGCAACAATGTATGCGCATTGGTGGTGATGGGAGTTGCACTGGCAACGGGGAGTGTCCGGGCAAGATAAGGGGGTGGGGAAAAGGCGGTTCCCTCCGGCAAGCCTCCCCTAACAGTGGTATTTTGGGTGAGGAAATGGGGCCTGCCTCCGGCCTCACTTTCCCAGGCCCGGGGAGCTGCGGAGGGCGCTGTCGCCCGTGCCCACCACCCTCCCCAGGGGCTGATCAGGTCCCCCAGCCCAGGCCCGCCAAGTTGAAGCACGTAATCAGTGTCCTGCAATCTGTAGCAATGCACTTATCTCAATCCTAATATTGATAATTTGCATTTTTATTTGTTTCTTTTTCCTGCTCAGTCTGGCTAGAGTTTTGTCAATTTTGTTGATTGTCTCAGAGAGCCAGATTTGGTTTCACTGATCTTTCCGTTATTGGTTTTCTATTTTATGTTTTTAAATTTCTGTTAATATCTTATTATTTTCCTTTTTCTGCTTACATAACAGTTTTTTTATGGTTGCTTAAGGTGGACACTGTAGTCACTGATTTAAAACATTATTTTCCTCTAATATAAGCATTTAGTGCCATGAATTTTCCTAAAAATACTGCTTCTGCAGCATTCTACCAATTTTGATATTGTTTTCATTTTCATTCAGTTCAAAATACTTTCTAATTTCCATTTTCTTTTCCTCTTTGACGCATGACTTATTTAGAAGTATTTTATTTCACTTAAATATTTGAAGATTTTACTTATAACTTCCTGTAATTGATTTCTAGTTTAATTCTATTTTGGTTAGGGAATATTCTGTGTATTATTTGAATCCTTTTAAATATATACAGATTTGTTTTATGCTGGAGAATATGGTTGTTCTGGTTTGCTAATGCTGCTGTTAAGCAAAATACCAGAAATGGATTGGCTTTTATAAAGGGGGTTTATTTGGTTACAAAGTTGCAGTCTTAAGGCCATAAAGTGTCCAAGGTAAGGCGTCAAAAATTGGGTACCTTCACTGGAGGATGGTCAATGATGTCCAGAAAATCTCCGTTAGCTGGAAAGGCATGTGGCTGGCATCTGCTTGCTTCCAGGTTGCATTTCAAAATAGCATTCTCCAAAATGTCAGTGTCAGCTTTCGTCAGTTGTCTTCAAAATGTGTCTCTCAGCCACAACTTCTCTCCAAAATGTCACTCTTTGTTTCTCTGAGTTCCTTCTGTATGTCAGCTCATTTAAATGGCTCCAATGATTTAATTCAGACCCACCCTGAATGTGTGGGGTAAGACCTCCATGGAAACTATCCAATCAAAGTTGTCACTCACAGTTGGGTGGGTCATATCTCCATGGAAACATCCAATCAAAAGGTTCAACCCAATCAATACTAATACATTGGCCCCCACAAGATTGAATAAAACATAATGGTGTTTTGAGGGACATAATACGTCCAAACCGGCACAACCATCTAACTTGTTAAATGTTCTGTGCACACTTAAAAAGAATATGTTTTCTGCTGTCATTGGGTGGAGTATTCTCTAAATGCTAATTTGGTCAAGTTGGTTAATTGTGTTGTTACAGTCTTCTGCAGTTTTACAGATGTTCTGTCTTGTTGTCCTATCAATTACTGAGAGAGGGGTGTTGAAAACCTGGACTATGATTGCACACTATTTTGCTTCATGTATTTTTGAAGGCCTTTTATTTGGTGCACAAACTTTTAGGATCATTAAAGCTTTTTGGTGAATTGTATCCTTTTTCATTATGAAATGACCTTCATGGTCCTTGGTCATATTCTTTGCTCTGAAATCTGCTTTGTCTGATATTAATACAGCCACTGCAAAATTCTTTTGATTATTTTAGCAAGGTTTCTCTTTTCCATTCTTTACATTAAACTTATTTCTGTCTTTATATTTAAAATGTGTTTCTTCTACCAGCATATAGTTGGGTATTGATTTATTTTTAAATTCAACATTGTAATCTCTGCCTTTTATTTGGGTGTGTAGAGCATTTATATTTAGTGTGATTACTGATATGGTTAGGCTTAAATTTACCATTGTATATTTGTTTTCCGTTTTCTCCATCTTTTCTTTCTGGTATGTTCCTCCTGCTCTGCCATCTTTTATATTGAACATTTTTAATGATACCATTTACTCCCTTTATTTTTTTTTTTTTAATCTTCATTTTATTGAGATATATTCACATACCACGCAGTCATACAAAACAAATCGTACATTCGATTGTTCACAGTACCATTACATAGTTGTACATTCATCACCTAAATCAATCCCTGACACCTTCATTAGCACACACACAAAAATAACAAGAATAATAATTAAAGTGAAAAAGAGCAATTAAAGTAAAAAAGAACACTCAGTGCCTTTGTCTGTTTGTTTGTTTCCTTCCCCTATTTTTCTACTCATCCATCCATAAACTAGATAAAGGGGAGTGTGGTCCTTATGGCTTTCCCAAACCCATTGTCACCCCTCATAAGCTACACTTTTATACAATTGTCTTCGAGATTCATGGGTTTTGGGTTGTAGTTTGATAGTTTCAGGTATCCACCACCAGCTACCCCAATTCTTTAGAACCTAAAAAGGATTGTCTAAATTGTGCATAACAGTGCCCACCAGAGTGACCTCTCGGCTCCTTTTGGAATCTCTCTGCCACTGAAGCTTATTTCATTTCCTTTCACACCCCTCTTTTGGTCAAGAAGATGTTCTCCGTCCCACGATGCCAGGTCTACATTCCTCCCCGGGAGTCATATTCCACGTTGCCAGGGAGATTCACTCCCCTGGGTGTCAGATCCCACATAGGAGGGAGGGCAGTGATTTCACCTTTCAAGTTGGCTTAGCTAGAGAGAGAGGGCCACATCTGAGCAACAAAGAGGCATTCGGGAGGAGGCTCTTAGGCACAAGTATAGGGAGGCCTAGCCTCTCCTTTACAGCAACCATCTTCCCAAGGGTAAAACCTATGGTAGAGGGCTCAACCCATCAAACCACCAGTCCCCTATGTCTGTGGTCATGTTAGCAACCATCGAGGTGGGGTAGGCCAATACCCCTGCATTCTCCACAGGCTCCTCAAGGGGGGCACTACATATTTTTTTCCTTTTTTTTTTTTAAACTTTTTTCTTTTTTAAATCAACCGTATGAAAAAAATTAAAAAAAAAAACATACAATAAAAGAACATTTCAAAGAGACTATAACAAGGGAGGAAGAAAAAGACAACTAACCTAAGATAACTGCTTTACTTCCAACATGTTCCTACTTTACCCCAAGAAAGCTACCTAATATAGCAACATTTCTGTGAACTTCTTCCTACTATATCCATCAGAAATTAACAAACCATAGTCATTCCTGGGCATCCCCAGAATGTTAAATAGCTGATCTGTTCTTCTTGGATTATTGTTCCCCCTTCCTTAATTGCTCTCTATTGCTAGTTCCCCTACATTCTACATTATAAACCATTTGTTTTACATTTTTCAAAGTTCACATTAGTGGTAGCATATAATATTTGTCTTTTTGTGCCTGGCTTATTTCGCTCAGCATTATGTCTTCAAGGTTCATCCATGTTGTCATATGTTTCACGAGATCGTTCCTTCTTACTGTCGCGTAGTATTCCATCGTGTGTATATACCACATTTTATTTATCCACTCATCTGTTGAAGGACATTTGGGTTGTTTCCACCTCTTGGCAATTGTGAATAATGCTGCTATGAACACTGGCGTGCAGATATCTGTTCGTGTCACTGCTTTCCAATCTTCCGGGTACATACCGAGAAGTGCAATCGCTGGATCGAATGGTAACTCAATATCTAGTTTTCTAAGGAACTGCCAGACTGACTTCCAGAGTGGCTGAACCATTATACAGTCCCACCAAAAATGAATGAGAGTTCCAATTTCTCCACATCCTCTCCAGCATTTGTAGTTTCCTGTTTGTTTAATGGCAGCCACTCTAATCAGTGTTAGATGGTATCTCATTGTGGTCTTGATTTGCTTCTCTCTAATAGCTAGTGAAGCTGAACATTTTTTCATGTGTTTCTTGGCCATTTGTATTTCCTCTTCAGAGAACTGTCTTTTCATATCTTTTGCCCATTTTATAATTGGGCTGCCTGTACTATTGTCATTGAGTTGTAGGATTTCTTTATAGATGCAAGATATCAGTCTTTTGTCAGATACATGGTTTCCAAAAATTTTTTTCCCATTGAGTTGGCTGCCTCTTTATCTTTTTGAGAAATTCCTTTGAGGTGCAGAAACTTCTAAGCTTGAGGAGTCCCCATTTATCTATTTTTTCTTTTGTTGCTTGTGCTTTGGGTGTAAAGTCTAGGAAATGGCAGCCTAATACAAGGTCTTGAAGATGTTTTCCTACATTATCTTCTAGGAGTATTATGGTACTTTCTTTTATATTGAGATCTTTCATTCATTTTGAGTTAATTTTTGTGTAGAGTGTGAGGTAGGGGTCCTCTTTCATTCTTTTGTATATGGATATCCAACTCTCCCAGCCCCAATTGTTGAAAAGACCATTATGACTCAGTTCAATGACTTTGGGGTCCTTATCAAAGATCAGTCAGCCATAGATCTGAGGGTCTATCTCTGAATTCTCAATTCGATTCCATTGATCTATATGTCTATCTTTGTGCCAGTACCATGCTGTTTTGACAACTGTGGCTTTATAATAAGCTTCAAAGTCAGGGAGTGTAAGTCCTCCCACTTCGTTTTTCTTTTTTAGAGTGTCGATAGCAATTCGAGGCACTTCCCTTACCAAATAAATTTGATAACTAGCTTTTCCAAGTCTGCAAAGTAGGTTGTTGGAATTTTGATTGGGATTGCATTGAATCTGTAGATGAGTTTGGGTAGAATTGACATCGTAATGACATTTAGCCTTCCAATCCATGAACATGGAATATTTTTCCATCTTTTAAGGTCCCCTTCTATTTCTTTTAGTAAAGTTATGTAGTTTTCTTTGTATAGGTCTTTTACATCTTTGGTTAAGTTTATTCCTAGGTACTTGATTTTTTTAGTTGCTATTGAAAATGGTATCTTTTTCTTGAGTGTCTCTTCAGTTTGTTCGTTTCTAGCATATAGAAACATTACTGACTTATGTGCATTAATCTTGTATCCCGCTACTTTGCTAAATTTGTTTATTAGCTCTAGTAGCTGTATCGTCGATTTCTCAGGGTTTTCCAGATATAAGATCATATCATCTACAAACAATGACAGTTTTACTTCTTCTTTTCCAATTTGAATGCCTTTTATTTCTTTGTCTTGCCGGATTGCCCTGGCTAGCACTTCCAGCACAACGTTGAATAACAGTGGTGACAGCGGACATCCTTGTCTTGTTCCTGATCTTAGAGGGAAGGCTTTCAGTCTCTCACCATTGAGTACTATGCTGACTGCGGGTTTTTCATATATGTTCTTTATCATATTAAGGAAGTTTCCTTCAATTCCTACCTTTTGAAGTGTTTTTATCAAAAAGGGATGTTGGATTTTGTCAAATGCTTTTTCAGCATCTATTGAGATGATCATTTGATTTTTCCCTTTTGAACTGTTAATGTGTTGTAATACATTGATTGTTTTTCTTATGTTGAACCATCCTTGCATGCCTGGAATGAACCCCACTTGGTCATGGTGTATGATTTTTTTAATGTGTCTTTGGATTCGATTTGCAAGTATTTTATTGAGGATTTTTGCATCCATATTCATTAGGGAGATTGGCCGGTAGTTTTCCTTTTTTGTAGCATCTTTGCCTGGTTTTGGTATTAGATTGATGTTAGCTTCATAATATGAGTTAGGTAGTGTTCCATTTTCTTCAATGTTTAGAAAGAGTTTGAATAAGATTGGTGTCAGTTCTTTCTGGAAAGTTTGGTAGAATTCCCCTGTGAAGCCATCTGGCCCTGGGCATTTATTTGTGGGAAGATTTTTGATGACTTATTGGCTCTCTTTGCTTCTGATGGGTTAATTGAGGTCTTCTATTTCTTCTCTGGTCAGTCTAGGTTGTTCATATGTTTCCAGGAAATTGTCCATTTCCTCTACATTATCCAGTTTGTTGCCATACAGTTAGTTGTTCATAGTATCCTCTCATAATTTTTTTAATTTCTTCAGGATCTGCAGTTATGTCACCTTTTTCATTCATTATTTTGTTTATATGGGTCTTCTCTCTTTTTGATTTTGTCAGTCTAGCTAGGGGCTTGTCAATCTTGTTGATCTTCTCAAAGAACCAACTTTTGGTGATATTTATCCTCTCTATTGTTTTTTTGTTCTCTATGTCATTTATTTCTGCTTTAATCCTTGTTATTTCTTTTCTTCTACTTGGTTTAGGATTGGTTTGCTGTTCATTTTCTAGCGTCTTCAGTTGATCCATTAGTTCTTTGATTTTGGCTCTTTCTTCCTTTTTAATATATGCATTTAGTGCTATAAATTTCCCCCTCAGCACTGCTTTTGCTGCATCCCATAGGTTTTGGTATGTTGTGTTCTCATTTTCATTCATCTCTATATATTTAGCAATTTCTCTTGCTATTTCTTCTTTAACCCAGTGATTGTTTAGGAGTGTCTTGTTTAACCTCCAGGTATTTGTGAATTTTCTAAGTTTCTGATGGTTATTGACTTCTAATTGTATTCCATTGTGGTCAGAGAATGTGCTTTGAATAATTTCAATCTTTTTAAATTTATTGAGGCTTGTTTTATGTCCCAGCATATGATCTATTCTGGAGAAAGTTCCGTGAGCACTAGAAAAGTATGTGTATCCTGGTGATTTGGGATGTAATGTTCTGTATATGTCTGTTAAATCTAATTCATTTATCAGATTGTTTAGGTTTTCAATTTCCTTATTGGTCTTCTGTCTGGTTGATCTATCTATAGGAGAGAGTGATGTGTTGAAGTCTCCCACAATTATTGTGGAAACATCAATTGCTTCCTTTAGTTTTGCCAGTGTTTCTCTCATGTATTTTGTGGCACCCTGATTGGGTACATAGACATTTACGGTTGTTATTTCTTCTTGTTGAATTGCCCCTTTTATTAGTATGTAGTGGCCTTCTTTTTCTCTCAAAACATCCCTGCATTTAAAATCTATTTTATCTGAGATTAATATTGCTACACCTGCTTTCTTTTGGCTGTAGTTTGCATGAAATATTTTTTTCCATCCTTTAACTTTCAGTTTCTTTGTGTCCCTGTGTCTAAGATGAGTCTCTTGTATGCAGCATATTGATGGTTCATTTTTTTTGATCCATTCTGTGAATCTATATCTTTTAATTGGGGAATTTAATCCATTTGCACTCAACCTTATAACCGTGAAGACATTTCTTGAATCAGCCATCTTATCCTTTGGTTTATGTTTGCCATATATATTTTTCCCCTCTCTCTATTAATATCCTTTATTGTACCCATACCGAATCTCTTTAGTACTGAACCTTTCTCCAAGTCTCTCTGTCCTTTCTTTGTTTCTCTGTCTGTAGGGCTCCCTTTAGTATCTCCAGCAGGGCAGGTCTCTTGCTAGCAAATTCTCTCAGCATTTGTTTGTCTGTGAAAAATTTAAGCTCTCCCTCAAATTTGAAGGAGAGCTTTGCTGGATAAAGTATTCTTGTTTGGAAATTTTTCTCACTCAGAATTTTAAATATATTGTGCCACTGCCGTCTCACCTCCATGGTGGCTGCTGAGTAGTCACTACTTAGTCTTATGCTGTTTCCTTTGTATGTGTGAATTGCTTTTCTCTTGCTGCTTTCAGAACTTGCTCCTTCTTTTCCGTGTTTGACAATGTGATCAGAATATGCCTTGGAGTGGGTTTATTTGGATTTATCCTATTTGCAGTTCGCTGGGCATTTATGATTTGTGTATTTATGTTGTTTAGAAGATTTGGGAAGTTTTCCCCAACAATTTCTTTGAATATTCTTCCTAGACCTTTACCCTTTTCTTCCCCTTCTGGAACACCAATGAGTCTTATATTCAGACGTTTTATATTATCTATCATATCCCTGAGATCCGTTTCGATTTTTTCAATTTTTTTCCTGATTCTTTCTTTTATGCTTTCATTTTCCATTCTGTCATCTTCCAGGTCACTGATTCGTTGTTCAACTTCCTCTAGTCTTGTACTATGAGTGTCCTAGAATCTTTTTAATTTGGTCAACAGTTTCTTTAATTTCCATAAGATCATCTATTTTTTTATTTAGCCTTGCAATGTTTTCTTTATGCTCTTCTAGGGTCTTCTTGATATCCTTTGTATCCCGTACTATGGTCTCATTGTTCATCTTTAGTTCTTTGAGTAGCTGCTCTAGGTGCTGTGTCTCTTCTGATATTTTGATTTGGGTGCTTGGGCTTGGGTTATCCATATCGTCTGGTTTTTTCATATGCTTTATAATTTTCTGTTGTTTTTGGCTTCTTGGCATTTGCTGAACTTGATAGGGTTCTTTTAGGATTTGTAGACCAATTGAAGTCCTTATCTCTAATTTATCAGATCTACAGCTTCATGGAGTACACTTTCTCTAACTAACCAGCAGGTGGCATCCATGAGCCGCCTGTTCTCCACAAGCCAGTTCTCCCCTGCTTTGCCTTTGTGGTGAGTGGGGGAGTGAGTCTTGTGGGGTCGAATTGGTGTACCAAGCTTGCATGTGTAGTTGGTGTTGCCCGCCCTGTATATGGGGCGTGTTTCTGGGCAGTCAGGGAGGGGGGGAGTGGCTCTAACAATCAAATCTCCCTGGTGATCCTGGAGTTTTAAAGCTGGTGCAATAGTCTAATCCTTCAGTTCAGTCCTGCCATAGTTTGTCTCTGCCACTGACACACAAGTCCTTGGTATTGGCGTATGGCTCCCGAGACTTGCAAGTGGGCCCCTCTTCCAGGCTGTGCACCCCCTGGTCCTCTGTTGAGGGATGACTGTGCTATGTCACAGGTGAGTGCCATCCCCCCAGGGTGGTTCTGGGCTGCTGGGCTGTGTAGGGAGGCTCCCAGTCTGCTGAAATGATGGCTGAATGGGGCTTTGTTAATTCACATTGCTCCACCTTCCCAACTCTGGGACAATCAGCTGAGGTTGCAGGGAAGGCTAATGTCCATGCCCAGTTTTGTGGTGTGCCTGTTATTTGAAGCACTTCCATCACACTGGGTTGTCTGGGGCAGCTCTGGGCTATGGGGCTCGCGATGGGCTGGAGTGTTTCCTGTCCACCAGGATAATGACTGTGAGTGGACACCCCCCTTTTCTTGGGAAGTTGTGGTGTTTAGTGAATTTTCTCAGCCACTGGATTATTGCCGTTTGCCTCAGAGGTCTCTTAGTTCTGCTCTTGTCTTGACCTGCCCAAATTGCAAGTCTTTGAAGCTTTCTGTATTGGGCTTCTTAGAGTAATTGTTTTAGAAAAAGAAAAAAGGATTAAAAAAAAAAAGGGCCCTCCTCACAGATCTAATGGGTTAGTGAAATGCTAAGAGACAAAGCAAATAGGGCCATTAAGGAAAGGTCCACAGGGCAGAGAGATCAGCTTTTCTTCGGGATTTGCATATGAGCCTCAGGTCCTGAGCTCTGCCCTTCCCCTTTCTATGTTCACCAGAACTCCCAAAATCCTCCGCTTTTATTTTGGAGTTTTTCTTGCTGTTTTTTTCTATGCCTGTCTCCTCTCTGCTGGGCTGCCTGCTCTCAGATTCTCTGGTGTCTGGTCTCAGTCTATCTATGGTTGGAGTTTGGATCAGTAGGATGAGTTTCTGATAAGGGCTGCCACTGTAGTTCTCCCTTCTCCTTCCTGAAGCTGACAGCCCCTCCTCCCACGGGACTGAGCCTGGCAGGGAGGGGTGCGGGTCCCCTGGCCACAAAAACTTACAGATTTCGCTGATCTCAGCAGTTCCATGTTTTCATGAGTGTCGTATGAAGTATGCCCAAAGTCAGATTGCTCTGTGGTGTCCAGTCCACGCAGTTCCTGGCTTTCTACCTACTTTCCTGGAGGAGTAACTAAAACATACAGCTCACCAGTCCGCCATCTTGCCCCGCCTCCCTGGATGAATTTTTCCATTTAGTCCCTTTGAAAACTTACTGTCTACAACTTCTTATTTCATTATTTTAGTGTTTAGTTTTATATTAAACAAAATAAACTTAACACAGCCTATCTTCAAGGAACATTAGACTTCTTTACAGTAGGAGAATAAAACAGTATATTTCCTTTTCTTCCCTTCTGGATTTTGTGCTATTGTGGCCATATCTCTGAAGACAGCTCTTTCCTTTCCAGTACTCTACCCTGAAAACTCTACCTTACAATGTCTCCTTTGGCTCGCAGCTCCATCGACAAAAGTCAGGCAATATGCTGTGCTCTTATGAGATCCTTGCTCCTTGTGTGACAACCAGGAAACTGGGGGAATTGAAGGGCTCACCTCCTTTGTTTCCCGTCTCTCACAGTTCACTGTCTCTCACTGTCTGAAATCCAATGTCTCAAAAACTGTTGTTGTATATGATTTGTCTATTCATGTTAAACAGAAATGGAAGTCCAGGATGAGTCTCAGTTACCCTGTAAAGTAGTTAAAATATCCTTTATTTTTTGCTTGTATATTTAAAATTTTTGGAAGCTTCATTCCTTTTTATAGATCTGAATTTTTATTTGGTATTATTTTCTTTTATTCCTGGACAGATTTCTCTAGTTTATCATATAGTATAGGTCTGCGGAAACAAATTTTGTTAGCTTTTGTTTGCCTTAAATTTTTTTCACCTTCATTTTTAAAAGATACTTGTGCTGAGTATGAAATTCTATGTTGAATTTTTTCCCGTTACTTAAAGATGTTACTCCCGTTTCTTTGGACTTTCACAGTTTCTGATGCAGCGTTTTCACTTGTTCTTTATTTTTCCCTTTGTATGTGATGTCTCACTTTTCCTTAGTAGCTTTTACAGTTCTCATCACAGGTTTTCAGCAGTACTATTATATGCTATGATATGTGCTGTATCATTTCCTCTCTATTGTTCTTGCTTGGTGTTTTGTTTTTTTTTTTTTTAATTTCTTGGATGTGTAGGCTTTGAAAATTTTCTTTGTTAAAGTATTCTTCTGCCCTGTGCCACATACCAGGACTCTGATTACATATATAATTGGCCTTTTGGTATTTTCTAACAGTTCACTGAGACCCTCTTTACATCTTTTTTTAGTCTGTTTTTTTCTCTCCAATATATTTTTGATAGCTTCTGTTGCTATGTCTTCAATTTCACTGATTATTTTCTCTGTAGTGTGCAATCTTCTGTTAATTCTTTCTAGCATATATTTCTTTACAAACATTGCATTTTTCATCTCTAGAAGTCCTCCCTGGGTCTATTTAATACAGTCCATTCCACTCTTCATCAAGTTCATGTTTCACTTTACATCTTTAGCACATTTATAAGATTTGCAATCATTTTCTTAAGGTCTTTGCAAACTAAATCCATCATATCTGTCATTTGTGGATCTCTTTCTAATAATTTATCTTTCTCCTTGTTTTGGGTCATGTGTTTATGCTTCTCTACATGCCTAGCAATTTTTAATCAGACACCAAACATTGTAAAAGTTTGCATTGTTGGGTGATAGATTTTCTTGGATTCCTTTAAGGAATGTCAGGTTTTTTTCTTGCTTGCAGTTAAGTAAATGGTGGGTCAGTTTGATTCTTTTCTTGCCTGCATTTAAGCTTTGTTATAGAGGGTCCTTAGCAACCTGTATTCTGGAACGAATTCAGCTCCACCACTAATGGGTATGACTTGGAGGATTCTACCCAAGGCCCTCCGCATTGGAAGATGTCTCCACTCCAGATGCTGTCAAGGTGACACATCCACCTTATGTGGTCCAGGAATGGTTCACTCCACTGCCTGCTGGTGCTTGTTTTCCTGGACTCATTTAGCTTTAACTTACATGTGAGCAGATAAGCACTCAGCCAAGGACTTGAAGGCCACCTCTGTAGGTACGTGAGCTCTCTGTGTGGTTCTGTTCTTTCCAGTATCCTCAGCCTCTGAACTCTTGTCTCTGACTCCTGGTTTCAGAGAGAACCCAGCTCTGTTTTGCTTCCTTCTTGCTTTGTTGTGGCCTTGAAAATGCCCCCAGGAATTAAACTGGGGCAATGATAAGAGTTGTATTTGGTGTTTCCTTTCTAGAGATCTCCATTCTGCCTGCCTGCTGTCCAATGTCTGAAAGCCATTGTTTCATAAACCTCTCCTGTTTTCGAGCTGTTTGTGTCAGAAAGGCATTTCCTTTAGCAGGTACTTTTTCATTAGGTTTCAATATCTTTTAAACATCAAAACAACCTTAAAGGCAGGTTAGCTTTATTCTACTTCACGGATAAGAAAACTGAGAATAAAAAGAGATTAAATGAATTTCACTGGATGATTCTGCTAGTAGACAGAGGAATGAGAATTCAAACCCTCATAGTGTCCACACTTATTCTGGCTCCTGCCTGTGTGCACTGTGCCGGCCAGTGGGGTGCACAGGTGGGGGTGGTGGGGGGTGCTGATCCTCCCCAAGAGGCTCACAGTCTGTCAAGGGAAACCCACTCCTTTGCCCACCTCAGTAGGAACTTCTCTTCTTTCCTCGCCTCTAGCCTTCTGAATACACCTATACTTTGAAAGTTTATTTTACATTTGGTAGACCAGCCGATTCATTCCTCTAAGAATGACAGAGGCTTTCTTGGAAATACTTTAATCATTAACGTGACGGAAGGTTCATTGTATCTAGACTGGGATGCCTTCCTCCCCATCACAGTGACCTTTGTGATTCTCTGAGATGTAAAGGTGTTAAGACTAGGACTGGAAAGATGTTACAACTTGAAAGTTCCTTCTCCCCTTTCCCCATCTCCAAGGACTGGATAATGAATGGATAATATGTGTCACCCAGTTTAACATTTTATCACAGTCGTAGGTGGTTCACATCTCATCTCAATAAATGCATTTGCACAAAGTTGTTGAGAAGTGCAAAGAATGCTAATAATCATAATATTTCTATTTTTATAACTCTATGGGTAACTTTTTCATGTAAATAGGATGAACCTTGAAGCTTTGATCAATTAAAAAATGTTAGATACAAGAGCTGAAATACTATCCATGCTTGTTTTGAATATCAAAAGTATATGAGCGCCATATGCATTATGCAGTGTATGCTGACACGTTTATTATTAAACATTAAGCCCCCGTTCGATTATATTACTCTGTCATGAAGTTCCCTAGACCTTTTTAGCTCATGAATGTTTTGTATGGTACACAATTTGAACTGTAATAGGACAGTTATTTTTATGGAATTTGCAAATATTTTTGCTTATAATTGTCTTTGTGACATTCTAACATCACTGAGTGTGAAGGTCACTGAAACAATTTTCCCAGAAATGCATTTTAATGTAAATAAATATCCCTAAGTAGTATACAGTATACCTGGTTAGTCCCTGGGATTTCATAATAACATTTAGCCTTTGTTTTACTTAGTTTTCAATTTCAATTCCTCTGAATATAAGCCATAATTAATGGTGAAACCACATTATGAAATCCTAGCGTTTTAAGCCTAAGGTGTTTTAACTAGAATCCAAACCCATTCTTCTGGGTCCCCTCGAGTCTCTCTTTGCTGCAGACCACGAGAGATAAGCAAAGATGTACAACTCCTTAGCTCATTTTTTACTCTTTATTATAAAGTCAGAGAATATGTATGGTATTTTATTTCTTGGCCAAGTGCATTCTGTAAAATGTAAGCTCCTTGGAGGCAGGAGTCCCTTTCTCTTCACTGTTCTATCCCAGCATGAAAAGCCCTGCGTGAAGACACAGCACACGCAGAAATAGAAATAGCTCAGGAAACGGCTGCTTACGCAAACAACGCACCTTAGTCAGAATCAATTATGTCAACATCCTGGAATGGGACTGTTGGAACGGGCCTCAGCCATGTCTATCAGCCTCGTTTTATGGATGACAAAATAATGAGCAGGCTGTACCAGGCCGTGGGCTGGTTGTCATGCCCGAGGGTGCACACCAATTTAAGGACAGGGTGAGGAATTCAATCCAGTTTGGGTGATTCCAAAGCTAGTGAAAGGATGTATTTTGGTATTGCCATTCAGGGAACCCGCCGCAGTAAATGCATGCCAATCCAAATGATCTAAAGACAACGAGACATGATTATTTGCTTTTTAGCTTTGCAAAATGATTTGCAAGAAGCTTCCTTTAAGAAGCATCCCTTTATCCAGCCCCGGCACCAACTACCAATGCGTAAGTGAGGTAGGCTTTGCTTTACGCAGAGATGAAATGAAGCCAGGCCAAACTTCTCTGCAGTGAGTAAGGAAAGAGTGTGTCTCATTGTCTGGAATTACTAATTGCTTACCTGAAAGCCCAAACAAAGGCTATCAGTGCTCAACGGTGCTAATGCTAGAAGGCTTTCGGAGTCTGGCTCTGCTGCAAAGGCGATGCTTATTTATTCATTCTGTTTAATACAGTTCACTAACCTCTAGAAATATTTTGAAATCTGAACTACACAATGCCTCCACTGGTGGCAGCATCTAGACAACTTTATTAGCCGGGGCTTGTGGCATTAATTAAGTCTCTAGAAATGACAACCTTTAGTCTCCACTCACTTTTGCAAAAGTTATACAGTATGGTGAAGTAATTTTTGGAGGAGGAATTTTTGGCTCAGGCCATTAAGTCATTAAGTCTTATTAAGAAGAAAACAGGATGTCAAGAACAGGGGCTCAGATCCCCCACCCTTTTATTTTTCAGTTATTTGTATTTTTCTTTATTTAAATTTTCCTTTATATCTTGAAGCTACGCTGAAGGAAAATACATTCCCTGCCTGCTGGAATTATAGTGCAGAGTTTGGAGAGGGTAATTGACCAGCTTTGTGGGTCATCAGTGGTGTAAATTCCAAGCTGTGGTGAAATCAAATACAAACCACTCATCTTCTGGAGCAGCCTCAAGATCGCACTCCTGGTGTGTTCCACAGGGGCTGGGTGGTAACCGGAGGCACCCAAGTAGCCCCTGCTTCAGAACCCAGAGGCTCCCGGAAAGCCTTGGCATGGGTGCTGGGGGGGCCTCTGCACCTGCTCGGAGCCCTCGTGCCTGAATGATCACCGGGTGGGACCGTTTCTCTCCATCACTCCGGCCCAGGAACAGGCACAGTTGCGTGGGCTCTTGCCACATTCTTCCCTGCAGCCTGGGGCAGCTCCCCGTGCCCTGTGCGTGCTTTGCTTGGCCTTCCAGGCCATGGCTCAACTCCTGAGCCGCCGCTGGGATTTCTTGTCTTGCAGCCTGTCGGTTAGTTCTGCTTCTCCAAAGAGACAATCGGCTCTGCAGGCAGCGGCTTCCTACCCTCTCCAGCTGCCTTTCCACCCTCCCCTCCCCAGGGCTGGGCACTGAGTTCGTTCCCAGTGTATATTTTTGTTGGGTTGCCTGAGAAGATATTTGCATATGTAACTCACTGACTCTGTTTCCCGTGGGGTAATGGTTTTACTTTTCTCTAACGTTTCCAGTGACACACGTGAGGTGTAAGATCCTGTCCTTTACCCCATTGCTTCTTCTTGCTCCTTTTACAAACACTGGCACTGAGTGCCAAGAGCCACACCCTGTGCTCAACCCTGGCTGAAACTATTCAAAGGAACATAATCCATACATTGAACCAAGAGTAGATTTTCCTTGTTAATAGATTCTGTGCACCTAAGAATTCCTTTGCTTAATGAATTTAAAATGCGATTTGATTCCTTCAAAGTCAATTTACACGAGCAACTCAGGCTTACATCTACTGGGGACAGCTGAGGTCCCAATTTATACATGTGGAGAAGGGAGTGATGTTCCCATGAATAGGAGGAGAAAATAATTCTTAAAATATGTGTTCTGATTATGTGCTAGGCACTTTGGCAGTCTTTGTGTACATATTTTCCTATTTAATTTTCACAACTGCTTTCTGAGTTAGGTAGGATCATTACGTCCATTTGACTAACAGGGACACTGAGGCCTATCACAATGAAATAGCTCAATTAGGCCACATTGCCTCTCAGTCCACTTCTAAGAAAGCAGTCCCAGTGGAATATTATTCACTCACAAAAAGGAATAAACTTCCCATACATGCTACCATATGGATGAACCTTGAAGACAGTTATGGTAAGTGAGTCCACTGATATGCGATTTCTAGGATAGATAAATCGAGACGTAGAGGCCAGATCCTTGGTTGCCAAGGGCTGGGGGGAGGGGGTGGCTGCTAATGGGTGTAGGGAACATTCTGGAACTACAGAGCGGTGATGCTTGCTCCTCATCATGAATGTGCCTCTAACATCATTCACTTTAAAATGGCAAATTTTGCTAAATGGCTTTTACCTCAGTAAAAAGAAAGCAAGACCACCGGTCGCCTCCAACCCTGACGATGAAGAGAAAGGGCCTGCCCTCTGCTCTGCTGAGGGCTGGGTGTCTTCCCACGGCCCGTGGTCCTGTCCCGTGAGCCCGTCCATGGGGGTGCCACCCCATGGCGTCTCCTCTGAGTTGGACTTGGGGTCTGAGGGCAGCCCCTTGTCCACAGAAGTAGGTCTCTCAGGGATGTGCAAGAGCTTGGTGCCGGTGCCGTCCTTCCAGGGATAGCCTTCCATCAGGGCGCAGGCTCTGGAGCCCACCGAGCTGGTTTGCATCCTGACAAGCCCCCCCAGTTCATGCAGGCCTCAGTTTCCTCTCTGTGACGGGGCTCTTGGGTGTCTCCTTCATAGCACTGCTGTGGGAGGAAAGAGGAAACTGCACAAAGCACTCAGCACTCAGCCTGCAATGTTCACAGGTGCTTCTGAGCCCCCGGGGTGAGGAACGTGCCGGAGATCAGTGCTACTTGACGGCACAGCGAGAGTGTGGGAAAGACAAGGGTTGCAGCCTGCACAGCGTCCCCAGGGCCAAGCAGGGCACCCAAGTTGGGTACAATGAATGAGCAAAGGGACCTTCACGAACACCCATTCCCAAGACTTCCCAGGCCATATGCCCTGGGATGGTTCCTGGGGACCCGGCTGCCTCATTGGCAGATCACAGGTCCCCCGGGCAGGCCCGATTTCGCTCAGTTGAGTCCCCACGGGTCACATCCGTGGGCTGCACACAGCCAGGCGCTGGAGCTCCTGCAGATGCACAGCCCTTGGGGAAGCACCCCCAGCCCCAGGCAGTGAGATTCATGGGTGTCCTTGAGATAATCAAACATAGAGCAGCTTGTAGGAACCGCGCACTGACAGTCCCTTCCCTGAAGGACAAAAGTGCCTGGTGCGAGCAGCCTTGACCCAGCAACAAAGCAACCCCGTTCCTCGTGCGCGTGCCTTGAGTTTACTTGCAATCTGGTGTTCGCTTTCAGAATTCCTGACGCACCCTTGGACCGAAGGCTGCTGCATAAAGGAGGCCCGGCTCTTCCAGGCTCCTTGACATTTGAAGGCAGTAGCGTATTGTTCTCTGCCTCTGAGATATTAAGCACAGGCCCTTGAGGATGCTTTCTACATCCTTTTGCTTGGAAAAAAACCCACAACTTTTTCCTTCCCCATTGAATGTGAACGCTAAGGGCTAATTCACCAAGAAGCAGCATACCCGTAATCATATGCAGGAGGATTGGGGGAATCTGCTGGCTCAGAGACAGCTGCGGGGAGCTTTGTGGTGAGCAATTTGAAGGCCTAAGAGAAAGTCACTGTCAAGCTCCCTGGCTTTATCCAGCTGAGCATTAGCAAATTCCCAGATATTTTCTTCTCCGCTTGAGAAGCTCAGCCTTGCCTGGTCGCCTTGGTAGCCAGAGCACCGTGACAGAGGGGATGGGCCACTGGAGGCCATATTTGGGGTCGGGGGATGATGGTCCCCTCGGAGCCTGCTGGTCCCCTCGGAGCCTGCTGGTCCAGCATCCCAGCCCCAGGGCCACGGCCATCCCACTGTGGTTCTGGAGCAAGGCATTATGCATTCTGCAGGTGTCAGCTCAAAATCCTTCCTCACCTGGGGCAGTGGCTACCTCCTGACCGGAAGGTGGGCTGGGGGGGGCTTTTGGGTAACGTTCTGTTTCTTGATCAGGATGCTGGTTATGTGGATGTGTTAATCTAAGAAAATTCATCAAGGGATGCCCTGTGTGTTTATATCTCAATGAGCAAAACTCTAAAAATGGATTCCTGATCTGATCTGGAGGTAACGGTCCTTTCGCACTTGATGATCGATGAGACCCCATGATCGGCTCCCAGGCCCCGAAGAAAGGCCGCACTTGGGCATCAAGGAACTTGGAGACGATGAAGAACAAACAGGTGAGGAGGCCGTGGAGGAGAGTTCTAGGCAGAGCTCAGAGCTCTGGAAGTCTGAAGGAAGCCCACGAGGGACATGTCTATGCTTTATTGGTGTGGGTTGGGAACCCAAGGAGGACATTTCTTATAAAATCCTCTGCAGCATTCTTGGACCTGAGCCATCTGAATTTGAATCCCACATGCTCTCAGTTTCTCCCCCAGGCCTGCCTCGAGCCTCACACGTACTCCCACCCCTTTGTGGTCCTCTCTGTGAGGACAATGGCTCTCCTCACCCTTGTCCCCTGGCCTTGGTGTCCCGATCTCATCCATGTCCACTTCCTGGACTCCCATCTGACTCTCAGTCAGGCCTGGTGTCCCTGCCTTGGCCAACTTCCTGGTATGGGAACACTGGTCTCCAGGGTCATCCGAGAACCTTCCGGGCCACTGTCCCATCTCGGTCAATTCCTCCCTGGCTGGAGACACCTTCTCTTGCCAGCTTGCCCAACGGGCAGTGAAAAGCTTTAAAGGACTTCCCCTTTTAGTAGAAAGCCAGACTGTAGAAATTAAGCCCTTCTTAATTTCTTGCTCCATTTTCAGTAAAAGCAGAGGACAGATGGTACCGTCCTCCACACTGAGAAAAAAAGATCTCACTAACAATTAAAACTGAAATGACCAGCATGTAAAAATATCACCTCCCCAGAATTCCAAAATATAAAATAAATAGCAACATTTCCCAGACGCTGCAAAGCTCTGTGTGAGAGGCCTCCTTTTGGGGCAGGCTAAATAGCGCCATAGAACCACAAAACTTGAAGATAAAAGAAGATAAACAATTTCCTCTATTTTCCAACCAAGGGTTTTTTTAGAGGCTAATTTATATGACCCTCTGTCGCTGTCCTCGGCAGGGGCCTTTTGTGCTGTTGTGTTCAGGAGAGTCTCAGGAGCAGGCTGGGCGCTCTGAGCCTCGCTGCTGTTTTCGTGTTAGCAGACGAGGGTGGGAACAAAGTTGACTCGTTACAGATGTGTAGAGAGGCATCCTGCTGGAAGATGCTTCAGGAGACACTGCAAGGGAACACGAATGAGATGCACTTCAACTCTGGAAACAAATGCACACGAAAGACTGTCTTTTATTGGACAAGATGTATTAATGTATCCTCTTTAGAAAGCATAGCCAGGAAACAGTGACCTTCCCAATGCCTCCATGAGCTGCAGTTTTAGGAGAACGTAATAAATGCCACCAGGTGCTGTGGTGTACAGAACACAGTGACTCAACAAATTAAAGCTTGGAACGGTTGTCAGAGACACCCAGAATGCAACTCTGTGTACAGTCACAGCTATTGTACTATTTTTTCCATCAAAAAGCTGGCATTCAGAACACTCAAGAAATATGACTGGCCTTTCAGACATCAAATTCGGATTTATTTCCTGATGATGCTGTGTTTATTTAGCCTTGTATTAATGTCATGCATAAGAAATAGGTTTCCATGAAAATAAAGACTCTCCCTAGACTTCTCACTATCAAAATTCAGCATGAATCTCATTAAAAGAATGAAATGTTAGGTTAGGTTTGATGCATCAATAGTTCTTTATGTGTAGAATTTCAGCAGCTAAACTCTTTTCCAGTGGAAATTTGCTTCCACCATTTTGTTTGTGAGCATGTGTGAGTTAATAAACTGTCGTGAGCTAGAACATTCAATTAGGTTTAACAATCAAGGAACTAGAATAAACAGAAGAGTAGGCACATATATAATATGTATATATATATATATATATATATGAAAATGCTCATATTTTAGTGGTTTGGAAGGCCTTAGGAGCAAAGCCAGTTTTCTAAACTAGGATTTGTCCTCATCGCTATTCATATAGGATACACATAGGTCTTTACTGATTTTTCTGAGGGATTATTTATGAGAAAGGTTTTTCCCTTCAAGGCAATTTTCAAACTGAGTGTGGTTACTGTTACTTTTAAGTTCTCATGTCTTCTTCATGTTCCTAGAGCCACTTTCTAGAGTTTGGAGACCCTATAGAGAGGATGAAGGGTATTGCAGAGTGAGCCCACCCTAGCGCTAAGATGCCTGAAGGGGCATCTGGTATACTTAGGGGAAAGGCATCTCATCCCTGTTTCCAAGTGACAGGGCAATGCTTGTTTCTTTGTGTTTGGTGCCCAAAGATTTTTTAGCTCAAAATGCCAAGTAAAGCAAACCCTTTAATCTTTCTTGAGAATGAGCTGGTTTGTTGGCCAATCAGGAACATGGAAATGTTCCTTCTGAAAGTAGATGATGCTAATCTTGCAAATCTATTTTCTTATCCTTAATGAGTGCAAAGTGGTTTTTTTTTTTTAGTCTATGGTCCTAAAAAACCAAAAGAATATGGCATCCAATTATTTCACTGTCAAAAGTTCGTCTTTGGATGAAAATGAAATCTACTTCCTTGAATATTTAGCCTTTCTTTTAATTGCCCTTTTTTTAGATTTCAATGGTACATGCTCCTCATTTTTAGAGTCTTCACAGGTTGCCACACTCTAGCCAGCTGTCAGAGCCTAGCAAGCGTTTACCCAGAATCTGACAGGAAGGTGCCCTGACGAGAGCCACACATGGAGAGATGCTCACCGTAGCTGTCCTCCGTGTGCTCAGGCGTGAGGGCCCAAGGAGTCGCGCTCAGGGCGCATCCCCCTGGGAAGAAAGGGCCAGAGGAGGCTCCCAGGACTAAGAAGGACTCAAGGAAAGCCTTGAAGAGCAGGCAGGTTTTAGAGAGACTCAACCAAGGCACTTGTCCATGGCAGAAACCTCTCTTTTCCTCTGTTTCACCCCTTCTTCCGATTAATTTGTTAATTTTCTATCAAGCATCTCTTAAATGCCTCCACCTGTCAAAACCTTCTTCCCCTGCCATTGCCCAGCCACCATCACCTGGACAGCTGTCCCGGCCTTCTGCCCAGCCCCTGCCTCCACACTTGCTACTCTAACCATTCTCCATGTGGCAGTCTAATGCCAAATGCATTCCTCCAGTCCCTTGTCTCAAATCTCCAGTGACTTCCTGCTGGCTTTAGGATTGAACCAATACTTTCTAACCTGTTGCTCAAGGTCCTTCACAACCCAACCCCTGAGCACCTCTAGCTGCAGGCAGGTCTGATCACCCTGCCCTACTCCCCTAGTACTCTAGCCATGCTCTGCCTCTCTTTCTCTCTTCCTTTCTCCCCCTCTGTCTTTCTCTTTTCCTGGCCTTGCACCCATGCTGCCCTCTCTCCTTCCTCACCTGGCTATCTCCTATTCGCCCATTAAATAACAGCTTAAATATCATTCCCACTGGGAGGTCTTTGCCTACCCTCTTTGAGACCATGTATTTTTCATACTTTTTCACACTATATTTACTATATTTTATATTTAATATGTTACTCTAATATACTATATACTAACAGTAATATACTTGCTATACATTTAGCTGTCTCCTTTGTTAGACTACATATTAGAGGTCTGCAAACTATGGATTTGGGGTAAAATCCAGCCAGTGCCTGCTTTTGTAATTAAAGTTTTAGTGGAACAGAGCCATGTCCACTCATTTTGGTGTTGCTTCCGACTGCAATGGCAGAGTTGAATATTTCTGACAGGCTGCGTAGCCCGAAAAGCCTGGAGTATTTTCTGTCTGTCCTTTAACAGGATACATCTGCTGATCCCTGCTATAAACAGGGCAGAGATCCTGCTGCTAGACCGTCGTCAGCCCTGGGACAGTGCACGGCACTTGGCATTCACTGGACAAGCGTTGAATGAATGAATGTTGAGTACAGGCAGGTATTTGCATCAACAGGTTTACCTTCACAGAGAAGGTTTGACAAGTAGAAAAACACTAAGCGTTGACGTTCTTAACCACTGCTGTTGCTGCAGCTACTCCTACCACTAGCAGGTATTGGCCTTTCAACGCCACGTCTGTTGCTAACCAACTTACCTGGTTTCTCTCATTTCATCTTCTCAGCAGTCCAACGTGGTAGGTCCTATTGTCATATCCATTTTACAGAGAAATAATGAGCTTGGGAAAATTTGAGCCACTTGACCGTGATTCCCCAGCTAGGAATTGGGCCAACTGGAGCCTACCCTTTAAATTCCCACTCCTCCAAATGCACTAGTTCATTTGCTCATTTGAGAATTGTGCCTTTAGTTGCATTTTGTTTTTCTGGGAAGTGAATCTTCTCTTTGAGCAATTTGCTAGGTGCATTGATGTGTTTTGCAGGAAGAAAGGCTTCTGTGCTGAAATTGGATTTTTCGGAAATGTCATCACAGCCACAGGTATAAGATACATTTTCAAAGTAGTTCTATATGAACTAAACAAATACATGGGCCCCAGAATGTGACTGTTAATAAACACTTTTCCAAAGTCAGGAATTGCCAGGGAGGGAAGGGAAAACTCCACCACCACCAAAACACCAAACAAAACAACAAATATCGACGGCAACGTTGAGAGGCATTTTAATAGTTCAGCATCATGAAGTGCGCTGCTCTGCACCATGGATCTAGCAGGCAGCAATTGGTTCAAGATGTCAAGCAGATGCCAAGGACACACCAGATTCACACTGGGTCCTATGCAACTTACATCCTTCAGGGTATCGTCTGTGGGTCTCGGGAGCGTGTGCATTTCACAGATAAGCGTATTACAAAGATAAACAGAATAGAGTGCTATTTAATGTGTGATTTTGGCCTTCTTATATTCACTAACTTCTCAAAAGTTGGAGCTGCATTTTTGATTTGTTTATCCTTAATTCTTGACATTATAAGTGCCTCACATTTTGTCTGTATTCTTTTGCTTAGTGAGTTATTGAGCTTATAACAGGTCCACAGAAAGAAAAGGACTCAAATGTACAATGAAAAGTCCAGGAAATATACTTTGTATTTCCAAATTTTAATAACCTAGTTGGAAAAGGAAATATGAATAAATTGGAAAAAAGCATGTCTGGTTGACTTGAGAAGCTGTCTATCTAAAAGAACAAAATTATTTGGGCTTAGAATCATGGTCAAAGTTAGAATTGACTGAATTGAGCATTCAAAATAAAATCTTTAATTCCCATTTTTATATGGTCCTTTTGATAGTTTAGCTATTTGAATAGGTAATAAAAACCCTCCCAATAAAGAAAAGTTCATGACCAGATGACTTCACTGGTGAAGTCTATAAAACATTTAAAGAAGAATTAATACCAATTCTTCTCAAAATCTTCTCAAAATTAGGAGAGGATGAGACACTTTCTAACAAATTCTGAGGCCAGCATGACCCTGACAACAGACTAGACTAAGACATCACAAGAAGAGAAGTCTACAGACCAGTGTGCCTCAGGAATGCAGACACAAAAATTCTCAACAAAATACTAGAAAACCAAATCCAGAAGCATATTCAAAGGACTATGTACACCATGACCAAGTGGGATTTATCCCAGGAATGCAAGGGTGGTTCAACACATGAAAATCAATCACTATAATATACCACATTTATAAAATGAAGGGAAAAAACACAAGATCATCTAAATAGACACAGGAAAACATTTGACAAAGCCTAACCCCCTTTCATGATTAAAAAAAAACTTAACATAGGAATAGAAGGGAACTCCTGAACATGATAAGGAGAATTTCTGGAAAACCCACAACTAAGGTCGTACGCAAAGATGAAAGATGGAAAGCTTTCCCTCTAAGATCAGGAATGAAACAAGGATGTCTTCTTTCCCCATTTCTATTTGGCATTGATCTGAAAGTTATAGTCTGAGCAATTAGCCAAGGAAAAGAAATAAAACGTATCCATATTGGAAAGGAAGAAGTAAAACTATCTCTATTCACAGATAGCATAATCTTACATATGGAAAATCCTAAGAATCCACATACACACACACAACACTATTAGTGCTAATAAACAGGCTCAGCAAAATTGCAGGATAGGAGAGCAACACATAGAATCTGTTCCATTTCTGTACACTACCAATCAACTGTCTGAGAAGGATATTAAGAAAACAATTCCACTTACAAGAGCATTAAAAACTATAAAAATACTTAGAAGTACATTTAACCAAGGAGATGGAGGACTTATTCATTGAAAACTACAAAACTGCTGAAAGAATTAAAGATGACATATACATGGAAAGACATATTGTATTCATAGATTGGACACTTTTTGCTAAGATGGTGATATTCCCTAAAATGACCCACAGATTCCATGCTACCCCTATCAAAATCCCAATGCATTTTTTAATGCAAAAAATGGAAAAGATGATGCTAAAATTAATATGGAAATTCAAGGGACACAGAATAGCCAAAACTATCTTGAAATAAAGAAGAGTAGTGATGGGGAGCTCATACTTCTGTTTTTAAAACGTACTCCAAAGGAAACAGTGTGGTACTGGCAGAAGTTTAGACTATAGATCAATGGAATGAAATTAAGAGTCCAGAAATAAACTCATACATCTGTGGTTAATTGATTTTCAACAAGGGAGCTGTGGCAGTTTGGAGGCTGTTATGTACCCCAGAAAAGCCCATGTTCTTTTAACCCATTCCTGTGGGTGCAGACCTCTTGTGGGTGGGTCCTTTCGATTAGCTTCTTTCAATTGAGATGTGACCCAGCCCATTCACAGTGGGTCTTAATCCTTTTACTGGAGTCCGTTAGGAGAAGACAAAGGTCGGAAAAGCTGAGAGAGCTTAGAGAGAAAAGACTTGGAGCAGCAAGCAAGGACCCACAGAAGCTGAAAAAGCAACGAAACCTGGGAGCAGAGGACCAGCAGACGCCGGCCATGTAACTTCCCATGTAACAGATGTGCCCCAGATGCCAGCAGCCTGTCTTCAGAGAAGGTATTCTCCTGTTGATGCCTTATTTGGGACATTTCCACAGCCTTAGAATTGTAACTTGTAAGCTAATAAATCTCCATTTCTGGTATATTGCATTTAGGCAGCTTTGGCAAACTGAAACAGGTGCCAAGACCATTCAATTGGGAAAGAATAGTCTCTCAACAAATGGTGCTCAAATAACTGATATCCACATGCAAAAGAATGAAAGTTGACACTGACATCATGACATGTGGTGTCTCATATTCATTCTTAAGGAACTGAGAACTTAATCTTCCAAAATGTCAATAAGACCATCTTATGCCCCACCTCCCACCCCAGCTCCTGCAACACAAATGCCCAGCACACCAAGGTTCGTGGGATATAATCCATGCAGTCATCTCGCCTACAACAACTACAGGCTGGGAGGGAACCTGGACACCAACAGCTGGGTCACGGCATCCTCTGGTATTACAACTCCAAAACCCCCTGAGCCAGCAGATAAGCTGCTGATGCCCTTCATGAAGTACAGCAGAAAGGTCTGGGACCAAGTAAGGGCTTCCAACCCTGACCTTAAGTTGTGGGAAATTAGCAAGATTATTGGTGGCATGTGGTCAGATCTCACTGATGAAGAGAAACAAGAATATTTAAACAAATATGAAGCAGAAAAGATAGAGTATTATGAATCTTTGAAGGCCTATCATAACTCCCCCACATACCTTGCTTGCATAAATGCAAAAAGTCATGCAGAAGCTGCTTTAGAGGAAGAAAGTCGACAGAGACAGTCTCGCATGGAGAAAGGAGAACCTTACACGAGTATTCAGCCTGCTGAAGATCCAGATGATTATGATGACGGCTCTTCAATGAAGCATACAGCCACTGCCCGTTTCCAGAGAAACCACTGCCTCATCAGCGAAATCCTCAGTGAGAGTTGGTGCCAGACGTTCCGTCAGTTGTCCCAACAGCTAGGATGCAGGTCCCAACAGCTAGGATGCAGGTCCTTGATGGTTCATCAGTAAAAACTAGAAGCTGAACTTCTTCAAATAGAAGAGAGACACCAAGAAAAGAAGAGGAAATTCCTGGAAAGCACAGATTCATTTAACAATGAACTTGAAAGGTTGTGCGGTTTGAAGGTAGAAGCGGCTGTGGAGAAAATTGCAGCTGAAATTGCACAGGCAGAGGAACAGGCCCGCAAAAGGCAGGAGGGAAGGGAGAAAGAGGCAGCAGAGCAAGCGGAACACGACCCGAGCAGTATTGTCCCTGAGGAAGAGCAAGCAGCTCATAAAATCGAAGAAAAGAAGGAAGATGAGAGCATTCCAGTGGAGACAGAGGAGGCACATCTTGAAGAAACAACATTAGGCCAACAGAAGGGTTAAGAAGGTACATCTGAGGACAAGGAGAGTGGGCAGGAGGGGTGGACAGTATGTAAGGAAGGAACCAGTGATAGCAACACTGGCTCAGAGAGAAACAGAGCAACAGAGGAGGAGCCACCAGCACATCCCATACGAGAAGAGGAGAAAAAAGAATAAATATTGCCTTGTTTTATGTGTTCTAATACTTTTTAAATGGAAAAAAAATTAACTAAAAATGGATCAATGGCCTAAATATAAAATCTAAAACTATAAAACTCTTTGAAGAAAACTTAGGGATGAATCTTCATGACCTTGTATTTGGTAATGGTTTCTTAGATATGACAACAAAAGCATAAGCAAAAAAATAAGGAAAATTTGATAATTTGGGTTTCATCAAAATTAAAATATTTTGTGCATCAAAGGACAATATCAAGAAAGTGAAAAAAAAAAAACCCTGCAAAATGGGAAAAATGTTTGCAAACCATGTATCTGCTGAGTGTCTATTATTTAGAACATATAGAGAACTTTTACAACTCAACAACAAAACAACAAACAACCCAGTTAAACAAGGGTGAAGGACTTGGATAGACATTCCTTCAAAAAATATATGCAAATGGCCATGAACACATGAAAAAATTCTCAATACCATTAGTCATCAGGGAAATGCAAATGAAAATCACAATGAGATACCACTTCACAGCCACTAGGATGGCATTAATAATATTTTTAAAAAAGACAGAAGCATGTTTGTGAAGATTTGGAGGAATTGGAACACTCATATATTGCTGGTGAGAATGTTAAATGGTACAGCCAGTATAGAAAACAATTTGGCTGTTCCTCATTAAGTGAAACATAGAATTACCATATGGCCAAGGAATTCCACACCTTGGTATATACCCAAAAGAATTTAAAACAGTTTTTGAAGCAAAACTTTGTACATGAGTATTCATTGCTACACGATTCACTAAATCCAAAGGTGGAAATACCCAAAAGTCCATCATTGATTAATGGGTGAACAAAGGAAGGTATATTCATACAAGGAAATATTGTTCAGCCATAAAAAGGAATAAAGTACTGATACGTGCTACAACATGGTTGAGTCTTGAAATCATTATGCTAAGTGAAAGAAGCCAGTCACAAAAGGCCTCATATTGTATGCTCCTGTTTGTATGAAATATCCTGAATAGGCAAATCATAAAGACAGAAAGCAAATTAGTGGTTCCAGGGGGAGTAGGATTGGGAGCGATGACTTAGTGGGTACAGGGCTTCCTTTTGGGATGATGACAGACTTCTGGAACTAGATGGAGGTGACGGTTACACAGCACTTGATTAAGTGAAAGGACTTAATGGTTAACCACTGAATGGTTAAAATATTAGATTTTATGGTATGCTTATATTAGCTATTACTGTCAGTTTCTCCTAGGAGTGAAATAGATATTTGTTATGCAGCTTGGCAGTTGTATAATATTTTAAATACCTATTTATTTTTTCTGATGAGGAAAACAGTATTTGTTCACTATTGATTGTTTTACATACACAAAATCCCTAAGAGAGAAATACAACTTACCTGTAATTCTACCACTCAAAAGTGGCCACGGTGAAATTTTTAATGTTGCTCCTTCCAGTGTTTTTTATGATGTGCTTATGGTTGTATGTACAGCAAACACTGCTGCTATTTTCATTTTAAACAAAACTGCTATTATATATAATGTTTTATAATCTGTTTTTCTTCCTACTAGATCATGAGCATTTTCCCTTTGTCATTTCATATTCTCCCAGATCACATTAAATGGCTAGATAGTATTCCATCTTACGGATGTAACATAGTTTAGCCAATTTCTATTTTTGGATGAACTCTAACATTTTAGAGTTGGAATATACTCTGGACACAATCTCATCCAACTTCTTTCTTTCCTGAGCTTTATAGCTGCAAGCCTTAAACACATGGCATGCAAAAACCGTTCAATATTTTGAAAACAGAGTTAATTTTTCACTTTCCAGCTGGATTTGGATGTACCTGGGCTTTGGATTGACCATTCAGGAACCTAAAGGATGGAAACTGCGTGTGTGTGCCGGATGGTGGGGCTGGGGTAGGAGCGGGGAAAGAGCCAGTTGTCAACAGTGCCCAAACCATCAAAATTCTATCCTGAATGGTTTTGTTTTCCTGAAAAATAGATATGGCAGACCACAGAATAGGTTCCTTTGAATCTGTGGGTGGCAGGTCCATCATGCAAAAGGGATCATGACTGGAGAGAAGCAGCTAAGTGGCAGAGCAGGCTGCAATGAATGTCTCCCATCCCGCAAGCAGCACTTAGACTTCCCCGCAGCCCAGGAACTGGTGTATCCAGCCATCCAGCCATGCTGTGCTGAGCTTCCTTCCTTTCATGTCTCCAAAGATGTGCGAGTAGGTGGGAGAAACTTCTCTCCTCCTTCATTTTGATTGCCGGGCAGGATCCAAGACATCAGGATATTAGCTAAGAGTGTCTTTCCATCCCAGGTGATGCACAATCAAGGAGAGAAACAAGTATGCTCATTCTCTGAGGTCTGTAAGAACCATAACACATATTTTGGATGCTGGAAAATGAGTGGAACAGATATGTGTGTTTCCTCTGACACTTCCTCTTGATGGAACAGAACATTCACCCTTGTCACCGAGTCATTCCCTGGGTGGGTGATGTCTCAGTGCCTCTTTCTGCTGTGTCAGCTGCACATGGCAGATTGTGCACGAGGCCAAACACACAGCTTAGTCCAGGTCAGGCTGCTTTTAAGACAGACCATCCCTGGACCATTTTTCTACTGGGCTGAGTGAATTTTTCTCCTTGAGTTAAAGGAGCATTTTATGTATTTCAGGCATCTACCCTTTTCCTGCTTTATATGTCGCAAACATTTTTCTGCCTTTTGCTTACCTTTAAACTTTATTCCTTGTGTGCAGAAACTTTAAAATTTTATGTAACCAAATATATCTTTCCTTTGTGGTTTCTGGATGTTATGCTTTAATTAGCAAGGCATTCCCTGGCAAAGGCTATTATTAGTTTTGGTTTTTAATAGTCCTTTTTAATTTTATTCCTAGGTTCCTATAGTACTCATCCCTCTTCTATTTATCTCTCTCATCCATCCCGTGAAGCAGGGATGTGAGGAATTCTATTTCAGGACCAACTCTAGAACCTCATGTTCTCCAGTAACAGGTGGTTCCTCAAGATGCACGTTCTTTCCTTAGAAGGGAATCATAGAAGGAAGTCCTGTTTGTTGACACTTGACAGGAACTCCGTCTTAGTTTTGTAGGGCTGCTTTAACAAAGCCCCACAAATATGGTGGCTTAAAACAACAGAAATGTATTGTCTCACCGTCCTTGAGGCTAGAAGTCCAAAGTCAAGCTGTCAGCATGGCCGTGCTCCCTCTGAAACCTGCAGGGGAGTATCCTTTCTTGCCTCTTCCTACGTTTGGTGGTTACCAACAACACTGGGCATTCCTTGGCTTGCAGCCCCAGCACTTCATCTCTGCTTCGATCAGAGGCTGTCGGTCTCTTCTCTTATTATTAGGACACCTGTCTTAGTTGATTAGGGTGCAAGCTAACCCAGTTTGTTGTTGTCTTAACAATCCCGTCTTCAAAAATCAAATTCCAAAAAGGGTCATATTCTTTGGACCAGGGGTTTAGGCCTTGAACATGTTTTTTTTTTTTTTTTTTGTGGGGGCACAATTTAACTCATAACAATAACTCCTATTGGTCCTAGAAGGAAATGGAAGCCAACAGAACATCAAAACCACCGTAAAGCTTGGGCACTTGGAGAAACTTGTTTCAATGGTCTCTTGGGCTCTTTCCTAAGGGCAGATGTTGTGAGGTCACTTACAGGTGTATAAAATGTCTTCTCAAGGCCTGTGCTGATTACAGAAGAATTTCTACGTGGCCCAAAAGGCCTTGGTAAACCTGGTGAGCCTTCCAGAGTAAACAGATAAGAAATATACGAGGTGAGGCCCACAACCCCGAGGTCCAGATGATTCTTCAGGAAAGCCTTCTTGTGTATGTCCTGGTAAATTTTTCTCTGCAGTTTGCCATAGGGGACACCTGGAGAATCTCTGGCAGGTGGAGCCTCCCAAGGAGCAGGGCTTAGAAACAAGTCTGTTCACATTTGTTGCAGGGAGGTTTGGGATCCAGAATCTCTTACCAATCCTAATGTCACCCTTTCTCTTTTTTGCCAACTTCTTTGCTGAGGCAGGGGTTTCCTTTCCAGCAAAAGGGTCACATTTCAAACTTGCATGTGTCACTGGGCCACTGCATTCTCTCTTTCTTCACCAGACCATAGGCAACGAGCAAAGGGCATCTTGTAAACGACCAGACCAGGTTTCGTTAACCAGAGGAGGGACCGAGACATGAGTGATCTTGGATATCACGACAGCTGGGCTGTTTCCAGGAACAAAACGTCGCCATAGCTTGAACTCGCTTGGTCATTTCCTTACCCATGAGTTTCTTCCCCTGGCACATCGTGACCTTCTGGTGGAGACATCGCCGCCCACGGAAACTTCCTTGCCCTCTTCTGGGAGCCTTTCCTCCCAGTGCAGCGGCCCCGGCAGTGTCGGCGAGGACCCGTGGGGGGCTCAGCAAGGAGAGGCAGGGGCACGCGCCCCCACGCCGGGGCAGAAACGGTGAACAGCAAAGCCCAGAGGACACAGGTGGGAGCTGGATGGGATACAGAGTTTTGCATTTATCTCTTAAGCCACTCACAAAAGGAAATCCCTCAACGAATTTTGTAATGAACGTGTTTCACTTAGTTTCGTGATTGGAGGGCACCACAAACCTCCCTGAAAAGTATTGGAGGTTTTTCTTAAAAACCTACTAAAATACAGGGAAGGCTGAAGTTTTTCAAAACCCCAGTCCCTCTTGGAGCTCATGCTGGGTCCTTGTTACAACCCTCCTGAGGACTTCATTACCCACATATGGGGGCACAAAGCAGCCTGCCTGCTTATACTGGAATGAGAGACAGACAAACAGACAATGAGAGAGAACAAGAGATAACCTATAATACCTGTACCAGAATTCCTCCTTTATTCCTTGATTTGTCAGTGATAGGCCAGATGGAAAATGTCAAATACTGTTATACCAGGAGCTCTGTGATTTTCGAGGGTCCTGAATTGAGATTCTTGCCAAGCTAGGGATTGGACAATGGGTCTGGAGGCCCCTTGTAATCAGGGGATTGCAGGATTCTAGGGGGCTCTTCTCTTCTTACAAAAGGAAAAGAGGGTCCAGGCGCCCTCCCAGTCCCATCATTGTGAGTGGTGGGGAAGGTATAACCACCTGTCAGAATCGGGCTTGATTCTTCACTCCCAGCAGCACCCAGTTCCCACTTACCTGTCCTTAAACGCAGACCTAGATCTTTCTTTTGCCCAAATGCAGGACCTCCCAGAAGTCTAAATGTACAATTAGGAGTAAAGGAAAACCACAGTTTATAAAGAGAGTTTCTATTGCCACAAAGAAAGAGGGAAGGGAGCCCAGGGCTGACAGATCACACGTGCGTCTCACCTTGTCTTTGGGAACCTCGTCACTGAGCAGCAGATGGGCCAGGGCTGGGGCAGCCAAGAGACGCTGCTTCTGCACCCCGTGTTGTGGACGAGTGACTCTATCCGCAGTGTCAGATGAGTTTTCCTTCCACAGCCTCAGCCCCCCGGGTGAGAGAGAGGGGCCTGGGCCAGATGTGCTTCAGGATTCACAAAGTGGAACCTGTGGCCAAGAGCTCCCACTCCAGAGACCTTGTCCTGAGAGACGAGCGGATGTTTACAAGGTGTGTCCACAGCTGGTCGGGCCGGGCGCCTGTCTGCCCGGGACCCTGGAGAAGCACCACTGGCCAAACTGGCAGGATGAGGATCCGGGAGACAGTGACATTTCCCCCGACAGGCCCAAGTGACAGAGGGGCTGCTCATTACCTGGGCCTCAAACCAGACACGTCCCCAAAGCTGAGCTGCTTGGTTGAGCAGACGTCAGATGTGAGGCTAAAGCTGGTATAAAAGGCAAGGGAAATGCCTGCAAAAGGTGGGAGTGACAATGTTCACACAATTCAGTTCTTCCCATCTCAAGGGCCACGTGCACATGGCCGTAATGGGCCCCGACCCTCCTCCAGGCGATCCCAGGAGGGGTGTATCACACTATTCCCATGCCCATTTGATAGATGAGACTGAGCTCAGAGACGCCAAGACACCTGCCTGGAGTCACACAGAGAAGAGGTGGAAGCAGCATCTCAACCAAGCCAGCCTGACCCGGGAATCATGCACAGAAGCCCTCAGACCTTCTTTATGAATCAAGACCATATTTAATGACTCCTTAAGAAACTAAAGCTAGTGAGAAAGCAGGAAGACATCCTCCCCGACTCTTGACATTCAAACTGCCTTTCCACTCAGCAGCCTCGACCACGTGGCAGCAAAAGTAAGTTCACTGTAGCAGCCTCTGTGCCTTGACTGGCTGCAAAGACCTGGGGAGCGACTTCCTTTTATTCCCTGTAACTGCTTTTGGTATAAAGCCTTAGAAAATGAAGCTTATCTGGATTCACTGATTCCCCCAAATATCTGGTTTTCTTTCCCCTGGGGTCTGACCCACACCATCTCCTTTTCTTCTTGCAGAGCGTCGGCTGCCACAGACTGGAAATCTAAACAGCTCTCTCATTTCCCCCCCGATAGTCCAGCTGGTGAATGGAGTAGTTGAACAGGCACTGTGAACACACAGAAAAGCCATGGACAAGTGGAAATGGCAGCCACTTCTTTACAGATACGGCTGATATGCCCCTTACCCTCAGCCCTCAAGCCTTGCTGGGCTGGCTTGCTGTTTTCACTGTAACTAGTTAGATGGAAAGCAGAATTGTGGGTGTGCAGCTTCCTGGGCACTCAGGTGCAAAAGAAGAAAATGTTCTATTTGTGGATTTAAAATATTTTTCTTTCCCTTTTAAATCCTCTGGCTTTCTTTCCTTGACTCCCCAGCTTACAGCCTACAGGTGCAGGAAAACCCCCGTGGTCTCTACTGAGCCCCAGTATCCTTTGTGGAAAGGGTGCAGATATTTCCTTTGAAAAGGTTAGGCTCTGATTTGCATGTTACTTGCATGTACTTAGCATATTGATTGCTCATTTCCAGTTAAAATGCTGAGCACCCAACCTCCAGTGATGCACCTCTTCTTCTGCCACCCACCCCCCATCTATTGAGAGCAGGTGGATTTCCTAACTGCAAAATCGATGCATACACTCAGGGGCTCCGCCACGGGGCAGGGTGCTTCCTTAGGGTGACAGTGAGAACCAAGGGCCAAAATAACCTATCTTGTTTTAAAAATAGTAGGAATCACATTTCAGCTAAGATGATATTACTGAGAAACTCTTACTCTAGGGGAAGGATGGGTTGTATGTTGTGCAACCTCAAGTCCCAAGAAGTAGAGGGAGCCCCCTGTAATGCCTTCTGCAACTTGCCTAATAACTGTTTCCTTCCCTTTGTTCTTAAGGACCTTGCTGCATCCCGATGCCGCTCACTTTGCCCCATGTCCTTGTCTTAGGGAGTCTGCCTTCCTCTTCCTCTGGTTGATGTGCAAGTATCGGGATCACAGATTCACTCACACGTCACCTGGATATGTAGAGACCAGGTGGTGATGTCACTTGTTTGTCAATTACTGTATATGACGGTCCCAGCCTTCCTCAAGAGCCCCCGTTTGCTGAATAATAAGTGGGGGAAACTTTTGGCCCAGTCCAGCAAGTTTAGTCTCAGGAAATAATTTAAATATTTACCTTAGGATGGTCATATTTTGTCCCATCATATAAAGATTCAGACTTTCCAAATCCCATCACCTTCCTCTCTGCCTTCCAAGTTGGAGGCTGGATGCTCCAGAGGCACGGCTGTTGTAGGTTGTGGCCTGGGAGAGAAGGCGGCCTCAGGTAAAGTGGCCCCGCATTGTCTTCACCTCCTGTGGGGTCTGCAGTGATCTGCCTCCTCACCCTGGCTACAGCTTGTCAGCTGGAGCTGCTGGGGTCATGCTTTCATCACTGGTGTGACGTAACAAATTGCACCAAAGCAGAGAGGCTTACATATCACTTTGTCACAACTTTGTGGGGCAGGGATTTGGGGAAGAGCTTAGCTGGGAAGGTCCCACTTAGAGCCTCCAAGGTTAATGAGAGACTGCATCTCATGGTGAGCAAAGGATAACTGAGTTAGTAATTAAAAAGCACTTAGCAAGGCACCTGGCGGGCTTTAGCTACAGCATGTGTGCTGTTACCATTTCTCTCCATTAGATTATAAGCTCCTTAAGGGCAAGGGTTTTTGTTCATTTTGCTCACTGCTCTATATGTGGTTGATAATAAATATACATTGAAAGTTGCTGAAGAACTTTTCTCTCTATTGGCCTCCAATATTGTTAATAATACAAATAACAGTAGGAACTTAACATCCAGGCTTAACATCCTATTCTCCTGGCTCTGAGCTCAGTTTCCCTTGGCATCCCAGTCCTTTATGCCAAGGGTACCCCAAGGCTTCTGCCTTCTTGCTCCCCGATGCCCCCAGCCTTCCTGGGCCTTGCCTGTGTCACGGCACTTTCACCGTGAGTGGCTCCCACTGCCCCACGCGCTTCCCCTGCAAAATGCCACTTTCCTTCTCAAAGGGGCTCTCGCCACCATAACCCCCACGTGTGTGCTCCTCGTGCATCTTACCAAAGTGGGGTGAAGTTTTAAGGACTGGGACCTCCCCCAAATCCACTTGGCTGAGGGATGCTGTGACTGGTGGCGTGTGGGAAAAGGGGGACTGGCGAGGTGCTCGGAAGAAGTGACAACAGTTGACTCAGAGCCTGAAATGTTTTCATTGCCCTGGACCCACGGCCCTTTGAGGCAGCATGGCTGACTGCAACCAGAGAGACGAAAAGCTGGATTTCAGCCACCGTTCCTGCCCCATCTGAGGCTGGGGAGGTAGAACCTTCCCCATGAGCTCACGGGCCTGTTCAGGGAACCGAGTATGAACAGTGGTGCCCGGAGCCTTTCCCCCATCCCAGCGCTCCTCCCGGGTGGGAGAGAACCTTCCGGAGCAGCCAGCAGGCCCCGCCGCCCTCCTCTTCCCACACAGGCCACAAGTCTGCAGCACCTCACTACAGATGCAGCGTGGAGGCAGCGATCATGCAATGATAAAAAAAAAAAAAAAGGATTAAAAAGAGAGGGGGGAAAAAACAGCTTAGCTGCTAGAACAAAAGCCAAATAGGAATGTATTCCTCCAATGATGAGTAGTATATTAGGGGTGATTTAGCACTTGCCTACTCATTCCGACAATGGCAGGGGCCCTGCACTTGCTATATTCCCTTTGCACTGCAGACGGCACTGGGTTTGCTCTCATCTTCTGGGCTTATGAGCAAATATATTTAATTTGGATGTAATACAGCCAGGAGGGTGATTTTTCCAGATGGCAATTTAAGCAACAGATCAAGAGATGAAATCAGCACCTCGTTCCTCAGCTTCTAAAGAATCTGCAGGCGGTTAAGTTCCTGCCTCCGGCTGGGGTCCAGGAGAAATTCAGCCGAGATGGGGCTTCTTATTGGCTGCTTGACTTTCAGCCTCCTTCATTTACATGGTAATTATCCAATTAGTTAATGTTCCCTTCTTGAGTTGAGTAGGCTCATGAGAAAAAAAAATAGTAACCATATTCTCTTTCTTGAGGAGAAGCATTTGCTGGGTGGGGTTGTTTCCCCCCCACCACAGACCTTAATTCCATTTTGAATATGAATTAGGATGAAAACAAAACAAATCTAATAGCAATCAATAGAATTCCTCCATTGCAGATCTCAGGGAAATGGTAAGATGAAATAGCACACAGCAAGCTGAAGAAATCAACAAAAGCTTAGTTCCCAAAAGAGCCAGATGTCATGAAGGAGAACTTTTGGGTGGACAGGTGGGGTTCATCGGCCAGCTTTATGGGTCCACATAGTTCTCCTGGAAATTATATCCATAGGACATGCATATTTATTTAGGGAAAGGGATGGTTATTTTTCATCAGATTCTTTAAGGAAGGGTCCAGTGGCCCCACTGTCTTAGGGGACACAAGACATTTGGAAGATAGCTTGGGATTGAATTAAAGACCATCAGAGAAATGCCACCAGACCCAAGTCTTGGGAATGCCAAACGCCATCAAGTGTGGGAGGAGGCAGACGTTCATGCTCTGTGACACATCTGCTGGGTGCACTGGAGGAGTGACGAGGGCACCGGCTGCAGAGCCGGCCACCTGGATCTGAGCCCTGATTCCACCACCCCTGTGTGACCTTTGGCAAGTTTCTTAACCTCTCTGAACTTTGGCTTCTTTCTCTGCAAAGTGGCATGGTAACAGAATGCACTGTGTGGGGATGCTTCGAGGAGAAAACGCACACAGGGTTTGGCACGGAGGATGGCACAGCAGAGACTCGAATAAACGGCGTTACTGCAGCTTTCTGCCCTGGCTACAGGTGGTGCTACTGTTTTCATCCTAGATCCTGTATTGTCAATTTCTAGCTGCTTCTACATTAGTTAACAGAGGTGGACATGCATGGCAAAGTGCTTGGCACCAAGCGAGCATGCTGGATATTTAAGGAATGTTGATTCAGGTACACTTTTTCTCCATCAAACACAGACTCTGTTCTAGTTTGCTAATGCTGCTGGAATGCAAAACACCTGAAATTGATTGGCTTTTATAAAAGGGGGTTTATTTGGTTACACAGTTACAGTCTTAAGGCCATAAAGTGTCCAAGGTAAACACATCAGCAATCAGGTACCTTCCCTGGAGGGTGGCCAATGGTGTCCGGGAAACCTCTGTTAGCTGGGAAGGCACGTGGCTGGCGTCTGCTCCAAAGTTCTGGTTTCAAAATGGCTTTCTCTCAGGATATTCCTCGCTAGGCTTCAGCTCCTTAAAAATGTCACTCTTAGTTGCTCTTGGGGCGTTTTTCCTCTTAGCTTCTCCAGAGCAAAAGTCTGATTTCAAAGGCCATCTCCAAAATGTCTCTGTAAGCTGAAGCTCCTCTCTCAGTTCCAGTGTCCTCTTCCAAGTGTCCCTTTTGGCTGTAGCTCCTCTTCAAAATGTCACTCTCAGCTGCACTGAGTTCCTTCTGTTTGTCAGCTCATTTATATGGCTCCAGTGATTTAATTTAGACCCACCCTGAATGGGTGGGGTAACACCTCCATGGAAATTATCCAATCAGAGTCATCACCCACAGTTGGGTGGGGTGCATTTCCATAGAAACAATCTAATCCAAACGTTCCAACTTAATCCCCACTAATATGTCTGCCCCACAAGATTGCATCAAAGAATATGGTTTTTCTGGGGGACATAATACATTCAAACCAGCACAGCCTCCCAGTGAAAGAGCCCTTCAGGGTGCTTGGAGGAGCACAGAGTCCAAATCTGAGGAAGGCTGTGGTTCTGTAAATTCCCTCCCTCTTTTGTACTGATGGCAACGGCTTTTATATGTATTTTCATTGTCTTTCTCTCGAGAGAAAAATTCTGTGGCCTGCCACTGACTCTGCCTTCCAGAATGTAGCTTAGAGATTTTATTTGAGATGAACTATCATGTGAATAAAGATGGATACTCTATTTAGATCTGAGAACATTCCATTCGGAATGTTTTTTAAGTCAACATTACGGGTGCCATCATTCAAAGGATACGGACATCTGGGGGAAATTTACGTCCGACTCTGACTGCAAACCTTTGCCTGCCCTGGATCACATCCTTCTCTCGGAAAATGACAACGGCAGTGGATGTAACACCTGATTCTGAATTGCAGTCCCCAAACCATGAAGGCCCGTTTCAGCACTTTGCCAGGCCCCCTGTGGCGAGCCTTGGTGCTGACATCCTCCTGTGGGGTCCTCGCTGGGGATAATGTATACCCTGGGAGAGAGGAAGGTGGGCTTGCAGCAGGGAGCACGGAGTGGGTGGTTGAAGGTACAGGAAGCTCCAATCACTTTGGGGTTTTTCACAATTGAAACAAATGTGCCATTTCTTGTAACAATAAAGACGCACACAGCTGAGCCTTGCTGTTTCTGGTCCAGACAGAGCTTGGTGCTTCCATTTGATAACAATTACTCCTGAGCATCTGAATAAAAGGAGACTTTTATTACCAAAGAATCTTTTGGGTTGGTTCCACACCCAGATGTCTGAGAATCCGAGCACATCCCGCTTCTCCCTCAGCTCCAGCAGGCACCCTGCAATCCCACAGCACCACGGAGCCAATTGATTTCAAGAAAATTGGGGAGAAAGTGTTCACAAGCCATGCTCCTCTTCCACGATTGTGGGTTGTACAATAAACTCATCCGTCCACAGATGGAAATCCAAACAATGGCTTGAGACTCAGATTGCTACTGCAACGCACCTGGCGCTTTTCCAGGAGCACAAACACAAATGCATGAGGCAGGTGCCTCCCCCTTTCCATGGACTCTCAGTTCCCCGTGGCCACGGGGGTGGGCCAGACCACACGGAGACAGTTTCATTTACAGAAACTTGGCATGATTTTGTCTTTTTCCCTAGCCCCACCCAATGGATTTCCATTTTGTCTCTGCTGGAACCTACTGTGTTTTATGAGAAGATGTGTTATCCAAAACAATGGCTGAAACTGACTCAGGATTCAGATTTGCTGGAATCCAATCTGCAATGTGGATTAATTTGCACCTTGTTATTACAAAGGAAATTCAAGTTTGTACGGGTGAAACTTGATCTTAAAAAAAAAATGGCTTGGGCTGAAAAAATGGCTTGGGTTCCATATTTTTCAAAGGTGGAGCTACATTAATATATATGACCCTAGAGAAGACTGGATTCCACAACACTTTCTGGTCACCCTTGTTCATAAACCTGGGCCAACACTGTGGTCAGTTAAGAAAGAAAGAAGACGTGACTAGCACCTTCAAACCATTTGTAATTAACAGGGAGCAGATGTGGAAACAGCGAGGGATGTAAGCGAGTGATGGGCAGAGGAGGAGATATTGGCGCATGTTTCTGGGAGTGGCTGCAGAGGCGGGGAGTCTGATGGCGGAGGCGTTTGGGAGGAATGGCACTGAGAGAAGATTCTGGAAGAGTGAGCAGGAAGACACAGATACCAGCACGAATAACATTTCAGGAAGGCAGCATGCTCAGCATCAGGGAGCACAACCGAGGCGCGAGTAGGATGTGCCGGGGAAGACTATTGGGCGCATCAGGAGACCCTGGTGCTCCTTCAGAGACTAGCTTTGCGGGCCGTGGGTTTCTGGAATGTTCTGTAGGTCACAAACTAGTGACATCAATAACAAATGTTATTTCCTTTATTTAGAAACATGGCCAGATTCCTGCTGGCTTTTCTTCGAGGTAAGTGTCCGAGCGAGGGAGTCGGGAATAAACTTTGCTGGGTACAGATTTAGGCTACACAAGGTGACCATGTAGTTGTCACCTACGTGGTAGAGAAGGAAGGCTCACTCCTCTCGCCCATCTCATTGATTTTTTTGTGTTCCCTTTTATGAAATGTCTCCTTAAACTTTTTCAGAAACTTCAGTGCATGCTTCTCTAAAATAAAGCAGTGAAGCGCTGTGAGACTAGTTCTGGAAAAGCAGCTCTTGATCCCAGCCCCACCTCTTTGTCTTGGCCTGGCCCCAAGCTGGGGCTCTCCAGAACTCTCTGAGTACGTGAGGTGGAGAGGAGTGTCTGCTGATTAAGAATGAAGCATGAGGTTTGTTTGTTGGGTGACGGAGTGTGAGTGGCTCTGAAGCTCTGCGCAGCCCTTAATCGTCACCCTTCTTAATACTGCGATTCACAGTCCCAGCCCTGCGGAAGGGCTGCCTCTCCTCAGCGCAACGCAAAGACTCGGGAGTTGCTTTTGCCAGGGCTGAAAATCCTGTGTCTCTAAATGTTTGATTTCTCCTGGAAAAAGGCTCTTATGGGGCCAGTACAAAGAGACTTTTTTATGCCTCTGTGAGGGGATGCCAACAAACATATAAGAACAACAAAACCAACAACAAATCCACCATCAAATTTACTCCTTAAATTTACTGACAGCCTGTCACAATGAAATAAAACATTGATATTTACTCTGTGGACTTAATTTAAAATGACTTCGTCAAAGAATGCAGGCACTTGCTTTGAATCCACCTGCGATTCAAACAGAAATTGGGCTGTCGGGTGTGAAAGGTGTCTGCTGGACCCCGTCGGCTGCTGCCCAGCCTCCTTTCTGGGGCAACCTGTGGCCTGAGCAAAACAGTCCTGCAGATTTTTGGTGCACAGCAGTCTGCATGACCTGGGCAGCTAAACCTATTGTCTTTCTAAGCCAGTAAAGAGAAAAAGGGTAAATTGACCTTAAAATGTAACTTTATGCAAGCAGGCAAGAAGTGAGAGGCTCTTAGTCTCACAAAGAGAGCAAAATATAATTGTTCAAGTGTTATTCTAGTCCTTCCTGCACCACCCCCCAGGTCAGAGTAACCTGTTCCCGCATCTATGCTCCCCCCACCCTTAGGAAGGCCTTTGTCTTAAACCCTTATTAAAGGCCTTCTGTCTTCTTTGCATCGCTCGGTCTTCTTCCCTATGAACATGATCCCTGCCCAGCCTGAGAGAGCCGTCATGATGTCTCCACAACTTCTCACCCTGTAAGTAAGCCCTGAATAGAAGGTCATGTATAAGAACATGCTCGTCATCTTCTTTGGCCTCTGGACTGGCATGGCCCTCCTGGGCTGTGGCACTTTCCTCCCCCTCCTCCTGGCAGACCCTCCTCTTAGCCCACGGACGCTGCACCCCGTGCTCCCAGCCACGGGCTTCATCTGGGAACGCGGATGAGGAGAGGTTTGCCCAGGGGCTTCTCAATGGAAACTCCCCCTGGGTTTTGGCACTAGAAGGCCGCATGCCGTCTCTCCTTTTGGACTGTGCCGTGCTGGCGGCTGGGGTGCTGTGGCCATCGGGCTGAGGAGGACGAGCCGGGAGAACTGCAGGTGAGGTCAGGGCTTCGGACTGGATGGAAGTTGCCCTTCCGCTGAACTTTCAGGAATATGAGACAAGTGGTTCCCTTGGTGTTTAAGCCACGGTGAGCTGGGGGTTCTCTTACTACAGCCAAGAGCATCCAATGCCTGGGGAGGGCTTTAGAGAGTGTGATTATTATTCACATTAGAATCGAAATCAACACAATCCAAAGGAGGGCGGAGGCAGCCATGACCGGCTTCTGCGGCCCTGGGTGCTTCTTTTCCAGAAGGCAACATCTGCTATGTCAGCCAGGCCGGCAACCCTGGGCATTCTCCCTGTCCTCCAGCACCGGCATGGCACCTCTCTCCAGCCCCCCGGAGCACCTCCCGGCGAGCATCAGACAAGCCGAGGTACCAGAGGCAAAGGCGTCACTGCTCTGCGGCCTGTCTTATAGGTTTCAGGGCTGCTTTAATGATTCTCGCAACAGCAGTGGAAGTGCCGCTTATTGAATGATCAATCGTGTCTAATGTGCCAGGCAGCCTACACAGCCCTTGGCCTGTACCCCAGCACCCTGTCTGATGAAGGGGGAGCTGTGGCCCGAGGGTCCTCGGCCTGAAGGGGGCTGAGCCCGGTTTCCCACCCAGCACAGCTGCCTGCAGCCCCGGCTCTCCTGCACCCTCCGTGCTGTCACAGCGGCTGCTCAGACTGGCCCCGCAGCGCCCGTGCCCTCGCGCTGTTGCGTTTGGGCAGAAGTGCTGCAGAAGGGGGATCTTTCCTTTGATGTGACTTCGATGTGACTGCCCAGCCCTATTTTAGAAGACTGTGTGATGTTACTTTATCCTCTGCCTCTGTGGCTCCCTTAACATTACACACCACTTCAAATTATATTTAACTGACATTTTCTAAGGTCAGCAGGATAACTTCTGAGGGCCGGCGGCACCAGGAAGTACATGATGCTTTGGAAGAAACCTGGTTTGATGATTCTCAGGATCACAATAGCTGCCTCCTACTTGTTTTTGCCATGAGCCAGGCAGTGATTAGTGCTTCTCTCACCATTGTACTTATTCCTCTTATCAACCCTGTAATGTAGCTATGATGTCCAGTTTACAAGTGAGGGTGCTATGGATCAGAGAGGTTGGGCAACTGCCCCACATCACACAGCCCTAATAGTGTAGGCTCAATGATAGAACCCAGAGCTGTCTGAATGCTAGGACTTTCTGGACTCTTAACCCTTAACATTTTCCAGCCCCAAGACCCAGGGAACAGTCTACAATTTGCTCATGTAGTTTCGTGAAAGTGCTTCAAGGATCTAATTCACCTGGCATGTTAGGACCATACGTGGTCATAGAAGCCTCCCATGACTCCAATCCCTGCCCCCCATGCTGCCGACTGACTACATCAACTTAAGCCCTTCTGTAGTTGGCGTGACAGTTAAGTTCCTGTGTCATCCTGGCCAGGTTATGGCCAGGTGAGGGTAGTCCATAGACTGACATCAGTAAGTTGATTGCATCTACTAGAGTACATCTACAATCAACAACAGAGATTACCCTCAGCAATGAGAGAAGTCTCATCCAGTCAACTGAAGGCCTTAAAGGATGAACTGATGATTTCAGCAGTCACAAAAGAATTTCTATCTCTACTTCAGCCAGCCAACTTCTCCTGGGGAATTCATCGAAACCTTCATCACAGTTCCCAACTTGCAGCCTGTTTTGTGGAATTCAGACTTGCCGATCTCCATGGTGGCATGAGCCAATTCCTATAATAAATCTCATAATATTTACATATGTACATACCCTGCTGGTTCTGTTTCTCCAGAGAACCCTGGCTAATACAGTTGGCAAAGCTCTTTATTCTCCCCAGGAAAGTAGGAACGGTAGAACACAGGGCAGCCCCGGACTCTGAAAGCAGTATCACAATTTAAGATTATCAAAGCAAAAAGGATTCTTGAGCTAAGAAGAAGGTGGGGAGCAGGAACCTTTTCCATCAGAGGGTCCAATTAGGGAGGCTGTGGTCACATTGTGTACTGAAGGTTATTCATCACAACATATTAATAAAATGCATTTTAATTTCAGTCATGTCAAGTTATGAATCCTTGCAAAATAAACAAAGCACTACTCTTGCTCCAGAAAGAATTCAGAGTGATTCCTCATAAAATCACCTTAGGCTTAACCCTGACCTCACCTGCTTTAATTATGCATAACAGCCTGTCAATCTCCTTTGCAACAAGCAGGCATTCATTACCCCTAATTCTGATTTTATAACTTTTTTGTTTGATCTCTCCCTGAATTCATACTGAAGAAATTTAACAGAATAAATGATCATTCTCCCCGACCATTTGACTGCTGCTTTGAATATGTAATGTAGCTACACATGTATATTATTTATGAAAAATTGATTGCTGTGACATCTCAGTATTCTTTCCATGCTCTGAGAATGTGGGATTTTTATGTCCCCTCTGAAAGCCACGGCCTGGAGTTGAAGAGGCAAATGGATTTATTGGTTTGGGCAGTGTGTCCTCAGTGAGGAAATTAGGGGATTCCTGTGCAAAATCTGCCCTTGTCTGCATCTGAGGAGCTCCGCCAGGTCTTAAGCATGATGACTGCATCAGCCTGTAGGATGCCCCCGAAAGAGAGGACAATATAAGCCAGAACGGGCCATCGTCCTGGTTTCCCACAAATACCATGCAATGGCTTGTTTGGCTTAAATCATGGGAATTTATAGGCTCATGTTTTGAAGGTAGGGGCATCAGCAAGACCAAGCTTTCTCCCAAAAGACTATGGCATGTGGGGCTGGCTGTTGGTGATCCTTGGTCATTGGTGTCACTTGGCAACACACAGGGCCATGTCTTCTCCTTTCTCAGGATCCATTGACTTCAGCTATTTCCCAGGGCTTTCTCTCTCTCTGTCTGAACTGCGTTCTGTTTCTAAAGGACACTCCAGTATTCCCAATTAAATCTCAATTTGATTCAGTTGGGTCACACCTTGACTGAAAGTACATCTTCAAGAAATTGTATGTACAATGGGTCTACACTCACCAGAATGTGGATGAAGATGAAGAACATGTCCACACTGGGGTGCACAAGTCAATCCACCACAGCCGGTGGCCAGAAACCCGGGGCCTTCCCGAGGAAGAAACACAGGCCGCGCTCAGTCCAGGGCCAGCAGCTCTCCAGCTCTGACTTTGACAAGAGCCTGGAAAACGTATTACTGGATCCCTGGAAACCAACCCTGATACAAGGATTCTAGTCTCTCTGGTTTATCTAGGAGATGATTCCAGGCAGCACCTGTCAGGGAATGGGGAGCTGAGACAGTGATGGGAAGGAGCCAACAAGGGGTGTGTTAAAGTGAGTCCCTGCGGCATCTGGGCTCCATCCCACAGGGCAGCTCTGGGATGCCTGGTGGAATGTGCCTGGAGCACTCTTCCGAGGGGCGCAGAAACTGGGGTACATGTCCTCCGGCTCGCATTTCTTACTCACCAAGGGATGCTCCCAGGGCCACCCAACCCTCAGCATTTCAGGCCCACCTTGCTTGTGGGGCAAGAGGGAGCCCCCAGGTGTGACGGGACCCCTGAGTGCTGAGGTGGCATCTGCAGCCAAGGCATTCCTGGAGTCTACACATCCCTTGTCATCACCCCACACCCAAAGCCCTGGGGATCAAACCCAAGCGGTGACGTACAGCCATGGCCACAAACACTTTTGCCGTCTCCTCGATTCTAGATGAAAATGATCCCAACGCAGGGGTGAGCACTAGAGTGGGGAGCACGGTTGTGGGGTGGGAGCTCAGGTCTTACGGTGAACATGGAAACCTGAGCCCACCGTTTCTCCACAAGAACCTTCCGTGGAGTGACACCGGCATGGTGAGCACGAGAAAGTCACCAAACACCAAAGAAGATGCAGGAGGGGCGGGTGAGGGGAGGGTACCTGAGGCAGAAATGGGACCCAAAGAACCCAGGCATGTGGGGTGCAAATGGGTGGGGCTGGCCCCCTTCTGACGTTCCTGGTCCCGGAAGGGCTTCGTGGAGCCTGGAGGGGGGTTTCGAGGCTTAGGAAAAGGGTCCCTCAGCTCTGCCCCGGGAACCACGCAGCTCACGCTCACCTGGCCTGGAAGCAACACGGCTTGCGGTTGTCCGCGGCCCTCGGCTCACAGCGGAGAGCACGGGCTGTGCGGGCATCACCCGGGAGCTGCCCAGAAACGCATCTGGGCCAGCCCAGACCTGCGGATTCGAAGTCTACATTTTAATAAGATCCCCAGGTGCTTCTTGTGCACATTAAAGCCGAGGAGACGTTGATTTCAGCTCCGTGTTGGGGACTCACATGGGCTCTCTTTGAGCAGCGAATAGAACCAAGAGGCTTTGATTTCTTACCTACACTGTGTTATGTCATTTCATTCTCCAAACAGCAAAGCTGAGCCGGGAGCACTCTGGTTCTCAGTCGTCTTGGAGATTAGGAACCCGATGTTCCCGCTGTGTTGTGCTCACCAGCGTGGACACAGGTCAGCTGCCTCTCACTGGGCCAGCGGCGCATCGTGCCCTCAGCCCAGGGAAGGCCCCGGCAGCCCTGCCCAAAGAGTGACCCCAGGCAGCCAACCATGCCTGGTGTGGGAGCGTCTGTGACAACTCCAGCCAAGAGAAAATACTTCGATTTGTTTTGTTTTGTTTTGAGCCCACATGGAAGGAGATGGCTAAAGAGATACAAAGGAAGGAAGTTGGAGTTCAAATGTGTTTTTCTGCTTCACATTTTTCACAAGGCTTCAGATGCTCTTAAAGGTCAGCTGTTACTATTGTTCATTTCCTCATCAGTTAGCTAATCAAGTATTGTGCCTTTGCGTAAGATCACAAGCATTTGGTGCTGATGAAAATAAAAGGCTGTTCTTGATTTTGTAAGGGGAGGACATGATTTGAGTATATGTGTGTAGAAGCAATTTTACATTCAGGGCAAGCATGATGTGCAAATATTTGAATTTGGGAGATGCTGTCATCTCAGATGAAGGGTCTCGGGGCCCATCTCTGAGCACCGTGCTTCAGGCTCACGCTGCCTGGGTGGGAAGTCACCACAGTAGGACCAACTGGGGCATCCGGATGATGAGAGACCCTGAGTTCTGCGAAAGGATCGATGAGCCTCGGCTTTCTGTCCTGTGCACTGGGGACTGTGAGCTGCCTGTCGGCTCGGGGGTGAGGGTGAAGTGCCACAAACCTGACCAGATTAGAAAAAATAGAGACTATCAGCAATTTAAAGCTGACTTCATGCTAGGGACATTGCAAAGCTTCTCGTGCAAGCCTCAGAATCGCCTCCTTCTCCTTGGAGCACCGTCTGCATGAGGGTCTTCTCCAGGCCTTCTGCCCCCTGACCTTCGTCTCCCTCTGGCTGTTCCTCCTCCTGCAGTCTTCTGGTCTCCCCCTGGAATAGTCCAGAGTTTGGTCTACGTGCATTTAACAGTTGATCCATCTATGTTGCCGATTCCTGGTTATTTATCTCCAGCTTGGGCCTCTTCGCTGAACTCCACAAGTGTGTTTCCATTCGCCCCCTGGGCATCTGCCTGGAGTCCAGTGGGCACGACAGACTTGATGGGTCCAATTCTTTTCTCCTAGGAGCTCAGTGCAAAACACGTGACTCCCTTTCTTCTCAAACTCCACATTCGCTAGGAAGTGCTGCCAGCTGCCCTGCACGCTGTGGGGCTCCCTACCTCCTCCACCTCCTTCACCCGTCCGGCCACCAGCTCCTCTCCCCTCTGCACCAGCCTCCCAGCTGCTCCTCCCTCCACACTCGCTCTCTTCAAGATGTGCCTGACACCATCTCCCAAGGCTCTCACGGCCTTCCAGTCCACTCGGACAAGAAGTCTGCGTCCTCCCTGTGGCCCACTGACCCCATGCCCGACCCCCATCCTCCTTGTGGTTTGTAGAATTTGCCAAATGAGCCTCTGCCCCCGGACATTTCCTCTACTGTCCCTTCTGCTGGGGCCTGGGTGCTGCCTGTCCCCGGGGATCACTATCCTGCTTCCTCCTCGTCTTTGCTTGAGGGAGACTCCTTCCCGGGGAGCTCCTTTCTGAGCTCCATGTCTAAAACCACACTGACTCGCACCCTGCACTTTTCATCCCTACCAGATTTTCCCCACAACCCTTGACACTTGTTCTGGGACATGCTGTCTATTTGCTTTTGTTTGTTCGTTTGTGCGCTGTCTTCTCTCACTAGAATATACGTCTTAAGAGGGCAGGACTGTCCATCTCTAGTTCGCTGCGACATCCCAGAGTCTGCCCGACTCAGAGCGAGGGCTCGACATTATTTGTTGACTGGACAAACCAAAGCCGGCTTGGCAGGGAGGATGTGACAAGCTTGATGTTCTTTGTTTCAGAAATTATTTTCAGGAGAATGAAAAAAAAAAAGAGATTTCCTCATAATTTGAGGAAATAATTTTTGTCATTTAATTGTCTTCATTTCTGTCAAAAAATGGGGAGTTGTCACAATAAACAGACATGCAGACCGCTTCCCCGTGGGAATAGGACTCCTGCTGACAGCAGAGCCGCTTCAGAGCTGATGAGCTGGGGGTGTCGAGTTGGGGGCTTCTCAGGCTGGGGGGGAGGGGTGCTGGGCTGGGAGGGTATTGGGCTGGGAGAGCAGGGTTGTCAGGCTGGGGAAGCATAGGGGTGTCAGACTGGGGTGCTGTCGGGCTGGGGAAGTGTAGGGGTGTCAGGCTGAGGTGCTGACAGGCTGGGGGAGTGTGAGGGGGTTGGGCTGGGGGTGCTGGTGGGCTGGGGAAGTGTAGGGGTGTCAGACTGGGGGGCTGTCGGGCTGGGGCATTGTAGGGGTGTCAGGCTGGGGGTGCTGGCGGGCTGGGGAAGTGTAGGGGTGTCAGTCTGGGGGTGCTGGCGGGCTGGCGGGCTGTGGGTGGGTGTGGAGTGTGGGTGCAGCAGAGAGAGGCTGCAACGTGACGGCCCACATCCCTGGTCAGGGCTTGTCTTTCAAATGACTGATGACTCCTTGTCCACGAATCAATCAGAGATTGAAAAGTCTCCAGTGCCCTTTGGTGTCTATTTTAATTGAGACAATCGGGCTCTGGCTGCTGGGTGCACCAGCATCCTGAGGAGTTATCTCCCGGGCCATACCTCCGACGTTTGAAATCAATGAACTGCCTGGGAGAGCTCTTTCAAGCTATCTGCATGCGAGGGCCGGCTGGGAACAAGATAATGGCCACCAGTAATGACCCCAGTTGGGTGGATTATGGATTCTATCTTCCCGTGATAAGCAGGGCTGTCAGTTCCTCACTCACTCTCTGGGGCCAGCAGTGAACATCTGGGAAATTCAACCTTGGAGAAGAGCTGGTGCTGGCATCCTGGGGAACGGTGGTGGGAGCTTGTGGTCAGAGAAGAGGGCCAGGCCCGGTGCCAGGAAGGGTTCCAGAACCAGTGGCCTCACCCTCATTCCTGGAGGTGACAGAGCTGGGAGGGAAGGCTGCTTCCCCCCGTGCATGTGGGTGTTATGTCCAGTCACCTAACTGGATATCACGATGAGGACAAAAACGGCTGAGTCTGATACAGGGGGTCATTTGGTGCTGGCATGGCACTGACCTTCATGGAGCGTGGACAGAGGACATGCGTGCTCTCCCCTCCAGGAGCTGGCCATCAGCTTGGAGAAATGGGTGCACACAGAGGCAGCACGTACAGGCAGTAGAGGGGCCTCGAGGGTGCCTGTGAGCAAAGGTTCTGGGCCAGCCCCCAGTATTTGGACCCCACTCTTCTCCCTGAACTCAGTTTCCCCATCTGTGAAATGGGCATTCGTGGGGGCTGTTGTGACATTGGTGTCAGGCAATAAGAGTGCAGCAAATGCTGGCCATCGTTACCAGGGTGACAAGTGAAACACACCAGGAGCAGCTGCTCCCGGGCCAAGCCAGGTGTCAAGAGAGGTGGATGAGTGGGGTACATATGTGTTATTATGGGATGGTGAGCAGCCCCAGGGGGCTGGAATACAGTGTCTGCATCAGTGAGTGAAGGAACCAAAGACTGAAGCATTGGTGGCAGGCCAGGCATTCTTTGAAGGATGTGCACAGCGGTTTATCATAGCTTGGAAATGTTTGCCTGGCAGTATGGGGTGGGCAAAATAAACTGGCTAAGCCAGGGGGCATCTCCTGGAGTTTCTGCCCAAAGGTGATGTGCCCGTTTGGATATATTATGTCCCCCAAGAAAAAGCCATGATCTTTTATTCCAGTCTCATGGGATACTGGGATTAGGTTGTTTCCATGGAGATGTGACCCACCCAACTGTGAGTGACACCTTTGGTTGGGTGTGACCTTTGACTGTTTCCATGGAGGTGTGGCCTCGCCCATTCAGCATGGGCCTTGATTGGTTCACTGGAGTCTTATAAAAGCTCACAAATAGAAAAGGATCTCAGAACTGCAGCTGAGATAGACATTTTGGAGAACTCTATTTTGAAACGCAAGCTGGGAGCAAGCAGACACCAGCCACGTGCCTTCCGAGCTAACAGATGTTTTCCAGACACCATCGGTGTTTTTCAGTGACGGTATCCTACTGTTGATGCTTTTGTTTGGACATTTTCATGGCCTTCAGACTGTAATTCTGTAACCAGATAAACCCATTTTATAAAAGCCAATCCATTTCTGGTGTTCTGCAGAACGACAGCATTATTGAACTAGAACAGGTGACCCCTGGCCACTCATCACAGCCCCATCGCCAAGGCCAGAGTGCCCCTTTAAAATATGTTCCCAAGTCACCAAATCAGCAAGGTTGAGGACTGCTGCTCTGCTTGATTTTTCCCTTTTGGGGTGACACTTCAGTTCACTGCCTATGGTGGTTTCAAGCCGTACGTACCCCAGAAAAACATATTCTTAAAGTTAATCCATTCCTGTGGGTGTGTACCCATTGCAAATAGGACATTTTGATGAGGTTACTTCAGCTAAGGTATGGCCCACCTCAATCAGGATGGTCTTATTCCTCTTACTAGAGTCCTTTATATGCAGAGTGAAGTTCAGACAGAGGAAAAAGAAAAGCCATAGAAAGTAAGAAGCTGAAATTCAACGGAACCCATAACAGAACTGAGAGGCCAGGAGAGGCGGCCGTGTGACAAGCTGAGGACAAAGGATCACTGGCAGCCAGCCCAGAACCCCGGTCTTCAGGGAGAAAGCATCACTTTGATGACTTCTATCTTAGGCTCAAAGCCATGAGCTAATAAATTCCCATTGTTTACCCAGCCCATTGCATGGTATTTGCTTGAGCAACCACGGACACTAAAACACTGCCCTTTCTACTCTTGTTGACACGCCCCATCATTCAAGGGGACACATATGTGTCATGATGATGCCTGGTCCCTTGGTTTCTGGATTTTGCCCTCGTCATTGTTGATTTGGGCCTCAGAGTGATAATGGGATTCTACTATTAAAATAATTTTAGGTAAGACAGATTTTTGAGCTTTTCCATTGTTTGTTTCCATGGTTTCACATTTTAACATGTGGGTGTGGTCATCAGACTGTCCAACGTCAGATGGGTCTGGGGCCATCAGCAGAGGACTTGCCCGTGCATCTGCATGCATCGTAAACGCACCCATGCATCCCTGATTCCATGCACATCACAGCCTTCACATCACAGTCCCGTCTGCTTATTTAGAGCACACATTACTCTCTGTCTGCTCTGATTTACACCAAGAAATCCACCATTCAAATCAGTGCACACACTGCTCTGCTCGGTGCACAAAGGCTCACCACCTCCTTCCTCTGGGCACCGAGGGTCACGGAGATGCTGGGGATCAGCTTGCGTCTGGAGACTTGGGCTCCTCTTAGAAATCAGGGGCTGTAATGACTGGTTAACATATTGACCGCCCCAGGAAGCCCCCGAGTCATCTCCTACAAAAGGTCAGCCTGAAGCCCTTGTATAATGACGGCTTCTCTGGGCTAATTAGTTGCATTCCTTCAATTAAAATTGGAAAATGCACAGAACAGAACATTTGTCTCAGTTAGCATCCAGCAAGACACATCTTCAGAGCAATAATTACTCCCCAAAGTTGGGGGGGTTGATTTAGGGGGGCCCATTGACAAGCCGAGTGTGATGAGCTTGATTCTCTGAAAATCAAGAAGACGCAAACATTCTCATCTGCGGCGAACTAATTCTGGCATCGACGGGCAGAGGACCTTGAGGGCGTCAGGGAGCCGTGTGCGGCTGCCCCAGATGTTGACCGTTGCCCTGCACCATGCCCACCGCCCAGACTGGGGCCTTCAAAGTCCCTATCTGATCCGCAGCTGCCTCTTACCTTTGGAACATGCCCGACAAACAGCTCATTATTCAAACAGATGTTTCTGTTTGCTTCAGATTGCTGTTCCAGCGGGAATCTGGCTTGCTAGTTTACAAAATGAAAACTGTTCCTCAGTGTGTGCAAGATGTTAAGTCCCCCCAAATACCCAGATCTTTGATGAACGGGCTGATGGCTTGGGGGGAAAGGTTAGGAGGGAACATTTTCATTTCCATAATGGTCCTCTGTCCCGTCGTCTTTGTCTCTTGAACACTCTGAATCCACTGTAGCTCTTGCTGGAAGATTCTCCCCACAAAGGACGTTGCTTGTGAAATCAAGGGGAAACAACCGCTGCAGATACAACATGCCGTTCCCAGCCAGGAGGACACAGACACCTTGGTCTACATCTAATTTCTACCCTATTCTGGCCATATGCCCTTTTTCACTCCCACAACACTCAGGACTTTTTTTCTCTGATTATATAAATAATTCATGTTCATTATTTTAAAAATGGAAAACATAAAAATTAAATGAAGAAAGTAAAAATTTCCTGTGTCCCCACCATCCCTGTCAACTTTTGATGACCATTCTTTTTTACATGCAAATCTTTAAACATACAACACACATGTAACATTTTTATATGTGTCATTCTATCCATTTTTTCAGAGGGATGGATTTAACATGGTATTCATTTAGGAATCCTTCCACATCAATCAGTACAGATAAAACTCATTTTAAAAGTGGTGGTTGCTAATCTCTTGTGTGGCTGTACCTTTGCCCCACGGATGGACACCTACTTGGTTCTCAGTCATTTGCTTTTTTTGTTTTGCTTTGCTTTGTTTTTGGCCATGTAACAATGCTGCAATATATTTTTGTGTACATGTATCCTTATGTATCAGTTCCTATTTAAATGCCCAAAGAATACGGGTTTCTTGCACTAATCAGAAAGGCAGATGGTTCCTGGAGAGTTTATTTCACAATGGATAGACCACCACTAGGGGAAAAAAAAAAGGCTACCTGCATTCCATTGCTAACTTGTCCTGCAAAAGAGGATGTCCCAACTGCACTGAAAAGCCTCTTCCCTCCCAGAGCTCAGTGTGTTCCTGCAAACACTCGAGATCCTATATCATCCCCTCCCAGGTGTAAGGTGCTCAGCTACCATCTCATTTATGCTCTGCTTCTGCATCAGTATCCGCTGGGCTTCCAGCTGGTTGCAGAGAAACCTGGGATGAGTACCCCATGGCTCTGTCTAGAACAGGCAGTAGATGCTCTCACCGCCTCAGACGGGAGAACTAAGAATGGCGGTGGGGATTGAAGAAAGTAGTTTTTAATTGGTTAGAACAGGCATGTATCTGTCTTCACTCTCTTGGAATTTTAGGTAGCGGAGTCTGATTTCCAAGCAAAGACAAGAGAACCAAATTCATTGGGGTTCTTGGGGGAGGTGGAATTTAGATGTAATCTTAACACAGCTGGGATAGGTCTTAGATATTGACAGAAAGCCGTAGTTAGATATGGTCTACAGAAGCAAAAGTCAGGAAGATAAGAGCTTAATTCTGAATGGGGATTTGGGTAAAATCCAATCTGTATGTTGGAGGTCAGGTTCTGAACAAGGGTTGTGGGAAAATCCAAGGAGAAATTATGTTCAAGCAATGTAGGCATTTCCATGGATTTTGGTTGCCTCATCTCAGTGAACTCCTTCAGCACCCTCACCCCCCCCCCAAACTATTTCTCCCACATGGTCCCACCCCACCTTTGAATCTGAGAGCAATATGTTGGAGGGCTGAGGGGGGACGACAGACAGGCACTGACAAGACGTCCACTCGTGTGAGGGCAATTGCCAACTTCAAGTTTGGACAGGAAGTGCCGAAAATAACAAAGTTTTGGCAGGAATGTTGTTTTGTACTTTAAGATGCCTGAAAGGCATCTGAACACTAAACTATCATGTAGCTTTTCTGTGGATGATATATAACTCCATTTACTGCTGTAATCTGGGTAACAAAATGAATACTCCATCATTGTACTATGAATAGTAAATTAACCCAGATAAAAGTGTTCTACATCCAATCAAAACCATTAAGTAACTAGGAGACTAAGATTGGTGAGGACATTTTGGAGGCAATTATAACTAATGAATACATTAACTTCAAGTGGGAGGGCTGTGGCGGTACCCTTTTAGCCTCTCCAAACAAAATTAGGGTAGGTGGGAAGACAGCTGAAATAGTTTTGTAAAAAGGACAGCTTTATTGATCTACACAGGGCTGTTTAGAAGGGGAAATGGTTTCTTAGAAGAGAGGCTTGGGCATGTTAGACATCAGAATAAACATTAAAAAGAATGAAAGGACTTTTCCTCCCTCACCCCCTTTCACAGCCAGGCTAGATCAGGCCCCTAAAGTGTTGGGTTTTGCAGCCTTTGTTCCCTCTATAGGGATTTCAGTGGAGATTTTTTCATTTTCTTTTAAGTACCATTTTTTAAGTTTTAAATTTAAAATCAATGCACACTAGTTGTGGACAGAATGGAAAACACAAAAACTGTAAAATAAAAATAAAAACAATCTATCTTTCTATAACCCAGAGATGGCTATTGTTAACATTTGGGGGCAGCTAATTTTTTTTTTTCCTATGCATGTCTGTTTTATGTTTGGGGCTCATTATAGATTCTTCTGTTTACTTAAGAATAATGGCTTTAATACTTTTATAAAAGTGATTCAACTTATATGAAATTCAAGGCATACAGAAAAATTCAAAGAAAGATATTAAAAAATCATCACCGAAAATCTCACCCACTGGTAATTAATCACCCCTAGCTCCAGCATCTCTCTCCAGCATGTGTGCAGATAACAGAGAAATAGATCAATTACTTGCTGCAAAAAAAGGGAAGATTCCGTGCATGCTCTTTTAAGAGTCTTTTTTTTTTTTTTAGGAGTCTTTTGTTTTTTAATCTAATTCAAGAAAATAAGTCAGCAGGAACCTGAAGGAACTGCTGGACTCCTAAAATCCAAAGGTCCTATTGGTTCCGAGACAGCTGCGGTTCTCCCACTTGGGTTTCTCTTTCTCTGCCTTCAGGGGACACCTTCTCTCAGATCTTGGCATTGAAGACACCAGTGTGGCTCAGAGGAAGGCTCCCGGGTGAAGCTGGCTGCTCCCAGCAGCACTGCCTTCCCATCCGTCCCGCACCTCCTCCCTTCCCGCAGATTCCCCCAGTGGAGAGGCTTCGGTAGGGGCTCCACGACAGACAGGCCAATGGCCCAAGGGTGGGGTGTCTTCAGCCCATGCCCTTGCCATCTTGCACCATCAGACTCGGTCTCCGTGGGGACACGCTCTGCTTCTCCCGCTGCCAGCCCATACCTGTGTGAGAATTAGATTAAGTTTAGCTTTCACACAGGGTGGGGGCAGCTCAGGGGAATGGCAGAGGGTCAAGAAGCCAAGCTATAATCAGTGGCCAGTCCTCCTATTTATCTGCCCACTGTCTTTGCAAGGTGGAGACTGCGGGGGGGGGGGGGTAGATGTTCCTTAAGCAGCTTCATAAGTTGTTACCAAACTAGCTCAGACTGGCTCTGCAGCTCAAGAACAAAGGAAAGAGGGGTGGAGACTTATTTCAAATGTTCCAAGTTTGCACAGGAGACTTTTTTTTCAAATGTTTCCAATTTGGGTGGGCTACATGTTTCAAATTTGCTGGGCTACTTAGGCTTGTCCAGTAGAATGTAACCTCTGGAGTATCCAGCCAATGGAGAAACAGGGGAGGGACTTGCAGTTAGGTGTAGGGAATAAATACTGCTGGGTCTATTGTTCTGCGCGCCAACCCCCACATCTTGGTTGGGCGCCCGTTCTTGCAAGATTGTGAATAAATTCTTTTCTTCTCCACAATCGGGTGAGCGTTTATTCCTTTTAGGAAGAGTGCTTATTTCTCACACCTGCAGATCCAAAAGAGGAAGGAACACACAAAGCAAAGCAAAACTCCCGCAAGCTAAGCGGGCAATGCAAATGAACTCAAAGGCCCGAGTTTATTAAAAGCAAACCAAGATGAATGTGGCTATTCCATCCAAAGGGGACAATCGAACTCTCCAGCTTGTTCTTGCCATATGGGAATTGGAGTCCAGTGCGGACATACTGTCACATTTTTCAAAAAGTCACATACTTGATTTTTAAAGTGAATCTGATTTATATATGTTGACAGTAAATGAAACAGAGATACCGCTTAAGCCAAACAAAGCACATCTGTGCATCAGCCAGGTTTCTTTCTCTGCTCTAAATACAATTTAATAAAATGCAGGATATCAGTTAATTCTGAATTATAGATAAACAATAAATAATATTTAGTATATGTATGTTCCATGCAATGCTTGAGGCATACCTATACTAAAAATATGTTCATTGTTTATCTGAAATTCAGATTTAATTGGGTATCTTGCATTTTATCTAGCAACTCTAGTCTGTGAGGCTCTCCAAACTGCACCTTCTCTCTCCAGGAAATCGAAGGATGGGGTTGGAAATTTCCTCCCTGGTTCTATCCAGATTGCAAAGTATTCAGCAACTATGCACCATATTTTGTGACTTAGGTCATTTCCTCCTTCACTGATGATGTAGCTTTTTTTCCTTGCTTCTTTGTGTTCATTTATTTTTGTTTTCAGTGGGTGTTGAGGAAGAGGTGGAGTGAAAATTGATTTTTTTTATCATCCTTCTATGGCAGACTTTATAGTTGCTTTTTCATTTAACATTATATCATGCAAATGTCCTCATCCTTGAATATTTTTAAAATATATTTTTGTAGGCCCTTCAATGAACTTACCAAAACTATCTTGTTGAAACTCAATCACAGTTAGGGCTCAGAAATCCTGGATACAAATATTTGAGGTAGAAACAGTATTTAACTGAAGAATTCACCCATCCTCCTGATTGGGCAGCGTGCCATCCAGGAGGAGAGGTGAAAGCAGAAGGTGTTCTGCTCTGACTAGTCTTAGGAAATTCTAGATATGGGGGCTCTCCCCAAAGCCCCAGGCATTGCTGTTTCAGAGTTTCAGTGGTTTCCTTAAACACATCAGTGAAAGATTTTTTCTCTTCCACGTCTGGGAATCACTTCTTATTAACCGATTGGCTGTTGGATTCCAATGAACTTGGTAATCACACATTTTATCTCAAGGCAAACCCTAGTAACCAGTGGCATGCAATTAAGAAAAGTGCTTCTTCAAGCCATTTTTTTTTTTTTTTTCTGGTGGGGATGATTCTCAAGTAATTAAGTCACAATGTGAAGACACAACCTGATACATTGGCTTACTTTGGTTTTGACAACATGATTAAAATTACTAGGCATTCCCTAACAATTGGCTGCAAAGAATGTTGACATTCCATTTAGTATCCTCTGGGATCTAACATTATGGAACAGAGAAAAAGTCCATTTACAGCAAGTGAAGAGAGGGGCTCCAGTATCCTCTCTGAATAATCCATTTGGGGAGAAGCCTCCCTCAGATTATGTCACTACCCAAGGCCACAACCACCTCCCAGGATAACCAGATTACATCAAGAAGGTGGATTACAGTGGGCCATTGTAATGGAACGAAGCATGTGGCAACTCAATTGTATTTTCTGAGTTGCTTTTCTCCAGATACAGTCTAAGAAGTGTACATTCCTTAGTCCTGTTTTATTGTCATCATTTGCTAAGGGAAAGGCACGTGTTACCACCCCAGGGGAGGCTCCCCAGGATGACCCACTCCATGGCTTGCAGGTGATGAGTGGCCAACAAAAGCATGGCTTCTGCAGTGCTGGATGGAACAGAGCTTTTCTCACTTGGGGAAGAGACAGCAAGGTCTGCTTCACTAGTGGGCACCACTTCCCTTTGGCAGCGGGTCCGGATTTGTAGCCAGTGCAGGGAGCTGGTCTGTGTGCCCCCCTCTGTGTGACAAGCAAAGGACCCTGCTCCCTCTCCAAGGGGGCAGATGGAGCAGCGGGGTTGGCCAGATGACATAAAACACGCACACTAAGCCACGCAGTCTCCACGAATGTTTGCACGTGCTCGGGAGTGAGGGGAAGGCGGAGCAGGCAGAGCACTGTCTGCTGGGGATGAGCGCAATGACCAGGCGCCACCGTCCAGCACGCACACAGGCTTCGCTCGCGGGTCACGGGGAGAGGCGACAGGCCACACTTGCACCGTCCCCTTCCACATTGTTATTGCTTTGATTTTCTTGGCCGCCTTAGCTGCCATTTTTCTGAACTGAAGCATCCGATTACGCTGAACCCATCAGGTGATACGTTCAGCATCGTGCATGTGCTTAAAGCAGCTCCTCTCTTCTCTTCTCAACGGGTCTGTTGGTGCCGATCCGTGTGGAAGGGGGCCACGAGGCAGAGCCCCCCACAGGCCTGCTGGCCCCACTATGGACGAGGACCTTGTTTCGAAGTCCTGGCATTTTACCTCGAGCAGAGATTTCAAACAGATACAAGTTATGTAGACTTAGACCTAATTGAGTAAACAGCTAAAGCAGAAGGATGTACTCTATGTAAAGAGAGAAAACATCATAAGAATTAATTGGATATAGAAAGAAGAAAGACAGACAGAGTGGAGGAGGGAAGAAGAAAACAAATGGAGGAAAGAAAGAAAAGAAAGATCTCTGGTTCACGGAGGTTGCACATCAGGAATGCCACCCGAGGTCTATCGCGGAGGAGGGAATGGGGCAGCAGATACTCAGAACCTCATTTCAACGTCAAAGCTCCGTTCCAAAGAGAAATCAAATATGTAGTGGCTCTAAAATACTGATCCATCTTTTGACGATTTACATGGAAGATTCCTCTCAATATCTGGAGGCATCAAGACAAAGAAAGACAGCTTCATTTCTAAACTGCCTCATGGGGAGAAATCCACAAGAAAGAGAGAAAGTAAAACAAGCAAATGCCAACAAGATTATGACCCTAGAATCTTTACTGTTGGCTGGAGCACAGCTTGATTTTCAGATATGATTGAGTTAGCGTGGCTGTTGTCAGAAGCTTGTTTTGACTTGTAAACAGTACAAGTTTGGGATAGAACTCCGTGAGAGAGGAGAAACATGGAATGCTAACTATCATTTTTGTAATCACACTTCAGAATCGTAGGCTATTGTTGTTTCTTTCTTTCTTTTTTTTTCATTTTTTTTATTTTTTTAAACTCCCAGCTTTTGCCCATGGATTTCTTATTATTTTTGTCAACCTTTTGTTTCCAAACCACTTGCCCAGTGTGTTGTCTCTATTCAGGTAATTGTAGGATTCACTGTTGGAAACTGAAACACCATTTCAGCTCCCACAGATATAGATCCCATGAGACTTGAGATTGTCTTTCCTTTCCTTATTCTTTCCTCTTTTCTTCAGCTAAATAAGGTGATATTCTCAATGATAACAGACCACAGGGTACAACTTTAAAATATATATAATCTAAAAATATATAAATAAATATATTTTATATCAACAATACTTATAACTCATTTCAGTTACAGAACAATCCCATTAATTCTTATAATGTTTTCTCTCTTTACATAGAGTACATCCTTCTGTCTTAGCTATTTACTCAATTAGGTCTAAGTCTACATAACTTGTATCTGTTTGAAATCTCTGCTTGAGTTAAAATGCCAGGCAGATTTCAGACTGGGGTCCAAACGTGACCTGGTCAACTTTGGGGACACTTATTGAATCTATATTACATTGAAAAGGGGTACAGAGCCATTTGTTTTTCAGAGTGGTATCTTTTTTTTTAATCAGCAGTCTATAATCTGGATTGTGTTCTATGTAGTTACCATCAAACACTGCCATGTCATTTACACTGGCATTTCTCAAATTTTTCTTTAGCATTTCTAACATTCCCCCCCCCCAATTTTTATTAAAAACAAATATCCACCCAAAAATGATCCATAGAAAAGAAGGAAATCGATTCAGTCTCTTGAATCTGACTGACTATACTTCGATCTGCATGATAGAAACACTCAAGGGAAGTTTATAAACTGCTAAATTTCACACAGACATTGCCTCGTGGTCCTGGAGGTTTCGTGGCAGCAGCTGTCTGTGGCCTGGATCCCACATCCCTCTCCTTGACGCATTCTTGTGTTGTCCTCCCACCTCCTGCATCAAATTACCTTGGAGCCTTTGGAGTCACAGAAAACCAAAAGTTGGGGAAGAGTGGATGCACACCCCAGGGATACTGCTCAGTGATTTAGGCATAAGCTTCCTAATGCCCATTTTATGAACGGCTTAAGCCATGTTCAAATATAGCTGAGAAAATTATTGGGGCTTTATTTCCTCGCTCTCCTTTCGGGGCAGCTCATTGATAGACAAAAGGCCCAAACGTAGTAGGTCTGCAGTGAACACTCCACTTGGTGAAACGGAGAAAGAAATGCCATGTTCAATTGTGGTTAATGAAATGTTGAGGTCTAGAGATGTGTATGTAGATCAAGTTGATTTTAAAAAAATAAGTTGTGAGAGAGGATCAGAACACTGTAAGCACTGGGCCATTAGAATCTGGTCATTAATTACACTTGTAGGGCATTTTTATGGGTTTCCTTGGGTCTCTATAGGCATTGCATCAATTAATATGCTAGCATTCTGTGAGTTAGTCTTTCCCCCTCTTTCTTTTGTATTTACTGAGCATTTACGATGGGCCAGTCCTTGAAAACAGAGCAATGACAGAGACAAACTCTAACATGGCCTCGTGGAGCTTGTATTTTAGCTCAGGGCTTGGCTAACTGCAGCCCACAGACCAAAACCTGCTCACTATCAGATTTTTGTATGACCGGCAAGCCAAGAATTTACATTCTTACATTTTTCAATGGTTGAAAAAAAACCAAAAGAAGAATCATATTTTGTGACATGAAAAAGTATCTGAAATTCACATTTCAATGTCCATAAATAAAGTTTGATTTGCACCCAGCCACACCCATTTGTTTGCTTTAGGGCTACCAGTATAATTGAAGAGGAGCAACAAACACTCTGGCCCATAAAGTATCAAATATTTACTATTTCGCAGGAAAATCTTGACCACCAGTCTTGCGGACGACGAAAACAAGATGATCTACTTGCCTGAGATGGTGGAGCGGAGCCTCTGGTGTCTGACCCCAAATCCATCCTCTTGATCAAACCCCACCCCATTATCTCTGCTCCTGTTTGTGAGTTCTGAGTGTTCATGTGGCTGTTTATTTAGCCAGGGCCAAGCAGAAAATTACATGGTTCTTGGGGACATTGCTTCTTTCCATGGGAAAGCACCTTTCCTGATTGTGTAGCTCTTTGACATTAACTCTAGGGGAATTCTGTCAAAATTCCCAGTGGGCATTGGCTTAGGATTCGTGGTGATGGATTCAGGGGAGAGGTAGATTGCAGAAACCAAAGTCTGGGCTGCACAGTAGAGAAGCCTCCAGCAACTGAATCAGTAAAGATGGAGTCCTCCAGCTACACTTGGGGTTTCCTGGCCATTTTCCCTCTGAACAATGCCTCTTACTTTATATGCTAAAAGAGCACCATAATTTGCATATTCTTTCTTCCCCATTTATTTCCTACCTGTTTCCTTAAAGGAGGTAAGGCAGTTTTCAACCAAAAGATATGCATGTTTTCAAGTTGTCAGAATAAATATAAAATTGCTTAAATTCATAAATCCCAATATTCTAACCCCTTAGTTTATTTTTTAAACCATGATTGAGCAATTCCTGATAACATTTGCATTGGTTGGAAGTGCTCTTTCTGTGAGTCACAAGTAAAGATTCTTAAGTGATAGTCTGTCCTTGGACAAGCAGCCCTTATGCTCAATGTTCACACTCCTTTCACGTCCTTGCCAAACCTCAGCTGATCTACAAGACCCATGAATAATGCTGAGTAGTCTCCCCTTATAACCACTTTGATTAAGATATGGAAATAGTATCTCATTTTACTCTCCCTCCTAAATAACACTTTTTATTTAGGCTCAAATGAACTTCTGCCTTGCCCAAACCTAATATTATCTCATCTGCATCCCATCGCTAACAGTTTACTATTGATCAGAATCGCTGAATTATGAGACTGAGCCATAACTGTTCTCATTTATGCTGCAGATTAATCCCAGAGCATCCTCCCCTGCAAGTTGTGGTGTTTGTCTCCACCTCTGTGGGGCTGTGTGTTTAAATCATTACCTCCTTTTAGTGTTGGGAAGGTCACCGCCCCTGAGCCCAGGGCTCTGACCCCTGGGACATCTATGCAGAAGCTGGTGATCGTGCTTATTTCCTTTGGGGACAGGCTGGTGTAGGACATTTGTCTTGATATTGAAATCATTACAGCCTGACCCTGGAGTCAGATGACCAGGTTGCAAATCTAGGCTCCACCTTTTGCTCCAGCTGTAACTTTGAGCAAGTACTTCATCTTTTTAAAGCTTCATTCATCTGTTAACACTAAGATGGTCTCAATTCAGAACTTCTAGGGTTGCCGTAAGCTTGAAATGCAAAACAAATGTAGAATGCTGGCACCGTGCAGAGGGAGGCCAGCTGTCACTAGGCTTGCCCATGTTTTTATTGTCCTTATTGTCAAATAAATGTAAAGTTACAACCTCACTGACACCGCAGGCCTCACTGTTTCATCATTCCCCCAACTTAGTATCTGCTTTCAGTGTCTTTAACCAACCAGGCTGAGCCCTAGCCTCTCTGCAGGAGCTGTTCTCTCTTCTTGGCTCTCCTTCCCTGTTCTCTCTGCCTGGGTAGCTCTGATCCCTCATGGTGGCATGCAGACTCTGATGAAGAATTCTCAGAGAGCACATTTATTTTCTCTCTTTCCCTCCAGGCGGAGGCGGACAGTTGACAGTTGGCACCTCTCAGCACCGCTGGCTTCAAATGTAGCTGTTGGAAATCCTGCGGCCACTCCAGTTGTCCTGGCTCTGGAGCACACCTGTCTTCTCTCTCTGGTCACTTTTAATGGGTCCAGGTAAGGCTTTCTTATTTTCTTTATCCCATTTGGTACCCACTTCATCTTTCAACAATAGTGGAAAATCAGTCATTACTTTTTTAAATACTGACCCCTTCCGTTACCTCTGTTCTCTCCTCCTGGGATTCCTATTAAATGTGTGTTGGACTGCTCATTACGTTTTCCATGTCACTTAAATGTGACCCATTTTTTTTCATCTTCCTCTCTCTCTCTGCTTATTCCTGGTAATTTCTTCATCTTAATCACCAGTTTTTAAACTCTCCTTTCAGCTCTTTATCTGCCATTTAACCCATTCATTGATTGAGTTAATATCTATGACTGGTTTTCATTCTAGAAATTCTATTCGATACTCTTTCAAATCTCTCAACTCTACTGTTACCAAGTCTTAGTTTTTCCTCATGGCTTACTTCTTTCTTTTACCCTGAGATCATTTTAACATAGTTTATAATAGAATTTTCCTTTATCTGAAGGTCTTGGAGTCCTCATCCTGCTATTGTCCCGTCTGTGAGTGGTCACTGACTGGAGGATTGCCTTTTAGCTGTGGGCAGCTTGTGAGCCTGGATGGGTGTCGGTTCCCCTACAGCCCTTGGCGCTTGTTTCTGCCAGATTACCAGCTTTGGACCCATTCTTATGTTAAATTCTTGGCTTGGAGCTGTGTCGGTCACACGAGAGTCAGATTTTGAACCCCAGCCCGATGTGGCAGGCAGGTCCTGGGGATGAGTTCTCGGGAGAGGCACTTTAGTTTCCTTCCGTGGTGAGGCCAGGCTGGAGCATGCCCCCATGACTGTGGTTAGAGGGAGGCTTTTCTGTGTTCCTATTTCACAGACGGTGCAGCTTGGTTAGGGTCCCAATTTTGTGATGGTCTCAGTCCCACCTGCTCCCCTTGCCCTGCCCTTGCTTGGACATCAGTGTCTAAGTCAGTGGTTCTCAAAGTGGGTTCCCTAAGCCACAGCACCAGCAGCACTTGGAACTTGCTAGAAATGAAGAATCTCACGTCTCAACCCAAACCAACTGAATCAGAAACTACGGAGGTGGGCTAGAGTCTAGCAAAATGTGGTTCTGACGCACCTGGATTCGAGACACCACTCTAGGTTACCAAGACCAAGTCCCCAACTGCACCTGTCCTCTCAGAGTAGGGGCAGCTCACCTGATCCTCCTGATTTTAAGCTTTACTTTTATTCTTGCACCTGAATTTGTTATTCAGTCTTCCTTTCCTCCTATCTTGGCTAGGCCTGTACAATAAGGTTTATTATATTTTACCAGGACTTCTAAATAATAATAGCAGCACTATTTTTTAGGCTATCTTCTCTGCCCTAGCCCTGGAACCAGAAGTCTATAACTATAATTTTGGTTTGTAAGTTTGTTTGTTGTCTATCTTAACCCTTAGCTCTGTGAAGGCAGGGACAATGTGTTTTTCACTCCTAGGTATTCAGCTCCTACACAGCGAGAGAAACATAGCAGAAGCTCAACAAATATTTGTAGTGTGAATAAATAAATGAAAAGTGAAGGCATTAAATTCCGGCTATTTCCGTATGAGAACATTTTATTCCAGTTAGATTGTTCAGTACCCTGCAACTTCCTGTTTTTGTGCTTTTTTCGCTGATACCTTCCCCACAAAGTGTGGAATATTTGCCATGTTCTTTCTGCCAATCCATGGCACTTAAAAGACGCACAGCTGCCACCAGCTACCCCCACCTTACTCTCCTTCTCTTTCTGAGTCGAAACACAGAGCCCTGTGCAATCCCTCCCCTTTCCGTAAAGGGCTATGAGTTATTTCCGTAGCCTGGTGGTAATTGGGCGCTGAAGCCAGAGCCTGGTTTCATTCCTTCTTAGTGTGAATCTCAGCCTCTGCCTCTGTTTCTTCATCTGCCAGCGAGGGATAAAAATAGCACCACCCGCCCATGTGGTGTGAGGAGTAAATGGCCCTCGAAAGCACCCGACAAGCGCTCAGTAAACTGGGCCAGCTATTCTTATTTCCTGGGTCATTCTTTCTCCCCAAGCATCCTTTAAACTTTGCACCTCTAAGCACCCTGCACATCATCTGGCACAAAAAAAATCTGAAGGATGAACGGATGAGCAGGACCCATTTCGTTCAACTGTGGATCCATTATGCTCCCTAACATAATGCCCGAGCTACATATACTTAGGAATTTTAACATCATATTTAAATACTGCTGTGTAATTTTCCATGTAGTCTCGTACCCATTGTTTCATTAAACTTAAAATAAAATCTGTACCAGTATTACATGAATATGTTCTCTTTGTTAAAAATATCAAACGCCACTAGAAAGAAAAGCTGCCCTCGAGCATCACCTGCAGTTCTGGTCCTCAACGCCTCACTGCCACTGATTTAGAAGGTGTGATTCCAGACCTTTCCCCAGGCATTCAGAAAATGTGCATGTGGAGGTACAGTGTGTGGATGGATGAGATACAGCGTGTGCATGGATGAGATACAGTGCATGCATGGGGGACGCATAGATGCATAGAGCATCTCCTACCCAGCTGAGCACTGGCCTTGCCCCACCATCCCACATCCCCCCTCCTAACTCCTTGGAAGCACGGTGAGCTTTTCCTGAACACAGCCTGCCCCAAGCACATCTTGTTTGCAGAAAAGAGCACATACCCCGATGTTTATCCAAAACTTGCAAATAAGCCTCTGGCACTCAGCCTCGTTTGTCCCCAGCCCTGTGCAATCTAAAGAGCGGTTGCCACAGGTGCGGGCATCCTTGAGAGAACTTCTTGCCTTGCTCTCTGTCACAAGGTAGCTGCAGCTGTCTGTAAGTTCCCCCAATAAACGCCCTGGTGGTCAGCACCTCTTTCTTCGGTATCTCCTCAGGACAAGGTGGGGTGGTTTGGGGCAGTGCGGCTGGGTCTCCCCTGTTCCTACTTTCAGGGTGAGCCCTGCTGTTGGTTCAGCAGGATGCAACAGTGTGTGTGTTCATGTGATAAACGCAGACGGGATTATGCTACAAATATAGGTCTGCAGCCCATTGATATCTTGGAAATCTTTCTACAGCAGTACATGGAACTGGCTTATTCTTTTAAAGAGCTGCTTTGTATTCTGTAGCGTGGAAACACAATTGTAAGTTCATTTGTGTACTTAGTCAACCCTCTGTCAGTTTGTTTCAATATGTTTTTATTATAAACAGTGCTTCAAAGAGTATTCTTGGAACAAAGAAGTGAAATTTCTGTGTGTTCTCCATGTGTATACATGCAATTATTACATATATACAATGTTATATAAATTATATATTAAATTCATTATATATGCATTATATAGATTATCTGTACATTATATAAATTATGCATCACCTGTAAAGTAAATAAATGCATAATCTCTCTGGGTCTGTGAATAAATCTCATATTTTACTCATTTAAATGCACATTCAATCTTTAAACCAGCCTTCGAATATGACACAGTAGGTGTTATTTCCTGGGTGTCTAAGATTCGGATTCAACAAGCCTTTATTGAGCACTTACTACATTCCCGTGGCTTTTCCATCTGCCACCCGGTGTCAACTGTGTCGCAGAGCCCCCCACTCTGGCATCGTGCAGAGCACATCCCGAGGCCAAGCAGCTGCCTGTCCTCTTCTGTCGGGGGCTTCTGTGCCCCCTGGACCCTGAGCTCACTCTTCCTTTATCATGTCTCTCTTCCATGGCACGCAGTGGGGCTGTGGCTCTCAGCGCACATGATGCCATGATTATTCCATTTCCTTCCAGCTTGGTTCATTTTGTGAAAATCGATTTAAAACATTGTAATCTACATATGCATTGTGTTTGCTCCAAGTTTTTCGACCTAATTACTGAACTGGCTTAAGGCAAAACACTTCCTTGCCAAGGCCACTCCTCCTTGCTCAAGCAATTGAATTTATTTCCTACCACACTGAAGAGGGGCCTCTTTTTGAAAGGACTCCTGGGATTGAACGTGCACACACTCTCTCACACACATGTGCATATGCAGATGCCTGAGTGCCCGTGAGCACACGCATACCCGCCCCTCTGAGGACAGCTATATGGGCAAGATCGCTTTGAGCTGTGCAGGGCTTCAAAGAGCGGCTGGATGGCTAATCGCTGACTGCCTAGTTAGTTACCTGAGTTCTGTGCTGTGAACCGGGGAGGGGTGGGGTCCCCTCGTTGGGTCCTCCTCTCCTGTCTATGATGATACTTGGTGCTAAGTGGAAATGCTGTAACTAAGCAATCACTATAAGTAAACCGCTGAATGCCACCGTGTTTAATGTCCATGGATTAATGGAAAACATGAAATGTCTTGAATTCATCAATGCAAAAGGAAAACAAGAACAAGATAATCGTAAATTACCAACAGCAACTTTTGTTCCTAATTTGCTTTCTTTGTATTCGGCTCTTTTAATGGCAATGGCGTGGTGTGTAAACAATGTATGCCCACGGTTGAAAAATAAAGTATAAAGTACAAAGGATGGAGAGGCTGGTCTCCTTTCAGTTCAGCTGCTGTATCTTCCAGTGCAGAAGCAACATTGTTACCAGCTGAATGTGATTCTTCAGATACACGTAGATTTCTCTCTGTCTTCTGAATTTAACAATCCTGGAAGAATACAGTGCTCACTTGTTTTCTTGCAGTTAATCCATATTTGGAGGATGTTCCATATTGGTCCACACAGAGCTGCCTCATATTTTTTTCACAGCTTTATTGATATTGCATTGTACAGGTACAAATTAATTTATTAAAGCGGAGCCACATTGTTTCTCATTAATGACTGGTAAACAATGCTATTAATAAAAGTATACATATATCTTTATTCCATGTGTGTGAATATCTACGGAATAAATTCAAAGAGGCATCTTCAGCTACAGGATATGTGCATGTTTGAATTAAAGCTTCTATCGAACTAAAATAATCATGCAGAAAATGTATAAATCCAAAGTGTACAAATCAATGACTTCACAAAGAAAGTACATCCATGTAACATCCACCAAGGTTTAAAATGAAAAGAAAGAGTGATTGAGAGCCTAAGAGCCTGACGGCTCCCTGGGGCCCCCGACACACGACCTGCTCTAAGCAGGGGAAACCCATCGCATGTCCCATCACGGAGCTTCGTTCTCCGTGTTATTTTGAACTTTGTAAAGATGGCAGCATTCGCATGGACTTCTTTGCACATTATGTTTGTGACATCTGTCCATGTTGCTGTGTTGTAAAATAGTTTTTAAATTCTCACTGTTGTGTAATACCCCATTGCACAAATAATATCACGGTGTATTGTCCATTCTACGGTTGATGGGTCCCTTCCGTGTGTTGTCGGTTGTGGATATTGTTGCAATAAACATTCTTGCTTTGTTCTGAGGACAGAGAAGTGTGTGTTTGTATTGGGTACATCTCTTGGTTGGACGTCATTGGCGCGCTCGGCTCCGCTAAACACTCCTAAACAGTCTTCCATCGCGGGTGCACCAACTTGTACACCCCCTGCACTACATAAGGGTTCAATTGCTGCACATTCCCACCAGTATTGGCTATTGCCTGTCTTTTAAATTTCAGACATTCTGGCGAGTTTTTAGTGATATTACATTGGAGTTTGAAGCAGTTCTCTGATGAGTAATGAGGTTGAGTACCCTTTCATAAGTTTAAAGGCCATTTGGATGTCCTCCTTGGTGAAGTGCCTAGTCATTTTTTTTTTTTTTTTATGGGGCATCTGTCTTTTTCTTATTGATGTGGAAAAAGTCCTCTATATATACTGAATCAAAGATCTTTGTTGGATACATGTGTTGCAAATAGCTTCTCCCACATTATGACTTGATCTTTTACTCTCTTAGGATGTCTTTTGTCATTTTTAATTGCATCTAATTTATCACTTTTTCTTTTATGGTTAGTGCTATTTGCATCACCTCTAAAAATATCCACCTCCCCCAAGGTCATGGAGACAGTCTGTACTTTCTTCTAGAAGCTTTACTGTTTGCCTTTCGCATTTTGAACTACAAACCATCCGGTATAGAGTTTTGTGTATGGTGTGAGTTAGGAGTTAAGGTAGGTTTTGTTCTTCCCACGTGGATATTGGAATGACTGCGCCATGTTTTGAAAAGATCTTCTCTCCTCGCTGCACCGAGTGCTGCCTCTGATGACACGAGTGACTTTAGGCGTGATCTGCTTCTGTTCCATGTTCTGCTTGTTGACCATGGCCCTAGTGTGCCTACAAAATATCCTCCAGGGGTCCTGGTTGGGATCTTGGCATGTTTACTAGAGATCTTCCTCCTTGGTAGAATCTGACCTCATTTGACTTTTGTCTTTTTAGCCCCAGAGATTGCTCCCATCCCTGCTCTCCCTTTCTCTCTCCTTTTGGCTTCTTACATTCTTGCCCTCCACAGTTCAAGGGCAAAACTGCAGAGAATTGGGTTCACCATTTTATCCCTTACCCCTTTCCCTAAGGGTTCTTCAGTTTTTATCTCCCTAGTTTCATGAAATGGCAGAAAGCTTTTCTGGCTTCTCTGCTCATGGCAGATCTCGCTTCCACCCCTTGTCCTGCTCCTTACCCCCCTTCCCAAGTCAAGAAACTGTGAAAGTGCCGACAAAAGGCTCACAAAATGCTGCGCTTACCTCAGTGAGACCTTCACAAACTTGGGTCCCCATTCCTAGATGCAATGGCAGCTCTTGATGCTTCCAAACAGGTGCTTTTTGCATTGTTTTACAAGTGTTTTCTTGTTCTCAGTGGTGGCAACATATGCCCTAACCTGCTCCATTATAGCCAAAAGCAGAAACCCAGCTACAGGTATTTTAAATCTTGATAAGCAGAACAAGCTTGCTAATTGCTCTTCAAAGAAGTTGCCGAATTTATACTGTATATGCACCTAGCAAAAACAGTACGAAGCTGATATTCAAGTGGAAATACAAGTTGATCCCAAGATGGGGAATTGGAACTTTTCCAGCCATGCCTTTTGGGTCCATTTATAACATTTAATCTGCCATCATTCACAGGAAATACACACACAGTCCACATCAGAGGAACACAGGCCTTTGATGGCTTAATAGGAGCTGGCAGGATAAAGACAGGTGGTCTGACCATCTTCATAATTTCAAACATGCTGCACACTTTGTTAATGGCGTTTATCTCCCAGTTCCCTTTGAAGCTCGATGCCTTGACTTAGCTGAGAAATATGACCCAAGGCTGATAGACCCAGGCAATTGGCAAGTCCTGACCTTGGAGAGACACTGCAGCCACTCGAGCAAGTTCAGAGCTCTCTGCTGCAGTCATTTTGTTGTTTTTCCTTTGTTTCCAGGGGAGGTGGGAGAAAAGGGGTTAATCAGTTGAAATTAAAAGAATCTGTGAATGCATAGGAATTCAACCTGTCAGGAGGGTTCAGCAAGCACGTGGGGGTGTGGTTTAGTGGTGGCCCGCTTGGTTGGAGTGGGTCCTAACCCTGTTCCTCTGCACCGGGATAAAACGGAGCCGTCTTTGGCGATGTTCCCCTTGTCAGCGTCTCCTGGTGGCGGTGTGCTGTGGATAAGGACAGCCCACCTGCTTCTGCATTCATTCTTTGCATGGAAGTTCACAAGACTATGAAGAAACCTCAAGAAGTTCTGAAGGATTTTCTGTAATGAAGCAAAAATGACACATTCTCCAAGGCAACACATTTTCACCCAGCTGGATCCTTCCTGGCTCTTCCTTCTCCAAGGATATGTTCTCCTGGCTTCTGTTCTGGTAGCACACTCCTTTCACCTTGGGGAGTGACTTGGGGTGGACAGCAGTCAAATGAACATTTCTATGCAAACAGACACACCTCATGCATCACAGGCCTTCAGTCAAACTTGTCCCCAAGTAGAACTGCAAAGGATCAGGAAATGGGCTTCTAGATGCTGCTCCATGTCCAGACTCAGAAATGCTGTAAACAAGAATTTCTAACCAGAACAAATGTTTTAAGAGCTGAATTTTTAAGTGTATGTTTGCACCTTCTGGTTGGTCTTAAAAAGGTTTTCAGAACAAAGGTGATTCATGAGTTTGACCATCACCCACTGTTTCTTTTTCAGGAAGGATTTTTGGACACTCATCATTCTGGAGCTAGAGAAGACCTTGAGTAAGTGTTCAAAGTCATTGTACATTAAGTAATTGTTTGACTCTTTCCTTTCTAGCATGGCTGAGAAAGCAAGGTGTTCAGCCTTTGAAAAGCAATCAGGGAGTCATTTTTGCTGTCCTTGACACTTTGATCTGTTCACGATGCCCTATACCCAATTCATCACCCAGTCCTGTCAATTTTACCACCTAACGTAGTTCCATCCAGTTGAACTTGTCCCAACGTTACTGCCCCTCCATGGTCATCCACCTGGACTTTTCAGTGGCCTCTGAACAAATCCCCCCATTTCAATCTGCCCCGCCCCCATCCTGGGGCCAGAGTCATTTTCTTCAAAAGCAAATATTTTATTTTACGCTCTCACTTCAAGGCCTTTCAGTTGGTTTTCCATGACCCTAGGAAAGCGTCTCAAATCCTTAAACCTTTTACACCTGTCTTTATCCTGCCAGCTCCTATTAAGCCATCAAAGGCCTGTGTTCTTGCTTGATCTGGCTTCTGCCTTTCTTCCCACACTGAGGCTCTCAACCCTGATTGCTCATTAGAAGTATCTGGGGAGGCACTTTGAAAATTAAGGAGATGATGTTTTGACTATAGGGCCTGGACATAACAATTGTTTTAAAAGCAACGTGTGATTTCAATGGGCAAAGTGGAAAAGTGCAGATCTAGCCTCGTTTCTCACCACCTTCTCCGTTGCTTGCTCTGCTCCAGCTGCTCGGGCCTTTCGGAATTCTCTGGTACACCATATCCTCTCCTTCCCAGGGCCTCTGCGTGTGCTGCTCCCTCTGCTTAGGACAGGTTCCCCCCCTGCCTTCACCTGACTGACTTGAAATGAGCTCTCCTCCTGGAAACCCTCACAGTGTTGCTCATTTATTTTGTGGCATGTCACATAATTTTAATTCTAACAATTATTTGTAGGAGTATCTGTGAAAAGTGAGTTTCCCAGGCCAGACTCATCTGCATGAGTGTGTCTGTCTTGTCCGCTTTCTCTTCAAATCCCAGCTGGGTGAACAGCCCACAGCAGACACTGGCCACCCCGAGGTGCTTCGTAACTTCCTCCCTCTGCTCCCCCTTTCCTCGTCTTCCTCCAACACCCAGGATTTATTGAGCAGGTAGAGTGCTGGCAAGACACAGCTGCGTGTCTCTCCCAGGATCATTAAGGCCATTTCCAACTATTATTTAGCTCACAGAAAGCTTGGGTAGTGGGCTGACATTGCTAAGTGCTGGAAGGTAATGAAGCTTTTATGTATATAACCACAATTTGCCTCTGTTAAAATGGAGACGGTCAGGCTTTTAGTTCCTTTTTTTCATTATCTTTACCACCTTCTTCTTCCATCTCCTCATTTTCCTTTGTTTTCGTCAGCGCGATAGAGTTGTTATTTACATGCAATAAAATTCACCAATTTTAAGCGGCAATTCGATGAGCTTTGGCAATACATAAAGTAACCACCACAGCCGTGGTGCAGCACGTTTCTATCCCTCAACAACTTCTCCTGTCCTGCTTTGCAGTTAATCCCCTCCCTCAACTCCCTGCCCCCAGCAACCAAAGATCTGCTTCAATCACTGTAGTTTTGCCTTTTTCTAGAATTTCATATAATAGGACCATGCAGTATGTGGTCTTTCATGCCTGGCTTCTTTCATGTGACTTAATGCTTTTGAGAGTCATCCAAGATGATGTGTGTATCTGTAGTTATGTTTCGTTTTATTGCTAAGTGGTATTTGATTATACAGATGTACCAGGGTGTGTTAACCACTCACTGGTTGACAAACATTTAAGCTGTTAACCAATTTTGGGCTATTATGAATTAAGTTGTTATGAACATTTGCATGCAAGTCTTTGTGTACACATATGTTTTAATTTCTCTTGGATTAAAAAACAAAAACAAAAACTACGCATAAAATTGCTGGGTCATATGGTAAGTGATTATAAGAAACAGTTTAACTGTTTTTCAAAGTGGTTGTAACATTTTATTTCCCACTAGTGATGCATCCTGCCAAAAAAACTTGAAATTGTCAGTCGGTCTCAATTTAAACATTCTTGTGGGTGTGTTGTAATATATCACTGTGGTTTTAATTTGCATTTCCCTGGTGACTAATGGTGTTGAGCCTCTTTTCTGTGCTTATTTACTGCCTGTTTACTTTCTTTGGTGAATTACATGGCCAAGTCTTTTGCTCATTTATATTTTTAAAAAAATTTTTTTAGTGGCATCATCATCTTATTATTGAGTTGTGAGCATTCTTTAATATGGACTCTGGACAAGAACTTCTTCATCAGATAGGTTTTAAAATATTTTTTTTTCTGGTCTCTGGCTTTCCTTTTCATTTGCTTTTGAAGAGCAAAAGTTTTAAATTTAGTTGCAGACCAAATTATCAATCATTTCTTTTATAGTCCATGTTTTTCTGTGTCCAACTGAAAAAATCTTTGCATAAACCAAAGTAAGGAAAATTTTCTTCTATGTGAAATTTTATAGCTTTTGCTCATATATATAGGCTAATGATCTATTTCAAGTTATTTTTATATATAGTTTAAGGTCAATTTCAAGATGTGTATGTGTATGTCTCCATATTGATATCCAAATGTTCTAGCACCATTTGTTGAAAAAATTCCATTGCTTTTTACATTCCATTTTTCTTCTTTTCCTGCCTTCTTTTGCATTAATTAAGAATTTTTGTGATTCAATTTTAATCAGCTTAATTAAGAATTTTTGTGATTTGATCTTCTTAATCAGCTTATTCAGTATACCACTTTTCTTGTAGTGGTTGCTTTTGAATTTATAGTATATCATTTATTAATTTTCCACAGTCTGTGTTGAAATAACACTATACCATTGACTGTATAGTATTTTTGCTGTTACAACCTGATACTTCTGTACCCACTCTCCCAGTCTTTGTGGTATCCTTGGCATCAGTTTTCTTTTACGTATGTTATAAATCTTAGATTACATTGTGTTCTAGTTTGCTAATGCTGCCGGAATGCAAAACACCAGAGATGGATTGGCTTTTATAAAAGGGGGCTTATTTGGTCACACAGTTACAGTCCTGAGGCCATAAAATGTCTAAGGTAAGTCATGAATAACCAGGTACCTTCACTGGAGGATGGCCAATAGTGTCCGGAAAACCTCTGCTAGCTGGGAAGGCACGTAGCTGGCGTCTGTTCCAAAGTTCTGGTTTCAAAATGGCTTTCTCCCAGGACATTCCTCTCTAGGCTGCAGTTCCTCAAAAATGTCACTCTCAGTTGCTTTTGTGGCATTTGTCCTCTCTTAGCTTCTCCAGAGCAAAAGTCTGCTTTCAACAGCCGTCTTCAAACTGTCTCTCATCTGCAGCTACTCTCTCAGCTTCTGTGCATTCTTCAAAGTGTCCCTCTTGGCTGTAGCTCCTCTTCAAAATGTCATTCACAGCTGCACTGAGTTCCTTCTGTTGGTCGGCTCATTTATATGGCTCTACTGATCAAGGCCCACCCTGAATGGGTGGGGTCATGCCTCCATGGAAATATCTCATCAGAGTTATCACCTACAGTTGGGTGGGGCACATTTCCATGCAAACAACCTAATCCAAATGTTCCAACTCAATCCCCACTAATATGTCTGCCCCACAAGATTGCATCAAAGAATATGGCTTTTTCTGGGGGACATAATACATTCAAACTGGCACAGATTGCTATATATTTTTTGCTTTACTTCTATTTTGAAGAGTCTATATATGAAGAAAAACCATTTATTACATTTACTATCACATTGCACAGTTGGGATGCTCTCCATTTCTTTCTGTAGATCCAGTGTTCCATCTGGTATCAGTTTCCTTGTACCTGAGGGTTTCCTTTAACATTTCCTGTGATTATATTGCCTTTGCATTGGATTGTCCTTGCGTATGTATGTCTGAAAAAGTTGTTTTGTCTTCCTTTTTGAATCTTTTTTCTGAGAATAGAATTCTAGGATGGCAGGGTTTTCTTTTTGTTTCTTTCCCCTTTCAATATTTTACCAATGATATTCTTCTGTCTGTTGGATTGGATTTGTTTCTGATGAGCAGTCTGCTGTCATTCTTAGCTTTTTTCTTTGTATATTTGTTTTCTCTCCCACTTCTCCAGCTTATAACATGTCTTAGTATGGTTTTCTTCATTTCTGTTTTGCTCAGGGTTCATTTATCTTCTCAGATATGTGACTTTATTGTTTTTATCAAATTTGAGAACATTTTAGCCATTACTTTTTCATGTATCTATTCCCCATTCCTCCTTTTCTGTATTCCAATTAGGCATATGTTAGACTGTTTCATACTTCCATAGCTCACTTATGCTCTGTTTCTTTTTTCATCTTTTATTCTTTGTTTTTAATTTTGGGTAGTATCTATTCTGTGACTTCAGTTCACTAATCTTTCCTTCTGCACTGTCTTCTGTAGTTCCCCATTTTTTATTTTTTTAATTTTTCAATGCTAGAAATTTGGATTGTTTTTAAAAATAATTCTTATTGTTTCTATCCTCATCAAGCTCATGCTTTCTTGTACTTTCTTGAATGTATGGGTTATGTTTATAATAGCTCTTTAACATTCTTAACTACTAATTCTATGCTCTCTGTCATTTCTGAATCTGTTTATATTGATTTTTCCCCATTGTTGGTTTTGGGGGAGGGGGCAAGTTGAGGTCATAGTTTCATGTTGCTTTGAGTCCTTGGTAATTTTTTATCTGATGCCAGACTTTGTGAATTTTACTTTGTTGGGTGCTGGATATTTTGGTATTTTTAAAATATTGGGCTTTTTTTCTGGCATATGGTGAAGAGAAAGCATCAGGCTCTGCTAGGTGCCCTCCCAGGCAGTGAGGTGGACCCCCCAGGGATGACCTTGTATGTTCTCTTCTCCCAGGGGTCACGGTCCTGCACCGCCTCATGTCCTATGTCTCACAATGGTAGTCTCATGTACTTTGCCTGGGTTTCTTGTGGTTTAGGAAGGGAAGTTAAATCCAGTTCCCGTTACCTTTTCCATCATGACCAGAAGTAGAAACTCTTTCATCACTTTTTGGCCAATAAAATTAGAAAACATTTTCCTATGCCTTCTTACCCTATTATTTACTTTTTCCTTGATTTCCCAGAAATGTGGTTTTATGTTTTGGGTGAATAATGTCCAAAGTTAAAAAAATGATTGGAAAATTAATGAGTCAGGGTTCCAATTATACTTTCTGGACTTAATAAATTTTCCCCCTTTTGCTGGTCCTTTTTTAGCCTTTAATCCATAGAAGAATCTTAGGTCTTCAAAAATCAGTTGTCTTTCTATTAATATGTTGACTGAGCATGAATCTTTGAATTGAGACAAGTTAAGTTGAATAGATCAATAGATATCATTATAGACATAGATATATAGCTATCTACACACCTATACATGTGCATGTAAAAATATGCACACACACACACTTAGTAGCATGCCACAATTTCTACTGATTTTCTTTATTTCTTATTCACTAGGCAGCACTTTCAAAATAATTTATTGAGATGTGTAAATAATTGGATATATACAGACTAAATTATCCCTAAAACATACAAAATTTGTTTAAAAATTAAAAGAAAATTGCCCAAGAATTAAGATGCTTTTTAATTACTAATAACAGGAACTCTTTTTGAAAATGTAATTTATTTTCCAGGACTGTAAAATGCCATTATTTATATGGATTACATCAACTCTCTTTTACTTCATATTCATTACTATTTTTTTCTGGGTCAATGAAGGAAGCAGGTTGGGTATTTCCTGGGCAAATTTTTACTATTAACTATATCTTTCCTCACCCATATAATATATAATATGTCTGACTTCAGATCCTCATGTTTTATTTCTAACTGAAAAATAAATTGACCAAAAGCACTAAAGCAAACACATTATTATTCATTTTTATTGGAAATGCCATAATATTTAAAAGGCTAATGGAATACCAAATAAATAAACTAGACTTTTGACTGTTGAACTAATAGAGCATGATAATCTGTAACCTTTCCATTTCTTTCAGTTATCCAGAAATAAGCTATGAATAAAAAGTGTTTTTAATTTGGAAATGTAGTTCTTGGGGCAAAAGCAATTCCCCAGAAAAGCAAGGAAAACATTGCTCAAAACCCACTTTCTGAAAATAGTCCAGGTGGACGAATAAGCCAGGGTATTAAACTTTCTACACTTGAAGCAGGTCGTACTTATCTGGCATTTTAAATCCCCAGAATAATTGGAGCTGGTTCTGCCAACTCATTTCTGTCCTGGAAGCAACTATCTCAACCCAGTGGTTCCTGGTTCTGACTGGCAATGCACGTTAAAACTAGTGGGTAGCTGACGTGTTTTCAAATAGCTCCGTGCTCCCACTTTCTTAGAGAGTTTATCTAAAAAGCCTGACTTTGAATTGAGGAATGCAAAAATCATCATTAAAATAACCAGGTCTGCTCTTAACCAGAAATATTTGTGTCAGCTTTCAGGGGCACTAGGAGTTTTTACCGGCCACATACCTTTCAGATCTGTGTGATCCCAAGAACCCGCTTTGTCATCCCCCAGCAACCCAAGCCCACTTCTGATTCTCTAGGGCTGGGCTGAGCCCAAGCATCAGACGCCTTAGCAGGGACCTACTTGTACATGGGCAGGGACCTCATAGAGATCCTACCTGCCTCCGAAAGTGCAAATGAGTAGCCAGGGAAAGAGGTTTTCCCCTTCACTCAGCAGCCAGGAAAACCTCTAGTCTTAGGTCAGGGGTTTTCGGAATTAGGAGAAGATATTTTTCACTGGACCAAAGACAACATTTATTGGGCAAACAGTTTCCATTTTAGCTCTTGTCCTGGATGACCGCAGCCTCACATGCTGATTCCCTGAAAGTAACTGATCCCCCTGTCCGACCCAAGGCCAGTGTTGTCCCCTTTTGGTCTTGGGAAACAGACCTGAAAAGGGAAAATTTGTTACTGAGGAGCTGGAAGATGCCCTAGGTGTGTCTGCTTACTGGAAATGTCCTCACCAAGAGAGAGGGAGCGAGGGAGAGAGGGCGAGAGTGGGAGAAGACAGAGAGATGGACCGAGGTGGGGGACAGAGAAGCTGTCATTCAATTACCAATTACTTTGGCAATATCCGCTTTCTCTCCCCAACATGAATTGTTTTGTGGTGGCAGAATATTTAGACTTCTTTGAAGTTTAGTCAGCTTCTTTAGACACAATGCAAAAGAGATTAAGAAACATTTTCATGCATTGTAGGTACAGGAAGAAATTCAACGACATTTCAGAAAGAAGAGTAAAAATGTGCAAATATTAATTAGCGGAGACAAGATATGTTGTAACAGAAAGTGCCGTAAACAAAAATTATCAGAGTATCAATTCCCTACTGTGCTTTAGAACTCAGCCAGGGACACAAGCAGATTCCTAAAAATGAGTTTTCCTAACTTTCTTTTTCACTTCTGTTAGTCTGTAGGCAAAATTTTGTGGTTTTAATAAACATCTCTGACATTAATGAGTTCCTCCAGTGTTTATACTTCCCTAACAATACATGGCCATTATTACTGTAGCAGAGAATTTAATAAGTCACAGAAAGTGGAACTGTGTTTTTGTTACCTGAGTTTTTTGATCAGGAGCTTTTTCTGCAGGGCCTCTGCCCTCCCAGGCGTGAGACACGTGGGCGGGGAGGTGTGGCAGCCCCTGCCGGGTGCAGGGGACAGTCCTGCTCCAAGAACTCCTTCTCTCAGTGGAGGCTCCCTGGCCTGATGTCACACCGTTCAGCTAAATATTTACCCAGCTGCCCCCAAGAGATGCTCAGACTAATCACATGAAGCCTCATACCTCTGTATATAGGGTTAAACAAAACAGATTAATAAAACTAGGCTCGCCTCTTTCTTAGGCACTACTAGAAGCGAAAGCCCTCCCCCCACCCGCATCTCCCCCTGCCCACACTGCCCACTGCCCGCCCCCTGAGCTCTCCGGCCTCTCCTTCTCAGCCTTTGCCCCTGCTCTACCCAAGCTGTAAATCACTAACCCAGGGTGAACTTTCCCAGGTCTGGGGCACCCTTGCTTCGGGTTGTCACAGCTGTGGGGGGCGGGGCAGGAAGCACTGTTGGCATCTGGTGGGGAGAGGCCACGGGTGCTGCTCACCATCCTGCGGGGCACGGGCGGCTGCAGCACCATCTGGCTGCAGAGTCAACAGGCCAAGGTGGAGAAATCTGATCCGAATGTCGAGCGTCCCCGGGGTCCACTGCACCTCTCTCTCCATAAGCGCTTCTGCACCTCACCCACCCCTCCTACCCTCGGACGACTGCAAATCTGATTCCAGCCTGGGCCTCTCACCAGATCACTGCGCCGGTCCCTATCTGCCTCCATTCTCCATAGCACCTTTTGGATTTCAAAAGGCATTTCAACTTACGGTGACCTTAGCCTCGACCCCACAGCCCTCTTCTCCTCTGGTTTTTACCGTCTTAATAAATGGCACCAACATCCACGAGGTGCTCGAGTCCTGCACTGTCTGACCTGGCAGTCTGCACCGAGGTCAGTGCGCATCTGAAATATGGCTAATTTGAAATAAGACGTGCTGTGAGTGTAAAGCATGCACTGGCCGGATTTCAAAGACTTAGTACCAAAGAAAGGATGTAAAATATCCCATTAATATTTTTACACTGATTACATTTATATTGATTGCATGGATATGTTGGATTAAGTAAAATATATTAATATGATTTATTTCACCTGTTTCTTTTTACTTTTGTTAACATGGCTGCCAACAAATTTAAATTACACGTGTGGCCCTCGTTGTGCTTCCACAGGGCAGCCATGCTCCGGCCAGCCAATCCTCACACCTTCCGTTCCCCACCGAGTCATATCGGCTTCCCCCCAAAATGCACCCTCAGCCCCCCAACCCCAATTCCCTATCTTCACTACCCCCACCAGAGCCCAGGCGACCATGACCTTTTATCCAGACCGTAAGCCTTACGAGCCACCCCTCTGCGCTCCCTCTTCTCCACGTGCCAACCTGAATGATCGTTTGAAGGCTTACCTGAGCGCATGTCGCTCTCCTGCATTACACGTTCCAGTGGCCTCACAAAACCTACAGAAGCCGCCTCCTCGGCTGCTGGGCAGAGCCGACGTGAGCTGTTCCTGTGGCTCGTCCCGTCCCACCTCCCAGGACTCTGCCTACCGCTCACAGAGCCCTGAGCCTCTGCCCTAGCAGTTCTCTCTTCCCAGGATGGCATTTCTATGATCAGTGAATGCTGGATCCACTTTGTTTTTCAGATATCAGTTTAATGACTTATTAAATGGCTTCAAACTAAAGCCAAGCTCAGACACCTAAAAGGAAATAGCCACTGGGTCACCCTGACTGTCTTCTCTAGAGCCATTGCCATCTTATTTATTTCTTCCATGCATTTGTTCATGGTGTGACACTCCTTATGGGAATGGAAACTTCTTGTCCGCTGCTGTATCCCCGCCTGTAACCAGCACATAGTAGGCCCTTAAAAATCTTTGTAAAGCCTCTTCCTTGTCAAATTGCAGCTGATCCCTGGGGAGTTCAGTAAATTCAGAATTTCTTCAGACAGCCACGTGCCTGCAAATATTTTACTGCAGGGATCCCTGGAGAGCCTGCTCCCATCTTTCTCTCCACCCCCTTCTCCTCAGGCTCTCTCTCCCTCCTGTTCTGGGCTGTCCTTCTCCAAGAGTCGTCTACACTCTGTCTTCTTGTCAATACCCATTTCCTCCCCAATTCGTTCTACTCTCCTGATTCTAAACCTGACTCCCAAGGACATTTTGTTGGTTTTATGTTGATCATTTCTCTAGGCCACTCGATTGCTTCTCTTTTTTAAGCACTCTCCCCTCACTTTTGTCCTTCTTGGCTGTGCTCCCTGTGTACGTCTCTGGTCCTTTTTTCCCCCTTCTCCACCCTGTGTCATGTCCCAGGCACGGACCCTGTGGACGGCGTCACTTGGGCTCCCTGGCGCTTGTTGCCGGTTGGGTTTAGCTGATGGGGTGGGGGTGTCCCTGCGGATCAGAGGGGTGGGGAGAGAACTTGGGGCATTCCTGTGGCCCCTCCAGCCCCGCCCAGGGCAGCGACTGTCTTTCTCTCGCTGGGCAGCTCCTTCCCTCAGCCACAGCTCTCGCCGGGTTCCAGGGCACTTCCCCTCTGTTTGCCCCTTCACGACTATCGACAGAAAAGCCTCCCTGCTGGTTGTTCACCGTCCCTTGTGGTTCCCCCTTAATTTGCCCAAATGTTAGTAAATGGTCCTTTTGTCTACTCTCCTCCCTGGCACCATTCGGGCCATCTGTTTGCTGCTGGGTCTTCGACTGCTAGTCTCCTTGGCTTATTATTTTTCCTTCAATAAATCTTTAAAGGTTGTTTTTTCCCAGGGCTTTCTCGTCTGTCTTTCTTACTCCACAGGGTCTCACTTATTGTTTGTGACTCTTCCTCTCCCAAAGTTACAATTATCACGGACAAGCTGATGTTTTCCAAGCTTTCAATCACCATTTCAAAACTCCCTGCTGCTCTTCAGTCTCTTATGTGCAGCTGCCAATTAGGTTTGTATTTTCCTTTAATGCATCCTAAAGGATGGATGTTACAGGAATACAGATTTCTGAAAGGAAGGAAGGGATTTCTTAGATCCAACAATCAAACGTCAGTTTCAGGACAGTGGACTCCATATTAAAGGATGTTTTCAGCACCAGATGACCATTTGTAAGAGATGAGATGACCCCTAGGGTCCCTTCCAAATCTTATCTTCAATAACTTGGGAATTGTCTCTGGTAGACCAGATGCACCTGGGAGAAGAGTTGGGAGAACTGGAGAAAATATATTTGTGTATGTATTTGTAACTGCATATATATGTGGAAGTATTCATATATATAAACAGATATATTAATATACACATATCTGCCATCTTTTTTAATGCCTACAACCCAAATAAAAATAGCCCCATGAAAAATTAATGAGCTGACAACACGCTATCCAATTCTGCATCTTGGGCGTGCACAGAAATTTCTTACAAGCTCTAGCCAGATTTTTAAAAAACATGTGATCATATTTTATTCTATTTTATGTGAAAGTTAAAAAGCCAAAGAATGCCATTGGCAGATCTTCAGCAACTTTGGCTTGGCTGTAGGAATTCATTGCCTGAGATGGAGAACTTTGATATAGGGTCAGCGTGGTGACATTCAGCACCCAGATCTTAATTTCTGGATTGATTCTTCAGCTCAGCTCCTGCTCTGTTTGCAGGGGTGACAGAAAGAATATCTGCGAGAAGATTTCAACTTACAAAAGCTGCTGAGAAATGATGCCTGTGAAAAAATGTGGGTGAACCCATATCCACTTGCATCATTTATTATAAAGTCACTTCCATCATTTGTATCATGAATCTTCTACTCAGAAAAAGATTAAGATCAAAGAAGAGTGTTGTTTAGACTTTAAATTCTTATGACTATTGGGAAATCCTATAGTGGATTGAATTGACTGTTGTGAGGTAAATTCACAGAGATCCCAGGGGATCAGTCTGACATTTATCCCACTTACAAGAAGGAGCTTGGGCAGGAAATGCCGCACGAGAGGAGGCCTTCCTCACAAGGTCAGCTGGCACATCGACTGGTCTGTAGGACCCCACTGATGATGCAGACGAGAAAGAGGCGAGGAGAGCGAGGATGACCTTAGCTAGGGAGGAGAAATCCCAAGGAGACCCGGCATTCGGGGCAAAGGGGAGAAGGAAGGGGCACCCTAGGTTGTATTTTGGTCCTTCCACACTCATCTGGTCACTCTGATCTTTCAAGGGTTCTCTGTCACCTCAGCACCGAGTCCTGTCTCCTTAGTGTGGTCCGTGTGGTCCCGCCCACTGAGGACCCCACCACCCTCCCCAGAGCCCCCTCTCCCTTCTTCCTCCTCGTCCCCAATTCCATCCATGGCCCCACCTCCGAGCCTTTGCACGCGCCCTTCCTTTCGCCTCAGACATTCACCTTCTGCTGCCCCCAGCCTTCACTGCACTGGGTCTGGTCATGTCACCTCCTTCAGAGAGCCCCCCACCCCATCACCCCTCCACCCACCTCACAGGGTTTGGTCTCGTTTTCTGAGCTTCTCCGACCCCACAGTTGTCCTTCCATAGAATCTCCCACCTTGCATCTCAGCTGCTTCATTGCTTCCCCCTCCCACCATGAGCTGACGTTCTTGAGGGCAGGAGCTGTGCATTCTTCACCAAGTAATCCTCAGTCCTGGCTCAGGGCCCGATGCATGGAAGAGTGTGGGTCCGTTCAGGCCCAAGGAGTGTGTGTTCAGCTGGGGGTTTCCTTCAGATAGCAAAAGGAACATTTTACACATTTATATCTGGCTGCATAGAAGGACCCAGGAGGCGAGCTGCCCAGCAAGCCAGCATGGTGACGGGAGGCCCCTTCTTACGTTTGCAGGTCATCAGCAGGGGCAGGGACGCGCCATGTGCTGGAAGCTGGAGGCATTTTTGAGGAGCTTCATAGAGGAATCCGAAATCACCTCTGAAAATACCTTAGTCACCAGAAACAGATTGTTACTAGAAATATGGATGTTAAAGGCGTTGCAGGGAGGGCTCAGAAGGAAGTAAGGAACGTGCTGTTGGAACGTGGAAGAAGAGGAGGTGAGAAGGGGAAGTCAGCGAGCTTTGAAGTAGGAAGGACTGGATGCACAGTTACTGGCAGGAAGATACGAGTCCACGTGGAAAGCAGGAGGAGGCCAAGGATCCCGCCAACAAGCCCCCTCTGGTTTCCTACATCCGCCCTCTTTCCTAACCGAAAATGCCCCCTGCTGAAGGTGGTCATGATCCCCCAAGTCACCTGCCTTGGCCAAAGCTGGGTGGACCAGGGCTGGATCCGGGGCCTGCTCTGGGCTGTCCAGTTTTCTGTCCTGGGATGATGGAGTGGGGGCTCCAAAACCTGCTTGGCTGGAGCGAGTCACAGCCAAGGCGGGAGCAGAACAGCTTCTCAGAGCCGTGTGGAAGGGGGCACTGGAGCCCAGGAGCCCAGAGAGCCCTGAACCGCCAGAGACCCATGGCCCCAGGAGAGACGTGCCAGTCCATTTGGTGTCAGGTTCCTACGGGGCCTGATGGAACTTCCCACACCTGGGATGAGTGAGGAGCCCCAGCGTCCTTTAAAAAATGCCAAAAAATTATTAAATTTCTCTCCAAAAAGTTACACAACCATGACAGTAAAGATGTATAAAGAAAATTTTATAAATGCCCACAGCTCCAACTGATCACTCCTGACCCTATGGTCCACCTTTGTTAGTGAACTGGGGTGTTTTCCTTCCACCCTCCACCCCTTTCTTTGGCTCATATTTTTTTTTTTAGAAAAAGCATACTATTTACCTACTATTTACTGTATTCTTCCCTTGGCTTTCTCACTTAGTAGTACATTGTGGTCAACAGATGCAGGCAGAACCCCATTATTTTTAAAAGTTGCATGCTCTATCATAATAAACAGGAACCACAAATTTTCACCCATAACCCTACTAAGAGACGTGCATTTGATCCAGCACTTTTTTTTTCTGTTTTTCCCACCATGTTTCCTGGCATATGTGTTCAACAGGATGCTAAGTGGAAGGAGCACAGATGCTGGAGACAGAATGGCTGGGTTCAAACCACTGCCGTGTATTTGCTACACGTGTATCTGGGGCCATGTCACATCACTTCCCCGAGCTGCAGGTTCCTCATCGTGAAAGAGGGAAGGTGCTTGTGCACCTGGCAGGTGCTGTGAGGATGCAGGAGGGAGTGCGCCTGGCACACACAGGCACTTGGTCACTGTCAGCTACTTTATTATCCAGTGATCATTGCCATTATCATGGTGATTTATAGCCATAGGTAGGAGCCCCACATGAAGAATGTGTTATACATTCATTTTCTTTTTACTAGAACCAATTTTATAGTGTTTCTGTAACCTTCACTCCTTGCACCCTAAGGCACTACTGAAACACAGATGCAGTAAATTAAAGCATGAGCTATGGCTACACATTGAAATGGAGTTTTCCCTAATAGCCATCCTTGTAATGTTGCTTTTTCTGGGAATAATGAACCTTAATATATTGTGTTGACCCTGGCCACAAGTTGAGGAGGAGGAGGGGAACTTTATTGTAGTTTCATTATATGTGTCCTCTGCTTTCATTACACAGAATTGCTTATCAGTCAAGTCATTTTCCTAAGTCCGCTGTCCAAGGTCTTAGCAAGTTTGCATAATAATCACCTACATCCAATTGGCAGGTACTTAATGCACATTTTCCTGACCACATGGAAAACACACACAACATGATCACAAGCTATGTGTTCATTTAACTTTTATGAGCATTTAGCAAGTGACCCTTTGTTTTGATTTTCCTCCCTTGAAGTCTAATTATTCCAGTTGTTTTTTCGTATTTTGTCTAATCCACAATTGTATTTCCCATTATCATTTTGTGGCTTGTGGTGCTATTTCCTCCAATTTCGCTCTCCCTCTTTTATGTTTCGCTTGTACAAAATTAATTACATTGTACCTTCAAGCATAATTTTAACACTGTCTCCATTGCACTGTCTGCCTTTAATTAATGCTCTTCTAATGTAGATTTTGGAGCCAAATGATGCAATATTCGGAACATCAAAGAAACAAAGGATCTAACAAAACTAATATGAACAAGCAAGACAAAAGAGCTGACAATATATTCTCATTTGAAAATGTCACTTCTGCTCTACATTGGGTAGCAGAACAGATTACTTGGGGATTTCGCTTCTTAAAGAGATGGAGATGGTTGACTCCAGATTTCTAGATCCGAGGGCTTGGGTTTTGTTCTGACTTATACTGATCAAGCATCTCAAGGAAAGTGGATGAACCCCACAAAATATATTTCTTCAAAACCTCCTATAGAACAGACAAGGCAAATTCCTCATCCTGAACTTCAATCTGTGCTTTCCATTTCTCAAAGACCCCCTTATGATGCTAGTCCCTTTAGTTTCTCCACATCCCCACTCCAGAGGAGAGAGTCTCTCTATGGGTTTCTGTAAAGAAAATCAAACATGCGTATTGTGGCTCTGTGAATTGTGAAATGCCCAAATAACAGAACATGGTGAAACAAATGTCTTCTTATTGCTTTTAGGTTAATGAACACAACAGGTAGAGTTGCTTTAAAAAGTGTGTGTGAGTGTAAATGTGTGCAAATCTGCAGTAATATGTAGGTACCTGTTTTAAGCATGTAAGCTTTCTAAAATAGGCAATTTATATTGAGTTGGACATATTCTGTGCAGAGTCCAGTTTTATTTGTAGGCATCAATTATGCAACAAACCTTTTTGAAGAATGGTTAAAAATATCGGGATGAATGGGTAGTACTTTTGAATTAACAGAGGCTGAGACCCCGATCTCAGGCCACTTAGGGAAATTTGATTTGCCTGGGACAACATGATTAAATCTAAGCATGTGGGTTTATGTGCTCGGTGGTGTCAGCTCTGGACCCGATTTGGGCTTTAACTTCTTTTGTGAACTTGAGGAATATAATCGCACCTATTACTTTGTCTGTGAGGCCTCCCAGTTTCCTGGGAACTTTCCATTTTCTCCTTCCCCTGCCACTCCACACTGTTAGAGTCAGAGCACCCAAGGGGCACACGGTCCTTCCACCCCTAGTTGGGGGTCACCTGGCCCAGTGGAGGTCAGTCTCCCCAAATTTGGAACTGGGTTAGGGGATTCTAGCTGGGGTGTCACTAGTTGATTAATTGAAGGAGTGGCCATTGACCATTGATGGCCAAGTGGACTAAAAAATGGAAAATCCTGTCAGGAGAAAAAGAGAAGAAGGAAGCTGAGGTGCATAGAGGAGCAGAGACGAGAGATGGAGAGAGAAGAATTCTGCAATAAGACTTAGGGCCACTGAGGAAAACAGAAACCGCCGGGGGTTTCAGAGGGAATTTAATTTATGGGGTTGGTTATCAGAGGGTTGGGGAATCAAATGCGAGTCAGTGAGGCCACCCAAAGTAGTAGCAGGAACCAGCCAGGGGAGGAGGCGGTCGTGTTGGAGACCAGAAGATGTGGCAGAAGATGGAAACAGAGAGGACCTGCCCAGCAGGAGCTGAGCCACGGTAACAGGAAGTTTCTGAAATTCATACTCACTACTCGGGGAGTGGAAATTGGCACAACCACTTTGGAAAACGTTCAGCATTAAGTAGAAAGTCGAATACATACACATCCTACACCCAGAAAATCCAGGGCTGGGTATAGCCTAGGGACAGCATGAATGTCCATTCCAGGAAAACTGCACGGGTGTGCTCCTAGATGCAATGTTGAGTCACATGAACATGAGCCAAAGACAAATGCCCTTTGAGGCACAAAGTTTTTAATTTTGATGGAATCCCATTTACCTGTTTTTTCTTTTATTGTTTGTGTTTGTGGTGCCATATCGGAGAACCCAACTGCCTAATCTAAGGTCATGAAGATTTACTCCCGGGTTTCTGCTAAGAACTAAGGAATAGATGACCCACAGAATGGGAGAAACTATTTGCAAATCATATATCTGAAAAAGGGTATCTATCCTAAACATATAAAGAACTCATATAGCTCAACAATAAAAACACAAAATAACCCAATTTTTAAAAAATGGGCAAAATGACATCTGGCTTCAGGTTCCACATGCGAACAGCTTGAAAGTCATCACTTCTGTTCTTAAAACAAGAAAAAAGCTGAACAAGCTGAAAATTGTTGACTGCTCTTGAATCTTTCAGACAATTGAGATCACAAGGCAAAGCACCATCCTAAAATCTAAAATCTGGGGAGACAGGCAAATACAAATAATCACAGCAGAGATTGGCTTGCCTGGAGCAGAGCCGCTGGAGACATAAACAGGTAGGAACATTTTAATGGCCATTTAGACAAATTTCTGGGAGTGGACTGTGGACTGGTGTGCACTGACAACTCCTAGGGTGAGTGTAAGGGGCCCCCACACAGTATAAGGGCGATTTACTGCTAAAAAATCCACCAGGCTCCCACTGAAGATCTGGAATAAAAAACCCCTCAAGTTTTGTCAGGGAGAGGGGTAAGGTGACCATCTTTAAATATGCCCAGAGTGTTTTCCTAACAAAGGTCTATTTCCAAGGGGAAAATATTATCAGAGCCTTAACCAACCTAAGGGAAGGGCAATCACCTGTCTCAACAAAGGGTAGAGAAAATCAGCTAAGAATCACATCTGAAGGTCAACGCCCAGGGACACAGGCCCACCACGAGGCTGAGATTTAATCAGAGGATTGGAGGGTACTTCCCCGCCCCTACACTAACTGGGCTGCAATATAATTTCCACAAATTACAGCTGAGAGTAGCAAGACACGGGCTTCATTTAAGAAGGGAGGAGCTCTTGGGGAGGCCCAAGGACAACAGGCTTTGGAGTGATCGGATATGAAATTTGAAAGAACTGTGATTTCTACTGGGAGGACTCTAGTGGAAACAGAGAAGGACCAGGCAAGAAGAGACATGGAAATTCGAGGGAAGAACCAAAAAGAAACGCAGGGAATCAACGCACTGTAACGGAAGGGAAGGGCACCATTGTCAGGTCCGTCAGTAGACCAGACACGGCAAAGGGAGGATTGGTGAGCTTGAATATGGGTCAATAGAGAGTTCCAAAACTGAAATTCAAAGAGAAAGCAAAATGGAAAAAAAAAAAAAAAAAAAGAACAGAATATCCAAAGAACCCTGGGACAGTTTCAAAAAGTATAAGTACATACACAATTGGAGCAGAAATCGCAGAGTAGAAGAAATATTTGAAAACTAGTGGAGAATTTTGCAAAATTAATGGTAGATACCATACCACAGATCCAGGAAGTTCAAAGAACAACAAGCAATAAAAAAATACCAAAAACCTACACCTATGATTACCATATTCAGACTGCAGAGAACCAAAGAAAAAGAAAATCTTGAAAAAAGCCGGGGATTGGTGGGGGTGGGGGTGGGGGGCACTTTACCTATAGAGGAAGATGGTAAGAATTACCTTGAACTTCTTGTGTAAACCATGCAAGCAAGAGGAGAGGAGAGTGGAAAATTTAAAGTGGCAAAGGAACCAAAAAAAAAAACAAAAACAAAAAACAAAAAAACCCATAACACCAAACTCGAATTCTATACCCAGGGAAATTATCCTTCAAAAATGAAGGAGAAAGAAAGACTTTCTCAGACAAACACAAAGGGAATTCATCACCAGCAGACCTGCTCTGCAAGAAATGTTAAAAGTTCTGCAGGCAGAAGGATGATGACATACATCAGACATACAGATCTACTTAAAGAAAGGAAGAGCATCAGAGTAGCAATAAATGAAGGTAAAATGAAGTGTTTTATTTTTCTTATTCATAATTATAATAACTGTATATTTAAAGTAATAAAACTCTCTGTGTAATTATAGCATGTGGTTAAGTAAAATGACTGACAGCCATCTTATAAGGTATGGGAGGGAGGAATTGGGAATCCTTTGTTGTAAATTACCTGCAGTACCTGTGAAATAGTATATTTGAAAGTGGACTTTCAAATATATTTTTCAAATATATTTGAAAGAACAATTGTAGTGAATAGAAAAGTTTCAAATATAGTAGATGTTATGTCAATTTTACCACAAACTAATTTAAACGTGAATAGTTTAAATATAAAGACAGAGATTGTCAGAGTGGATAAAATAAAAAGTCCCACCTATATGTGGTGTCCAAGAAACACATTCTCAATGTAAAGACAGAGATAGGCTAAAAGTAAAGGAATGAAGAAAGATATACTGTGGTTACTCTAGTCAAAAGAAAGCTGGAGTAGCTACATGAATTTTAGGCAAACCCAACCACAGAACAAGGAAAATTATCAGGGATAAAGAGTAGCACTACATAATGATAAAGGAGGTGGGTCTCCAAGAATGTATGCGTAATAACCGAACATCAAAATACATGAGACAAAATCTAATGGAGCTTAACTGAGAAGCAGATGAATCCACTACAATTGCTGGTGCCTTCAGTAGCCCTATCAGTAATCGACAGATCCAGCAGGCAGAGAGTCAGTATAAGCTGAACTGAGTAGCAGCATCAATCACCTGGATTTAAGTGGCACCCACAGAGGACCCCATCCAACAGCTGCGGAATCCGCATTCTTCTGCAGCTCACATGGAGCATTCACCTGGATAGACCACGTTCTGGGCCATAAAATGCAACTTCACAAATGGAATAGAAACCATATCAGATTATGTTCTCAAACCAAAATGAAATTAAACTAGAAACCTCTAATAAAAAGATAGCTGGAAAATCCAGAAATATTTGGAGATGAAACAACATAATTCTAATTAACACATGGGTCAAAGAAGACTCAAGAAAAGTTTAATTTTGAACTAAATGAAACTCTATTTGAATTCTCTTAGCTACTGAAACCTTATGTCATTACATTTCTCTTCTTCTTTCTAGTCAAGAATGTGAGAGGCGGGGAAAGATGGCGGACTGGTGAGCTGTATGTTTTAGTTACTCCTCCAGGAAAGTAGGTAGAAAGCCAGGAACTGTGTGGACTGGACACCACAGAGCAATCTGACTTTGGGCATACTTCATACAACACTCATGAAAATGTGGAACTGCTGAGATCAGCGAAATCTAAGCCCAATACAGAAAGCTTCAAAGACTTGCAATTTGGGCAGGTCAAGACAAGAGCAGAACTAAGAGAGCTCTGAGACAAAAGACAATAATCCAGTGGCTGAGAAAATTCACTAAACACCACAACTTCCCAAGAAAAGGGGGGTGTCTGCTCACAGCCATCATCCTGGTGGACAGGAAACACTCCTGCCCGTCGCCAGCCCCGTAGCCCAGAGCTGCCCCAGACAACCCAGTGTGACGGAAGTGCTTCAGATAACAGGCACACACCACAAAACTGGGCGTGGACATTAGCCTTCCCTGCAACCTCAGCTGATTGTCCCAGAGTTGGGAAGGTGGAGCAGTGTGAATTAACAAAACCCCATTCAGCCATCATTTCAGCAGACTGGGAGCCTCCCTACACAGCCCAGCAGCCCAGAACTGCCCTGGGGGGATGGCACTCACCTGTGACATAGCACAGTCATCCCTCAACAGAGGACCAGGGGGTGCACGGCCTGGAAGAGGGACCCACTTGCAAGTCTCAGGAGCCATACGCCAATACCAAGGACTTGTGGGTCAGTGGCAGAGACAAACTGTGGCAGGACTGAACTGAAGGATTAGACTATTGCAGCAGCTTTAAAACTCCAGGATCACCAAGGAGATTTGATTGTTAGAGCCACCCCCCCTCCCTGACTGCCCAGAATCTCGCCCCATATACAGGGCGGGCAACACCAAATACACACGCAAGCTTGGTACACCAGTTGGACTCCACAAGACTCACTCCCCTACTCACCACAAAGGCAAAGCAGGGGAGAACTGGCTTGTGGAGAACAGGTGACTCGTGGACGCCACCTGCTGGTTAGTTAGAGAAAGTGTACTCCACGAAGCTGTAGGTCTGATAAATTAAGAGATAAGTACTTCAATTGGTCTACAAATCCTAAAAGAACCCTATCAAGTTCAGCAAATGCCAAGAGGCCAAAAACAACAGAAAATTATAAAGCATATGAAAAAAACAGACGATATGGATAACCCAAGCCCAAGCACCCAAATCAAAAGATCAGAAGAGACACAGCACCTAGAGCAGCTACTCAAAGAACTAAAGATGAACAATGAGACCATAGTACAGGATACAAAGGATATCAAGAAGACCCTAGAAGAGCATAAAGACATTGCAAGACTAAATAAAAAATAGATGATCTTATGGAAATTAAAGAAACTGATGACCAAATTTAAAAGATTCTGGATACTCATAGTACAAGACTAGAGGAAGTTGAACAACGAATCAGTGACCTGGAAGATGACAGAATGGAAAATGAAAGCACGAAAGAAAGAATGGGGAAAAAAAACAAAAAAATCAAATGGACCTCAGGGATATGATAAATAATATAAAACGTCCAAATATAAGACTCATTGGTGTTCCAGAAGGGGAAGAAAAGGGTAAAGGTCTAGGAAAAGTATTCAAAGAAATTGTTGGGGAAAACTTCCTAAATCTTCTAAACACCATAAATACACAAATCATAAATGCCCAGCGAACTCCAAATAGAATAAATACAAATAAACCCACTCTGAGACATATACTGATCACACTGTCAAACACAGAAGAGAAGGAGCAAGTTCTGAAAGCAGCAAGAGAAAAGCAATTCACCACATACAAAGGAAACAGCATAAGACTAAGTAGTGACTACTTAGCAGTCACCATGGAGGCGAGAAGGCAGTGGCACGATATATTTAAAATTCTGAGTGAGAAAAATTTCCAACCAAGAATACTTTATCCAGCAAAGCTCTCCTTCAAATTTGAGGGAGAGCTTAAATTTTTCACAGACAAACAAATGCTGAGAGAATTTGCTAACAAGAGACCTGCCCTACTGGAGATACTAAAGGGAGCCCTACAGACAGAGAAACAAATGAACTAAATGAAGATGAAAACACTACTTTTCAAAATTTATGGGATGCAGTGAAAGCAGTGCTTAGAGGGAAATTTATAGCATTAATGCATATATTACAAAAGGAGAAAGATCTAAAATCAGTACTCTAAGCTTAGGACTCAGGAAACCAGAGAAAGAAAGCAAAGCCTAAAGCAAGCAGAAGAAATGAAATAAGAAGAATTAGGTCAGAAATCAATGAAATTATGAACAGGAAACCAGTCGAGAAAATCAATGAGACCAAAAGCTGGTTCTTTGAAAATCTGGAAAGAATTGTAAGTCTCTAGGCATGTGTCTTAGTTTCCTAGGCTGCCATACCAAATTACTGCAAACTGGATATCTTATAAAAACAGAAATGTCTTTTTCGCACAGTTCTGAAAGCTAGGAGTCTGAAGTCAAGGTATCGCCTGGGCCCCACTCCCATGGAAGGTTCTGGGGAAGAATCACTTCTTGCTGCTTCCAAGCTTCTGATGTCAGCCAGCCATCCTTGGAATTCTTTGACCTGTAGCTGCGTCACTCCAACTTCTGCCTGCCCTCATGTCTCCTTCCTCTGTACCTGTAAATCTCTCTCTCCCTGAAAGGATCTAGGTATTGAATTTAAGGCCCACCCTAATCCACTCTGACTTCATCTTAATTTGATTGCATCGGCAAAGACCCTTTTCCAACAAGGTCACCTTCATAGCTACAAGGCTTTAGGACTTCATCGTGTCTTTGGGAAGACACAGTTCACCCCACAACAGCATGCTGACCAAGAAGGCAGAAAGAGAGAAGACACACGTTCCGATAGTGGAAATGAAAGGGGGCCGTCAGCACTGAGCTCACGTTAAGGAATCCTGGGTGCCAGTCTGTGCCCACACAGTTGATAACTTCACAGAAATGGAACAATTCACTGAAAGACAAACTAACAAAATTACCCAAGAAAAAGTTAATCTGAATAGGTCTCTATTTACCAAATAAATTGGATCAGTAATTAATAACCTTCCAACAAAGAGAGCACCAGCCCAGATGGTTTCACAGGGAATTCTACCAAACACTTAAGGAAGAAATGGTATAAATTATCTACAGTCTCTTCTGGAAAAAAGAAGCAGAAGGAACACTGCTTAATTCATTCTATGAGGTCAGTGTAACCCTAGTATCAAAACCAGAAAAAGACATTCTAAGAAAGGAAAACCACAGACCAATATCCCTAATGAGCACAAACGCAAAAATTCTCAACAAAATATTATGAAATTGAATCCAACAATGTAATGAAATGAATTACAAACAACTTCCAAATGAGATTTTTTTCCAGGTATGCAAGGCTGGTTGAAGATTAGAAAATCAATCAATGTGATTCATATAGGAATGAATTAAAGAAGAAAAATCGTGTGATCATATCAACATAAAAACATTTGACAAATTTTAACAACACCCATTCATGATTTAAAAACAAAAAAAACTTCTCAGCTTCCTTAACTTGATAAAGAACATCTGTGCAAAATCTCAGCGAATATTATACTTAATAAGAAACTAGATGCTTTCCCATTGAGATCAGGAAGAAGGCAAAAATGTCCTCTCTCACCACTCCTATTCAACAGTGTTCTGGAAATCTTAGCTAATGCAATAAGATAAGGAAAGGAAATAAAATGCATACACATTAGAAAGGAAAAGAAAAAGTTTTTTTTTTTTTGTTCACAGATGGCATGATTGCCTCTGTAGAAAATCTCACATAATAATGAAAAAACTACTAGAACCAATAAATGATGATAGTGAGGTCACAGGATACAAGATTAGGATACAAAAGTCAACTGTTTTCCTAAAGACCAGCAATGAGCATTTGGAATTTGAAATGAAGAGCACAATATAATTTACCATAGCACCAAAAAAAAAATGAAATACTTAGATATTAGTCTAAAAAAATATTTACAGGATCTATATGCATAAAACTAGAAGTCTCATGAAAGACATCAAAGAAGAACTAAATAAACAGAGTGTCCATGTTCATGTTTTGTGTTGATAGATTCAATATTGGTAAGATGTTAATTCTCCTCAGCTTGATCTATAAATTAAACACAATCTCAATCAAAATCCTAGCAAGCTACATTGTGGGTATTCACAAACTAATTCCATAGATTATGTAAAAAGGAAAAGACTCAGAAAAACCAACATGACACTGGAGAATTATTAATTTGGAAGACTGACACTACCTGACTTCAAGACTTACTATAAAGATAAAATAATCAAGACAGCCTGGTACTGATGAAAGAATAGATTCATAGATCAGCGGTGAAGTACAGAGCCCAGGCATAAACCCATGCCAAAGCAGTCAAAACTGTCAGTCATCAGAAGCAAGAACAATCTGAGAAATCCTCACAGCCAAGAGGAGCTTGAAGGAGACGTGATGACCAAATGCTATGTGGGATCTTGGATGGGATCCTGGAGGAGATAGAGGACACTGGTTAAAACTAAGGGAATCTGAATAAACTATGGACTTTAGTTATTAATATAGCAGTATTGGTTCATTAATTGTAACAAATGTACCTTACTAATGCAAGATTTTAAAGATGACCTGAAACTGGTTATGGGATATACAGAACTGTGCACTGTCCTCTCAGTTTTTCTGTAAATTTAAAATGGTTCTAAAAATAGTCTTTATGAAAAAAATGGGCTAAGGAGTCAAATAGAACTTTCTACAAAGACAATATACAAATGCCAAAATCACACAAAACAAACAGTGTTCAACATCTTTACTGGTAGGGAAGTGTAAATCAAGACCACAGTGTGCTTCCAGTTTATGGCACTAGGATGACTGACATAGAAAAGACAGATAACAAGGTCAGCAAGGATGTGGAGAAAAGTGGAACCCTCATACACTGCTGGTGGGATTGTAAAATGGCACAGCCACATTGCAAACAGTTTGGCAGTTGCTCAAAATGTAAAGGATAGAGTTACCATCTGCCCAGCAATTCCACTCCTAGGTACATACCCAAGAGAACTAAAATCATGTTCACACAGAAACAGTGTGGTAGCATTATTCATAGTAGCCAAAAAAGTGGAAGCAATCAAAATGTCCATTGACTGATGAATGGACAAACAAATGTGTAGATCCATTAAATGGAATATTGTTTGACAATGAAAAGAATGAAGTACAGACACATGCTACAACATGGATGAACCTTGAAAACATTATGCTAAGTGAAGGAAGTCAGTCATAACAGCTGATTCCTTTTATATGAAATGTCCAAAACAAGCAAATCCATGGAGATGAAGTAGATTAGCAAGTGCCTATGGCTGGTGATGAGAGTGGCAGAAAGGGGGGTGACTGCTAATGGTTATGGGTTTTTTGTTTTGTTTTGTTGGGTGTGTGTGGTGATGGGAATTTTATAAAAGTAGATAGTGATAAGGGTTGCACAACTCTTTGAATATACTAAAAACTGTTAAATACTATATGTTAACAGAGTGTGTGAATTATATCTCAATAAAACTCTTAAACATGTTTGTGATCAGTGGGCTGGATATGTATTTTGGTTTATAGAAACAATGGATAGCGGTGGAAATGAATTAAGCCCAGCTCCATCACTAGTGAATGGACCTCAAAACAATATGGAGCAAAGAGGGAAGTTGTGGGAGGACATATATACAGTACAGTCCCAATAGTGGAAAGGCAAATATCGTTTAAAGATGCTGACACGGATGGCAAAATTAGAAGAAAAACTGGAATGGTTTACTTAAAATTTAGGATTCTGAATGGGGTGTCTAGAATTTCAGCGATGTTCTCTTTCACATCTGCAGCCTGGGTACACAGGAGTCTGTTTTTTCTTTTTTACTCTTCTTTAATTTGTCCATTAACATTTTATAAGCCATTTTTTATGTGTGGTTCATTTTTTTAAAATGTCTCTTTTCTTTCTTCTGACCCGGCCAAAATACCTTAAGTTAAACACAGATTCCCCAAATGAGTCAATTTTGTATTGCAAAGACTGCATTTTTAAATGCTGGAAGTTTTTTGACTGCATGTTTTCCCCCATATACTTTCTTTTGAGTTCTTTAAGAGGCTGCAGGATGTGAAGCTGTTGCTTTTGTTGGAATTGAAGAGGAGCAGAAGTTTTCAATTACGTTTTGAAACAGCATTGCAAATGTTCTGCAAAGAGACCCTGGGGGACAATGGGCCTCCCCTCCTCACTCCACTCTTTTTTTTTTTTACTTTTAACAGAAAAACCTTGGCTAACTTTTGAGCTTTCCATCCCTAGTGGAAGTTAGAGGAATATCTGAAGGCTTCGAGTTGTGCATTTTGCATTCTGTTGGAATGTCAGGGGAGTTTCATTTCAAACGCTGAGAGCTCTGTAAGCTAGGTCTTCTGACAAACACAGCAAACTTTGATTCCAGCCAGAAATAAAATTGAATGTGTGAAATAAAAGAGTTGTAGATGGTCATATTTTTATTTCTATACATCACAACGTAAAGGTAACCTGTTTGCCATATTCAACATGGCGGAAACTGGCATTTCCTTGTGCTATCCCAAATCAGGGCAAAGTAGAGCGGTTAGGGCCTGCCTCCGGGGCCCCCAAACACTGTAAGTCACTTCATTTTACTGAAACAGATTAATGAGGATGGACGGACAGAAATGGGTGTGGAGGAGACAAATCTGAAGTCGTAAAATAAGCAGAGCCAGAGAAAATCAAGTTTAGTCTACATACTCAGCACATATCTCAGCTTTGCATTTCAAGTGGGCTTTATTTTCTGCTAATATTTGTTCTTTTGACAAGGAATATTTCCTAACAGTATGCAGTGTTATATCACTCAAATTCCAGCATACGTTTCCTTTATTTTAATGTTTCCATAATGAGCACGTTCCTATAAATGAATTTCATGCGTGAATAGATTTTATTGTTTATGGAACAGCCCTTAATAGAGTCTACAGCTCACTGGAAGAATAGCGTTATTTGAATAATATCGTATTCTAGTGCACTCATTGAGTTTGTTTCCAAATAGATCGCAGGTGGAATATTTTTCTCTTTTTTTTCCTGTCTTCTGAATCACGGGGAAATCTGGATTCTTATGTTGATTCCATAAAAATGCCTACTTTTTTTTTTTAATTTGGGAAAGTAAGAATAAAACAAACAAGGGAAAGAAAAGCTAAATGGGACCATGATAATTATATTAAATATTCTTTCCTTTTCCCTTTATTATTTTTAAATATAAACTTTGAGATTTCTTTGTTGAGAGCATTGCTAAAATCAGAAGAAGAGTTTCTGTATGTACCTAAAACATTAATAGAAAAAAGTTTTTTAAAAAGAGGGAAAGGAACATACACACAAACACCTGACACTATCAAGCTACAACCCAGAACTCATGAATCTTGAAGACAATTGTATAAAAATGTAGCTTATGAGGGGTGACAGTGTGGTTGGGAAAACCATGTGGATCACATTCCCCTTTGTCTAGTTTATGGATGGATGAGTAGAAAAATAGGGGAAGGAAACAAACAAACAAACAAAGGCACCCAGTGTTCTTTTTTACTTTAATTGCTTTTTTTTCACTTTAATTATTATTCTTGTTATTTGTGTGTGTGTGTGTGTGTGTGTGTGTGTGTGTGTGTGTGTGTATGTGTGTGGTAATGAAGGTGTCAGGGATTGATTTTGGTGATGAATGTACAACTGTGTAATGGTACTGTGAACAATCAAATGTACAATTTGTTTTGTATGACTGCGTGGTATGTGAATATATCTCAATAAAATGAATATTAAAAAAAAAGAGGGAAAGGAACATACACACAAACACAACGTGGCATGTTGGCACTGATCACATTTCAATTCAAAGAAGTACGGCAACATCTTGGATGGGTTTGTTTGGCCTTTCCAATTTATGGGGGAGGGTGCTGCTAAGAGTGAAGATAAGGATATTTACATAAAAATTTAGATTTCTGTATTCTCGTGAAAAGTTGGTATATTTGGCATTTTGTGTTCAGATCTCCACGAAGCAGCGATTGGCGGGAGTCAGTCAGGGCTGGCACTTAGGAGAACATCCACCGCAGTCCCCACCGTCCCCACCACACCCCCTTACTCTCCAGTTCGGAGCCCTCACACTGGTGACCATGTCCCCTCTCTTTTGCACAGCCTTTTTTTCTCCCTAACAATAGACACCTTTCTTCTTTTTCCCTCTATTGATTTAACTCAACCCTATGGGGTCAGCTTTTCCCCATCCCTTAGCTGAAAGCTAGGGCAGCCCTGTGACTTCCCTGCATATTCCCAGATAATGACAAGCCCCCCGTCTCAGTCACGAAAACATCCACATGCAGATGACACTAGAAACCCTGAACTTCACTGAGGATTAAAGCGTCTCTCTGCAGCTCAGGTAAAGTAGTAAACTGGTAGGAAGTGGCTTCTCTTGGCTCCTAGGTGTGGTGTCTGACCCCTCCAGGGTTTGAGAGGACAGTGGGGAGAGTGGGAGGGGGACAGGGACTCTGTAAGCTGGGACGTGCTCCCTGGCTGAGAAGCTGGGCTGGGTTGTTTGGAGACCACCAACCCCATCTCCGAGGCCATCACCTCTTGCGGATGGACTTTTGTCCGACGTGAAAGCAGCTCTCTGGGCAGGTCAGTCCAGTTCCCCTCCCCCCAGCCCCTGGCTTCCTGCAGAACACATCCAGCTCCTCCCTGCTGGTGCATCCTTGCCCCCAGGCGGCCCTCTGCACGGCACCACAGATGCTCTAAGCTGTCTGTCTTGTACCTGGCCAGCTTCAGGTGGTGGGGTGCACATGCCCCGGGGGGACGTGGTCTCTCATTCCCTCAGCTGGGTGCTCTGCCATTTCTCTCCTTCAGTTTTCTCAGGCCTGGGCCCAGGCCATCCAGGAAGCTCCAGAGGGCCTTCTGGCAGCCTCTTTCTCTTGAACTGGGGCAAAGCACCACAGTCCACTAGATTTTCTTCCTGGTGGGCTGTGACCGATGGCCCCCACCAGCCCTCCAAGCCGTGCGCTCCATTCCCCACCGTCTTCCGTATCTGACAGTCAACAAATGGTGGTGAAATCCGTTCTTGACTAACTCCTTGGCAAGTCCTGACTTGAAGATCCAGATCAGAGCCCAGCACACTTGTCCTGTAAAGGAACAGAGAGTAAATTTCGGGCTTTGCTGGCCAGATGGCTTCTGTCACAGCTACTCGCCTCTGCCGCTGCAGCGGGAAAGCAGCTGAGGAGCCCGCGTGTGAGAGGGTGGGACTCGGCTCCACAACTGTGTTTACAGAGAAGTGCCAGCTCCGCGGGCGGCCTCGCCCACACCTGCTCTGGATCTCCAACACCTCTGTGGAAGGTGAATGGATCCGCTGTTCATGGGCCTCAGCTAAAACCTGGAGTACCATGTGAGTGATCGGGTCGACGTGGGGACGTTACCCAAGTCAGTATACGCAGGATGTTTCAAAGCCGTATCTCTTGCAGTTCCCTTCTGGAAAGCCATCTTGATTAACATCAAATTATTGTTCATGTGATTAAAATTAATTTCAAAATTGAGTTATTTCAACATAATTCAAGTTATTTTCTTATGTATTGTAAACCCTTCAAAAATACTTCCTAATTTCCCCTCTGTCTTCCCATTTCCTACCCTCATATCCTACAGGAGTCATCACACCTCTATCGTCAACCACTCTGGCGAAAGACAAGAAACCCACAAAAATCCTGCAGCCTTGCCCAGCCCATGCCCTGCCATGCCAATGGGTTTGTGCGGGACACTGATTACGTGCTTCAACTTGGCGGGCCTGGGCTGGGGGACCTGATCAGCCCCTGGGGAGGGTGGTGGGCACGGGCGACAGCGCCCTCCGCAGCCCCCCGGGCCTGGGAAAGTGAGGCCGGAGGCAGGCCCCATTTCCTCACCCAAAATAACACTGTTAGGGGAGGCTTGCCGGAGGGAACCGCCTTTTCCCCACCCCCTTATCTTGCCCGGACACTCCCCGTTGCCAGTGCAACTCCCATTACCACCAGTGCGCATACATTGTTGCCAGACACCGTTACCGGAGCAACTCTCGCCCCTTTTCAATCAACCTCCGCGCCCTCTCAGAACCAATCCAAGCCTTTAACCTCTACAGCTACCCCGCCCTCTAAACGCCCGATATAAGCTTGTACTCTCCCCTAATAAACTCTCTCTTGGTTTCTTCACCCTAAAAGAATCGTGTCCCGCCTGTTCCTTTCTCGCCGCCCTCCATACTTTGCACGCCACCCCGCCGGGGACTTGGCCAGGTCCCCGCCTCGCCCTCGCCTCCGGGAAAGAGCCCCCGCCGCCGGTACCCTCCAAGCAATCCTGAGAGCCTAGGATTTAGCAACCGGCCGCCACCCCCCCCCCCGACGAATCAACTGCAACCGCAACTGGCGCCCAACGTGGGGCCCCTGGAATTAAAAGTCCTCTCCACGCAGCGGTCCAGTAAAACCACCCGCTTGCTCGGACGCCTCTCCAGCTCCCCTTCTCCTCGCCTGCAAAGTAAGGGCCGCCTCTCCCTCGCCGCCCCGCGGAGCCGCCTCTCCCTCGCCGCTCCACGTCCGGAGCCGCCTCTCCCACGCCGCTCCGCGCCCGGGCCGCTCTTCCTTTCCCGTGTTAACCTAACTCTTACCCCCGACTACCTTTCGTCTTCTCTTCCTATGTCCCCCCATTCCTCCTAACACTCTTCCTCCAGTAGCTTTCCCTCTTCCCCTCCATTACTTTGCTGTGGTCCTTTGTGTCTTTGTTTCTTTGTTTCGCGCGGTGTGCCTCTTTGCGACCGCCCCCCCCCAAACTGCTCTCGCTACTAGAGGCTCCTGCCTTCTATTCTCGCCGTCTCCTTCGGCCTCGCGACCACGGTTTACCTCATTTTCTTTACTCAATAATCAATCCCCCTTTTTCTTTTCTCACTCCGTTATGGGTAATCGTCTATCTGCACGCCAAGCACCCCAAGTTCGTGCTCTGGCTGGTCTCCTAGACACACATCGCTGTAAGGTGTCTGTCCGGCAGCTGCAAGTATACTGGGACCTCCTGCTGCCCTTTAACCCATGGCTCACCACTTGCCATCTTTGGGACCCTGTTACTTATGATCGCCTTATTGATCGGGTCACAAACGCCATGGGACATGAGAGCAAGCGCTTCCCTCCCGGCTTGCTCCCCACCTTAATAACCGTCCGCTCCTGCCTTCAAGGCTCCCTCCCCCCTGATCGAGGCCCCATTAAATCCAAGGAGGCCCTATCAACCCAGTCAACAGATTCAGACAGCGATACTAATGTAGACCACGATTCGGACACAGAGTCCTTAGTCGAGCAGATTAACAACGCGCTCGAAGTGACTCCCAAAAAACAAAATAACACTGAGCCTCGCCAAGATGGCGAACTTCCTCCTCCTCCTTCTTCTTCCATCGAGGGGAGGAAGTGCTCCGGCGATGACGTCAGCCCTAAGCTGGGCCGGAAACCGCAAGCGCTTTACCCCGCCCTTTCACAGGGCGGAGCTAGTCCACCATCTTATGCCTTAGCCACTCCCACCGCGCCGCCGTCTTGCGACGCTTGGGGCCTCCCACTTCCACCTCCCCCTCCGGCGAGCTCCCCCTCGGAGCCGCTACCGGCAGCTGCCGCCGCTCCTCCCACCCTGCCGACTAACAACCCCTGGCTGCCTTCTACACCTCAAGGCAACCCTTGGGGCAACGCTCCCCCTACCCCCACTCCCGCGCCAAGCCCTCTGCAAGCGCGTCCTCCTTTCTCTCGTGCTTTTCGCTGCTTTCCTCTTAACCTTACCCCCACCCCACAGAAACCGTATGACTGGTATCCCATTGACTCTGATACTATCAAGCAGCTTCGCAGGGCCGTCAAGGAGGACGGGTTAGGTAGCCCATACGCTTCCCAAATACTGCAGGATCTCGGCACGGACTTTTGCATCCCCCAAGACTGGGCCTCGCTTGCCCGTTCCATTCTTAACCCCGGCCAGTTTGTTAATTGGCGTGCTCACTTCCAGGCGGAAGCAGCTAAGCAAAGTGAGCAAGACGCAGCCACTGGAGTCTATCATCACCCCGAAGCCTATCTAGGCACGGGAGCGTTTCTAAATGCGTCTGCTTATGTTAATGTCCCTGCCACCTTCTGGACTATCCTCAGAGGCATCGCCTTACGCGCGTTTGCCAACTGCTCTGCCCATCGACCTGACAACTTTACCAAGCTCCTCCAGGAGCCAAACGAACCTTTCGCCACCTTCGTATCCAGGGTCGAAGAAACCTGCGCTAGAAAAGTTAGCAACCCCCAAGCCCAGCTAGCTCTCACCCGGGAACTCATTCTAGAAGGGGCTAACCCCCCCTGTAAGCAAGCCATTCTCCCCTTGCGGGAAAAAAGTCTAGATGACTGGGTTCTCGCCTGCAGCGCCTTTGACCCAGCTGCCGCGTCCCTAGCCCAGGCTGTCTCTGGCGCTGTCACTGCCGCCTTAGCCGCCACCACAGGTTGCTTTAAGTGCGGGCAGAGTGGCCATTTTGCCCGGGAGTGCCCCAATGCAGAAGTCAACCGCCCGCCTTTCATGCAGCGCAATGGGCGCCCCCCTCCCACTCCTTGCCCACGCTGCCAGCGTGGCTATCACTGGGCGCGCGATTGCAAAAAAAACCCCCCTGCCATTGGTCCCAATAAAGTCATTAACCCCCTTTTTCCACAGCCCCCCAGCCGCACCTCGAGTACAAGCAGCACACCCGAAAACCGTACCTCGGCTGCAAACAACGCATCGCCAACCCCACCACCCCGACCTCCTCTACCCCCCTCTCGCTACTCCTCTCGCTACTCTTCTCCCCTCCTCGGCCTTATCCAAGCGGCCTTCACCTCAGTGAATTCCTCCAACCCCAATCTTACCTCCTCTTGTTGGCTTTGCCTCTCCACTTCCTCCCCCCTGTATGAGCCAGTTGCCTCCAACCTCTCCTTTTCAGAAAACACAGAGGACAGCCCCTCGGAATGCAATTGGAATACCTCTGCTGTCCCCCTAACCTTTCATTCAGTCTCCTTTACAGGAAAGTGTATCCGCCCTCGCTCAAGCAACTCTCCCAACCTCACAGCTTGTGCCAACTACTCATCTCCCAGCAGCTCTGCCAAATTTCTCATTCCTCATAACTCCTCCCAATGGCTCTGCTCCTCTACAGGACTTACCCCCTGCCTTAACGTGCAGACCCTCAATACAACTCATGAAACTTGCCTCCTAATTGTCCTTATCCCTAGGGTCTTATACCACAGCGAGGAAGATTTCTTCCTCCGCCTGGAAAGAACTGCAGTTCCTGCCACTCTGCAAAAGCGAGAACCCATCACCGTCCTCACAATTGCCTCCCTCCTAGGTCTTGCAGGCGCTGGCACCGGAATCGCTGCATTAGCCAGTCAAGGCTCCGCCCTAACTCACCTCCGGGCGGCTGTTGACGAGGACATTCGTCACCTACAAGACGCTATTTCCCATCTTAAAAATTCTGTCAATTCCCTCTCTGAGGTAGTGCTCCAAAACCGCCGAGGTCTCGACCTTCTCCTCCTCAAAGAAGGAGGCCTTTGCGCCGCCCTAGGAGAAGAGTGCTGTGTATATGCCAATTCCACGGGTCTCGCCGAGGACAGCCTAAAGAAGGTCCGAGAGGGACTGGAACAATGCAAAAGAGACCGTGAAGCCACCAGCTATTGGTCCCACATCTTTACCCCCCTCCTCCCTTACCTCCTCCCTCTCCTCGGCCCCCTACTAATGATTATTCTAGCTCTCACCTTAGGACCCTGCATTATCCGCAGAATTGTCCAGCTTGTAAGGAAACAAACGGATGCTATTTTCTCCTCGTTCGTGCAAGTCCAGTACCAGCGACTCGCCACCTCTGACGCTCCCTACTCCGAGATGACAACCAACCCTCCGCGACCTCGCCGCCACCGGTCAACCCGCCGACCGCGAGGCCCTTCTCGATCGCCTGAACATCGCACCAACCTCGAGCTCCAGCTTCTCTGAACCTCCAACTTTAAACCCCCCACCCTCGTCCATCCCGCAAGCAGCAAGGCCCCTGTCGAGCGCCCGGGCGCCACACCAACGCCGAGCTCCAGCCTCGCTGAGCCACCGTCAACCCCTTTTCCCCTCCCCGGCCTTCCCCTTCCCTCATCCCTTAGCGGGCCTCTCCGGTAAGCTTCTTCCTTTAATTAGAAAAGAAGGGGGAAATGCGGGACACTGATTACGTGCTTCAACTTGGCGGGCCTGGGCTGGGGGACCTGATCAGCCCCTGGGGAGGGTGGTGGGCACGGGCGACAGCGCCCTCCGCAGCCCCCCGGGCCTGGGAAAGTGAGGCCGGAGGCAGGCCCCATTTCCTCACCCAAAATACCACTGTTAGGGGAAGCTTGCCGGAGGGAACCGCCTTTTCCCCACCCCCTTATCTTGCCCGGACACTCCCCGTTGCCAGTGCAACTCCCATCACCACCAGTGCGCATACATTGTTGCCAGACACCGTTACTGGAGCAACTCTCGCCCCTTTTCAATCAACCTCCGCGCCCTCTCAGAACCAATCCAAGCCTTTAACCTCTACAGCTACCCCGCCCTCTAAACGCCCGATATAAGCTTGTACTCTCCCCTAATAAACTCTCTCTTGGTTTCTTCACCCTAAAAGAATCATGTCCCGCCTGTTCCTTTCTCGCCGCCCTCCATACTTTGCACGCCACCCCGCCGGGGACCTGGCCAAGTCCCCCGCCTCGCCCTCGCCTCCGGGAAAGAGCCCCCGCCGCCGGTACCCTCCAAGCAATCCTGAGAGCCTAGGATTTGGCAACCGGCCGCCACCCCCCCCCCCAGACGAATCAACTGCGACCGCAGGTTTGCCCTTCTATCCTGGGGGCAATGCCTTCACAGTCTTCTGCAGACATCTGAAGCTGGCTCTCAGCTCGGTCTGTGCTGGGAGAGGAGAGGAGGCTGCAGTTTAGACACTGAAGTTGCATGTGATATTAAGCTTGAATATCGATTCCATTGCTGAAAGATGTGAGCTCTACGCTGTTGGTAGTAGGGGATCCCTGGAGGATTTTACAAGGGATCCCGTGTGAAACCTTCCCAGTGGCTCTACTGGAACGACATCCTGGATGGTTACAAGACCAGATTCAGCTTGAGCCTGGTCAGGGTAGTGGATGTCCCCGGGAAGGATCAGGGAGATCCTCCAGGTTTGAAAGCAACAGGGCCAGATGACTGATGGGGGGCCCACAGTCACCCCCACATGTCAGGGACTAAAGTGGGGCTGCTTCTGGAGCTTCAGCTGCCAAATGCACAGGGAAATGCAGTTGTCTGGCTGTGCCACCCAATGAGTTTGTCATCCCAGGGGCTATTAAGAAAATAGGCCCTGACAAGGGTGTGGGGGCAAATAGCGTTAGTGAGTGTCGTCCCTGAGCACTGCCCCGGGATAACTTTGGCGTTAGGAATGGTGACACTTTGTGTCTGAGTGCATGTGTGTGTGTATACACCTCTATGTATGTTGCGTACAATTTCAAAACATTACGTGTTCATTTGAGAAAAATTAGACGAAAGAAAAGCCCAGATAGGAAATAAAAGTTGCTTCTACTATCCACCTTGAGCTGAATGTGATTGGTATTCTGGTGGTTTTCTTTCTTGTTTTACATCTATTCCTTTTTATGATTTTCCCACTCTATACAAGACTGAACAGTTATTTTTAATCTTGTACCTGAAAATATATAGCTAGAAGATTCTATAAGCTTAAATCTACTGTCCGTGTTCTGTATGTTTCCGTTCCCAAGGTTGCTCCCGGCTTTTCTTTTTTTCCTTTTTTCCTGCTTTATAAGTAATGAAGGCACAGACGTCTTGGAGCAGAGACTGTGGCCTGTCGGGAGAGCAGAGGCGAGTGTGAGCTTCAGGCGGGCCTGAGTCTGGATCCCAGCTCCACCTTGACTTCCGAGAGGTCAGAGAGTAAGTGAGCCCCTACTTCACAGGGTTTTGCGAAGGTTAAAGGAAATAATCCCAGGGAAGAATTTAGAAAGGGACAGATTCAATAAATATTTACCTAAACAAATAAAGGAGCAAGCAAATGAACCTCTGCTTGATTGCTAGGTCAAAAGAGATACAGGATTTTAAGACTTTTGTTAGACCAATTTCCAAATTGTTTCCCAGGAACATTTTCCCAATCCACACATTCACCAGCAGTGCATCTTCTGGCTCCTCGTATTGTGACTTCATTAGCTTGTGCAAAGAAAGGTACACAGTCTTCAAAGCGGTGGCGCAGCAAGTGGTATTTAAGGACTGTTCAAGCACATTTCCTTGATCATTAGTGCATAGTTATATATTTATTACCTATTTGTGTTTCCTCTCTCGTCAATTGCTTATTCTTACAAAACGCTCATAGTTCTGTTTTTGTCTGGCTGAGCTAATTATCTTTTACCTTTATCTCTTTTTTAAAAGAATATAAAAAAGATAAGTAAGGATATAAGAAGATTAACAATTTCAACCTGTATTGCAAATGTTTTGCCTAGTATGTAATATATCTTTCAATTTTTATGGTGTAATTTATACAGAAAGTATTTTATTATAAAATTAAATTTGATTGCAGTGGCATGTCATGATTATTTTTCTTTCTTCTTATTCATAGAAAGAATTTCCTTGAACTGGGGAATATATGTGGACATATATAATTCTCTTCAGTTTTAATTTTTAACATTAACTATGCAATCAAGCTAGACGTTGGTGTTGTGTCTTAGTTTTTTTTAATGTATGTTACTTGACAGGTAGGAAAATTTCTTAATAATCCAAATAGTTCACAGTGACCTTGTTACAGTATATTGGAAAGTCCCCACTTGCCCCTCTGAATTGAATCACTGTCCTTATCATTTGCTAATTAACCACATTGACTCCCCTCTCTTTTCTGGCATCCCTTTTGAATCATTGATCCATCTGTCTATATCAGTACAACCTCTTTAACATCTTTAATTTTATAATTTTATGAACTTAATATTTGACTTAAAGCCTTAATTTTCAAACTTTAGTTGGCCATTATTATCTATTTATTCTTTACCATGAAGATTAGAATAATTCTGTTTAATTGCAAAATTAAGAAAATCCTGTTTATAATGTTAATGGAATTCATTAAATTATAAATTAATCAGGGAAAATTGGCATCTTTAGAATAATTTCTCCCTAGTAATATGGGATGTAATACTATTCATTTAGGCATTTTAGCCTAAAAATTAATTTCATAGTTGTCTTCATATTGATCCTGTATATTTCTTATTGTATTAATTTTAAGTCTTTTGTATTTTCATGTTTATTGTGTATGTGATCTTTCATCAGCCATATTTTATAAATTGTTTGGCTGATATATAGTAGAACCTCAGAGTTTTATTTATCTTTTTTGTAACTGGACACATTACTGGCTGCTCATTATTTTTATATTTTTGGTTGATTTTATTAGCCTTTCAAGATGGACAGTGTCACCTGCAAAAAATAATTTACTCTTCTATTTTCTAATAATTGTACCATATCAGATTTTTTCTTATTTTATTGCATGGGTTAGATTTTCCAATGACGTAAGAGAACAGCGATGCTAAAGGGCATCCTTGTATTTTCCTTTCATCTCTGAGATTCTCCATCTCATTCCTTCTACTACAGTGCAAATCAACTGGGGTCTGAATTTTGGAGTCAAGAATGGACACTGTCTGAGTATCTGGCTGGGGATCAAGATGTAAGAGTAAACATGTTAAACACATTCAATTTTATTGATAACTCCAAATAGAAAGTAGCCCTAATATTAAAGGATAAGAGTTTGGCTAAATTAAATTATGGTATTCCGTGAGATGGGACACTCTGCAGTTACTGAAAGTCCTGTGTTGAGGAATATATTGTAACCCGGGAAAGACGTCTGCGTGTGTAAGAGAAAGGGATAATGTCTAGTCACAAGAATGTGAGTGCCAAAGGAAGGCCCTGAGTTCTAAATCCCAGCCTAGTGCCCACCAGCTTTGTGCAGAGCAGGCGACGGAAACCCCTGTGCCTCAGTTTCCCCCTGTGTTAAGTGGGGGTCATGGTGGTATGTGCATCCTGTGGTCCTCCCCACAATGAAACAATGTTGTGCCTGGTGCGTAGTAGGTGCTCATCAAATATCCGCAGATTCCATTATTATCTTCCAATGAAATGTACTTCAGGTATAAGGCCAGGAAAGGTAGTAACTTGTTAACAGGACTTTTCTTCTTGGTGAAATTCAAGGTGATTGTAAAGTGTTCCTTCTCCTCCTCCTCCTTGTATTTTCTACAGTGCATGTGTTTTTCAATATCCAGAAAATATTAAAACGAAAAATAAATAGATAAAAGCAAAGGCAAGTATCTGTACTGAGCTGAGGCTTTCCATCATAGTCAGGGCAGAGAAGGGTGAAGGATGGAAACAGCTTCAAGCCCAGAGGGAAAGCGGCGAGCGGGGAGGGCGGAAGGCCGAGATGGCCGCAATGCTGAGGCTGCTGACACCGGCGTGTGCTTTCTAGATCACAGGGTCCCCACTTAAATCACTTATCCCTGTCGAGGCCAGGAGGGTCTGGAAATGAGGCTCCAGGATTCAGCCAGGTGGGTTTCTACCTCAGGAGAGAGCTGGGGCAGGATATGGGGGTGATTAAAATCCCAGCACTGAATGCGATCACCCAGGCTGGGCGAGGAGAATGGAAAGAGGCATAAAACCAATTTCCCTAAAACCAATATGCTGATTTACTGGATGATATATTATATTAAAATACGGATTTATCACATTGTCATATTTTATTTTGACAGACCGCTTTAGGCTCTTTTGTTTTTTCTTTTGCATACTGTATTTGTCTTTTTCTCTATATTTCTTACAGTTGAGAATTTCAATAAGTTTTACCCCTTATTTTAATATTTCCAACAACTATTTATCAGATATACAATACCTCATATACAATCAGTTTCATTTTATTTGAATAGTCTTGCTTCTTTTCTGGTGTTTTCTTTTTCAATTTTGCAGAACTCTGCACTATAAGGATATAGAAGTAAATTAGCACATATCCAATATTTATTCATGTGTCATCAGATATGTCTATTTTGGGAAAGGTGTGATGGTTCCATCAGAAATGAATTTAGCATCATTACAATTTATGATTCAGATGTTGTAAAAAAATGAGGTGCTACTAATGACAAAGTCCAATCAATGCATTCCATGTCATTTTATCTGTAATTCTAAAATACTTAGTTCTTTTCATGGTACTAGGTTAGGCATTTTATTGGATAATAAAATGTGTAGTGCAAAAAAAAAAAAAAAATGGCAGAAACGCACTCATTGTCCCAACATTCAAAGATAGCTACTTCAATATCTCGTAATTGTGATTTCCTAAAATTTTTTTTCCAATTCAAAAATATTTATTCTGTTTGTGTGTACACGGGTTTGCAATTTTTACACAATCTGAAAGCATCTGCAGTGCAATGCAAGGTCTGTGTGTGCCATATTGAACGAATGTTTCCCAATGGAGTTTGGGTCATAGGAATTTTGGCAGGTGATGTACTAGTTCAAAAGCGAGCTGTCCCACCCTCTGCCCCCTGAGTGTTAGCTAGAGCAGGGCCTGGCTAACAGGCATTCGATAGGTACTTGATGAAGGAAGGAAAGAATGAACTATGAGAGTTAAATCATTAAGACCAACACACGCTGGCTATGACTGATGATCTGTCAGCACTGCCCTGAAGAGAGAGGTCCCCCTTCAGAAAATGGTGGCCTTTATCTGAGGGAAAGAGGGTATTGTGAGTAGCTACCATCTTGGAAGAAGGAATGGGAAATGCAAAAATATGGAGAACAAAACACAAATTAATATCTCAATGAATTATCCATCTGTGAGTTGTTCTCCAAGCCAATCAGGAGTCTGTCAGTGTGAAGTTATGGGGATCATCACAGCATCTAAATACATGAGGCAGTGCTGAGTTTCTGGAGTGAGGCACAGGTAAAATTCCTGGCTTGCTGGGATGCCAAAGGAAAACAAGGGGCAAAGGTGACAAATCATTCGGCCATCCCCTCCCGGAAGAGCTGGTTCCTGAACAGAGCAATGGACCACAGTCGTTCCCAAGAAGGCTGCTGTTGGGAGGTTTCAGAGTTACGCAGATCCGGATCAAACTCCTTGGTGTGATTTTACTTCAAGCAAACAGTGTGGTGGCATTTCTTACACATGCAAGTTCATGGAAGATTCAAGCCCACGTCACACTTCCTGAACATCTCATTTGAGGCAAAGGTTTATCTTATAAAAGAAGATACTCCCAAGTCCCTCCCAGGGACCAGGGGCCTTCCTGGAGACTGCATCTGGCATCCAGCTGGCGATGTTGGATTCGGGGTGCTCCCAGTGCCGTGGGGCCCCTCCTCCTGATGGTCCATGCTCTGCAGGCACCACAACATGCATAGTGGCCAGTGGATAACGCACGTGGCTTCTGCCAGGAGAAGCCAGCATCCCCCTCTGCTGCAGCTGTCTCCACTTGCTTCATCCTGATCCAAACTAGGTCAGTGGCAGAAAATGGTAACAGCTGCTGTCTTCCCAGGAAGCCGCACTGCAAGGAGAAAGCTTCACAAACCCTCCTCTTCTCAGCAAGGCTCACTGAGGTCAAAGCCTCCTGGAGTTTGAGAGGTTCCCACAATCCCACAGAAACCAAGATGCTGACTCGTCCCTGGCCTGATAAGGCTGGTTGGTCCCCCGTGCCTCTGACCCCAAGCAAGAAGGCTGACGCCTGACCTTGGAAAGTGGGCTACAGGCCAAGGCTGAAATGGCTGCCATCACTGCCAGCATCTTCGCTGTCACCTTCGTCTTCAGTGCCTTTGGAACTGCCATTCGTATAACGGGCTTTGGTGTGGTGGTGAGAAGGTCGAGCTCAAAAGTTAGACTCCTGTTTCAGGTCCTGCTTCATTACCTGCTCTCTGTGTGCCCTCAGACAAGCTACTCAACCTGTTGGTGCATTGATGTCCCCATCTGCAAAATGTGGGAACGCTGCAAAAGCCATAGAGTCACCATGCTAGAATAAATGTTACGAAGTTTGCAAAGCACTTAGAACTGGCAGCTGCGCAAAAGAGCAGTGATTTCTATGAGCTCCTTTGCTCCCATAGCAACCCTACAAAGGAAGCACTGTGTGTCCACACTTTGACAGCAGATGGTTCCCTGAGACTTGGTTCTTATCCATTTACGAACAAGATCAGAAGGGTCTCTGGCTTTCTGGAGTTTTCTTTCTAGATTGGGAGGTCAGTAATAAACGAGAGGATGATTGACTCAATCCTCTGGTCTCAGTTCTTGATAGAAGCCATGAAGGAATTGAGGTGGGTGCAGGCTGCTGAGCGATACTGGGAGATGGATGGCTGAGAGGATGGCCGGGAACGTCTGAGCCAGGGCCTGAGTGCGAGAGGTCACCATTGGGCCATCAGGAGGAAAACAGACCAGGTGAGGGGAACCGAATTTGCAGAGGCCCTGAGGTGGGCCAGGGACTGGCACGTGATGGTCCAGACAAGGAACGGCTGCTGTGGATGGAGCCTAACGAGGAAGGGGAGAGTCTCAGAATAAAGTTGGGAGCGTGGCAAGGACCGGATCGAGAGGTCCTCCACAGTAAGGCATGCAAAATGCAATCCGTGGTTGACTCTGAGCAGGTCCCTCTGGGTGTGGATGGAGAATCGGAGGGCCTGGATGGCAACCAGGTCCAAGAAGGTGGCAGTGGACAGGGACAGTGAGTCCATACGTAAGACGTACCTGGAGAGAGAAGGTAAGACACCCAGACTCCTCACAGGGTTTTATCTTCACCAGGGGCCATACCTTCTGTTCTCCTTCCCTGATTGGCTTTTTTCTGGCCAGAACTTGGAGCCACATCCTCAATGGTGTGTTAGAGCACCTTTTTATAATGTAGCACTTTGTAATAAATACCTCTTCACTATCCTGAAATGAAATCCAGAGGTGATGCAAACCACCCATTATGCGTAATTTCCACACACGCAAAAATCAGTTTTTAAAACCCTAACTGATTTAAGGGTGATATAAAAGGGCAATACTTCTAATAAAATAATATATATCTAATAGTTAGATGCTCAGTATGATGACTCGAGGATTCAAAAATGACCCGATGGATTTGGATTTAAAACACGCCTCTTGGGGATATAATGCCGCATGGGGAGACTTAGATATAAATTTCACATCTGCAGCTTGGCCGGGGTGCTCCTGGGGTGATTGCGATAAGCAGGCCGCTAGGGTCCCCCAGGGCCTGGCGTGAGGGAGGAGGGCCCCGCGCAGCTTCCCCCAGAGCCCCCCAGAGCCCCCCAGAGCCCTGTCTCGCAAGAGAAGACTGCGGCCCACGACCCCGCGGACCTCTCCAGGCTGCTGTCGACTTTTTTGGGTCTCCTTTTTCTGTTGCACTGAATATCCTTTGTCAATTCGCACATGTTTATTCAAGCCCCTTGTTGTTTTATTGATTATTTCCACTTAGCAAATGTTGACCAAGTGCTTATTCTGGAAGAGTCAGGGACTTGGAAGCAAACAAGGAGACATCATTTCACTCAAGGGGACTCAGTTCCCCAGAAATCGTGGCAGCTACAAGTAAGAGCTCCAGGGCTGGTGGGAGCTGGGCAGGGCCCCTCCAGACACCGAGCCCCAGGCGGGACGGGCCCAGCCAGTGAGCAGGTGTGCGTCCCCTGCACCCCGACTTCGGGTGGGCATCGTCTGCCTTGGGTCAAGTTTTAAATGAAGTGGCCTTCCTCTTTCTTCCCGTTCCTTCTTCTCCATCTCCCTCTCCTTCACCCCCTACCTCTTCCATCATTTTCTCCTTTTTTCCTTCCTCCCTCCCTCCCTCCTCCTTCCTTCCTTCCCTCCTTTTTCATCTTAGAAACAGAGCTCAGTTTATCAGACTCTTCAGTTCATAACACATCATCTTTACCCATTCATGAAAGTCTTTTTTTCTTATTTTATTTTCCCCCATCACCCAAGCTACCCTCCTCAGTTTCTTTTCTCCCTCCAGGGGCCCACTCTAACGTGCCTGATATATGTCCATAAAATATGCATGTATCCTTATAAAATAGATACGGTTGTTGTGATGTGGCACGGTGCTCCAAATCTCATTGTTTCTTACATTTTTCAATCGATACAACATCTTAAAACAATCTAACCATGCGGTTACATGCACAGCTTATTTCTCGCTTCTCCCTGCTGCCTGGCATTGCACTTAGCATTACACAGCCCAAGGGGTGGGCAGTTAGTTTGCCTGCAGTCCCCAGAGCCTCCAACCATGTGCACTGAACATCGTGGTCAGTCTGAGGATATCCTCAAACAGCCACTTTAAACTCTCCCCCAGGGCATGTGAACAGATGCTCCCCCATCAGGGAGGGGAGGGGGCAGGCATGGGTGTAGCTACTTCCCTTCCCGGAAGCATGCTTGTGGACACGGAAGAGAAGAGCATCAACCCTCTTCTCTGTTGAGGGGAAAGCAAACGTTTCAAATATGGAGAAATTGGAGAGGAAGCTGGCTGTGGAAGGGTGTAATATATTGCCTGATCAGAGGCAGAAAGTCAAGATAAATGGGAATATTCATATATGTGGTGCCCAGCAACCCAATATACCTGTAGAATGAGTGAATGAAGGCATGGATGAGTGAACCCGAGGAACACTTCTGGAAACAGGGAGGGCCGACAGGAGAGTCCACCTCACCCCTGAGTTCCCCTCCTTGGGAAACGTTCAGGCAGCCAAACTCTGCCCCCTGCCCGCTCACCCCGGGGTGTGGGGCAGAGACCCTGGGGCTCGCTGCGTGCCTGTCTTCCCTCCTTGGCTGGAAGGAAAGCCCCTGCAGGGGCCGGACGCAGTCGTCTTCTCCCATCTCTACCTGCCTGCCAGCTCCTCCTGTGACACATTTCATGGCTATCATGTCGGCAGTTTCCATAATCGCCAAGCAATTCTGCAGCCCGGAGACTTTGGGCCAATTAGTGTCTTGCTAAACCCCATTGTGGGGGGGGGGGGGTTAAAAGAGCTGTTTGTGTTCATTTCCCAGGTTGTCGTCCACGGCCAAGGTGCTCAGGGCCGGAGGTCATCAGGTGGTGACAGCACCTGCGGAGATGTCAGGTGAGGGGGGCACGCTCTGCCTTTGAGCTTGTCTGGCAAAGGGGCAGCCATGCCTCCAAACTGAGCGGGGTGTGCGTGAGCCTCCTTCCCCAGACCGCACGGGCCAGCCCTGCTCTCTGTCCGCCTTTGGGTCTCCATGTGAATTGCTTGTTGAGCACCTGTCCCTGCCACCTGGGATGCTGGATGCAGAAAGCATCTCTGCAGGTAAAACTCATCAATACAAGTGCTTCCCAAAAATGCCAACACGGATGGGCCAACTCTGGTCCCTGGGTGATGTAAGAAGTTACCTCCAGGAGGACCTCCCTCCAAGGGCGAACTGTCTAAGAGGAGATGTGCTGCAGCTCATTCACAGAACTCTCAGAAGAAAATAAGCCATCTAGGGTGGGGGGTGGAGGGGAGATTGGGCACCTTACTCTGCAGCTTCTAAAACACCACTCTTTAGAGGGTGTGACTCTTTCCAGGGAACTGAAATTCATTTATTCATCCACTGTGGGCAGGACAAAGCTGTGCTGTTCTCCTGGAGTTTACATTTCAGTGCGGGGAGGGCAGGTAATACGTTAGTGCACACACGCACAATAAATACGTTACAAGCTGATACGGGCTGTAAAGGAAAATAGAGCTGGGTGTTATGCCAGAGAGTGATGGGGTGCTACTCTTGTAGGGTATCCAGGTAAGTCTCCTTTGCAAAGGTGACATGTGAGCAGAGGCCTGAGGGAGGTAGAGAGTGAGCTGCCTGTCGAGGGCAGGGTATCCCAGAAAGGGGGACCACGAGTGCAGAGGCCCTGGAGTCAGGTGAAAGGATGGAGCTGATGGAGAGGGGTTGGCAATAGGGCAGAGGGTGGTGGGTGGCTGGGCCACTTAGGGCTCGTGGACCACGGCAAGGACTGTAGAGTCGCTGGGAGACAGGCAGCCTTGGGAGGGCCTTGATGAGGGGTGACCCTGGCCTAGCTGCTGGGGGGTGCGCAGGTACAATAGGGCCTTGGACAAAGGTGGGGTGAATCGGGAGTCAGGCCAAGGGGGTTGGATAGGGTGGGCTTTTGAGAATAAATCTGGCTTTTTGAGAGTAGACGATACGTGTACTGTTTCTATAGATTCTGAACCTGGAGGCAAAGAGAAATTGGAGCCGAGCCACATTTTCAGTCTGTCCAGTTAGTGCAGGGGGTGCCGTGGAGCCTTGCCCCGATGCTCCCTGGAGGACCCCAGTTTGCAGGCCTGGTTGGCCGCGATGGCTCACGGCTGCATCCTCCTCTGGGTGTTGCCTCTGCCCGGGGGAGCAGCCATCCCAAGACTTCGCCCAGGACAGCGGCACCCAATGGCTGATCGGTGGGTCACGAAGGCATGGCCCTTGCCTCGATTCGGACACCTCTGAAGGGCCCTTCCAGCTCTGAGTCCTCTTTTGGAACTGGAGAGGCGTCTTGCCATTATTTTCCTCCTTGGCCCAATTTTTCTTCCCTCACTCTCATGTTGGCACCGAGAGCTCTTCCCGATAAACCTGTAGCCGGCAGAGCTCTATCTCAAAGTCTGTTTCCTGGGGAACCTGACTTAAGACAGTAATCAGCTTCTCAATAGCTGGATTGCATGTAGCGACCCATTTAATTGTATCCTAACAGAAGGTTTTTTTGGAGGGGAGGAGCTTCGTGTTTCAAATGGCACCATCTCGGGAAAGAGAAGAAAGCACTTCAGGGCTAGGAGTGAATAAGTAACTATATGAGATGAGATTTACAGTATGATTGCAGTGGTAGCCCAGAGAGTCATAGAACTTTCTAGTATATAGCAGAAAGGGGACGCCTTGTAACAGTGTCCTGAAGTCGGGATATTTGTCTCCCATTTCCAAGTCACAGAAACCCTAAATGTGCCAAAATGTGCCTTTCCTTTCTCTTTTCTCCTGGGAAGCCCTGCCTCATTTATTTGGCAGGATTCTCCAGAGTTTGACCGGAGGGAAAAAGACAAGTGTGCTCTTCATTACCAAACAGCTGGGCAGTGTGATCTCATTGGATTGTTGGGTCTGGGGATCTGCGTGGTCCCCGAAGTGAGATGTGAAGCTCTGCGAGCCCGCGGGACCCCACGGGGAGACTGTAGACTTCCAGAAGAGCTGAGAGCCCAGCTGTTGACAGTGGGATGGAGGGCAAGAAGAGGGGTTTGCTTGCAGAAAGACTATTTCCAATAACAGAGGAGAAGAAGACATGGGAAGTAATGGCAGGTGGACTTGAGCACAGGTTAGCGATAAGGGATGGAGACCATAGAGAGGAAATGGGGAAAACTGGCCAAAGACCTCAAGTAGGATATCCATGCTTTGGGCTCTGACACCTCAAAGAGCAGGCTCGTTTCACAGCACCTTTTCCCTTCAAGCGGCAATGGTGCAGGTTCCAGAACCTTCTGACTGGCTTGTTCAAGGGTAGGCAAAGCCATCGGCCTTCTATGGAGACTCCCAAGTGTCATTGGAAGGCCTGGGGCTTGGGCCCCTACCTGGGAGAAATGGCCACCCTCAATGGCAGCCGTTAGGTTGGGGCGTGAGGCTGAGGCAGTCGATAAGAGGAACTAGCAGTGCTCCGGGCAGGGCAAGGATACCCGTTAACGCATTCCGAGGAAAGGATGCAGAATTTAAAGGATGCTCAGTTAGCAGCCAGCCGGCTTGGGAGTCTCTGGAGACCCAACCCAGGAAAAGGCATTTTTAACAAGCTCCCCAGATGATTCGGGCGCATCCCATTGTTTGCGAACCAATCGAGGGAAGGCCCCTTTCCCCTTTTGTGAGCCTCCACTTCTTCCCAGGAAAAATGAGATTGTTTTATTTTTATCTCTCTCTTTTCGCTGTTACATTTACCTTGAGCAATGTTTTTTTTTTTTGCCATAATCCACATACAATGTACACAACCCCATTGAGAATTTAGCCAACTAATGAAAACCCCAAATTCCATTCCAAATCTTTCTTATTTATTTGCTTAGGAAACGGGGCCCTAATTGGCCATCATGAAAGCGTGCGGTCGTTTACTTTATCGGTGCCCTGGTTTGATCCAGCCGGCTCTCAAGTGGAATGAGATGAGAGGCTTTCATTCAATGTCACAGTACGTTTAACTAACAGTTTCATTTCTTCTCAGACCTAAGGGAACTAATATATTTATTAAAGCATTTTGATCCTTTGGAGACAGATTAATAAGAAGCTGGTGTCAGTTTTGTGTGATAAAATGAGTCAATAAACAAAAACGCACGCTGACACTGGATATACTGAGCCTCAAGTGGTACGATGCATATTTGTGCTGCCACGGAGAAAAATGACTTAGGTGGGAAAAAAAAGCATCGGCAGTATTACATTTCCATTATTAAACGGGTACTCTAAATCTCAGTTTGGAGTGTGTGTGTTCCGTAAATTTTGAGTGTGTGTGTTTTGGGGGGGATCTATTTTTTAAGACTGAGAATAGTGAACTAATTTGAATGTGGGCTTTAGAACTAGAGCGTAGCGAGTTTCTGTTCACCTCTGCATGGTTTGCTGGCCAATGGTCCCTGTCGTGAGTACTCATCCCTGTCGTGGTTGTAGTGCAAATGCAGCCACAGACAATCTGTGAACAAGTGGGTGTGACTGTGTTCCAATAAAACTTTATTTAAAATAACAGGTGTCCAGCCCTTCGGCCATGGTTTGCCAAACCCTTGGTTTAGAGAGATGGAGCTGGGAAAAGCCCATATCTGCCTGTCTCCAAGGAGGGAATCTATTTCTGCAGCTCATTATCTAAGGATGGCTTATTCATTGGCAATCTTGTCTGATCTTGTGTTTTGTGAGTACTTCAAACTTTCAGGAATTAATTCAGGAAATAGGCTTTGCGTGTTACACTTCTTGTAATTAGAGACTCTTCTTGGCTGATGCTTTATTCTAATTTAAATATGAGTTCTTTTGGAGTGACAGGTTAACATGAAAGTGATATAGATTTTATTTTATAATCAACACTTCATATTTGAGAACAGTCATTTGTTTTAAAGACAGGTCACTGACATTTTTCTTTTACTTTTAAAAATTAAGCTATTTGAATAAAATGTAATTGTGTTGAAATGGAGCTCAATACTAAGGTTTAATAATACATGGAAAGGTCTTTCATTTTGACTAGGAAATTCTGGAAGTCAATAAATAACAAAGTTAATTATATAGCAAGGACAAAAGTGTCTGTTTTTTAATTCTTGTAACCACAGTGAGACCTGATGGGAACCTAAACAAACTGGCATTTTTGAACTTCCAGAAAACACACCACATGCTTCTAACTTAGGGGAAAACAAATTCAGATCTGGTTATGATAGGAAACCAACTCTCTTTTCCTATGTATATAACAGATTGTTATTCATGCCAGAAATCCAAAATTATGAGCCTCTCAAATCATATGCATAAAAAAGAATGGCTCTCTCTAAAGCCACCAGCAAAATGAGATTCAGGTGACTATGTATCGCTGTCTGATTACAACCTGTCCCTTCCCAATTCATGAGCCCACTTGCAGGAACCAGGAATTACCAAGATGAAAGCGGCTTGGAGAGACTTCTCTGTAAATGCTTTCCTCCCAGGAAATAGAGCTGTCTGACAGCCCAGGGTTTGTTTCCAGTTAGGGGAGAAAGGGAAGAAAGGACGGGAAAGGTGAGCGACTGACAGAGAGAGAGCAAGTAATTGACTTGAAATTCAAGGTAGCCCCTTCCCTTTCTAACTGGAAAAAACACACTGAATCTTTAATTCATCTGTAGATTTAGCTTGAATCTGTGCAACAACAAATAATGACAACAAATCTTGAGAAGTCACAAGGCTCTTTTACATAGAACATCCTACTTAATGATCACAACAGCTTTATCAGGTATTGTAATGCCCATTTGACAGATGAAGAAACTGAGGCTGAGAGAGTTTGCATATTTTTTTTTTCCTTTTTCTGGGATCATGAAGAAAATCCAGGAAAACCTAACTTTCCTGGGTCTAAAGTTACTGGGTGCATTTTAATCTACTGGTTTTGGCCCATGGCACACTGGATTCATGTGCAAATAACAGAGACTGATTATGATGGTTTTAAAACACAGTGTCCGTTTGTTTTCCAGGTGATTGCTTTTATTGTATCAGCAGCTCACCAGTGCCAGGGTCAGCACATCTGTGCCTTCTTTTTCTTCTTGGTTGCAAGGGCTTGATATATTACTGTCCCTGACGAAATGAGAGTTTCTCAACAAGAGAGAAGGGGAAGAGCTTTGTATTGTACAGTCACTGTACAACACCAGAGTGTTAACTTGGGGAGTTGTTGTTTGTTTAGTCCTGGTTTGAAGCCATTTCCAATAAAACTCAATCTCCAGATCACCCAGAACATTTGTGGACTAAGGACTGAATTTTCCTTGGCACAAAAACCACAGGCCAAATATCATGTAACAGGGAAATGCTCCCCAATTATAATTTTGTACAAAATTGTGTGTGGCTGCGTGTTTTGTACAAAGTTAAGCAACAGCCATAGGAAGAAGTTTACTCAGAAGAGAGCTGACAGTTTAGCATCAAGCAAACATGCTGAATCTGTCTTTTTATAGAAACTCAGTATCACACAAGAGCTGACAGTGTGAGCTGTAGGTTACCATATCCCCTGGTTATTCCCAAGGGATTGGGTGAAAACTGAAAGTAGGGCAAGAAGGAGGGGTGACTTTCCCACCCTGCTTTGCAGCCGTTCTTCTCAGTGCAGAAGGTTTATGTCCTGACTTTGGTCTGAGCCCCGCCCTCATGGCCTGATCCCCAGGTGCAGAGGCCACCCAGGATCGGGAACCCTGGGTCGGTGTGAGAATGAGATTAGGTTTAGCTTTCACACAGGACAGGTGTGCCTAGCAGGGTGGGGCAGTTAAGGAATTGGCAGAAGGTTAAAAAGACAAACTGTAATCCACAGTCAGTCCCCCTGCTTATCTGCCCACTATCTACTATCCTTGCAGGGTGGAGCCTCGGAATAGAGGTTCTCAAAATAGCCTCATAACCTGTTACCAAACTAGCCCAGACTGGCTCTAAAGAGGCCTGGGCATACCCATTACAGTCAGGGGTGGAGATTTGTTCCAAGGGTTCCTAATGTTGCAAATTTGGGTGGGAAACATATTTCAAATGTTTCCAATTTGGGCGGGCTGCATGTTTCAAATTTGTGTGGGCTAGTTAGACTTGTCGAGTAGAATGTAACCTCTGGAGTATCCAGCCAATGGAGAAACAGGGGAGGGACTTGTGGTTAGGTGTAGGGAATAAATACTGCTGAATCTATTGTTCTGCGCGCCAACCCCCACATTTGGTTGGGTGCCAGTTCTTGCAAGACCGTGAATAAATTCTTTTCTTCTCCACAATCGGGTGAGCGTTTTTCCTTTTAGGAACAGTGCTTGTTTCTCACAGCTTCTTGGGGGCTCGTCCGGGATCTGAAGCATTGAGGAGGACCCCCGGGGCGGAAGAAGGGAAGGCGCCCCCCGCCGTTTGAGCGGTCTCGGACTCCAACATCGGGGGCCCACCTCTGACTGCTGGTGAGACCCACGATCAGACGCTTAGGTCTGCCGTTTGTGGACAAGAAAAGGGGAAGGGAAACGTGCCTCACAGTGACTAGGTAACTCTGTGCACAGACCAAGGTAAGAAAACGGGACTATTAAGTATTACCTTGGTGGTCGGGACATTCTGGTGAGTCTGCGGCTGATCCTGAGGGAAAGATGCCCAGACAAGACTCGGAATGGGGAATAGAGGCAGTCGGCCGGCTGGGGATAAAGGGAAGGGGGTACCTGTAGTGTCCCCGGGAACATTCCTCTAAATAGTCCATTGGGGAGGATGTTGCAACATTGGGCCGAAAGTGATTGGACCCTGGGAAAGGATAAAAAGAAAATGATTAAACATTGTTGTTACATTTGGACAAAAGGAAGCATTTTGCCGCCAGATGTATTCTGGCCAAAATACGGGGCGGGTGATGAATGGCTTTGTGCAGCCCTCGTGCATTATGTTAATGAAAAGAAACCTTTTTCCAAGGAGGAATCTGACTATGCCATGTGCTGGCTGCAGAGAAAAGAGACCAGTTTTTATCCAATGAAAGTTAAGAGTTCAGATTCAGAGACTGAATTGTTAGAAACTAAAACCTGGGATCCTTTGTTAAGCTTTCCCCACCTTATGCTTCCCCGCCCCCACAGGAGCAGGAACCGTTAAGCCCTAAAGATTCAAGGAACCAAACCCTGCCCCCAGAGAATGGGAGGGGCAGTCGGAGAGCCAATCGGTGCCAACTGCTCCACCAGTTACAACCCACCCCCAGTTGAGAAAAGAATTGGAACACTGTAAAAAAGATATACAGGAGCTTCCCTTTCCAGAGGCTCCTGAGGAAAGAAGGGTGAGGGTGTATAAACCCGCTGAGTCTCTGTACCCTCTCAGGGAAGTGCCTCTTAGACCAGGAGAAATTGGTTATGTAAATGTCCCATTGATGAGTACAGAAGTAAGGAGGTTCAAGAGGGAAATGAAATCATTAATGGAGGACTCAGTGGGGCTAGCTGAACAATTAGATCAATTCTTAGGCCCCAGTTTATATACCTGGTCCAAACTTATGTCCATACTAAATATTCTCTTTACTGGGGAGGAAAGGGGAATGGTGAGGAGGGCGGCTATGAGAGAACGGGAGGGACAGCACCCACCCGGACAAGGGGTGATGGCAGCAGAGCAGAAGTTCCCCAGTGTGGACCCCAATTGGGATAACAATGATCAGGAAGATAGAGCACACATGAAAGATCTTAGAGAACTTGTGTTACTGGGAATTAAATTGGCTGTGCCCAGGTCTCAGAATTTAAGTAAGGCTTTTGAGGTGAATTAGGAAAAAGATGAGGTCCTTCAGCCCACCTGCAAAGGTTGAGGGACCAGGTGGGGAAGTACTCAGGGATGGACCCTGATGATCCTGTGGCCCAGGGAATGCTGAAGGTCAGCTATGTAAAGGGATCTTGGCCTGATATTCAGAAAAAGACCCAGAAAATGGATCGGTGTCTGGATAAGCCATTGGAGGAGTTATTGAGAGAGTCTCAGAAAGTGTTTGTAAGAAGAGAGGAGGAAAAGCAGAAGCAGAAAGCTGAGGTCACGATAAGTACGGTTGATCACATGGTCAAGGAAAAATTAGGGACAAGGCAGGGAGGGGGTAGACAGAGGCGAGAGAGAGAAGCAGTTGGAGCCAGTTGGAAGGAAGGGAGAAGGGCACAGGATGTTGCAGGGTGCTGTCACTGTGGGAAACCTGGTCATTTCAAAAGGGAGTGCCTGAGTTTAAAGAAGGAAGGTCGGTGGTACCCCTGATGAATTTTGAGGATTAGGGGGGTCAGAGGCTCCTTATCCCGAGAGCCCACAGGGAGCCTCTAGTAAATCTAAAGGTGGGCCCATATCAAGAAGAAGTTACATTTTTGGTGGACACCGGGGCAGCTCGATCTTCAGTAAATCATCTCCCAAAGGGGATCGAGCTTTCTGGTAGTTCCCTTGCAGTGTCGGGAGTAAAAGGGGAGAGATTTAAAGTTCCCATCCTTGAGCCGACTAATCTTGGTTGGGAGGACAACCAAATTGTGACTCCCTTGTTGTATATCCCAGAAGATGGGAGTAACTTCCTGGGGAGAGACCTAATAATACCCATGGGGCTGGATTTGGAAGTGAGGGATGGGCAGATAGAAGTTGTTTTGGCCTTACTTACTGAAGAGGATGAAAGGGATATAAAAGGGGAAGTATGGGTAAAGGAAGGAAATAGAGGGGGTTGCAGGTACCCCCTATTAAAATCAAATTGAAGAAGGAAGGGGAAGTTGTTTGCCAGAGGCAATATCCCATTCCACTAAGGGGAAGACAGGGACTGCAAACCATCATCAAAGGTCTCCTTCGAGATGGACTCTTGGAGACCTGTATGTCCCCTTTCAATACTCCTATTCTGCCTTTCCAGAAACCAGATGGTAGCTGGAGGATGGTGCAGGACCTAAAGGCCATTAATCAAATTGTTCAGACCCGACATCCTGTGATTCCTAACCCTTACACTCTCCTCAGTAAGATCCCCTACCATCATAAATGGTTCAATGTAACAGATCTGAAAGATGCCTTTTGGGCCCGTCCCCTTGATCCAGAGAGTAGAGATCTGTTTGCCTTCGAGTGGGAGAATCCCTTCACTGGGCGGAGGCAGCAATACTGGTGGACAGTCCTACCCCAGGGCTTCGTGGAATCCCCCAACCTCTTTGGTCAGGAGTTAGAAAAAGTCCTAGAAAGATTTTCAATCCTGTTGGAAATCACCCTTTTACAGTATGTAGATAATTTGTTGCTATGGGGTAAGGAAAGGCAGGTGGTGGCTCAAGCTACTAAGAACCTATTAAACTTTCTGGGAGATCAAGGCCTGAGGGTGTCGAAAAGTAAACTACAGTTTGTGGAAAAGGAAGTTCGGTGCTTAGGCTATCTCATCAGTGAGGGAAAAAGGAAAATTAACCCAGAAAGAATTCAGGCTATAATTAACCTACCCCTCCCCCGGACAAAAAAGGAATTAAGGAAATTTCTGGGATTGGTGGGGTACTGCAGATTATGGATAGACTCTTATGCATTCCAAGCTAAGGGGCTGTAACAAAAACTGTTGGAGGAAGAGCCTGACAAGGTAGAATGGAAGGAGGGGGAGATAAGGGCCTTTCAGGAGCTCAAAAGAGCACTGGTGCAAGGCTCCTGTTCTAGCCCTGCCCTCCCTCGAAAAGCCTTTCCACCTGTTTGTGTCAGTGGATGAAGAACCCCAAACTTGGAGAGGACAAAAGAGACCTGTAGCTTTTCTTTCCAAAATTTTAGACCCTGTCTCTAGAGGATGGCCTGAGTGTGTTCAGGCTGTTGCAGCAGCTGCGCTCCTGGTGGAAGAAAGTAGGAAATTGACCTTTGGAGGAGCGTTAGTGGTCAGCACCCCTCATCGAGTCAGGACGAGTTTATCTCAGAGGGCAGGGAGGTGGCTGACGGATTCTCGAATCCTGAAGTATGAGGCAATCCTAATGGAAAAAGATAACTTGGTTTTAACCACAGATCATAGCTTAAACCCTGCCTCCTTCCTCTGGAAAGGGCCTGACCAGGCAGGAACCCCTGAACATGATGTTTAGATTTAATTGAATATCAAACTCTAGTTCGGCCCGACTTAGGGGATCTTCTCTTGCATTCGGGGGAAAAATTATTCATAGATGGGTGCTCTAGGGTTCTTGAGGGAAAAAGACATAATGATTATGCAATTGTGGATGGGCTAACTTGTGCAGTAAGGGATGCTAGCCGACTGCCCAATGAGTGGTCAGCTCAAACTTGTGAGCTGTATGCACTGAATCAAGCCCTCAAATTGTTAGAGGGAAGGGATGGTACAATCTACACTGACTCTAAGTATGCCTTTGGGGTAGTCCCACCTTTGGAAAGATCTGGGAAGAAAGGGGATTAATTAACAGCAAAGGAAAGAAGTGGTCCACAGGGAATTGGTGCAACAAGTGTTAGCCAACCTACTCTTACCTAGAGAGATATCAGTGGTGCATATAAACGGACATCAAAAAGGTTATTCTTTTGAGGCAAAAGGCAATAGATTAGCAGATGAAAAAGCTAAGGAAGCCTCCCTGTGTCTCCCTCTAAAGTTAATGGTTCTGATACCCTCCATCCCCAAAGAGGTTGGGGTCCCTATATTCTCTGAGAAGGAAGTAAAGGACCTGGAGCAGTTGGGAGCAAGCCTAGATGATCAGGGGAAATGGCTCCTCCCAGATGGCAGACAAATGTTAAATAAGCAAATAATGAGGGAGGTCTTAGCAGTTTTACACCAAGGGAGTCATTGGGGAGTACAGGCTATATGTGATCTGGTTCTTAAGCATTTTGGATGTGTGGGCCTTTATACTGTAGCTAAACAAATATGTGAACAATGTATTATTTGCCAAAGGGTTAACAGGGAAGTCCTAAGGAAAGCAGGCCTCAGACCATTTCAAAGTATTCAAGTTGATGATACTGAGATGCCCCCAGTGGGGCGGCTAAAATATGTTCTGGTTCTTGTGGATCATCTGACAGGGTGGGTAGAGGCATATCCTCTCACCTCAGCCACAGCATCGGGAACTTCCAAAATTATCCTTGAACAAATCATTCCCCGCTATGGGTTAGTAGAGAATATTGATTCTGACAATGGCAGCCACTTTACCTCCCGTGTATTGCAGAATGTTATGCAAAGCTTGGGTATTGCATGGGATTTCCACACACCCTGGCATCCGCCGTCCTCAGGAAGGGCGGAAAGAATGAATCAAACCTTAAAGAAAAATCTTTCTAAGCTGGTCTTAGAGACCAAATTGCCGTGGACTAAGTGTCTACCCATTGCTCTGCTGAGAATTAGAACTGCCCCTAGAAAAGAGCTAGGAATCTCCCCCTATGAAATGCCCTTTGGCTTGCCTTTTCCAGGGAAAACTAGAGATCTCCCTTCCCTAGATTCAAAGGATCTCTTGCTTAAAAATTATGTACTGGCTTTGTCTTCTACTCTGTCATCTCTCAGGCATCGTGGTTTGCTGGCCTAAACTCCACCTCTTGAATTTGCTGTCCATCAACACCAATCTGGCAGCTGGGTCCTGATCAAGTCATGGAAGGAGTACAGACTTCAACCTACCTGGGAGGGACCTTATCAAGTTTTGTTAACAACTGAAACTGCAGTCCGAACGGCAGAGAAAGGCTGGACTCACTACACCTGAGTAAAGGGACCAGTGTCTGAACTGGACAATAAGTACTTAGCAACTCCTCCCAAATCTTGGACAATAACTCCAACCTCAGATCCCTTAAGGATCACTCTAAAAAGACAATAGTTGGGAGGGCATATCGGAAAAGGTGGTGGGGGGGGTCAAACCCTGTGTCTCCATACCACTTGGTCAGGTGCTGTCGAAAACTGGAGGATGGGTGGTCTATAGTTCAGATTCGGAATGGGAATAATTATGCTAGTCATAATGTTCCCAGTTCAGAATGCAGCAAGTCCTGTCAAGTTAGTAATCAATATAACTGAAGGCTTAGAGTTTCAAACAGTACAATTTGACACATGTCAGGTAGTGGACTGTGGGAACTTGGAGTACCAGTGGTGGCTGAGTGGGAAGGATGAATATCTATGCCCAGAGCCGGTAAGAAGTGTTTTCAGCTGAGTCTCCCCTTGCCTCTCTTGGGCTGATGTCTGGTGGACTACCCAGTACAAGGGATGGACTGTAGATAGGAGTTGGATCCACCCAACCCACAGGAAATTGAAGGATAAAAAACATTCTACAAAGCCAACACCCCACCAGATTGCAGGAATCTTCAATGCAACCCAGTGGTAATAACTATTAAAGGAGCTGATAAACAACCCACTACCAGTGGGGGAGTTGATGGGATATATGGCATAGGGATAGAGGTTACTGGCAGAGATCCTCTGGGGAGATTCCATCTACAAGTCCTTTCCTCTCCATTAAACTTGTCATTAACCACGTTCTCTCCAGTTAGCCCTTCAGTAGCACTGGAGGGAGTCCAGTCGGAGGCCAGTTCCCCAGTTCAGAATGATCCCAAGGTAATCAGAATAATTAAAGCAGAAAACGTAAAGCAAACCATAGAAATAGAAACAGGATACGGGGATGCAAATGCCTGGGTAGAATGGGTTAAATATACAGGCCAGAGCCTGGACAAAAGTAACTGCTCAGCGTGTGCAACAGGCAGACCACTGCTCGGATCGTGCCCTGTCCCTTGGGGGTGGAAAAGCATGAGGAGGAGTTCAGGTGTGTGGTGCTCCTTTCCCAGAACACTGCCCCTGGTGAGCATTGCAGTACGTTGTCCTCCCTTTTCCTCCAGTCAGGAGAGGAAACACCAAGGCCAGGCTGGCTCCTCACCCTGGTCCAGGAGACCACTCTGCCTGTCTCTCCGGATGGGGTGAGGGGCTCCAGGATCTCGGGACCGTGGCCTCGTGTACCCCAGTGTGGGATGTGACTGAGGACAGTACTGGCGGTTTCCCCAGTCTAACCACACCCCGAGCAGATCTTTGGTGGTGCTGCGGAAGGACGTCTTCCGACCAGCGTTACCTGAAAAGTGGAAGGAACCTGTACTCTGGCCCACTTGGCCACCCCAGTCACCCTGGCATTTGAGAAAGGGGAGGACGTGAAACCCCAAGAGAAAAGGAAGAAAAGGAGTTTACCTGGTTCTTTTGACAACCGGATATATTTAGACAGTATAGGAGTTCCACGGGGGATCCCAAATGAGTTTAAAGCTAGGAATCATATAGCTGCAGGATTTGAGTCATTTTTATTCTGGTGGGTCACTATTAAAAATATAGACTGGATTAATTATATATATTATAACCAACAAAGATTTATCAATTGCACCAAAAATGCGGTTAAGGGCATCGCAGAGCAGCTAGATGCTACTAGCCGAATGGCATGGGAAAACAGAATAGCTTTAGACATGATGCTGGCTGAAAAAGGAGGTGTTTGAGTAATGATGGAGGCAGTTGTTGTACATTTATCCCAAATAATACAGCACCTGATGGAACCATCACCAAAGCTTTGCAAGGTCTAACTGCTTTATCCGAAGAATTAGCGGGAAATTCAGGTATTAATAATCCTCTCACTGAATGGTTAGAAAGTTGGTTTGAAAAGTGGAAAGGGGTGGTGTTGTCCGTCTTAATCTCTCTTATCATTGTAGCTGGAGCACTCACAGCAGTTGGCTGCTGTATCATTCCATGTGCCCAGGGGTTAACTCAAAGGCTTATTGAGACAGCCCTAACCAAATAAATGCCAGTTCAGTACACGCAAAACAATTTATACCCCCTCAGAGAGGAGGATTTGTACGATGAGGAATGTGAGAAAGCTCTTCAGAAATCTGAGAGACTGGAATGTGAAAGCTGAAGAGAGTTTAAAGGAAAGAGGGGGGATTTGTGAGAATGAGATTAAGTTTAGCTTTCACACAGGACAGGTGTGCCTAGCAGGGTGGGGCAGTTAAGGAATTGGTAGAAGGTTAAAAAGACAAACTGTAATCCACAGTCAGTCCCCCTGCTTATCCGCCCACTATCCACAGTCAATCCCCCTGCTTATCCACCCACTATCTACTATCCTTGCAGGGTGGAGCCTCGGAATAGAGGTTCTCAAAATAGCCTCATAACTTGTTACCAAACTAGCCCAGACTGGCTCTAAAGAGGCCTGGGCATACCCATTATAGTCAGGGGTGGAGATTTGTTCCTATGGTTCCTAATGTTTCCAATTTAGGCGGGCTGCATGTTTCAAATTTGTGCGGGCTAGTTAGGCTTTTCGAATTGAATGTAACCTCTGGAGTATCCAGCCAATGGAGAAACAGGGGAGGGACTTGCGGTTAGGTTTAGGGAATAAATACTGCTGAATCTATTGTTCTGCGCGCCAACCCCCACATTTGGTTGGGCGCCAGTTCTTGCAAGACCGTGAATAAATTCTTTTCTTCTCCACAATGGGGTGAGCGTTTGTTCCTTTTAGGAACAGTGCTTGTTTCTCACAGTCGGGAACTGCATCATTGACGAGACCAGGGTGGGGCCAAAGCAGGTGGGCTCTGGAGCCCAAATGCACTTTCCCTTACACAAATGCTTGTCTCTTTCCCCTTTTCTGCTCCTCCACAAACCAGACACAGGCACTAGGTTTGTCACCTGCAAAGGCATAGCTCCATCTCCACCACCTTTCTTCCCTGTTTGCTACAATAGGATAATTTAGCACTGACATCTGCTTGATATTCCGTGGTGTGAGTTTAGCAACGGTGTCGAAGTTTCCGTGTAATGGATGACTATTATAGACCAGAGGCTTTACATGCATTAGCTCATCGGAACTCGAAATGGGCCTCTAAGTTGACTTTGCAAAGAAAATCACACTTGAATTATTAGTATAATATTAGAATAAAGATGTTTATCAGTGTAAACAAAACAATCCTCTAAGGAAGGTGGTCTACTATTATGAGTGAATATATTATATTAGTTTCCTGAGGTTATCCTAACAAATTACAACAAACAGAGTGGCTTAACACAACTGGCATTTATCTTCCCACAGTTCTAGAGCCAAGAGTCCACAATCAAAGTGTTTTCTGGTCACACTCCCTCCGGAGGCTCTCAGGAGGCTCCTTCCTGGCCCCTCTGGGCCCCTAGTGGCTCCCACGTTCCTTGGCTTTGGCCACGTCCCTCCCGTCTCTGCCTCCATCTTCACGTGCCGTCTTCTCTCTGTCTTTCTGTGTCCTTCTAAGACCCTCTCCTTAGATTCAGGGCACACCCTAATCCCGTATGACCTCAATAGTTAACTAACTGCATCTGTAAAGATCCTACTTCCAATGAGGTCCCGTTCCTAGTTTCTGGGCAGATGTGAACTTTGGGGGCACTCTCCACCCCTCTACCATGTGCCCCATTTGTCCAGGACAATCCCGCCCCACTGGTGCCATGGCATTGTGACACCCAGCCCCTCTTTACTCTTGGAAGTGCCCCACTTTGGACAATGGCAGGCACAGTCACCTATTAGAGCCACACCTCGAACATTGGGAAGTTGGGGCTCAGAGAGGCCGTTGCCCAGGGATACGCAGGAAAAGGGCAGACTTGGAACTCAAATCCGGGGGTTTACAGTCCTGGCTCTCACACGATGGCGTGTGACGCTGGGCCTCCCAGCCCCTCACCAGAAGGCCCAAGGAAGGCACGCCCGAAGGCCAGAGAATCCAAATGTTAGCATAACTAATAGGAAAAATAAATACCTACAACAGTTTTGACAAATTGAGAAAATCTGCAGAATGCCAGCCACATCTGTCTGCATTTCCTCCTTTGATGTTCACCCATCCGGCTCTCAACCGGGCCCAGGTCTGAAACCAGCAAAGGGCAGGCTGTACCTGCTCAGGCTGCCAGCCAGGTGGAGAAACCGGGGGAAATGTTTCAAAAGATGTTCCCATTCCAAAAAAGCATCAAAGTAACAATTATGAGAAAAACAGATTTTTGATGGACTTCATTAGGCCCTTCTACATTTTTGTTTTCCTTCCTCTGAGTTTTCTACGGTGGAACGAGGGGCGCCGGGCTCTGTCCAGGGAATGTGGATTCTGCAGATCTCCACGGGACAAACCTGTGGCTCACTGGAAACAGGAAATGCCCCTGCACCTGATTTGGAAGGTTTGTGTGTTTGCGTGTGTCAAGGCTAAGTCAACTGGCTAAGGCCCTTCAACCCATCAATTGCCAGCCAATTAGTTGTGGGCGGTTTGATAAATCTGTTTCAGCATGAGCACTGTTTATCTAATGACTGTGTCAGCATGACACTTAGGAGATCAAAGGGTGTCCAAGAGGCTCTTGCTGGTGGCTGCCTTAAGACAGGGCCCCCAGGTAAAATAATGGGGGGTTGGTGGAGCGCAGCCGCCCTGGGCCTGCCCCAGGTAGGCTGAGTCCACGGCTGACCCTTAACCAGGACAGCTTCCCGTTCCTCCCCTCCCAGCCCGAGTTACCTGATTCAAGTTACCTAATCCCATCAAGAGGTGCAGGTCCCCGTTTCCCACCAGAGTGGAGGTGCCCTGTGGAGATTATACAAACACAAAGCAATTCGACTGGCTCTACAGCTTTGGAATTATGGGATTACTTGACTAAATTTTAACAAGAAGCAATACCTAACATTTTGCATTGTGTACCTAAACTGTGACTTTACTAATTGTTTAAAAGCGCATTATTTTAACTTTGCACAATTCAAGTGCTGATAAAATGTGGTCACATGCATTTGGCATGAGAATGCCTCCTTTCAGAGATGTTTCACATTTTTAAGATGTTCTTATCCAGCCATGCCAACAGAGATCTGCATTGATTTTTCTCTAGGTAATTAATTTATTACCATGACTCACTCAAGAAAAAGCAACCAATAGGAAAGGAGTTGATAAAACTTTCTACTCGAAGAAATGTTGGGAAGCCCAATGGGATGCTCTTGATGCATTCCTTGAAAAAAACATGAACCACCCATATGCTTCCATTAGAAACCTCCTGGAGAGCTCAAGTGTTTCCTGAGGAAGAGCTTCTTTGGATAAGTCTGCAAAAGCGTCTGCAAGAATGTCTCCTCTACGCTGAGTAAGCCAGCCCATGAATGTCTGGTTTCCCGCAGGAGCACCGACTTGGCCACTTTTGTTTCAAATCACCAGATGGTAGACACAATGCTGCTTGATTCTTTTCGTTGATCTCCTGACCCTGAAGTTCAAGGACCTATTAATTTGGAAATGGAATGAGATGCAAAGCTTTCAGTCCTATTACTGAGGCTCCAAGTGGTTATCAGTTTGGGTACAATGACAAAGTCAAGAATACGCTGTATTTTCTAAGACCACGTACCCACCCTTACCACTGCCATCTGAGATGAGTTTGCTTGTTCATCAAAAACCACTTTCTAAGCACTTCTTGGCCTCCAGGTGTTGTGGTAGGTGTAGCAAAGTGTGGGACAGATGTTAGGGTTACAGTCTAGGGGGGAGATAGGTTTGCAGATACCTATGGAGCATACAGTCTAAGGGGGAGATAGGTTTGAAGATACCCAAACGGTCTGCCTTGGCAGGGGCCTGGGTGAGAGCTAGAGCACGAGCCAGAGCACTGGGGCACGAGACCTGAGGCATGGTGGCAGAGCTGCGAGATGTTTGGTGGCTGGCATAATGGGGTGACAATGGAAGAAATGGTGGAAGTTAAGGAGTGAAAATGAGCTGAAGCTAGAGCTTGGAGATACTATTATGTAGGATGACCAACTCCTTCCAGTTTGCCTGTAAGTTTCCTAGTTTTAAAGTGGAAAAGTCCCACATCCCAAGAACCATCCCCTCTTAGTCCTGGGCAAACTGGGGCAGTTGGTCACCCTACTTATATGTTAAGTGTCTTCACCTACTGTGTGCTGGCAACCGTGGAGCTGGTATTTCAGCAGTGAGCACAAGACATCGAGAGATCTGCAAAAGTATTTCCTCCATGGACCTTCTTGAAGGCTTTTCTTTAAAAGAATGCTGGAAGTCAAAGCAGGCATTTGAACAAAAAGTTGTGTACAAATGTTCATGGAAGCATTATCCGTAATAGCTGAAAGGTAGAAACAACCCAAACGTGCGTCAACAGATGAATGGATAAACAAAAGGTGACTTATCCATACAACAGAATATTATTCAGCCACAAAAAGGAATGAAGTCCTGATACATGTTACTATATGAATGGACCCTGGAAACTGCATGCTAAGTGAAAGAAGACAGATGCAAAGGGTTGCATATTGTATGATTCCATTTACATGAAATGTCCAGAATAGAGAAATTCTTAGAAACAGAAAGCAAATTAATGGTTTCCAGGGGCTGGGTGTTGTGGGATTGTGGAGAGACTGCTGATAGGTACAGGGTTTCTTTTTGGGGTGATGAAAATTTTCTGAAATTAGGCAGTGGTGATGGTTACACAACATTGTGAATGTACGAAATGCCACTGATGGTAAATTTTATGTTATGTGTATTTTACACATTTTTTTTTAAAAGAGCACTGGCCCAAGGTCAGAGCCACCCTGAATACGCAAGGCCAGTTTTTTGTTTCCCCCAAACCGGGTTGCTTGCTTAACTTTACTGTTTTATACTAAAAGCCCATCTGTGAACTGCAGGCTTATTTTCCTTTGAAAACGACTAATTTCACATTTTGTAAGTGCACGATGAATGCTGATGAGTCTTCATTTGCCACCGGACACCTGCGGCTGTGACAATCATTCTCCTAAGAGGCCTTGTGAGGGAGCCAGTGGGATCACTGATAATTGCTGCACATAAAGAAGGAAGCTTCTCCTCTCCCTGCCGTCCATCAGGCTCACTGACCTCCATCGAATTGCAGGTGTGGTCGTGATTTACACTTGTGCTTTATGTGGTCCTGCGCCACTTTAATTGCCTGGTCATTAAAGAGGTGGAGAAAATTATGTATAAATCCACATCCATCCAATTCGGGATATATGGCCTAGCAGCTGCTTGCCGCTAACATGATACAGATGCCTAATGCGATTTTGAATATTAATATCCACCCCCAACTTTCAACAGCATTATAATTTGGCGATGCTCAGTGGTGCTTCTGCCTTTCCAGCCAAATGACATTTGTCACACTCAAGTAGGAACAATTATTAATAATTTTCATTTCATTAGAAGCACTACAATAAAATGTCAACAGCCTTAAAAGTACATCAGAAGTGTACAAATTAATTTTGGTTTTCTGAAGTATAATTACTTTTGTAAGTACTAGACTGTGTAATCACTTTGGGTGTTATTACTTATGCAATCAATTATACCTAAATGCACTTACCTGTTTTCAAACATGATTTTTGGAGGTCACCTGTTGGTGTATTTTGTTATTATAGTAGAAAGATGCTACAATTCATCCCGGACTTGCAGTAACCAAGAGGTGGACAAGGTGGTGCCAAGATAAATTGAAATACAATAGCAAAACTAGTCTTAGCAAGAGGCTACTGCCTCCGATGTATGAATTTAAGCTTAATCAGTTTTAATTTGTTTCTGACTGGGTGCTGCACATAATGACGAAAAAACAGTTTCATGATATGAAATAATTAGAATATGCAAAATCATAGAGTCAGAATCTAGAATATAGGGTATCAGGAGACAGGGTTGGGGTAGAGAATAGGGAGGTAAGACTTTAAATGTGCAGAGTTCCTATTTGGGGTGATGGAAAAGTTTTGGTAATGGACGGTGGTGGTGGTAGCACAAAATTGCGAATGTAAACTGCACCGAATTTATATTTGAATGTGGTTAAAAGAGGAAATGTTGTGGTTATATATATGGTACTAGAATAAATATTTTTTGAAATCCATGAAATGGGACAACAAAAACAGTGAACCCTAAATAGAACCCTGGGCTGTGGTTAATAGTACGGTTATAAAAAAGTGCTTAAAGGCATTAACGATGGGATGGTATATGGGAATACTGTATTTTATGCAGGATTGTTCTGTAAACCCACAGCTTCTCTAATCACAACAACAACGAAAACAAAACAGTTTCTCGATGGATAAATAAAGATGGTAGTTCATATCTATTTTGGAGTGTGCAGTTAAATACTTGACTTCTGGTCTCTGGCTTTTCGGCTTGCTCGCTGTGTGCCATTGAATAGCTTATTCCGCGTCTGGGACTGCAGAGTTTTCATCTCTAGAATGGAGGCAATCGGAATGCCTGCTTCCCTGGGCTTTGCCCCCATGGTAGATATTTTATTTTTACCACAGAGCCTCATGCTGAGTAGATTCTTACATGTTTACTGAGGGAGAAAATGAATAAGGGTTGATGTGAAAATTCAATGAAAAAATACAGAAGTGTTCATTAACCAGTAGCAAGTAATATTGTCGCTGTTAATCATCATAATCAATACGGTAATAATGATAATTTCAATCTTAGAAAACCTATCGATTCCACTTATTTTGTCCAGGAAACAGAGTCAGGTTCAATAATCTCATGGAAATATTCTCAAATCACTAATAATTAAATAAATGCAAAACAAAGCATTAATTGAAGACCTTTATTGTCTAAAGAACAGGAAGATCAGAAGCCAACAGAATTCAGAGATGGTGAGGTGGTGGGACTGTGGCCGCTTTCAGACATTCTTGGCAGGAATATAAATTGGCTTGTCCTTTCTGAAGAGCATTTTGGCCGAATCTATCAAAATTTAAAATGCACACAAGCCTCTGACAGGCATTTCTACTTTTTGTTTCTAAGTTACAGAAATAACAATTAAGCAAAGATATAGAAACAAAGGATTTCTTTGTAGTGTTGTTTGATGGCATAAGATAGAAACAGCATAATGTCCGTTCCCAATAGGGTAGAGTGAAATAAGTTATGTTGCACCCATAGAACAAAATCCTATGTAACCAATAAGAAGAATCTTTATGGATCAACATGTAAAATTTTCTAAGATGAGTGTTAAGTGATATAAGCAATTAGTATTGTATGCTTATATTTTTGTTTTAAAGAATAGACACTAGATTGTATAAAACTTCAGAAGAAATCTGAAAAATAAGTTAGGGAACAAATATAGAGAACCAATACTTCTTGGACGATGAGGTTGCATGGATGTGGCTGTGATTTTATTTCTTATTAAACATATTTTAAGTGGTGGTGGTGTGGGTAGTTTTAATTTATTTGGCAATTTTAAGAAATTTTAAATAAATACATCAAATTTATTTGTAACAGTTTTTAAATATGTGAAGACACCTTTGGTAACAAACCAAGAAAATCAGTAAATAAAGAGTAGCCAAACTGATGTGGCTGGACCCTGGTCTGCTTGAGTTGTGTCCCCAGGCTTGCCCAGAATTGGCTGCCAGCTAGAATTGATTAGCAAGTGCACCACGATAGATGCAAGCCTTGAGGAAGGGAATTGGTGGATCCCTATAATTTATATGAAGAGGCATATACTTAAACTTCACCATTTTCAGGAGCTACCAACTGTGTACCTTATAATCTGATAAGTAGAACCAGTTCCCCTATGTTTCAGAAATAAGACAAACTCAAAAAATTATGTCCTGATCCTCATACCCTTTCTGTAGCTGTTGAGGAAATGACTGCCAAAAAGTTATTACACTAAAATTTTGAAGTCCTGCCTCTATGGCGATGGAAATAATGGTACTAGCTCTTCATGAATAAGAGCTGAAGTGGTTCGTTTTATTTGTTAGAATCACTTCCATCTAACATCCATGAATGAATTGTCCATCTCACTTTTACCATGTTGACTTTTAAGATAGAATCACATTTTGAAACATCATATTACTAAGCAAAATTATAAGAAAAATGATGAAACTGTAAAATAAAAAGTAAGCCCCATTAAAAAAAAAATTTGTCTCCTGCTTTAAATAAAATGAAATCTTTCATTGACCTGAGAACATGGTTAATGAAGTATTTGCCAAATTGTTTCATTTCTATGGCTTGCCAAGTGTGTAATTAGTTTGCTTGGCACTTTAAAAAAAATGTTATTATAAGTTCTTCCTCCAAAAGAAAATTATGCAATGTAATTATTAACTCTAAAATTACACACACATTTATCTGCTAGTATTTGCTTTCACGCTTCAGCTGTCACTTAAACATCAGCTGCTTGAGTCATGCACCTGTTCACAATGATGCTTTCCATGTGTTTCTACTAATTTCCCATTATATGGTGGCGTGATGGTTAGGTTCATGTGTCAACTTGGCCAGGTGATAGTACCCAGCTGTCTGGTCAAGCAAGCACTGGCCTAACAATTGCTGTGAGGATGTTTATGGCTGGTTAATACACCAACAGGCTGGTTTATTAAATCATCAGTCAATTGACTGCAGCTGTGACTGATGACTCATCAAAGGGCGTGTCTTCCACAATGAGAGAATGCAATTGGCTGGACTTAATCCAGTTAATCAGTTGAAGGCTTATAAGCGAGACAGTTGGAGGACCTTCACTTCTTTGGCTGCCCAGCGAAGTGTTTCCCGAGGAGTTCATCGAAGTTGCCGGTTCGTTTCCTGAGAAGTTCATCGGACACACTGGTTGAAGATCCCAGTTCATTTCCTGAGGAGTTCGTCAAAGTCGATGGTTCGTTTCCTGAGGAGTTCATCGGACATCTTCCTTGGAGTTGACAGTTTGCTGACTGCTCTACAGAATTTGGACTCGTGCATACCCACAGTTGTGTGAGTCACTTTTATAAAACTGATAGTCAGAGACACCTCTCATTGATTCTGTTTCCCTGGAGAACCCTAACTAATACAGGTGGGAAGCCAAACTCTGGGAAAGATGAAGTAACCAAAACTGGGCTTTAACGGAAAATCAGTTCTCATAAAGCTGGAGACCTCAATCACAAGGAAGGGGATTTTTGAATCCTCGTCCATCTTGATGACGCTATTCATGGCCTGCATTATACATTTTCATGCATTTTGAACATTTCAGCCAGAAACAATAGCTTTTCAAATGCAGACACACAAAGGCAGTCCAACCCATGTCAGGGCTAAATTCTGCTCTTGTTTTTTCTTGGATGTTGCCTCTGAAGAGCAAAAAGCAACACTTTTTTTTTTTTTTTTTTTTTTTTTTATGGACACAAGGGGAAATGTCCAAGAGTTGTATGAAAATCTTTACACAAAGGTAATCTTGACCCAGATGTCATCTTTTGATTTCATCTATTTGAGATGTCTGTTGTCTGCTAACCAGTGCGCTCCTTGAGCATGGAGTTGGATTTTGCAACTACCTGGCTTCGGCACCTGCACAATTCTTTGTTCTCTGCAGATGCTCAGTGCTTATTTATTAATTGATGGAATCACTATGTTTTCCTGTCACTTCATCAGGAATCAGAGTGTAGAAACAGTTTCCACTTTGTAGAAAACACTGTATTAGTACCTGCGTATTAACTCAAGCTAATTCCATGGGAGCCTTATTCCAAATTCTAAGACAGAAATGGACTCAACTGTGCACTGATGTCACTGGCGGGTATTTCCTCAGGAAAATTCTACCTCTCGGAAGGCTCGGAGGTTCCAATTTCCTAGGTGAACACGCAAAGCCAATGTATCTGGGGAGCGTGCCTCTCTTTGCAGAATGTGCTGGCATTTGCCCGGACTATCTAAGATCACACTACTGCCACAGTCTGATCCACTTCCATCACATAAACCTGCCAAAATGTCAGGTTAAAGATCAGCTGAAAATTGCTTGAAATTTCACGCTTACCATGCATGAGAGAATTCTAAAAACGCGCAGATCTCTGCACATTGCCGTTGGCCTCGGGAGTCCTGAGAGGCAGCTGTTCACTCCTTTCCATGAGGTGTCAAACTCCAAATGTTGGGGTAGTCACCCTCCTCTCGTGCAAATGGAGTGGTGGCTCAGCTTCCAACTAATCCTTACAAGTGTTGCATGCCAGGTGCGTGTGTGATGCCAAGCAGGAAGCTCTTTGCACAGTGATGGTTTTATTGAATCTTTAGATGTTGAACTAGGATGCATATTACTCAAATAAATAAAAAACAATGTTTAGAATCCTTGATGCCCAATACTAGGTTATTTCCACTTTTATTGACCCTAGGCTTCCTAAATTGATTGCTTCTTTTGCTTCTGATTTGGCAATCAGCCTTCATGTGTATTTCACTGGGAGAATAAAAGACACAACTAAAGAAGCTTTGGAAATAGAATCTTTTCTTTCCAATGACCACTGAGCTATTGTTTTGGTATATCCATCATGATTGCACCCTCTGGCATTTCCGATATTATTTGGCTTTTTGCTGGATGTCTCCTTCAATAATCCCAAAAGAAGTCATGCAAATTTGCATGGTGCGCTCTTAGAAAACGTTTTTAAGTCCCATCCTAAGGCAAGAGTGAGACATATTTTCACTTTTACACCTTCTGTTCCCAAAGGAAAACATTGACTTGAAAGTCAGGCCTGCAAACAGCTTCCCACTTAAACAATAAAAATGTGCTGAAATCCTCCCTGTAATTCCAGAAGTAATGTGTAGGATATTGGAGCCAGGAGTTTTCATGCCATACAGAATGTACAGAATGCACCAAATAAAATCAATGAAGCATATCGCTTTTCACTCTCAAAATGATACATTAAGGATGATTTCTATTAGAATATTCACTTAGAACTTGCAGAAATGCAAAATTAAACAACAAAGAATAAGATGGTTCTGCTTAATACCCATTGGTTAGTGGAGGAGAGAGATAGGTGAAAAGAATATAACCTCCTAAGTTTTACTCACTAGGGGGACCCAAAACATCTTTGCAGAAAGAAGCCACCCTCCTAAATGAAAATAAAAGTTAATACCTGCAGCATTAGTTCACACGAGCAGCGGAACGTTCAAATAGTGAAGCCCCAGGACTCGATCTCAGGAGGCCTGAGATTGATGATGGAATATAAACTACCAGTGAGCTTTCACTTTGCCAAACTTACTATTATTTTTTTGTCTAATGATTAGCTGGAGGGAAAAGATGAAATAAAGTCAGGCATATCTTAATTTCCAAATTCACATGAAGTGTGTGACACTAAGCCTGGAACAAGCCTCATTTTAATGTCCATTTGGTGAGACCACATTTCCTTAACTTGTATCTTACAGCTCTTTTTTATTACATCTCAAAAGCTGGCTATGTGATGACCAGATCAAGCTGCTTATCAGATAGAGCTGCTCCAATACAACCCCCACTCTGAAAATGTCTTGCATTAACATTTCATAAAACTGATCAGATTTTTATTATCTAATTCAAATCAGGAACAAAAAGATACAATTCCCTTTAGTCCATATTTCACAAACTTACCTTAAAGCCTACTGTTTAAATTAAAAATGTATAATTATGTGCTTATAATTTTGGTAGTTTTTGGAGAACTTTAATTGGCATAGTATCCTTCAGATTTTATCTGGGGAAAAAAAAGGTGTTTAGATCACCTGAGGGGCATTTGTAGCTGCCCCTTTATAAAAGCCACATTTCCTAAAATTATCCTTATTTCCTGAATCATGCTGAGATCACATGATTTTCAGTTAAGAGAGCAAACCTTGTTTTTACTAAGAACTTCTCCTTTAGGAGGAACTATTCTGGGGATTCAAATCCAGTGAGAAATTGAAGTTTAACCATTGCTGTGGTGAATTTCCTCAGGATTGTGAACTATAGATAGTAACACATCAAAGTGGGGTCTGGGACTGAGAGAAGTCTTTTCACCCAAAGGTGGGGAGAAGGTGCACTGGAGAGGCTAAGGGGGCTTTGGAGATGTTAGGCATCTCCAGGTTTGAACCTCACTTGGTTAACCTGGAGAAACCTCTCTGTAACATCAGCCCTCGTCATGGAACCCATCGAGTAAGGAGATGTGGTTTATTCAACCGCTCGCTTAATACCTTTCTGTCCATTTAGCTCTTTGCTCCTCATCACTTTCCAAATATCTGTTACAGACACTAAGGCAGAGCATTCTCAAGCAGTAGGGTCAAAACGTCATCACACTAGACCAAGATGTGCAGGAAAAAATGCAGCTTGTTCGATGCGAATATATATATTCTTTAATGTTGCTCAGGATCACTGACCACTGCTCAGCAGGAAACAGACCTTGCAGTGAGCACCCACTTTGCATTCCCCAGTTTAAATAGTCGCCCTTCAGCTTAGCTTAGTCCCTTCTATGTGGATACGCAGCTTTTCAGAGTTTAGCTTCCTCCCTCTTCCTCTCCCTAAGATGGTGTGATGGTGATGGGGAGCTTACGGCACTGGGCAGAGGGGCTCCTGAGGGGCATGGAGATCCCGGGCCACTCCCTGGGTCTTTGCTGGTCTCTGCAGAGGGGCTGTCCCTTGGCTCGGCCAGGCCCTGTCCAATCCTCGCTGACCTCTGTGGCTGCTGGATGCACAGCCAAGGAACTCACACTCTTCTCTCTCTTAGCTCACCAGGGCTCAGAGATCCTTCCCTCAAGCCACCTCAGTTCTCACTGTCCCTTTTGATCTGTGACTTGTGTTCTATCCCTGGTGGACAGTGCTGGCTGCTCTCTGTTATAGGGTCACTGCGGAGCACCTGCCACACCTCTCAATCAGTGAAGACCACAAGGGGAACCTCGACCCTCCTTGGGCATCACCATGCCACTCTAGTGGCTGGACGTGGATGAGACCCCCTCCATGGGGTCAGGGAACACCTGCAAAGTGGTGTCCTCCTAGAATCCCACCTGGGAATCCGACCCCTAGAGCAAGGCACCCTCGATGGTGGGAAGGACGGTGGCTCGGATTCCAGATTGCTAATCTGCATCTGGGCAGCATACTACACTGAGAACTTATCATCACACTCTGTAATTATGTGGTTGTTGGTAGGTTTACCTGTCTGCTATCCACCCAACTCTCTAGATTACAAGCACTATGACGTTGGTTTTATTTCAGATGCAAACTCAGAATGTAGCAACCTAGTAGTTGCTTAATAAATGCTAAACAATTGAATAAATAAAGAATGAAACAAACGGTTGGAAAACAATGACTATGCCTCTGAATGTCTGTTGGAATGCAAAGAACAGCAGGGCAGTCTTGACGAAGGCAGCGTACCTGAAGGGAAAGGATTATTTAAGCTAAAGACATCCAAACCAGAATATATATACACATATATATTTATATATATGTATTATTTATATATATATGTATTCAAAGCATTTATAGAATGAAAAATGGGGAGTGGGGAGAAGTCTGTGCAGACCTCGTCAGCCCCAATTACATTTCCTACAATTTAAAGATAGCTTAAAGATAATATGATTCAGCGTATCTGTTCTCATTCGGAATTGTTAATTCATGGGCAAGCAGTTTAGATGAATTCTAGATGAGAAATTGAATTTTCGGCAGCCGCAGCAGGAAAATCAGCACTTGCTCTAGTTGAGGAGAGTTATCAGTGATTAGTGTTCCTGCGTTCGATGCGGTACATTTGTGCTGCCTGCAGCGTGGGGTGAAGTAGCCAGCTCTAGCGACAAGCCTTTGAATGCGATGAAACAAACCCGTGTGTAAAAGGATTAGTGCAGGAGAGCACTGAGGGCCGATGAAGGTGCCGCTTCACCTCTGACAGCAGGAATGCTCTGCCGGATGGGCACGGCACCAAGGTCAAACATTTCAATCAGGAAATTAAGTGGTCATGGGAAGGAGACCATGGCCATCGTGTGTTTTATCCACAGGCTTGGCCGCACACTTGTGGACAGATGTGTATTCCAATCATTTTTGTAACCTTTCAATACTCCCTTCATGAAGCCAAGATATACAGTTGAAAAAGTAAAATGTATACTCACTAGACATGAAAATAGGTGTTTATATATTTGGAAATATGCATAACTGACATTTTACTGACTAGTTGACCAGTAGACTGGAGTTTGCAGTTTGTTTAACAGGTGTGCATTATGCACCTACCAAGCCCCAGGTGTGTGTAGCCCTGGAGACCAACAACAAATCAACTGTGGGCTGGATGACCCTGGGGACTTCTCTGGACACATGTAGTGATCAGTGCTGCTATTTCACCTAGAAATTAAGTGATGGAGGTGCTCCATAAACATGTGTGCCTCATATAATCTGCAATATTTATGTACGGGTATGTGGCTCTCTATATAGGGATGCAAATCTTTAGAACGGCATTACTCTCTCTATAGGATGCAGGGACGTTGGGTGACATATTAACTCCTTCCTCAGAAAACAACTATGGTAAAATCATTTCATGTGAAAGACACAAAGGGTCCTTGGAAATTGCAGGAAGATCAGGGTCACTAAGCATGCTTGGTGCTCGATGCTCGGTTCTCACTGGAGTCATTTGGACCATCTATTAGGAAATAAACCCACTTGGCTTCTTAAAGGGCTTCATACTCTTCCATAAACGGCTTTAAAATTATTCAGTTTTTTAAGCATAGTGAACTTGGTAGCTTCTAAAAAAAATGTATACCACAAAAATTTATTTGAACAATTGACGTTTTCTCAAGCTTGTTCTATTCTAATATTTACCATGGTCTATAACCAGATTATAAATAATTGCATTCCCTATAAATTTATTTGACTCAGTAAAATTACAAAATTTAGCTTAAATATCTACAATCTATGATTACTTCTAGAATATAAATATTCTCTTGGTTATGAAATAGGTATGAATCATCAAGAGCTGGTGAAAAATACGGCCCAGTCATAAGGCAGCCTCCAAAGATGACTGATGAGTGCTTACCACAATTTCTACCAATAGGTCTTTGGCATCAAATGATTCATCAGTCATATTTCAGGCATCTACTTGACTAACAGGTAAAAACATTTAAACCTTCCAGCAAAAGACTTTCCATCAAAGATACTTCCCAAACTTCTTCTACCTTAAAACAAATTTGGAATCCAAATGTGAAACAGAATCTGGCTGACACAATGATCTGTGCATACTTTCACATCTCTATAGCTTCCAGTACAAACCCCTCCTATCCCTGCTACACGTGCTTACGTCCATCATCTTGCTGGTCCACAATATTTGACATGCTTAAGTGAAAGCAAATAACAAAAATTCTAACTGACATTTCCATTTCCTTATTTGAAAGATTTATTATTCAGTGCTTTCTCTGTGTGGCATTACTTCATTCTCATAAATATTGTACAGATCTTGAGATCTTCAAATTTAAAATACTGGTTAGCTAAATTAATAACCCAGATTATTGAAGAACAGTGTACTTAAGGTTCTAGGTGTTTAATTTTTATTTTTGAGAGTCATTGGATTTGCTTTTTTTCTAAATTTGAGCATTGTACACAAATCTACACCTGCACGGGATGTTTAGCCACTCCCCTTCTCAAGGATGACATGAACTCAGTTGCCCGAAAGTAACTGGAAAAATTAATTATTGAGAACTCAGCACTCTATCTGACTAGTAAAAGAATTTTGGAAGATGCCTTTCTCCTTTATTTAATTTAATTTTTACTCTGTTTCCTTGGCATATGAGTGGTCCTGTAAAGGGGCAAATTTTATTTATATGACTGAATGGCTAAACCCTTGAAATCATTCCACTCTCTCTCTCAACCCATGTCCAATTTGCCAGGAAATCCTAAAATATGTCCCACACCTGATCCCTTCTCACCACCTGCCCTGCCATGCTGGTCCAAGCCAACATCATCTCCAGCCTCACCTCCCAGGAATGACCACAGCGTGGAAGTTGGGGTGATGCATTTAGAACAGCGGGGGGCTGACCCCTCCCACTGGCCCACAGGTCCTGCCCCCACATTTACCCCGGCCTCCCCTACTCCCTTCTCCCTCTCCACTCCTCTCTAGCACACCCTGCTCTGGCCGCTTGGCTTCCCTGCGGGTGCTGGGATCGCCGCCTTGGTACTTGCTCGCCGGCTGTCCCCTCCTCTGGGAACGCTTCCTCCCACATAATCACAAGCTCATTTCCTCATCTTCTACGAAGCTTTGCATCCTTCTCGATGAGCTCCACAGGGCCCATGCTACTGAAAATAGCAACGAGCGCCCTTCCCAACACTCTTCCCGATTTCAAGTCCTCTCACCCTCTTCTGTCTTTTTTCGTTACCCTTTTCATAAGCCAAGCACTCAGTCAGTTTGCAAGAACACCCGACTTCACAGCTGCTTCTTTCTCTGGACTGCTTGATTGTCTTACAGACATTTCTGAATTGAGAACAAAAGTTTGGAACCTTAGTATTTGGTTAGGGATACTCTGCTCCTAATTCCCCACTTCTCAGAGAGTCTGTAGCCATCTCAAAAAACGTTGCTACTAACCTTTTAATAAGCAAACTTCTTCCCAAACTAAAGGCTTCTTAGTTACACTAAAATGCTAGATGTGAATCAAATCAGAGTTTGTGTTTTTCTTTATAAAATGGAGTTTTGGCATTACACTCAGGCCTTTTACAAAAGGGAGCATATTTTTCCCCTCTTGTTGTGAGGCTGATCTGGAACTAGAACCAATCATTTTCAAATCATTCTAGGGCACTGAAAATACAATTCTCCTTTCCGTGCCTGCTTTGGGTCTGTGTTCGGTGAAAAACATTGCCCCTCAATTCCTTTCCCTTTGCCACATTTTTACCCATAGCCCGTCCTCTTAAACTGTTTGCATTAACCTTGGGGTATATGCTTAATGTAAGTCAAGATAAACTCTGCATAAAGTGGCTACCTTTGGAACTATTTTAAATATGTTATTATAGAATATTCCACTTTAAGGGATTTTTCCATTTATAGATAAACTGGTCTATTTGAAGAACCTGAAATTATGGTTTTACTTTCCCACAAAACTCTCCTTAATCTGTTGCTGCCGGGCTGACCCGTAAAGATAGGATCCTCAGTCAGCCTTACATTTCTTCCATCCCTGTTTAATTCCGATTCCTTTTCCTGCCACACAGCACAGCTTCTAGGGCAGAAACACCACGGCAGGCTGGAGGTGACCTGTGTGCGTGTCCCTGACTCAGCTCCCCTTTCTCAGGGAAGGGTCACGGGGACCTGGGCTGGTGGGTCCCATCTCAGGTGGAGGCACCTGCTGCCTCATTGCCCCGAGAGGCTCCCGGTCCTCGGCTTGATGCCTTGGCCATGATTTCTCTCTTGTAATCTCTGACACATCAGGGGACACAACGCTTATTTCACCAGCACACAACAGTGACACTTATGCTCCGGGCCCACTTCAGACACGTTACAAAGATGACTGCATTAGAGACCTCATGAAACAACACTTTGTGGTAGGTTCTACTGGGACACTCATTTTATAAAGGAATAAACTGAAGCAAGAGAGGGTTGGTGACTGGGCCAGCTGCCTTCCCCTTCAGGCCACAGCGGACGTCTGTTGTGTTCCTGTGAGCGTGATCTCCTCCTGATTCCCAGGGGAAGGGGTGCCACGGTCAGATTTGTGCCTCTTGGGGCCACTCTGGGAACAGTGGAGAGTCCCCGAGGCTCCTCTTTCTGACTGTTTCTCTAGTCTGAAGGTGGCCTAGGAGGGTCTGAACCAGTGGCTTATGGTGAAGTAGAAGAGAAGAGTGATCTGGGAGAGGCCAAGGAAAGAGGGTGGCAAGCAATTCGTGTCACCTTACGTGCTCATTTAATGCCTCCAGGCCCTGGGTAATGAGGTGGCATCATTGTCATAACCTTTTATATACCAAAACCAAAAAGCAAAGGAGCAGAGTCTCAAAGAGATTAGGTAAATTGTATGGGGTGACAAGGCTAACCCAGGGCTCCCGCCCTCAGGACCAGTGACATTTTGGGTTGGATGAGTCTCTGTTGGGGGCCTGTCCTATGCACTGCAGGATGTTGAGTGACTTCCCTGACCTCCTCCCACTAGAGTCCAGCAGCAATTTCCCCCACTCCCTCCTTAAAAGAAACTATCTCCAGACATTGCCAGACATCCTCAAGGGAGCTAAGTCCCCCTCACCCGCCGCTGTTCCACTGAGAACCCTGGTCTTGTAGCCATGATGTCGCCCCATGTAACCCCGGAGCTGGCCTCACAACTCGGGCTTTAGTGATGGGGGTTAGAACACCACATCTTTAACCCACTGTCTAGACCCAAGAGACATACACCTTTATTGAGAAGCTTATAACCTTGTAGAAGAGGTAGGACAAATACAAAAGGAGTCATAACCATATCCTTGTTCTTTCCCCCCTGGGGAAAAATATTTATGTATGTGTGCCTATGCGTGTGTCTATATATTTATATATATGAACTAAGGTTGTTGAGAAGCATGAACATGTTCGAAGGGGCCCATTACCTCTGGGCTTCACAATGCCAGCCCTAGAAGTCTTGGCTGCACTGTGTCTCCAGGCAGCCTTCTCTCTTGCAAGGGGAGCAGAAGCCCTGAGCAGAGCTTGGCGGCTCCACCCAGCTGTGGTTTCCTGAGCAGGAAGGCCTTCTGTGAACGGTGGGCCTGCTTGTCAAGCACATCTTTGACACCCGAGCATTTTCAATAAAAAGGCTGCCTGTGGGCTCTCTGACTGATGGAAGGTATTCTCAAACCAACTACATATTCAAAAGATGAAACCAAATACGGGAGGATTAAGTACTCCAGTGAAACAGAAATTACAATTATAATATATTTTTTAACAGAAGTGAACAGGTGGTGCTTTAAATCTATCCAAGATTAACCCATATTCAACACTCCAATCTCCCAGGCAGCCGTAATAAACATTGTCTAATTATGTATTCTTGGGAGTGCATTTTATGGAATTGGGATCCAACTGAAGTTATCTATCCAGTGCAGTTTTTGTGTATAATAAATTGGAGATTCAAAATATTAAGTATTTTTTGAGTAACTTCACTTTGGGGTCTCTTTGTAGCTGTTCTCCAGAAAGGAATGTGGTCAAGAACAGTGGTTTACAAGAGCTCAGAGGGTGTTTTCTACTTTTTTAAGTCCCTGTTGTATCCAAGTAGACTTTTGGTTAGTTTGGGGGTGTGGAGTGATTTGTAATCCTGGATTTTCCTAAAATTTAGCTTATTCCCTATGTTTGGTGACATTATTGGAGGTTTGATCACACCATGGTTGGATTATGCCAGCTTCGTTTTTAAATACAGGCAGTCAGTACATTTACATGACTAAAGTAAGGGGCTCCAGACCACTGTCCTTTTGGCTTTAAAATCAAGCAACTTGGTGGCCCATGGACCCCAAATAGTAGTAATAGCAACAGGGGCAGCTCACATTTTGGTGGAGCCAGTGGGACAGCATACAACCATGTTAGGAGATTTCATTAGCTCCACTCAGGCTGGGAAATGCAGCAGTTGGAGCTCAGCTCATAAACAAAAAAGTTGGTTCAGTGTTTGTTTTTTCTTTAAGCCTTTCTCTTACAGCATCTTACCAATCTGGCTCCATCATCCTCACAGTGAATTTCCTACTATGAGTGTCGAGAGAGAAAAGTACAGGGAGCCTGATGAGGTCAACGCCAAAGTCTGAGTCAGTGCCCGTTGTACCCTGCCAGCCGCTGCCCTTGAAATCTAGACCCAACTTTGAAAGCTTCCGATCCCCACACCCCTAGTCAGGGGGGCGTGAATCAGTCGGTTTGCAGGTGGACAAGGGAGGCCTCCCTGCTTTGTAGGATGCACGGTCAGGCTTGAGAACCATGGTGTTGATGCATTACTGAGAAGACATGGTGTTTGAGGGGTTCCCTGGGTAGCCAGGTGTATACAAATAGAATAACCAATGGTCTCTATTCTGGGCTCAGGATCCCCAGGTGTCTGCAGAAACTGAGTCATCATGGGGTTCCACACTAGGTGTAAACCAGTGTTTCTCGATCTCGGCTGTACAATAGAATCATCTGGAAAGTTTTTACTCGCTGCACCCAAGGCCAATTGAATTTGAATCTCTGAGTGAGGGATTCCATATTTTTTAACAGCTTTACTGAGATAACTTGCATACCATATAGCTCACCTGCTTAAATTACACAGTTCAATGGTTTTTAGACTATTCATAGAGTTGTGCAACCATCACCATAATTTCATTTTTATCATCCCAACTTCCTGGGTGACCCCACTGTGTAGCTCAGGTGGAAACCAGCAGTGAAGAACCAGTCACTGGTGTGGTGACCAGGCTATCCGGCCTCCTATAGATGCCGTGGATGTGTGTTCCGAAACTCTCACTGGTTGAAAAAGGCAGAAAAAAGATTGCACATAAATTATTAAAACCCCGAAGTCCCTATGTTAGCACATCTATTCATTAATTCATTCAAAACTATTTGATTAACTAATATAAATTATATGCTCAGTGTACCCACCACTGCAATAAGTATTAGAGATCAGGAATGAGAAAAACAGACAGACGTCATGACCCCTTGGAGTTTGCAATAAAAGGAATTGTGAAGCCAAATATAATTTATCTTCTAATAAAGCACAACAATACAGCCAAACAAAATATGCCAATATATTAATCTAGCTTAAAAGTTAAGTAGTTATGGTTGATAAAGATATTGCCCAAATTTGCCGGAGGCTTTGCTCATCAGAGCTCATCATATTTCCATACATACATGGTGAAGTGCGCGTGGCTTAACGTGTTGAAAACTAGAGAGCTCCTGACAGAGTGGGAGGTCATCTGCTGTAGTATCTAGGAATGGAAATGGGTGTGAATACGATTTAGGAAAAGGCCAAATGATGGATGAACTTCATGACAGGAGTAAACAATGACACAACATAGCTTGTGACATTCCTTACGTGCTAAATTGTTGAATGATCAAAACCAGACTAAGTGCCTGGCTTATGGGTGAGACTAAATGAAAGAGTTGGCTGAGCCTGTGTCCCTGACGGGTACTGGAAGTCTTGTGTAATCTAAATTGAAGAATGAAAATTCAAACACAAATTTCTTTCCTAATTGCCACCAGTGACTCTAATAAAGAGAAAGTGATTCTAAAATAAATAACTTCATAGCCTTAGTGACAGGATGTGTGAAAGTTTTATAAGTCTTTCCTGACAAATGTTTAAATTGCTGTTTGGACATTGCCTTAAATTGGTGAGGTCACCTTCTCGAGAAGCTGTGTGACTTGGACAAGTTACCCTAACCTCCACCTCTGGGTTCTCATCTGCAAAATGAGCGTAGCATGTACCTTCCTTATGGGGTCCCTGTCAGAGTAACAAGAAGATGCATGTGCAGTTCTGAGCCCGTTGCCAGGCACAAGATAAAACTCTGGAAATGTCGGGAGCCGAGAGCATCAGTAGGGAACTACCACAAGGCTTTACGGTCACAAGGCAGCCAAGAGGTAGCTATTGCCCAGAGCCGGAGTTCTCAACCTGCATGGATTTTTGTCCACCTGGGGACATTTGGCAATGTCTGGGGACATTCTTGGCTGTCATAACTGGGGGGAGGTCCTGGCACCTGGTGGATAGAGGCTGAGGATGCTGCTAAGCACCCTACAATGCACAGGCAGCCCCCCCCCACAAACAGTGATCCCGCCCCAAATACCAGAAAGGGCAACCCTGGGCTAAGGGAACAGAACTCCCAATCAGAAAATTGGTGATTTGCCCATTTGGGAATCTTCTGATAAAAATACCTTTTTCTGTGGTAGGAACCCGCATTTTGAGACGTGGGTAGAAATACAACCCTCAGTGTTAGGATAGTCTTCCTGCAGCCTTTCAGGCTGGTGCACTGTCACCTGTCTGGTTCTTCTGTCTGGTGAAGTCCCCGCACGCTGGCTGTGCCTGATACCTGTAGGGCCAGCGCCTCGTGGGCCGAGATGGAGGCTTGATTCAGGTGTGTAGGAAGACAGGCAGAGGCTTGAGCCAACTCTGTGATTTAGAGACCTTGAAACTGTTCCCCAGAAATAAGAGACTTAACGGTTTGTCCTCAAGACAGAACGGTCTCGTGAAGCTGTCTTCCTTTTCTCGTTAGAGTCCTATAACTCAGCTGAGAACATCTGTCATTAAGGAGGCCACGTCATTCCCTCCAGCCCCCAGCCTGCTGTCAGCTGACACCCCCTAACCCGCAGTGCCTGCCACGTTCCCGTTCCCGGGAAGAGCAGGGTACATGGGGTGGGGACGGAGGAGGCGTAGCCGGGGTGGGGAGCGCAGGTGTGATCTATTTTCCCTGCTGGCCTTCTGGAAGAAGCTGGGCCGTTTGTGCAACTAGAACTCCAGAAATAATTCATGTGTGGATATGTTAATTAGGAGCAATCATTTTTCTGCAGAGCAACCCAACAAATAAGATGACCAAATAAATCTGTGTGCTTCAGTGCCATTGGCAGCAGGTGACCTGGAGAGACACAGCTCCCTGCAGGAGCCTCCCAGGGAGAAGGCAGGTTCCAATTTCAAGGGAAGCAGCACATTCCCCTCTCCTGCCTGAACCAGGGAAGGGAAGGCTGTAGGTGGGTGCTGCTGGGTGTCTGGGTGGAGCTTGCTCCCAGGGTGGTAGAGCTGGCGTCAACCTGGGATAACACTGATTCGAAAACTAATACTATTAGCATCCGATGCTACGCAAGCCTCATTTCCGAAGTGCCAGGCGTGGAGAGTCAACATGCCACATGCATTATCTCATGACAGCATCGCAGTAACCGTATGCTACGAGTAGCATTGTTACTACAATTATTAGTCTTACCATAATGACTACCCACGCTCTCTGTAAGAGGTGCTGAGTGGTTAAGTGACTTACTCAAAGCCTCTCAGGAAGTGGTGGGTCTGAAACCGAGGTGAACGCAGACGGCTCGGGCACCCAGCCTGTGCCCTTCACTGCTCCAAGGAGAGGGTGGCGTGTCGTCAGGGGGTCCAGCAAATGCCTGGGATTCCCCCACTCACAAAATATTTTCTCATTGCTCAACCGTAGCTGACTAAGAAGCCGGAGTGACACGGAGCTGCTTCCCTTGTTGAGGACTTCTGCTTGCTTTGTAGAAACTTCTCTACCCGCAGTGCAGACAAGGATCTGCGGAGAATCCCAGGACCAGCACCAGGGGAAGAGGGTGCTAGACTGAGTCTGAGGAGGTGGGGGCGGGTGATAACTGAGGCTGCAGGGGTGAAGACCTGGGATGGGGCAGATGGCAGAGCCAGGACAAGTGAGGGGGTCCCCGTCTGCAGAGCCTGCTGAAAAGATCAGGTCAAGGCAGATATGGCTGAACAATTGGCACTGGAAAAATCTCTCTTGACCAGGTGAACATGGAACTCCATAACCCCAAGATGGCCCATACGTGAACCAGAGCTGGTGACTGGAGAGCTCCTTCCAGCCGGCAGTTCAGCCCAGGGACTAGCATATCATTTGGCACTGAACATTGATAACTATTCAGATGATGGTGGTGATGAAGACCATGATGCAGACAATGAACTGATTAGCTCATAATATGCCCAGGACAGAACCCATTTGCTACGAGGTGTTCAGTTCAAGTTACTGCCCTGAAAGCAGGAGCTTACAGGGTTGGTATTCAGGACCCGTACATTTGGGTGGAAGATGAAGGGGTCTGTGACTTTTGATATGGAAGAGAAAATATGTGTGGCTCTCAGAAAATAGCCCAGCTGTGACTCGAACTGGCTTTGTAACCCCAGACAAGTCACTAACCCTCTGTGGGCCTCCATTTTTCTCTAATATAAAATGGGTGCATTGTTCTGGAAATGTTTACTACTTCTTCTCCAAAGACGTTTACGGTGTGTTCACTGAGCCCTTTCGGGGTCTGCCAACGTTGGGGACAGGAGTCAGTCCGGGGCCCCACCCCAGCTGTATTCTGAGCAGCTTGCATTTTGTGTTTTAATCGTTAAGCCCCAGAACAAAGGATTCTGGATCTAAAAACCTGATGGTCACGCATCAACTGCCAGATTGGGGCTGTTTTGTTTAGCATTCTTTATGCTACAAGCAAAAGAAACCCATATACAATCAGCCTAAACAGAAAGAAACTGTTGACTCATGGGACATGCCCAGAGGAAATGCAAACACTAACCAAGGACTCAGGCCCAGTTCTCAGTGGCTCTTTGTGCTCTGCCTTCTTAGTTTTGGCTTCATCCCAGCCTGTCTTCCCTCAGGAGTGGCTATGGAGATTCCCAAGGTCCCACGCTCAAAACCCTTCACCCCCAGTCTCAGAGTAAGTTCCGAGGTTCCCTCTGATTGGACTTCTTGGGTCACAGGTTGACCCTGAGCCAGTCTCAGTGCCATGGGGAAGAAAAGGTATTGGCTACATTAGGCCCAGGATTCTGCACCCCACTTTCTGTTGTGGGTTGAAGCTGCATATGGACATGTGAGTTGAGAGAGTGGGAGGGTGAGGTTCCTGAAAGAGAAATTGGAAAACGGTCACTAGAAGAATAAAGAAAAGCTGAGAGCAAACCCAGCACTCAAACACTGTGAGCTTAGACACTTTCAAATCCTCAGTGGAATCTAAACTCCCTAAAGCAACTTCAGTGGAAATTGCTGCTTCAGCTCCAGCTGCCAAATAAAACTTCTTCCTGACCCATGAGCACCTCTGGACTATCTCTTGGACTAAAGAATTTAAGCTGAAGTCTCGAGGCCCTTGGAAAAAGCCAACCGGCTTCCTTAACTCCAGCATCTCTAACGGAAGAGTCAGGAAATGAACCAAGCCCGCGAGAGCGCTGGCATTGGCAGATTTCGATTGCCTCATCTTTCCTTCCCTGAGCTGTTTGCACAGACTCTTTTCCTCTCTATCTTGAAGATCTTGACAAGTTCCTTACCCATTCAAGCAGCTCCCTCACCATGACATACTTGCTGACCTGGAATATTAGTCTTTTGTGTGCTACTATATCAAAAGCTTTCTTGAAGTCCAAGTAAATTATAGCCAGGCTTCCTCCTGTTGACTCTTTGTGCTGCTTCCTTGAAAACTTCTATCAGATCAACCAAGCGTGGTGTTCCTTTGGTGAGCTGAGCCCATGCTGACTGCCTGCAACTAAGCCAAGGCGAGAGCTGCCCTGCTTGAGGTTTGGAATTTGTTTTCTGCTGTGGTTGCCTCTGAAGCCAAGATATCAGAGCTCCTGAATAACATGAAGACTTTTGAGGCTCTCTCTCAAAGAATCAGTCAAGTGTGGCTCCTCTTTTACCAGCTTACATTTTCACGGTGCCAACAAAACTGGATACTGAGGGATGGACATTTCAGTTGAAGAGACAAAAGCACATGGGATTTAGAGGCTGAAGTCTTGGGTTCCAATCCCAGCTCTGCCTTTTGGTGGCTTTGTCATCTTGGAAGAGTCACCGCATCTCTCTGAACCTGTTTCTTATCTGTCAAATGGTAGTGATGACACCCAATTTGCAGGGTTGTTCACAGAATTAAATTAGTTAATGGAGTCATGCAAAGCATCACATAGTCACTCATTCGACTCACCAAGGGTGACAACTGTTATTTCTGTAACTTGGTTAACTCCCAAGCCTGTTTCTAATCTTATGTCCCACTGCAGCACTGATTATGACCTTAATATCCCTCTCCCTTGTTTCCTCTTGCTTGAGAGAACATTTGTCCTCCAGTCTTCATGTTTCCAAAGGAAGGAATGTCTCTAGACTGTGTGGTTTCTCTCCCTAACTCAGGGAGGAGCAGGGGTTTCTGGATGATGAGTTTGGGGTAAGGGTCTCAGATGCTCAGTTCAATTCTGCCTCCTTGGAATTTGCCTCCCTGCAACAAGAAGCTTCCGGTCTACTCTCTGTTTGCCCAGAATGGTCTTGATCATTGATTGCTTTTCCCCAGTAATTATTAATAGCACCTCCATGGCTCTCCAGTGCCCCCTTTTTGGGGGATAAACTTTGCAGTCAGCCTGAAATGGCATCTGTCCCTCCGTAGGGGCCTGAGGGTCTGCATTGTGCCCATGACAAGTCTGTCCAATTTGGGGTGGGGGGCATGTAACAAGCACCGTTAAGAATGGTGGTCTTTTTTCCTCCAGCTGCCAGACCCCTGTCTAGCTGTTTATTGGTTTAGGACTCAGGTGGGAAGAGAATTCTAGCAGTGCTCCCCCCACCATTTGTAGTTAGTGGCCTCTAACCTTGTCTTGTCCTTCTCCTTGGCCAGACAAAATTAAACCTTATCCATGAAGGCTTTCCTAAGGCGCTCCTCCATTCCCCATATGCTGGGAGGAACCCACCTCTGATCTCCCCGGGTGACCCTCACCCACCCCTCTGGACCAGGGTTGTGCTTGCTCATGTCCAGAGACCAGTCCTGCCCGGGATGTCCCTATATTCCTGGTAGCCCTAATGGGTGCTTTGCAGAGAGGAAGCTGGGAGGCCATTTTACAAATCTATGAGTGAATGAATAAGTGAATGAGTTGATTTGGTTTCAGAGAGTTGTGGAAACATAGGACTTTAGACCAGCTGCTAAAACCCCCTCTCCCTGGGCCTCAGTTTCCCTAACCCTGAACAGTGGGTGAGAGCATCTGATCAGCAGGATGTCTGTGATGCTCCGAGCGGATGGACAGCAAGTACCCAGTAGGTCACTGGGGCTCGTTGGGAGGCGGCTATTACTACAGAACGGGGGCGGGGTCAAGGTGCAGTTTGCTGGTTAAGTCTAGTTGGCTAGACTCCTGCTGCTTCTGCTTCACCCTTCATGCTGCATTTTGTCTTTAGCGGCCGGCACAATTCTGTTGCGAGGTCCTTGAGGAGGAAAACCGAGGTGTTGGGACATCCCGCCTGTCCCATGCCTCTGAAGACATCTGCCCTCCCTTAACCGTGACCAGAGAGGGCTGGTGCACGGGCACCAGGACCCACTTCCAGGCCGAAGGCCCACAGCTTACCTCCTTCACTGGGGATTGTTCGGAAGCTGGGGACAGGCTGGGGCTGCCCCTGGCGGTCATCTCCCCAACATGAGTGTAACATAGTTTGGGAGTGGAGCCAGCCCGGAAGATGGCACAGCCTGGAAATGCAGCGAATGACTTCCAAGCCCAGTAACATCCTTGGGGTCTCTGGATGCAGCTTTACCTGAGGCCAGACCCTCCTATTTCCTAGCCTTGGAAATGTTTGCCAACCTTGACAGCAGCAGAATAGAGCCGCCATAGAAATTCCCAGACTTGGAGTGGACGGAAGTCCATGGCTGCTGGGAACACCCTAGGGAAGCCCTCTGGGGGAGGGACAAGGGCAAAGAGGGCAGGGATTTCCTGGGCTTGGGGGCAGCCGGGCTAGAGGCACAGCCTGTCCCAGCTCCAGCCATGCATGACACATTCATGTCCGTCTCTGGGCTAGAAACTCACACTAACTGTATATTACAGAGCAACAACAATGTGGCGGCCTCTGCACGGTGCAGTTCCCATGCGGCACCTCATCTAATCCTGACGGCAATGTTAAAGGAAGTTCCTGTTTTTAATCTTGCCTTTATAGTAATGGGCCAAGGTTGGATTTGAACCTCGACATTCCACTCAAACACCTGCGCTTTAGCCACACGGCTCTCCTGCATCCAAGGGCTTCGTGTCCCGGAACGTGGCATTCAGCTGGTGACCTGGGGGGACTCCAACTCCGAAGGGAGGCCCCTCCGGGCGTTGGTGCTGTCCGTGGAGAGCCCACCCGCCAGTGGTGCGTTTGTAGTTGAGTCCAGACTTTCAACAAATACATATCTGAGTTCAAGATGCAGAGTCTTCCTTCTACATGTTACTCATCTTGGGCATTGGCGTTCTGATTTCTGTCTGTGGCTGAGATGCCAAAGCTAGTCCAGAAGGCTCCTTTGTACCCAATGGCTCTGTCACCGCAACCGTGGAAACATTTTTAAGTTAATCCATGGCTGAAAGGTGTTAAAATGGGCTGAACTGCTGCAAGAAGTTATTATAAATAATCCCCAGAGTGATCATTTTGGAGAGTGATAAATCCTACGGTTATAAAAATGCATACCTAGCAATACATAAAATGCAGGTTCATAACACATGGAAAGCACTTGATAAAAACATGTTGAATGATTCAAGGAAAAATGGATGCTTTGAATTTTCTTATTCAACTCCTTCACCCTGTTTCCCCACATCCACCAATATTTTCCATTTTTTCCCAAATCTAATGAAACTTCTCAATTATGTTTAAGTACGCCTGTCTTCGCAGAAGTGGGACCTGCTAGTATCTTACGTAAAGAAATGCACATTCTTCCTTGAAGCTAAATGAATCTCTACTCGATCTGAACATCAAATATTAATTTATTACAGGCAAGGGGAAAGAAAGAAAAAAAGAAAAGAAAACTATATATATAGCCCTGAGATCAATACTACAGTTACTTCAGTGAATATAAAGTCCACAGCATGTGACAACAGCCTGACTTGGTGGCTAAGCCTCGAGCATGCAGGAGGGGCACAGATTCTCTATAGATTGTGGGTGTTGTTTGTTGTCTTGTGAAGAATTCTTTCTACAGATTCTTGCACTTCTTGTTGATTGAAGGTCCAAGACATCATCTCAGAATTATAATGTTACCAGTCAGGCTGAACTGAATTCAAACAAAAATTCGGTTATGGCCAGATTTGCAATGGTAAATATTTTGAGAAAGAACTGGGTGAAATGAACGGGCCTATTTTTCATTATCTGCGTAAACTAATGTGCCCTTTGTTGCAGGACGAAGTCTGTGTTGAGAGGATTCTAACCGGGACACACAGAGGTGCGGCCGCTCTCTGCCCAGAGGCGGCACGTGTGAGTCGTGGCCACGCAGCGTTCCCAAGGCGAAGAGCAGTTCAGCCCCCGGCCCCGAGCTGACAGGTGACTCCTAAGCCCACGGCACGTCGGGTTCTCTTAGGCTAGACCAGGGTTTCTCAATCTTGAAACGTGGACATTTGGGACTGGATAATTCTTTGTTGGGGGGCTGTTAGGACCATCCCTGGCTTCTGCCCAATCGATGCCAGCAGCACCTCTCCCCGGTTGTGACACCCAAAGTGTCTCCAGACATTGCCCAGTGTCGCCGGCATGGGGAGGGGAACACAGTCGCCCGCTCTGAGAAGCAGGGGTCTAGCTATGTGTTGTTTGCACCCCGTCCTGGTCCTGGTGTCCCGGTGTCCTGGGCAGCACTGGCCGTGCCCCAGCCCATGCAGAGCACGTTGGGTCAAACTAGCCCGAGCAAAGGGGTCTCTACTCGGCAATCAGGGGTCTTCTCCGCTCTGAGGGCTGCCCGTTCCAGCAGAGAGCGAAGGAGCGTAAGGCATCTCCAGGTCCCCAAGGTGCCCTATTGCTCCTCCCGCATTGGCCTGCTGCACTTTAGCCAAAGTTTTCTAGAAATGTTGCGGTGAACATGCATTGACCTCATAGAGGCTTAATATTCAAGCAGGAGTCACTGCTCTCTGCATACCCCAGCAGCCAGGCAGGGGGAGGCTGGGTGCTTGGAAATGTTCACGGAAGGCACGTGGGGGCACAGGACAGGCTGAGACCCTTCAGCACCCTCCTCCTTCCCTCACCTCTGGCAACTGGATGATCATTTGCAGCCAGAGTGGCCACAGGCTCCAGAGATCTGCCAACGACCCCCATTTGCTCCTCACCTTAGCTTGGTGCTCTGCAAACCATCTGGGCCAGAAGCTGGGTGGTTTTTGTTTCCTTGGGTCAATTTTAATCCTTCATGGGTCAATACTTTTGAAAAATGCAAGGAAGGAAGAAGGGGAGGTGGGGGAGAAACGGAGCAAGGAAAAACTATAAAAGTGAAATGGAAAATAAAAGCCATAAAAATACATGCCCATTTAAAAAAAAATTAATAGATTTACAAGTTTGATGACCGAGCTGGCCATGGAGCACCCTTTGCAAATCCCAGATTTAGCCAGGCTCAAGGTTTGGGGGCAGCAAGCTAATGCCCCAACTCTTTTATATAGTGGCCTTGTACGGTCCCCAGGAAGGTCTAAGTTCCTTTTTGGTATGCAAAAGACAAACTAGAGACTCCCTTTTTTTCCTTAATGTTTGAAAATTTTTACCCACAGGAAAGTTCAAATAACAGTCATAGCAGCAGTGAAGTAACCATTCAAGTTCCCTTATATAGATTCAGCAACTGCTAACTTCATGCCACCCCTGCCCCCCTCTCCCCCTCTGAACATATCCGTGCATACTCATGTACTTATCTACACCCACCTCCATTTGGCCAAGCCGTCTAGAAGTGGGTGGTGCCCCAAATCCTCTGCATGACTCTGGATATTCTTCTACACATCCACAATGCCAGTTTTGCACCAAAGAAAATCAATTTTTCACATTATTTTTCACATTATATAACATCATCCAATTCATGGTTTATACTCAACATTCCTCAATTGTCCCCCAAATATCATGTCACATGGGTAAGTACTCATTATATATTTGACATGATAAACACACAAACACAGGCACACACATATTATACATTTATAACCAGGATCCAGTTGAGCTTGACTCATTGCATTTGACTGATGTGCTGGTTTAGAAGTATTGTGTCCCCCAAAATGCCATGTTCTTTGATGCAACCTAGTGTTGATTAGGTTGGAACCTATTGATTGTTTCCATAGAGATGTGACTCAATCAACTGTGGGTGAAAACTTTGATTGGATAATTTCCATGGAGATGTTACCCCACCCATTCAGGGGGCTGTTAATTAAATCACTGGAGTCCTAGAAAAGTGTTCACAAACAGAAGGAGGTGCTGCAGCCAAGAGACACATTGAAGAATGCACAGGAGCTGAGAGAGTTGCTGAAACACAACCTGGGATCAGCAGACGCCAGCCACGTGCCTTCCCAGCTATCAGAGGTTTTCTGGATGCCATTGCCTTCCTTCGGTGAAGGTGCACTTGTGTTGATGCCTCAATTTGGGCATTTTATGGCCTTCAGACTGTAACTTTGTAAGCAAATAAACCCCCTTTATAAAAGCCAATCCATTTCTGTTATTTTGCATAATGGCAGCATTAGCAAACCAGAACAGCTGATGTGTCTCTAAAGTCCCCTCATTGGGTGAACAACCAACGTGTCCAGGTGTGCCCAGGATTTTCCCAGCTTTAGCATTGAAAGTCCGGTGTCCCAGGAACCCACCCCCAACCTGTGTCACTTGACCCCCACCTCTCAGTCCAGACTGGTCATTCATTCAGGGTAGTGATTGATGAGGACATGTACATCCTGGACTTGTCGGATGGTTTCCCTGGGATTTGATTTGAGGCATATATCCCTGGAAGGACTCCAAGGAGGCCATGCCCACTTGCCCCCACCATGTCCTATCGGGGGCACAAATGATTGGTGAATCCAAGCTGATCATGTGGATAAGGCAGTGGCTTCCCCATCTTGTAACAGCACATTTTGCTCTTGTAATTAATAAGTAATCATTGATATAAGAAGTATCAATTTATGTATTTAATTTTATTCTCATTATTTTAAGTTGCTTCATACTACATAAATGGATAATCTTACTGTATTCAGCCATTCACCCATGGATGGGCATTCAGGTTATTACTAAATACAAACTTACAGAACAATGTCACAAATACTTGGACATACATGGTTTTATATTTGTGGATGGATATTTATAGGGTAAGTTCTGAGAAATGGGATAGCTGGGTCAAAGGGAAAATGTGTATTTAGTTTTGATAGCCATTCCACATTCCCCTTCGTCGGGGTCACAGGTGGGGTGAAATGAGACGATTTCATACGTGGGTCACCTGGCATGGGGTGTGTCCCACCAATGCGAGCTCCCCTTTTGACATATACATCTTCTTGTGCCCCCTAAACTAGAAATTTCCAAGTACTAGAGGGTAGGCTGACACCCTCAGTCTCACCTGGGGAGGTTTCCCCAAAGCCACAATTCCCAAACCCAATTCTGAAGCTTAGGCTTCAGTGGGTCTGGGATGGGACCCGGAAATATGTATTTTTAAAATTAAAATCCCAGGAGATTCCAGTTTACAACCAGATTTAGAAAACCCCTTTGCATGGAGCAGTGGTCACATGTTAGAATCATCTGGCAAATGTGGACGCACACTGGTGGCTTGGTTCCACGCTGAGTGGTTCTGAGTTAATTGGAATGACAAGGTACACCTGGCCATCGTGATGTCTGAAAACTAGACAGGTGATTCTAATGTGCAGTCAAGGGTTGAGACTCACCATCCTACAGAATAGTTTGGCATGGTATTTTTGCACAGGGGAGGTGTTTGGTAAATATGAATTATTTGCTTTGACTTTTTTTTATGCCTCTGCTCCCATTCATTAGAGATTTCATGGTGTCAGACTTCTGTTCAATAATGCCCAGTTAGTCTTCTCAAGCTTACAAGCGTTCGCACTGGGCGCCTGTGATTAGTGACCACATCTGTAACCTACGGATGCCTGGAAAGGCCCCGATTCCCAGCCAGCTGACAAGCTGCTGTGATTCCCCCATCAAGGGTTATTTCTAACCCAAGGTTAGGCATTACCTTCTCACCACGACCATCTATTCTCCTCCCTCCCTTTCCATTCCTTTTATTTCATTCCATTAAATTATATATATGTGATGTAGATGCAATAGTATAATTATATATCAGTATATAATTCCATTATATTCCAGTATATAATTCCAATAATTCCTATATATCCCATTCCATTTAGTTATATATAAAAATGTAGATGTGCAATATTATAGAAATTAAATACCTATATATAATTTATTGGGCAGATGTCAGATGGACTAATGTCTACTTCTATTATTTATCTCCAGAATTTTTTTTCATTAAAAATGATTCTGCTCCCATATGCCTCCTCTTCTCAATTTTGTCTTCATACCTTACATGGGTGTAAGTTATGGACAGGACATTCAGAGAAGAAATATTAATGGTCAGTAAGTATGAAAATGTCCATTTCAGAAGGAGTCAGGGATCCACAAATTAAAACAACAAGCTTGGCCCATCAGATTGGCAATAAAAATTAAAGCTTGAAACTGTCTGGGATGGTTGAGAAAGGGCAGTGCCCCATTCCATCTATGATTCTCTAAGTTGGTGCAGCATATCTGGAGTGCAAATTGTTGACATGTTCTGAATTTCAAGTGTTTGTATGCTTCAATCCAGACTTCCAATCACTGGAAAGCCTCTGAAAGAATACACACTAAATTTTCAATAGCAGTTACATTCTGGGGATGGATGAGAGCAGAGAACAAAGGAAGAATGTAACCTTGTATTCTTTCTAAATCATATTGTTTGGATCTTCCATGAAGAGCACTAATGTATTGTTTTATACACTTAAAAATAAATGAATACATAGAGAGTTAGCCAATGGAATGTCACTGATAATTCAAAAAGGAGGAAATACAAATGCTTATTAAGCATCCAGAAATAATCTTCAATACTACTGGTTTAAAAATATCATTTAATTTCTATATCGCATTTAATTTCATTTTATTTCTACTATTGTGCTAAGATTTAAAAGTAAGAGGTAGGTAGAAGCATGTTTAACAATTGTTTTCCATTTAAATTGGTATGTAGAATACAAATGAAAAGCTTCAAAAATACTCATACTTTTGACCCAGAAATTCAACTCCTAAGAGTAGAGCCTAAGAAATAGAGAAATATAATATACGTACAAAGATTTATGTTAAAAGATGTTCAGCGCTTTTTTATTTATAATAAAAACACATGGAAATAGCCTAAAGGTCCTAAGAAATTGATTATAAAACTATAGAAAAATATTGACTATTATGATGAAATACTATATAGTCATTAGAAATAATGTAGTGTAAGTATATGCATTAAATTAGAAAATTGCTCATGTTATTGTATTAGAAATAAAGAAGATTAAGGAACTATATTTGGAGGATGATCTTGAAAGATCTATAGTAGTTATATCCAGGAGATTCAATTATGGGTGGTTTTGTTTCTCTGTTTGGGGGTCTCTGTATATCCAAAATATTTGTATTCAGGAGAAAAAAATAAAATTTCAAAACAAACTTGGAGGCTTTCAGTTTAGGCACTCGTCACCTTCTCACTCATCAGATTTCTCCACGGGAGGCAACATCTCTGGCTGGTTTTTGCTTGTTTACCCCAAGGAAGGTGCCCCCAATCGTCCAGTGGGAGTAGGAGAGGGGCGAGGTACAGCCTCGGGGAAAACTGAGATGATTACGAAACTTCTGAGTCACTTGGCGTCAGCCTCATTTTTCTTTTGTCGTGTGTGTGTGGGTGTCATGTTGCACGTGGGAACAATAGACAGGCAGAGTTCAAGTTCTGTGTGTAATGGTTTTTAGCTGGGGGTGGAGGAGGAAGATTCACATGCTCTGGGGCTCCAGGGATGCAAGAAAATAAGAGTAATGGAGACTTAGCAGCGCCCTCCGTCCGGGAGTTGTTCATCCTCTTCTGGTCCACGGATGGTGCTGTTCCTTCCGGCGCAGCGAGAGCCGCCATCTTGTTCTCCATCATGGCTGACCTCAAGCAGGAAGCCTGGGGCTGCTTCCCCCCTCCCAGCCGCGTCTGCCTGATTGCAACAAGCGTGTCTGTGGTCATCCCACATTCCATTCGTTCCATCCTTCTCAGCCTGCCTTATGCCTGAATTGTTTCCAGTCCTCGAAATACCTCAAGGATGGCAAAGCAGAAGGCAAGGAGAGGGCTTGGAACAGGCCAGGCCCGGGCACTGCCAGGCTCACCACTCACCACCTGCCAGGCGTCAAGATGGGCCCATCGTCTCGCTGCTGCTCACTGTCCTCACCTGCCAATGGGGTATGATGGCTGCTCTGCAGGACTGTTTAAGAACTGGAAATAGCCCACTAGTAGAGTGCTTGGCACCAATAATGCTCAATAAATGGTACTTACTATAATAATCACTTTTGTCAGATAAGTTTCCCGTGGAGAGCTGAGGCCTTGCTCATTAAGGCATCCAAGGGTAGAGAAAACGTCAGACTGTATCGATTATTTCAGGAAAATGTTTTCCCAAATATGAGCTATGGAAAACATTGATAAGTGTTGATTTGGGATAATGGTGGGATCATACTTCCAACCTTTGCTTTCTAAAATGCTCTTTACAAATATTTGTTGAAAACTAAAAAAGTTATTCCTATTGTACATAATAATTTGTCCTTTAACAGTGACGTGCCACACCCAAGAGTGCTAGCATTCATATAGGGCTTCTGTGCAGCTTCTATTCTCATGCTTCATTTGTGTAATCGTTAATCCTGAAGAGCTATTATTGTCCCCATTTTGCAGATAAAACAGCTAAGGTAGAGAGCTAATAAAGAACTTGCCCTACATGTGGCCAAGAAGTGGCAGCACCAAGATGTGGAATGAGGGGTCCTGGCTCTCCCCACCCCACTCACCTCCCGCTTGCCCAAGGTCAAACCACACCATGCGTAGCATTCACAAGCTCACCTTCAAGTGCAAGCTGCCTACTGATTGATGCTGATTGTGTGGTGTATTTTAACTCGGGGTTTCAACATTCGTTTGTAGCACTGATCAACATTGATGGTGTCTTAAATATTTATATGGCTCAAATTGGTTCCCCATCCACTGGTGACTGGAGAGATAGAGCTTTATCAAAACAGTGATGACAACAACAACAAAAGTTCTTGAGGTTCTCACACTGTCTGGAACTTCTTAGGTGAAAATTTGTAAGTGAAGAGACTCATGTAAGATTCAGTTTCTAAAATATCAAGAGCAGAATGAAGAAACAACATTCAAGATGAATATTTTTGGAATTGCCTAATCCAATTTTTCCCAACTGTAGTGGGAAGGAAAGCATGGTTTATATTCTTTGCCCCTTTTCTATAACACATGTGGAGAAGCAGAATGTTCATATTGTATCCTAATTAAAACAAACTGTAGAAATAAATTTGATTCTGAATCTAGTATGGGGATGAACTCAGAAACACCACTCTTAATTTTAAGCAGCTCTGGGTTTTAGAATTGACCCTCCAAGTCACTGTTAAATACAACACTCTTCTTGGAGCATGTCCTCTGTTATAGCAAAACCACACAATGAAAAAAATTACTTTACATTGATATAGTTTGTTCTCAAAAATTTATGCATAAGCCACTTTCTCTAATTTATTTGTTGTTCTGTAAAAAAAGAAAAAAGCATAAGAAAATAATTTTGATCATTTCTTTAAGCAATTAATTCATCTTTGAGAGCTTTTTTCATTGCAGTCTACTTTAATCTAAGCTCACATTTATATTTCATGAACGCCTCTGGATGTTCCATCAATATATTATAATATAAAAATGTTTCATGGTCAAGTAAGTTTAGAAAATGCTGATCTAGAACTATCTAAAAATGTTGCCTTGCCCTGTAGAAAAGAAGCAAAATTTTTGTCAGCTGGGAACAAGTCCACTATCAATTTTGATGATCTCTGATTATCAATGGCATGAAATGGCCTAAAGAGATAAAAATGACTACGAAAATCTCCTTCTAAGGAAAATGGTGTCCTTGGGGTTTCACCCTTAGTAAAGTCACTAAGTGAGAAGCCGCTGAAGGGTTTGAGTGGAGCAGGGACAAGAACTCACCTGCGTTTTGAAAGGATCATTCTGGAAAGCAGCTGGGGGAGGGAGGCTGCTGTATGAACACAACCAGGAGAGGAGGATGGCTGGGTCCAGGTAGCAGTGGTCAGGTTCTGGATACTTGTTCAGTGTAGAATTTGCTACAGATCAGATGCGGGATGTGGAAGGAAGCGTGGAGTGGAGGACACCTCAAGGTCTTTGAGAACCTGGAAGTATGGAGTTTCTAATCACTAAGATGAAGATTATGGTTGAATTTTAGGATAGTAGACTAAAAGTTGAGTTGGGACATTTTAAGTTTGAGTTGCATCTTGGATGTTATGTAGATGCTGAATAAAAGTCCAGATTGTTTGGGAAAGGGCCTTGCCAGAGCTATTCACTTGGGATCATTAACCTATAGATGATTGGCCAACAAACTAAGATGAAATCCCTTAGGAAGGTGGTTCTCAAACTTGACTGAACACAGCAATCACCATCACGTGGGAAGCTTTAAAGCAGACCCATTTTTTTAAAGCCTCTGTCCCACCCAAGATGTTCTGATTTAATTGATCTGGGTGCACTGGGGACTTTCAAAGCTCTCTAGGTGCCTGTGATGTGACTGTGATGTGCAGCCAAGGTTGGGAACCACCATCCTGGGGATGGAATAGAAGTGGAGAAGTGTGAAGTGAGCAGAGCCAGGGGTGCAGCCCCAGCACGCCCACATCTCAAGATTAGGGCAAAGAGGAGTCACGTGCAAAGGAGACTGAGAAGGAGCATCAGTGGGGAAAGAGGTGGACCCAGAAACTCTGATGTCCCAGAAGCCAAGTGGAGAAGGGAAGTCAGGGTCAGCTGTGCCAGGTGCTGGAGGGAAACGTGTGAAATAACTGAAAACAGACCATGGGGCTTAGCGATGGGGAGGGTGTTTAGTCCTTCACAAGAACTGTTCTGCTGAGGGGCAGGAATAAATGTTTGACTGGATTCGGTTCACCAGTGAGTGGGAATAGAACTTGCTACAACAAGCATGGACAACTTTTTTGAAGGAAATTAATGTAAAAAAGAGCAGAAAAAGTGGACCAGAAAGGGATGTAAGATCAGGAAAGTTTGGAATTTTGTCAGTTTCTTGCTTTTAGACAGAAATCATGCAGCTGGTAGAATTAACATCGTAAGGATGATGAGAAAAGTTGATGACTGGCTGGAGCCGTGCCCTGGGTGTTTCAGGGAAGAGGAATCTAGCGTGGGAGCGGGGGGCATGGGCTTGGATGAGTGCGTGGGCAGGTAACTGTGGGAAAGCAGAGCCTCTGGGTCTAGTTGGGCACAGGTGGCTGTGGTGATGGCAGCATGTGAACGTCCTCTTCTGGCCACCTCTGTGTCCTTAGTGAGAAAGAAATGCCCTCTTCCTTACTCCTGCTGCAAGCCAGTGGGGAGGAGGAGGCCTCAGAGTTTTGAGGAGAGAAAGGAAGCTGTGGTGTAGCCCTTGAGAGGAGGAGATTCAAGGGCTAGCATTGATCTCAGGCTTGAAGACATGACTGAACTGCCTGGTGGGCTGGTTAAAGCTCACTGCTGTCCCCAGCCCCAGGCTTTGCGATCAGTAGGTGATGCTGACCAGCCACCCCATCCCACCCCTGTGAGAACCACTGGGCCAGGGGGCTGTAGGAACCTGCCAGGCACCACCGAGGAGTCCCTTGCTCCTGTGAGGTGTGCAGGTGGCAGGGTTGCCTCTCCAGCCACGTCCAGCTGTGTTTGCACAGATGTGAGCAAAGAGTTGCCTTTGACCAGTTGGGATTTAACCAGTTGTGTCAGCCAAGCACAGGAAAGGGACAAATATCCTCTGTTCTCACAAAGTCTTTAGAAAGCTTCCTTTAACAACAAAATGAAAGTGTTTCACCACTAATAAAAACTTTGTCAAATAGGGCCAGATAGTAAATATGCATTGAGTTCTGTATTAAGAAGCATTATTTTTAAGCTACATGGATAACCAATAAAAAATATCACACAGCTTTAGCCAGCAACTGTTTCAGGGAGTGGCTGGGATCTACTTGAATTTTATTTGACTTCAGCTATGCAAAACTTGTATATTTATATGGACATAGACAGGTGTGGATGCATATTGTACAATTTTTTAGAGTATGGAACATTAGGAAAGAATCATATATGGCCTCAAATTTACCTCTCTAAGCTTCATTTTCTCCATCAATAAAGGGCAAATTATGATGTCTACTTCAAAAGACTGTAGTTATTTAATAGTTAATGTTGTGGAAGCACCAGGCAAAGTACTCGGAACTTCTTATATCCTTGGATATTCAAGTTGTGTATTTTTGATCACCCGACGTCATTCTGGGCCTTGGACTCCTGGGGGTCATGGCAAGTTTGTTCAGAGATGTCAGAAGTCTGTACTGTCTTCTAACAACGAGCCCTGATTCTCCAACGCCTGCTCAGGGAGCAGACACAGGTGAAGGCTTCCACCAAAATGCCAGCTGTGAGCCAGAAGAGGGAAGAGAGGGACTTCTGCAATTAAAAAATTATATATATAATCTCCAAGAAATTCTGTCTAACTTGCTAATGGTCAGAGCATATCCCTAGCATTTAGACAGAAGCAGTGACTATGAAATTCCACCACAAACGTGCAGTCTCTGCCAAGGAGACGTTTGAGCGAGTCCGTTCTGCAGAGCCCCAGCTCCTTCCCGGGTAGCGCCGTTAACTACCAGACAGGAGGCAGTGCCGGCACCATCACCCAACTCCGCGATGAGCCCCCGTAAATCTGGTCTGTTCGGTGGAGGTCAAATTGACAGCCTTGGAGATGAATGCCAATGACTCCTAGGGCTCCACGTGGAATGTGATTATAACCGCCGAATGGCTTCTTCCTTATCGCGCTTTCAGAAAAATTGGTACTTCAAGCACTCATAATGGCTTAACTTGAAAATCAGAGATTATTATTATGCTCGTTATTGGCAAATCAAGCCATAAAATCCTCTGATGACATACCTTATACATGGAGGAACTAATTCTTGACTATTTGTGGCCCTAAATTTGCACATAAAATGTTTCTCCTGAAATCACATCTGAGTCTTTTGGTCTTGGGTCTGGGATGTTGCCAGTTTTAATTACAGCTGTGTTCATCTCTGATTCCTCTTGGGATATTTCTCCTTAAAGCCGGGTGGCAGTGTGGGTGAATGACTTTCTATCATTCATGCTGGTGTAGGCTTATTGGGGGGTGACCTGGAGTTGGGAATGGAGAAGGTACAGTATTCTCTCCGAGAGACAGTGACCAGGAGTCCCAAGCCTTTGAGACTACTTAATTTGATTTGTATTTTTAGGCACATGGGTCTCGAGAAAACAATTAGTTGAGTCAAGTAGCATGTTGGGTTCTATTTTCTTTTCTTTCCTTCCGAAACAACTGACATCTCACCTTATCATGAAACTACTTTACAATTTTGGTGTGGATGGTATTCTCTAACATTTTGTCTCATTGATACATATTCCATTAGAAATCAATTCTGGGAAGCTGTCTTGTTAAAATATTGGCTAGCTTCCCTAGTGATTGGGTAGAGAAATTCCTGCTGAAGAGGAAAGTTGTTTTATGCAAATTGCAAGTCCTCCTAATCAGACTTAAGGGAAAGGGGGCCTTCTTAAAGGGAAGTGAAAGGCGAAGTACTGTATTCTTTGATTACAAAGCACCAGTCACCAGGGCTTGCACTGATAAGCAAAATAATGAGAACAGGTAAGCACAGGAGCTGTGGTAGAGTGTGTCATTGCTCCCAGTTGTTGGCTGCCTCCCTGTAACAGATTCCACTGCCTACCCCGTGAATGCCAGGTGTGTCCAGAGGGTTCTTGGACCAAGGACCACCGACCCCCTAAACTGTGGTTTAGAGTCCAAAATGACTCCCCAGTCCAATGTGAGCTTCCGGGTGCCTTCTTCTCCCCCCTCGCCTACTAGCAGAAGGAAGAAGACACGGGCAGCCCCTTACAACACATGCAAGAGCTAAACCATATTCCTGCGGCTCCTCAGATTTTGGAGTTATTTGTTACCACCGCGTAGTCTAAAGGAAGCGAATGTAATGACAAAGCATTACTGGGCCAGCTATTGCTCGAAGTGCATTTCTTGTATTAATTCATGTCATCCATGCATCAGCCCTTTTATTATTCCCATTTTAGAGATAAGGAGACTCAGGCACCGAGAGGTTAACACGTCCCAGGCCCCAGGTGGTGAGTGGCAGAGTCGTCGGGCAGGCAGGATGGTTTGGAATAAGATTTGGGAATCATCTGGGACTCACTACCACACTTAGCAGATGTGTCATAGAGGCCAAATGAAGATGGGGGCCTCATACGTTACCTCCAGCTCCTGAACTCCACGGATAAGGAAATTGGAAGTTTAAAGCACCTTCAATGGTAGGTGGCTAAGAAAGGTATCAGATTATATCCAAGTTGCCTTTTTCTTCTTAAGTAAAAAATTCTGAACTGACTTGTTTATTATAAAGGTTTTTCCCCCCAATAAAAGGAGCTTTATCCTTTTTTTTTTTAAATAAGATTTTTATTTTGGAATAAGTTTAGTTTTACAGAAAAATTTCAAAGATTGCACAGAGGGTTCTTGAATGACCTTCACCCAGTCTCAGTCTCCCCAGCGTTAACGTCCTACACCACCAGGGGACAGTTTCCAGGAAAAAGGAAGGAGCACTGGCACAAGACTGTCATCTAAACTGCAGACTTGCGTGCATTGCGCCAGGTTTGCACGGACCTCGTTTTCTGTTTCAGGAGCCTGACCCCACGTTACATTTCATCACGGCATCTCCTTAGTCCCTGGGTTCTCACCATCCACTCTGTGGGCATGTGGGGGCTTCTCGTGGCCCCGAGCCCTTCACACTCTCGGTGGACCGCTCTCAGCCTTTGGCTGTTTGCTTAAAAAGGTCTATCTGGCATCTGTAGGCATCGGCCCCAGGTAAGCAAAAGCTGAGGTCTATTTCTTTCCACCGGCACCTGTCTCTCTCCAGATTTTTGGCTGGATATTTACCTTGTGATCTCGGTTCTCTAATGAGTTCAAGAACAGTTGTGACCTTGCAATTTGACACGTCTTTTCTTTTTGAAAGGATGAGCATGTTGTTCATTCCAGCTGTTTACATTTCCAAGCTGAAAAGAGTGTCACCTTTCAAAATAAAGCACATCCTTGATCCCGAAATGTCAGTTCTAGTGAAGGTATTTCAAGAGTTAAGTGGACAAATGCTAAAGATGTGTGGAAGGTTGTTCATTAAAAACTCCTTATGATAGTGAAGGCCTAGAAACACCTTAAAAGTTCATGAGTGAGAGGCTACAAAGATAAATTACAGTGCAATTATATAGTTGGATGCTCTGTCCGGCTCACAGGGATGTGTACTTTTGGGTGTTCACCGAGAACAATACCAGCAGATTCGTAAGTGAGAATCCAGACTGCAAACGGCACGCCCGCCCCACAAGCCTGCTGGCCGACCGTGAGTGTGTGCGTGTGTGCATGTGTGTACCTGTTTGCAGGCAGCTGCTTTTCACACAGGGAGAGAAACGTAGCTGAACAGAGCTCAGCAAAATGCTAAAAGCAATTACGGTTTGGTGGCAGGTTCCTGGACAGTATTTTACTTTACGCTTTTCTTCATCATTTGGATTTTGGAGAATGTGCATTTGGAAATGTGTGTGTAAAGGAAAAAAAAAAGCAATTTGCATTTTCAAAAGGAGGGGAAGGCAGAGCCTGCCAGGATTTTTGCTTCCGATGGTTCCCACCCGGGAGGTGGCACGGACACCACCGCAGCAGCGCAGGGGAACACGTCCCAGCCGCAGTAAAAGGACCTCTTGGCACGACGCTTCCGCAGCCACGCAGGAGGCCACGCAGCCTCATAGTTGTGAACAAAACCTCTGGAACCCTCCAGGCCTCGGTTCAAAACTGGGGCTTTGCTGCTTGGGAGCCGAGAGCCTTAGATGAGTCACATAGATCCCCAACGTTTCAGTTTTCTCCGTCTTTCCTGGTGAGAATCTCCGGATCCACCTCATGAGGGGACCGTGAGGGTTTAAGGAAGTGGTGTGCCTGGCATTTACTAGGGGCTCAGACCTGTTTATTATTCCACTCACACAGGGTTGAGCACCCTGCACCCTAAGTGCTATTCGCCGGACAATGGGAGCAGCTGAATTTCCTGCGGTTCCCCCTGAAAACTTCTGAAAACCCTCCATCCTGGACCCCAGTGTGCGGCTTTAACTCCCCCACGAGGCTGCCGCTCCTACCATAGCTCAGCGGGGAAGTTGGGGTCCAGCCAAAGTGCTGCCCAGCTGGATGACAAAGGCCCTTAATTTCCCCCACGTAGGAAGGAAAGAGAGAGATGCCATGCCCTGCCTTCTCCTCCGATGTATCCATAAAACCCCTCAAATCCCGTGCAGTAAAGCTTCAGGAGACTAGAGAATAAATCCCACTCAGACAAGCAGCCCTTCAGCAAAAGCCGTTTTTTGACGGCCGGTGTGCTGGGGATGCCAAGGAGCCTGAAAGGCGCCCTGCCGACGAGGCAGCAGCAAAACAACGAAACCCGGCGTAGCCGTCCTCTTCCCGGAAGTCGACAGCACAGCACCCCCACCCCCATCTCAGAGGCCGCGTGCCGGAAAACAAATCAGGCAGGGAAGGTGGGAGAACGTTGTCCGTAATGGTCGTTTCTCTCTTTTCCCTTTGACATCTGAGCAGATGGGGCAGGCCTGGGTCTGCCTGCTCATCATCCAATTGCTCCTTCCGAAGCCAGCAGGCTCCCCTTGCACCACATGCACCCTCAGAAGGCAGAAAGGAGATGCCAGCCACCTTCCTCAACTCTGGGCTTGGCAGCCAAGAGCAGGTCAACTAACACTTGGAAACATTTTGTGCCAACTCAGCACAGAACAGGGTAAGGTCAAAGTGCACTGCGTGGCAGTGGGTGCAGCCTGGTGCAGCCCCGTGTCAGGAGGCAGGGTCCCTGCCGGAAGTGGGCCATCACCCCCAGGCAGCATTTGACCTTAGCACATTCATCCTTTTGGGCCTCAGTTTCCTCCTTTGTAAAGTGCTTACAGTTCTGCTCTTACAGGCTGTTGGAAGATTAGACAGACAGATGAGCCACGCCCAGCCCTGTGCCTGGCACAGAAGGTGTGCCATCCAGCAGCAGCACTAGGCACAGCTGCGTGAAGATGCAGAGGCGGTGTCCCGGTGAGCTGTAGCCCCTGCAGGCTCTTGGCAGCCTGCAGGGAGGCAGACGGGCACCCAGGTCCAGCGTGGTGGTGGGATAGGATGTGAGGGTGCCGCCCGGGTCCGCAGTGAGCTGGGCAGGGGCCGGGAGCGGGAGGCAGCCTCTCCAAGAGTCGGGGTGGGGATGAGACGGGGGAGCCCGGAGATGGGCTGGGGAGCAGGACAAGGCCCATCCACGAAGCCCCTAGAAGGCTTGGACACCAAGCCTGGCCTTTGTCTTGCAGCTCTGGGCAAGGCCAGCGAGAGTCAGGGAGACTGGTTAGGAGGTTGAGATAAATCATGAACAAGAGGCTCTGGGCTGGTCCAGGACAGACAGACAAGAGAGGAGAGGAAGAGAAGAGAGTCAGAATAGCCTAGAAGTGAGCAAATGAGCCCCAGATGAGTCTCTAAGAAACAGACAACAATTGAGTAAAATATACTTTGCGTATTTGTTGCATCCTAAAAGCAGACACATACAAAAGCCTGTCTCAAGATGTACGGTCAATAAAGAAAACACCGAAGCAGTGCTTAAGAAGAAACCTTCAAGATGGCAGCAAAACAAATGGTTATGCAGTCTGCTGAGAGTGCTGCATTTGGAGTGAACCACAAAGATCAGGTTCAACGTGGAATTATGTACCGTTTAACCATTCATTAGATTTTTAAATGCATTGGACCATCTAAATCAAATATTTTTTAAATTAAGTAATTTCTTTCAATTTTTTTCCCATTAATTCCATTGCCAAAGTCTACTTTCTACACGTACTTTCGAAGACTCAAAAATTAAAGGGGCATGATTGCCACCAGAAGCTTCTGCATCAAAATACCAATATTACTGTATCTGAAAATATTGAAGTATTGAAGGCTGTTCCAAGCATGAAGCAATTTGGAATCAAATGCCCTCCCTCTGTACTGACATCCCTCTTGACTGGCAATGACAATGCAGTAAATGTGTGTGTGTGTGTGTGTGTGTGTGTGTGTGTGTGTGTGTGTGTGTGTGTTTAAGAGAACGTCTCCCAGCAGCCTCTTAAAATCGTTGGGAGAAGTGGGATGAAAATGTTGATTAAAGGTGTTGAGATTTAGATGCAACCTAAGCACCCCAATGAGGAAGCACCGACCCAGGGAGATGGAAGGTAAGGCAGGTGGCTGGCTCTCTGCCCGCGTGGGCTGGAAGGAGGCTTCTAGGTGAGGGCTTAATTAGGACTGCCAGTCACACTAATTGCCCTGGTTAGATGGCGTGAGTCAGCAGAGCAGTGCGTCCGCGGTGACAGGTCTAGCCGTCGATTGTGAGCTCAGATCTGGATCACCAGCGAGAGGCAGTGGCCCCTTGTGTCCCGCTCCTGTCACCAATACTTTCCGTGAACTCCAGCATCAGACATCCTTTCCCCAAACAGCACTCTGTTTTATCATTAGGAGCCCTGTGCCGGAAGCAGCTTCCACAGAGCATTTGTTTGATTCTAGTAGCTCCAAGGGGGGATCAACCTAAGGATTTCAGTCATCAATAAGCATGACCCCTCCTGTCGGCTAGGAAGGCTCCGTCGCCTTCTAAAGCCAGAAGCTTCTAGTTTCTCTTTGGAGTGTCGGGAACGTCCTGTCTCGTCATCCCGTGCCCACTCAGGTTGCCCAGTTGGCGACTGTGGAGAGGTTGCTGGGTAACCCCCAACCTTCATTTGCTTTCCATTTCAAGATCATGGTTGTACCTTTGGCCAGGAAATCCAGCCTCCACCGCTGCTCTGATTCCTGAATCTGCCCCAAGACTGGGTCTGCCTCAAGTTGATTTAGGGGGCTCCAGCCCGTGCAGAGGAGGCCACCCACCCCTCCTCCTGGTTTCTCTCGTTTAATTTGTGTCTAGCTCCAGCACTTAACACACCCTTCCCAGGGACCATTTGAATACAGTCGAGTTTTGAGTGCTCTGGAGGCGAGTCTCTGGGGCAGTCCCTCTGCAGTCCCCATGCTACTTTTCAAAGTACTCTGCAGATGCTCAGGAAATGTTTGTTGGGTCAAAATGAGTACCTATTATTGGGCAGTCAGAAGTCTAGGGGACAGACATGGAAGGGATTTGAACATGTCTGCTGGCATCTGCCTGGCTTTGAGAGGATACCCAAGAAAGCAATAAAATTGTTAATCTTCCCAGCCCCCCTTCTCTACCTCCGGGAGCCTCCGAGGGGCTGGCGGCAATAAAGTAGGTGGAGAAGTTAAAGGGGAGAACATAAATTAGGTCAGGAGAGGATAAAGAGACGGATTTTCAATAGGCTTCAACCCTCAGAGTTGGGAGGGCTGAAATTAAATGGATCATACGAAATTCAATAAACAAAGATTGCAGACATCAGATGATTTATGCCATTATAATTTGAATTAAACTGGAGCATCAATAACCAACCCCCCCTGCCCTGAAGGTTATTGAGAGACAGCTAATAACCCATGTGGAACCAGCACATGTTGTATATGATTGCGAAGAATTTAGGGCTCAGGCCTTTAGGGCTTGGGGGTGGATGGCTGCAGAGAGAAATTGCATTGTTGTTGCCACAGAGCAGACTGCGGGAAGAGTGGCAGCTCGTGCTGTCCCCAAGCCAAGGCCAGCGGCTCACAGAGCCTCTCGGTGCCTGGAAACATTGGTGGAGCCATTTGCTCCAAGCCAGGGACCCCCGGGTCTCAGAAGTATTTGGCCCCCAGGTGAACACAAGGCTTTGGAGGACCCGTGATTCAGGACTGGTACTTCTTTTGCATCAGATGGTTCAGACTGGGCTCAAAAACAAATTCCTGTGTGAAAAACAAAAAGCTTATCGACCACATCCCCAGGCTTGGGGAATCTCGGAGGTTTGATGAAGTTTACTTCCCACATTGGTATAATTTCACCCTGCCTGATGTTTGCTTTTGTTCGTTACCTGGTCTTTTGGATGGAACAGACTTCTGGTTTTCAATACCGGTTAGACACAGTGTCAGCAGCATAACTGCACCCTAGCCGTGGGACGGGACCGAGGGTTCTTCTAAGCACGTTCCTGCACGGGCTCCTTTTGTCTCACTGGAAGCCCTTGGAGAAAATACTGTTATCTCCATTTCACTCGTGAGGTCCCCGGGCACAGAGGGACCCCGTGTCTTGCCCAGGACCACGGGCCTGGGTGTAGGAGTGTGGGGATTTGAAACCAGGCAGTCTGCGCGCATTCCTGATGGGATGGAGCAGGGATTTAATTTTATGAAGTGGGAGTCCCAGGATAGACCTAAACACGGCCAGGGTAGCTAGTGAGCTGGCGGGACAGCTGGTGAGAAGCCAGTTTCATGAGGGATGAAGGGGGACTCGTCCTGGGGGGCAGCCATCCTGGCAGAAGAAACGGAGGAGGGGCTTGGCACCGTGTATGTCCAGCGGTGTGCAGAGCCTCTGAGAGTGGTATGGATGGGATGGGTTCTGGCAGGACAAATGGACTCAGCCACCTCACTGAGCTCTGCCTGGCATGTGCAGCCTCCAGGAGACAGCCAGCCCCTCCTTTCCACGGCGGATCTTCACCGGACCCTGAAATGTCACGGGTCTTAGTGCTGCAGTGACTGGGGAGAAGCAGGGTGCACAAAGATGGCAGTGCGCAGTGACCGCCCAGTGGCTGCCCAGTGGCCAAGACGGAACAGGCCTGGTGGGAGGAGTCTGTTTATGAGCATAAATGAGCACCTGTCCACGCTGAGACTTCCAGATAATCTCGTAAAGGACTTCTCACATCCTGCGCACACTGGTGTAGTTGCTGTGTTGCTGTCTTTCCTTCTGTACCACTGAGGGATGGGAAAGCTCTAGAACCAGCTTTCACCCCCATCTATGAAGAGTGGGGTGACATGAACTCGTGGACTGCTCTGCACCTCTCGCTGGGTTCTACCAAAACCACTGCCTCTCACGTGGTCCCTTCCCGGCACAGAGTGGCGTGGGATCTGCTGATGGCGGCCTTGAAATCCACTAGGAGAACTGGTGTTAGTCGATGAAACTATTACCTGTTCATTTGATAAGAGACAATTAAATTATTCAGCTCCCAATAACACAAACATCATCCCAGCCGTAATAGCGGAGTAATTGTTTTACAATTAAGGCGTGCCCAGAATGTGCATTACTGAAGTCATTTTAATAATGCCTGCTTTGAGTCACTTGTTTTTCTTTTTTCCAAAGAGAAGCAATTCAAATAAGTGATTGTGGTAGAAATAAACTATGAATTTAATTTATATGTTCATTAATTGTACAATTAAACAGAATACTAATTGCCTGTAGAATTATAGCTAAATGGAACGCTGCACTGGAGTAATTAGTTCCCGTTCTGTTTTTCATTGTGAACATAATTTTTGGTGGTCTCATCCTATCCAATTAGGTTTTGTTTGGCTTTATTGGAGCATAAATCATTCTTCTAGCAAAAAAGATTTAATCCCCCGCCACCCAGCTGGCGTGTTGTCATCCTGTAGTAAAAGGTTATCTCTTGGAAAGAAAGGACATCTGATTCGGGTGGTTGGGAAGTGGAGGATGCTTTGCTGTTTGCGATTTCCAATCTATTCTCCATGGAGGGTAGAGTGGGTCAACCGTGATAACATCTCAGTTCTGCCAAGGTCCTGGAGAGGGGCCCGGAGTTTGGACAGTACACTCACCACTTGTACAGTCTCACTTGCAATTAATTATAGAGCAAAAATGAGATATCCAGGACTGACTTTTTTTTTTAACGGGTGACCTTGTGGATGCCACAGAGGCACAGGCTCCTGTACTAAGGCGGGTTGACTTGTGGGGAAAAGTGTGGATGCAGGAAACAGTACATAGTTTATGGAAATCAAAGGGCATCCTTCTTCAGGAGCTCTCAGATTGTTTAGCTTTCCTAAGCCAGAGGGCCCTGGCTGCTCCCAGCTCACTCCTGGCTCAATTCTGAAATGCACTTTGGCCAGTTTTGCTTTTGCCAGCTGCTCAGAAGCAAAGAGGAAAGATTTGAAATGGTGGCTCCTATCACGTGTGGGACTTGGCTTCCTCCATCCTCTGAGGCATGTGGCCAGGTGGGGACGCAGACCCTGCAGGGACACTCCCCACACCTTTGGAGGCACCAGGATCACCCGGTGGGTGGGGCGTGTTGAAAATGCAGGTTCCCAGCTCTCCTGGGGAGCTAAGGAAACTTAGACCTCAGGTCCCATCTCATGCACTATCCCCTCCCAGCTTCTGGACTGTGAGAAGTCTGCAAAATGCCCTTTTAGAGGTCAACCCTGCTGTAAAGTGTGAAACTAGGCTGTTTCTCAACACCTTTTCTTAACACAGTGACTCTGCAGTATCACATTTATTCTAGTCATTCAGCAAATATGCAGCACCTACTGTGTACTAGTCACCATTGGGTGCTGGGGATACAGCAGTGAACAAAACCAACCCAAATCCCTGCCCCATGGAGCAGTCTTCTGCTAAAGACACACACACCTCGGGAAATGCCAGTTCAGGGCCCAGGGGAGCTCAAGGGCCATCTGCCCAGTCCCCTCCTCCTGCCCTGGTCTGGCTGGAGGGAAACTGAGAGGGAGCTCCCAGGATTAGTTTCCTATGGCTGCTGAAACAAAGCACCACAAACTCTGACTTAAAACAATGCAGTTAGTATCTTAACAATTCCGGAGGTCAAAAGTCTGAAACAAGCCTGCCAAGGCTAATATTGGGGCTGTGGTCCTTCTGGAGGTTGGGGATGAGCCTGTCCCCTTCCCTTCCGCAGCTTCTCGATGCTGCCCACACCCTAGGCTCGTGGCCCTTCCTCCGTCTTGGGGTCCACCCTCTGCATCTCCTTCTTGCACTCTGACCCTTGCGATGATGTGGGACTCACCCAGATAACCCAGGATAATCCCCCATCTCAGGGGGCTTAACTTAACTGTGTCTGCAGGGTCCCTTTTGCCAGGTAAGGTGAGAGGTTTGCAGGTTCGTGGGATGAGGATGTGGTCATCTTTGGGGGCCATTCCCCAAAGGGAAAGGAAGTGCAGTGAGACAAAGGATGCAGCTGTCCCTCCGGGGACGCTATAAAAACACCCGTGGTCACTGTTCATCTCAGCCTTCCGTCTGTTCTTAGGTGACATGGAAGAGAGAAAGGGGCTTTGGGAGAAGCAGGAAGGCTCAAAGGCAGAAATCTCTCCTGCTACCAGAGGGCAGGAACTGAGGGAACCTGGGTGTCTTCTTTTGCATTATTCAGAGCTTGCAAAGGCCAATTCCCATGGCAGCTCAGTGACACAGGGATGGAGCATAGGAGCGAGGGAGGCAGGTGTGAAAGGACCTCAAAGGGACTGTGAAATTGCTCACAGCCTCATCTACTTTGCCGTGAAGTTGCTGATATGACACGGTCTCAAACTGAAATTAATAGCTTGTGTGAAATGCATAATTGTACATGAAACGTCAAACAGGTGATCTGGGTTTGTTCCCGAGTGTCGATAACTGCAGCCAACCAAAAATTTACAAAGGAGAGATGCAAGCTTGTAAAGTTTGCCCCACCCCATCGTGCTCCCTCATTCCTGTTCCTAGTACTTAACACCTTCTAATATGCTTTATAATTTACTCACGTATATATTTATCACCTGTCTGCCCCTGAAGGTCAGGGATTTGGGTTTTTTTTTTTTTTTTTTTTTTTTTCTCTATCCCAGAACTGAAAAAGATCCTGGTATAGAGCAAGTGATGAATACATATTTATTGAATGAATGAGTGAAATATGCAATATGATCAGTATAATATATTTATTTATTATAAGAGAAATAAACTCGACATTATAGTGTAAAACCCTGGTTCTTACTGCTGTTCGGGGGATAAGATTTTTTAAAATCATAAGTCAAACTGGGGTGTTTCAGGACTCTCTCAAAGTCCTAAATCAAGCCAAGAAATGTGGGTTTCAGATCTGTGCTTCTGGTCAGCACATTACCTCACCTGTCTCTCCCAGCCCCCCTTACGATATTTATGAAGGCACAGAGAAAAATTGAGAACTTAGGAAGCTCCCACACAATGCTGATGAAAAGGACAAAGAGATACTATTATAAAGCAGATATCTGCTAGATAAGGAAACCCCTGCTGAGACTTATAGATATTCCTAAGGGAACGTCAGAAATACAGAAGCAGAATCAATCGTCAATGGCCTAATCTAAGAGAAAATTGCTAGAACCGTAATAAAGATCTGAGAATACGGGTGGCCATTGTTCACCACCCTCCAAGGGAAATCAGCAAAAAGGGCAAATTTAGACACATTTCAGCAAATATTTTAAATTAAAAAAAAAAAGGTGCACAGAAAACACGAGACCATTTTTAGAAGGAGAAAAATATGGTTACACACAAGCAAACAAAAATCAGCCTTGTCCCAGACTGCTCTCCTACAGCACTCACGCCAAAACAAAGAGGAGCAGCAGGTGCCAGGCTGAGGAAGAAAAGTGCCATCCAGGAATCTTACACTCAACTGGGGGTTTTCACTGTGGGGCAACGCTGATAACCGTGTGCTCATAAAATACACCATCCAGATACATTTCCTTGAAAGAACTGCAGAACGGTCCACTTCGGCCCTGATAAGAGATAAATGCAATAATTCAAGATGTAACTTCTCAGGGGAGTCTTGGGAAAATGTATTACGAAAACACCCACATGACAGGTAGACCTGGAAGTCTGAGTCACTCTGTAGAGCTGATTTCACCTGGGATCTTTAAAATGCTGATGGCGGGAGCCACCCCCAGAGGGGCTGACTCTGTTCTAAGCCAGGGCTGAGAGCCCCTGCAGTAGCCGATGAATGAGTGGTAACTTGAGGCAGATTTGTCATAAATTATAATCCCTAATCCACGGAGTAGGGAAATGGACAGGAATGTGAAGTCTATTCCACTTGCCTTGCAGGAAGCTGGGTGTTTCCTTCTCTCTCCTTTTTTTTTTCTTTTTTTTTTTTTTGCATTTTCCAGGTTGTTAAAGAAATAGATTTTCATTTTACTGAAAAATTAAATTCCACATAAAAAGAAGAGCCAAGCTTTATGGGTCACAATAACCCACTATCAATGCATTCTACTGTTCCGTTCTAATTGGGGCAGAAAACTCTGGATTTTTATCTTGCTCTTACAAACCTCTTCAAATGTGAACTTTGAAATCCTTCCTGAAACATCTTCCGGTCACACTTGGTCAAGATAAATCTTTAATATAAAAGCCTGAAAATTGCTTTCTCTCCAACAGACTCCTGAAAATTTTGGAAGTTAATTTGCAGTTGAAAGAATAAAGAAGCAGAGCACTTTTGCAGCTGCATAGCTCTGGGTGTCTCGGACTCTGCCTCTTATTAGCCTTGAAATTTGGGGCAGGTACTTAATTTCTCTCCACTCCAGTTTCCTCATCTTTAAAACGGAGGTGAGAATGTCTATTTCAAAGCAGCAAAGAACGTAACATACTTTCAGGAAAGGACCGAGCCCCCTCCTTCTCAACATCTTGGCGATGGAGAAGGTAGGTGGGAGGTCTGTATTGTGGCAGCCATGCTGGAGCTTGTCTTTTTTTTTTTTTAATTCAATTTTATTGAGATATATTCACATACCCTACAATCTTCCAAGTGTACAATCAGTTGTTCACAGCACCATCATAAAGTGGTGCATTCATCACCACAATCAATTTTTGAACATTTTTGTTACTCCAAAAAAAAATAAAAATAACAGTAAAAATAAAAGTAAAAAAGAATACCCAAAATATCTCATACTCCTTTTTCCTCCCTATTATTAATTAGTTTATGTTTTGTCCCCCTTTTTTTCTACTCATCTGCCCATACACTGGATAAAGGGAGTATGAGCCACAAGGCTTTCACAATCACACAGTCACACCACGTAAGCTACATAGTTATACAATTGTCTGCAAGAATCAAGGATACTGGATTACGGTTCAACAGTTTCAGGTATTTCCTTATAGCTATTCCAATACACTAAAAACTAAAAAGGGATATCTATATAATGCATAAGAATAACCCCTAGAATGACCTGTCGACTCCATTTGAAATCTCCCAGCACTGAAACTTCATTTCATTTCTCTTCCCCTTTTGGTCAGGAAGGCTTTCTCAGTCCTATGATGCTAGGTCTGAGCTCATCCCCAGGAGTCACATCCCACGTTACCAGGGAGATTTATACCCCTGGGAGTCATGTCCCATGTATGGGGGTGGGCAGTGAGTTCACCTGCCAGGTTGGCTTAGAGAGAGAGGCCACATCTGAGCAACAAAAGAGGTTCTCTCTCTGGAGGTGACTCTTAGGCACAATTATAGGTAGGCTTATGATTCCCCAGTTGAGGAAGTTTAATATTTTTCACCAGTCCCTCAAGGGGGCCTTGCAAATACATTTTTATTTTCTGTCCAAATTACTCTGGGTTTTATTGGGGCTTCACATTAACTGTACAAATCAAGCAGATCTCACTCCATATTCAATGGTCCATCTAATTATGGTGTTTGAATAAACTGATCATACAAGTTAAATTATATAGCGTGGCTGGAGTTCATTTTTGTTTAGTTCCACCACTGAGTACAACTATTCATTTTTTATTAGCCTTCTATTTCAAAAAGCCATCAAACCATTAACCTCCTGTCAAAGATTCACTTTTTTTTAAACATAAAGACATAAGTGATAAAGACACATCAGCCAAATGATGGGAGGGAGTCTGGGGCCCCAGGAGAAAGCCACGAAGGAAACAACCCCTGCACTGTACCGCCCACTCCTAATCCCAATCAGTCGGGATAGAGTTGGAACCCACTACATTCAAATCACTCACAAAAGAGGTGACAACTCAAACTTCCCAGAATTTTCTTGGATTGAGGGTCCAGGTCAGGGGACAGCAAACTTTCTCTGTAAGTGGCCAGATGGTGAGTACTTTTGACTTGGTGGGCGAGATGGTGTCTGCCACAACTACACAAATCTTCTCTTAGAGCACGAAGGCAGCCACGGATGATATGCAAAAGGATGGGCCTGGCTGAGTTCCAATAAAACTTAATTTAAGAATGCTGCAATTTCATATAGTTTTCACGTCACAAAATATTATTGTCCCTTCTCTGCTCGAAGGTTGTACAAAATCAGGCGGTGGGTTGGGTTTGGCCCACGGGTGGCAGTCGCCCAGCCTTTGTCTAGCTGGGAGGAAAACTCACCAGTGGGGAACAGGCACAGAGTCACGGCAAGTGGGTGGCAGGAGCCGTGAGCAGCCAGCTAGGGGTGTCAGTCAAGGGCCAGGGTTCCCCAGAGAAACAGGACCAGTAGGAAATATGTATATAACAAGCTTTGGTTTAAGCCGCTGGCTCACATGGCAATTGTGGGGTGGTGGGGGCTGGCTGGCAGGTTGGAAATTTATGGTGAGAGTTGGCATTGAAGTCTTGGGACCAAAATCCATAGGGGCAGCCTGGAAACTCAGAGGAGCAGAGGTTGGCATCCTGAAGCAGAATTTCTTCTTCCCAGCAGACCGCAGTTTGTGCCCCTAAGGCTGTCCACCGATCGGATGAGGCTCACCCGCGTTATCCAGGGCCATTGCCTCCACTTACAGTCAACCGATTACAGATATTAATCACATCTACGAAATACCTGCACAGCACTATCTAGGATACTATTCTACAAAAAACTGGGCGCCATAGTCTACCCAAGTGGACACTTAAAATTAAACGTTACAGGGCATCAGATAAGGGCTCTGGATGGAAGAAACTCAGACAGAAAGTTTATGAAAGCCCAGGATCTCCCCTTCGTCCTTGTGCTTGCTCAGAATCTAATTTGGAGGCACGAACAATGACATAGATCTAAAAACAACCATGAAAATCCATACAGCATGTACTAATGATTTTGACTTCCACCGAGGTGGGAAAAGCCATTTTTCATACTTTTTGTTTATTTTAATAGCTATATTATTTGCAGTGAAGAAGGTGAACACCTGGCCTGAAGGGAGACAGGAGTTTCTGCAGATATCAGGCCTCCCTTGATAAGCCGCTCACCCTCCTTGCTTCCCGAAGGTGGAGCCATCGACTACGCATCCCTCTGAACAGTGTACTAAGCACGGCTCATCTGGTGGACTGGGTTAAGCACCCCCTGTGTGCTGACCCCTCTGGGCTGCAGGTGCTTGTGGGAGTTACGCGGTCGTGTCGGAAACGGCTGGGCGGCATCTCCAAGGAAGAGGAAAACAAGCTGGGTCATGCTGATGACACGGAATGTTTGCGGCTAGATTTCAGGGCAGCCTGGAGCTTCCCCCGCGTTGTCATCTGGAGCCCGACAGTGGTTGCAACTCTCCCACCCATCTCACTGCACGCGTCACATGTGAGAACGTATTAATCCACATCCTCTGGACTAGATAGTCACTTACTGCTTCTGCCACTTTCAGAGCAGCCGCCCAGTGCTTGGGCTGCCCCATAATGAAGCTGGTGCCCTCAGGAACGCCGAGACAGGGACCCACCGGATCTCCACACGGAGACGGGCAGCAGAAACCAAGCCAGGCTGTAGAACTGTGTTCTCCTGGCTCACGCTGTTCTCTCTCCTTGGGTTTCAGAGACCTCATTACAATCTCTTCTCCTGCATTGAGCATTTCCTCTGATTACAGAGCCAATAACTCACTGCCTCTGGATTTAAACACGCTTGGGCATTTTCCTCTCTTCTCCATCTCCCAGGCAGTGTGACTTTTGTTTGTCCACAGAGGCCCCTTCCCTTGGACTGGGCCCCTGCCTGCTAGCTTAGCGCCCCTTCTGGGCAAGCCCCTCCTGCAGAAGGAGAGCTAGGCGGCTCTCAGCATGTGGGGGAGAGTGGGTAGCCTGAGGTGGGGTGCTGGGCTTCACCGTCTGTCCGTAGCTCGGTGATCTCTCGGTTGCAGTTACTAACTTTGTGCCTTCATCTCTTTGTCTGCAAGATGAAAGCATTGGTACCTGTTTGTAAAGTCCTTCGAGTGTGCAATAAATAAGCGAGGAATAACAAGACCCAAGTAGTCAGAGCTACTAACAGCTGCAGCCCCTTTGGGAAAGCAAAGGGGAGAGAAGTGGAGCAGCAGCCGGCCGGGGGGCATCCTCTTCTCTCACACACTGTTTCCATCACTGCAGGTGCCTGAAACCACAGCGCCCTCCATTTACCAACCCCCTCTCCTGGGCTGCCATCCCTGCAGAGATCCTCGGCAGAAAAGCCTGAGCCAGGGGGCCTGGGTGGGCTTCCTTAGGCTGCCAGGACCTGGGCCAGTGCGCCACACGCACAGCACAGCACAGATGGGAGATGGGGCCACTGGTGGGCTCGCCCTGGGGCTGGGTGCGTGACAGCCACCGAGGGGGCATCGCCATGAGCAGCTCGGCAGCAACTATCCCTGGATGCACAGACAGATGGTGCACAGACCCCCTGAAGTCCTGGTCTCTGCCCCAGGACGGCTAACTGGCCCCGGCCTGGGCTCGCCCCCCTCTGACTGAGAGTAAAGGTGAAACGGCTTGCAACTCGGCCTGCCAGTCAGGGACAGGTGGGGAGATCTCACCTTCTCCTCTCTCCTCACCTCCGTCCACACTCGACTTGCTTTCCCACCAAAGAGGGTCCTGCACGCTGACAGCAAAGGCTCCTCCCAGGAGCCCAGCGTGGTGGGCAGGGGTCCCCATTTGGTGTGGGAGGGGGAGCTTGGTGAGGTCTCTGAGCAGACTAATGAAGTGTCCTCTGAGGGGCCCGTGCCAGTCCCTTCCCTTTGACGGTGACAGCCACCTCGGCCGACGTCGTTAAACGAGCCCGTGTCCAGAGCGAGGCCGGGCTCAGGGCTGCACTTTGGGTGACACAGCCTCTCACGTCATCCCTGGGAAAGCGAGCGGACGGCACGCGGAGGTCAGGGCTTCTCCGTCTCTCATCCCGCTCCCACCCGTGGTCACAGCTTAACCTGTCACTGGGCGGAAGGTTAAAAAAATAAGTAGGGGGTTTGTTCCTACCTTTGAAAACATCAGAGCCAAAGGAAATGTTTCCAGGCTGAACTTACACCACTGAGCAACACAAGCAATAGGAAAACACATCAAGACTGTCCGCGATGGCGTTTGAAAATTTGATCCATGTCGCGGAAGAGTGCCGGGAAGTCCCCGTCACTGAGAACAAATTCCCCTTTCAAATAAAGGTCTGCGTGAAGGTCAGACGTGGTGAGATTCTGGAGGAGAGACGTCTTCTGGACAAAAAGGCAGAGGAGCAATGATTTGCGCTGACTTCAGTAATTGACAGAGAAGTCAGCAGCCGCTGGCACAATGAGCTCACCTGTCCTCTCCTTCTGTCATGGGCATTTGAGAGCAGGTGTCCACAATGACCCTCTGACCCCATTCAGAGGGTTTGAGAGAGCACTTGTGACGGGAACCAAACAGGGAGAGCGGAGATCGGTTCAGACCTGTGGGGGAGACATGGAATGCAGTCAATAAGCTTCATGCCACCCTACAAGTAACAGCTGTCAGTGGACAGGATGAACTGGAATCAATTGGATTCCATGTCATTTCCAATGATCCCTTAATTGATCTTTGCTATCCTTTTTTGGGACCATTTGGAAAGTGTGTGGCCACGTTGCTAAGCAGTCTCCAGGGAATGGGAGTGAAGGAAAGCTGGGAAAATGGTGAAGGGGTGGGGGAAGGATAAGAAATAAACCTGGGAAGAGAGGTGATTCTCAGCTCTTCGCTGCCACAGTCCACTGCACCTGCAAACAGGTGACTTCCTTGGGTATGGCCAGTTGCTGACAAATCCTCAAATAGTTCCACAGTTTGCAGTCACCAAGGTGATGAATGGAGCATCCATCAGTAACAGCTGCCAACTCATGGCTGGAGAAGTAATTTGCATGCTCCTGGTCCATAGTAGGAGCTTAGAAAGTTTGTCTGAGTGAACATTCTTGGAACCTTCTCCGTAAATCTACCCTCTTCTTTTACACTCAAGAAATCAAATGCAGATGGTATCATTGGTTTCCTAGAACCCATATTCAAAAAAGTGTCATTAACAATTTAACTCCTCAATTATAGTCTATTTCTCTACAGGCTCAAAAGCATCTTGTACTACAGAGTCTCACTACTCGATGTGTGGCCCCAGGGCCAGCAGCAGCACAGCACCTGAGCTGCTTAGAATTGCAGAACCTGGAGCCCCACATCAGTCCTGCTGTATTGCATTTGTATCTTCTCAAAAGATGCATCCCCGGGAGATAACTCGTTAAAATTTGAGAAACTAGGTGACAGTGCAGGCTGATAGAAGCCACGGTGTGCCATGTTTTGGGCCACACCAAGTCATTCCTGATCAAAGCACTACTCCTTCAGTTCAAGACCATGTGAATTCAAGGCCACGTGAGCCAAGGAGCCAGAAGCCCACAGAGGCCAACGGCTCAGCTTGAAAGCAAAGAGAGGGGCAAAATCTCACCTGCCATCAGCCATCCCATGCTCGTTTTAGAAAGTGTTTCCATGCACTGAAATGCCTCGCCAAGACCCCTCTCAGAAAGCTTAATTTCAGCAGAGTAGCCATTGGGGGGTTTAGGTGAACCTCGTCTAGTTCAACTTGGCTCTTTGGCTGTATCCCCCACCCCCATGCATCCTTGCCTGAAAATCAGTAGCATTTTATGTAACATAATGTAATTGCAGAATGCACATATACTTGATTTCCCAAATGCCTCTCCCTCCATACTGTCCACCTGCTGAAAATGATGGAGCTGATGCAGTTGTGGAAAGCGGAGGAGATGAATTTTGGGCAATGTGCTCTTACTTGGCATCCAGTACAATGTCTCATTTTACTATCATAACATGCACTCGGTTAGCCAGCCATTTAGAATTGCCAATAATTTCAACACTTTCTATTTGACAGTTCAAGAAGTAGAGCAACATTCTGGGGGTGTGGTGGGGGTACATTGGCATTTTAAAATCAAGTGCTATACAGGAGTGCATTTCCACTATTCATTTTGTGCCAATGTTTATGCTACCTACAGGCGAAAAATTTTTTTCCAAAAGAAAAGCACACTTTTATTCTTTATTGAAATATGTAATCAAGTTCTTTATATATTGGAGAAGGCTATTCATTTTTATTGAATGGTCATTGAGATGTTCTGTCTATTCACCCACTCTCAGTGCAAATTCAGAAAGCACTCTTGCAATGCCTGGGAAAAATAATGCTTTTTGGAACAATGCTTTCAACCAATTATAAAGTTGCTCAGTATTTGGATATATCCAGTTTTGAAAAGATGATTGACAAAAAGTCAAAATGATTATGGCTACTTAGGATTGACATGGGTATTTCATATTGAACATGTGGTTTCAAATAGCAATGAAGAGAGGTTCCATACCTGTCAATTATTCCCTAAAATATGGACGTGTGCATGATTTGAAGTAGGAAAACATATTCAATGTAAATTAACTTTAACATTCAAAAATGATGGTTTATGATTTATTTTCAAAATAGTGTATCTGTGAAAAATTAAGAGCCACAAGGATCCAATTATCTCAATGGCAGTCTAATTTATGTGGCACGAAGTACTTAAAAAAATCGGGAGGCAAGTTTAGTAAGGCTAAATTGGTGTCATCTTGCTGGGTCACAGCTTGAAGTCTATCTGAACGATGTAGATCTCATTAAACATCATCAACTTAAAATCGCTTAGGTGATAAGGAAGATGAAGATGGAGCCTGGGGCCCAGTGAAATGCTTCCTTTTGTTCCTAAATGCACATCCTCCAGGAGCTGGTCTGATTTCGCCGGGCAAACAAGCACCATGGAGACAAGCTGTGCAGCAGGTGGGGTGGGTGCACCTTGCAGCCAGGATGCACCTGAACCTGTCAGAGGGAGGCTGAACATTGGCTCTTCCTTCCCTGAGGTCCCGGCTGCATGCTGGTATTGATTTGGGGAAGGAGGTCTGAAATCGATCAATATCTGTTGGCAGCCGGAATCTTCAGATATTTGCTCAGGAACTGGATAGTCATGTTTCTGTGGACACTGATGGTGGTGGATGCTTGGAGTGACATGATTAAATAACCCCTGGTTTAGCTGCTGTTGATAAGGGGCAGGTCAGCACAGGAGCTGGTGTTTACTATGATTAATCTAAACACGAGCCACTCACATTGACCTGCTCCTTTGGCGCCTGTCTAAGTGAAGAAAATTTGTCATTCGCTAGTTTAGAAGCCGTTTCTCCCGTCTAATGAGCTCTGCAGACAGAGGGGGGTTTGAACAGAATCCAAAGATAATGACCAAAAATATCACGCAGTTGGAGGAGGTGAGTGACTCTTGGAGCACCGCAGCTCACTCCAAGTGCTCTTTCCATGCATGGAAAGATTGCAGGAAATGAAATACTTCTGTTATTAGGCAACCGTGTGCTGCAGTGTATCACACACAAGACAATCCTCTTCCCCATGTGGAGATCCTGGGGTGGGGGTGGGGGGGCAGCGTGTGACTCTACATAGCAGCTCCCCTCATCATACAAGGGGAACTGGGCTCAAAATAAGCATTCAAATGTAGTTCATTAGTAACAGAGAATTCCAGAAGGAGCCACCTATTACCATCCCAAGAAATCTATGTTCTGTACAACATATTTTGGAAAGCACTGATAAAATATTTCATGTTTAGCCATAAGCCAGCTTCTAGGGTTGTCAGCCCATTCTGGAGTGACATAGAGGGTGGGGAATATACTGGAGATTATACATTCAAAGCTGCAAGGGAGTCAAGTTGACACTCAAAGAGAGACAAGTTAGAAGAGAGCCAAGTTAAGGGGAAAAAGTGAAGATTCACGAAAGTCAGGATAAGATACATAGAAAATCCTTGGCTGTGACGAGAATACTTTATTATGCATAGCCTTTGCATTATTTTTTAAGACTTCTGGATTCTCCAAAATAAGCCTAATAAACAGAGAGGTCACCTGTGTTTGAAAATCTGCTGTGCCATTTACTAGGTAATTTACAGTTAGCCATAGCCTTGGCTTCCTTATCTGCAAGGAGGAAATAATTCTTAGCTTACAGGACTCTTACGTAGAATAAAGAAATATAAAATGTGGTGTACAGTTAGTAGTTGCTAAATTAAGAGTATCTGAAATGATAAATTCATGTGAGTGTGTGTTTATCACATAGCTGCATTACATACATGCAGTAATTGGATAGATGTCTCTGTGCACGTGTGTGCACATGTATGTCTGTGTGTACACGTGTGTCTGTGTGTACACGTGTGTCTGTGTGTGCATTCTCAGAGCCTCAGCACCACATGGGGCATCTGTTCAGACTTTTGGAAAAGTTATCTTTTTCCAGATCTGGGCTTGATTTCTCCAAGGTGAGATCCCATGTGATGGTCCTAAATAATCCTGGGATCTGTTCATCTTGAGCCAAGACTGATAATACGTACTCCAGGAAGCCCCCAAGGACAGAGAGGGGTAGTTATTATGCCCATAGTTCAGCAAATGTGACTTGCTCATCAGTATCAAGGATAGTCTGACCCTTGAAGAGTGTGGGTTCTCCTGGACAGGAGCCTTCCCCGGCAGGTTCAGAGTAGACAACAGAGTTAGGGCATCACAATTTACAAAGGGCTTCTGCATGCAGAACTCAGCTTACAGTTTTCTGCCCAAGGGTCTATGACAAAGAGCTGTGTCGTTCGTTGCAAAGCTCACCTCTGCTATCGGAGGAACGTCTTACTTCACATTCATGCCAAGGAATAAAACTCACACGGGTCAGATATTAATTGCTCAATAAGCCAGTGTCAGGGAACTAACCAATATCCTTTAGTGGCGGGCAGGTAGAAAAATAGTTTGCAGGGTGAGAGGGGAAGCAGAACCTCAAGGCATTGAAAGAAAGCAAGGCAATGGGGATTAACTCCTTTTACTGAGAGACCCAAGTGTATCAGGTACTGCCCTCTGACACAGGAAGGGAGCTGGGAAGTTCTTTTTGTTTTTGTTTTTTTTCCTTCCGTATGGTGGAGAACACGCCCATTATCATCAGGTGTCAGGACAAACTATAGTCTACCAAGCACCAGAAAAAAAAAATCCACTCACAGTGTACTATGCTTTCATCCTTAAAAATCCCTCTGAAAACAAGTGTATTTAGCTGGGATAGAGATTTTTTTCTGTTCAGTGCTTCTCAACTTCAGCTCTACTGGACTTTGGGGCTGGATCATTCTTGGCATGGGGCGCTGGCCTGTGCATGGCTGGCTGTCAGTGGCATCCCAGATCTCTATCCATTAGATGCTGGATGTACCCCCAACCCACAGCTGTGACCACCAAAAATGTCTCCAGGCATTGCCAGGTTCCTGCTGGGGGACAAAATTGCTCCCAGTTGAGAACCACTGTGCCATGGGCTCTGGCTGAAGCGCACATCTGCAGGGGAAGGTGATTGTGGCATAGAGACCAGGTTGCTGTGTTGGTCTCCTTTGGCTGCTGTTTACTAATCACCCTGGGTTCACTGCTGGAAACAGTGCAGTTTTATTATCTTACGGTTCTAGAGGTCAGAAGTCTGAAGTGGAGCTCACTGGGCGAGGTGTTGCCAGGGGCCGTTTGCTGGCTCTTCCAGCTTCTAGAGGCTGCCCACATTCCTTGGCTCAGGACCCCTTCCTCCACCTACAAAGCCAGCAATGGTGGGGGAGTTCTCCCACTGCACCACTCTCACCTCCTCTGACACCCTCCTCTTCCACTGTTCAGGACCCTTGTCTTTGCATTGGGCCCGTCTGAATAACCTGCAATAGTCTCTCCATTTTAAGGTCAGATGGTCATGATTCTTAATTCCATCTGCAACTTGAACATCCCTTTGCCATGAAATCTAACAAATTTGCAGGTTCTGAGGATTAGGGCATGCATATCTTTGGGGAGCAATAACTATGCCTACCACAGATGCTAAGAAAATTCTTAGAACAAAAGTCAACCTCCTCCCTGTGATCCTACTGATCTACCCCTTGCCTACATCTCCAGCTTCCTTTCTCACCACTTATCCATCAGCCTCCCTGGCCATTCTGTTCCTCAAATATGCCAAGTTTGATTTGTTTTCGGGTCATTTATCACTATGTTTTTATCTATGAAAACCTTCAACAATAAAAAGCAGAACAGAGAATACTTTACCAAATGCCAAGTGCCCACCACCGGGAATTAAGATTCTTTGCTTTATTTATGAAAACCTTCAATGATGAAAAGCAGAACAGAAACTACTAGACCAAATGCTACATGCCCACCACAAGGATTAAGATTTTTTAAAACTTTCGCCACAGTTGATTAGGGTTTCCCAGGGGCTTGGCTCTTGCTGGGCTCTTGGTCTGGACCTCGATTCTCCCTGATCTTTGCTGTCCCAGAGATGCCTTAATTTAAACGTCACTCCCTGGTTGGTTGCCCACAGGCGCTCCAGCCCTGCACCATGCCACCTCCGGATTCCCAAGCCCAGCATCGCTTTGTTTCCTTTGCAGCCCTTAGCACAGATTGTCATTCCTCAGTGTTATTCTTCTCTGACTCTCCCAAGGGAATACAATCTCTCCGAGTGCAGCAATAGACAGGGTACCTGGCCCCCGGTACCACTAGCAAAGGCAGGTATTCAATGGACTGGAAATGCAAAGGGCAGAGGATGTCTGGGAGAAAGGCCCCAGAGGGCTGGGTAGACGGGGAGGTCGCTGAAGAAAAGATGGTGAGGGGACGAGGAGTTAAGCTGATGGCGCATCTGTTAGGGCCGAGCTCTCTGCACACACCGCCCCATCTCATGGCACCGTCACCTGAGAAGCAGGTTGGCCACCTGCACCTTAGAGAGGAGGGATTTCGAGGTCACAGGTGTCAGCAGCACCCAGTGGCTAGAATTCCAACTCCATTCTCTCTGACTCCGAAGTCTGTTGGCCAAGCTGACCACGAGGGTCCTGCAGAAAGAGGGGGTGAGTGCCTGGAGCAAGCACGTGGGTGTTCCCCAAAGGGAGCCTCCGAGTGTCACGTCCTAACATCTGCCTGGCGCCCGAGCGTCACCCGAGCCTGGAAACGTGGGCCCTTTCCCCAGAAGTCCCGGGAGAATGAGGCCCGGACCATTCTGGGATCCTCCAGCCCCACCCCACACCTCCAATCAGGCCAAAAGGACGCATGGACCCTGCCCTGCTGCGCCCCATCTGCCAAACCCTCAACATGGAAAGACTGTTTTCTGAGACCTGCCTGAGTGAAAAGGGGAATCTTTGCCCCATGATTCTTTAATGAAAAAGATGTCAGTCTCTGCCCTGCCCGTTTCTCGTTACCACAATTATAAATGCCTCTGTGGCTTGGGGGAGAGTTTTCTGGAAACATCAAAGCAGAAAATCTATTTTCCTGAAAGCCTTTCCTTTGCAGATTCGGCTATTGTTCCTTGTGGCCCAAATGCCAATGTAATTGAACTTTCCTGATGAGATGGTTGTGTTTGAATTGCTACCATTGTATCCCCTACAGAAGCCTGTTGGGATGTGGGGCGCCCTTTGTGTTTCACGTACCTTCTGTTACGTGGTAGCCACACTGATCCAGCCGGTGCTGAGACCTTTATATGCGCCTTCCCGCCTTCAGGTTTCACGGTGATGCCCTATGATGCTGCTGGTGTCCCCATTGTGCAGATGAAGAAACTGAGGCACAGGAAGGTTAAGTAACCAACCCAATAGCAGATAACTGGTAGGTGTCTGCACCAGGATATGAGTCGGTGGTGTGAGGTTAACCCGGTCTCTGAAAAGGCATAAATGGGGGTGGAGGGCAATTTTCCAGTTTCCATGGTGTAAATACTCCCATCACGGAGGATTTCAAGCCACCAACATTTCTATGGCAGCTTCACTGAATTACTGAACATTTCACAACCAGCCAGGGTGAGCGGGCTGAGCACACCGCGGAGTAGATCCCACGTGCGCTGGCTAAGCAAAGGCTCGACGAGGGACTTGAGTACAGTGAAGGGAACTGGTTGCAGTTTTCCCACACCTGGGGTTGGGCATGGGGAGGTGCACCTCGGATGCCACCAGTCATACCGTGCATTTGGGAAATCTCCCAAACCTTGCGATAGGGAGCTAACTCTATTTTTAAATCCTTAGGAAGTGGATGGGAAGGAATTTCTAGAAATTAGGTCTATCCCAAGGATGTTCTGGAGCTTGCCACAGGTAGGATATATCTGACTTAAAACACTCCACCCTTAGCAGAGGTCTATTTTATTTTCCTTTCTGTCATGTCTTCTATAGCTCCCTTGGTGGTCTGTGTGCCTGGCTCTGGGGGGTCAAGGGAATAGCCGTTTTGGAGCCTGGCTCATCCGCCACCCCCTCCTCTGAGGACTTCCCTAAGCATAGCCCTGCTGGAGGGCAGGTCCTTCCAGCCACACTGTAGACCATGTGGGTTCCTGGACCACGTACTAAGCAGCTTGTCTCAAGAATTAAAGCTCAGGGTCATACATATGGTCATTACTTTGTGATGAGCGTTGTGCTTTTATTTATGCTAACTGAGGTATCATGCCTACATTTGTTTGCATGTAAGCAAAGGACGACAGTCAAGACAGAAGGGAGTTGGAGGAAACGAAAAGATGCAGATAGTGCCGTCCCTCACCAACAGAAAGGGTGCCTTTGGTTCCTGTTGGGAGTCCCAGCTGCCCCCCCCCCCCTTATTAATCAAATCTCTAGGCCAAACCATCACCCACATAAGGATATCTGCAAATGGAGTGCAAAGTCTAAATTTACTTTCAAAGTAATTAAGCAGACTCTAAGGCCATACATACTGCACCCTAGTCCAAAAATCTACCAGCATTTTATTTTTTCATTTCAAATTACATTCACTCAAGTTTCGTAGCATAATTCATAAGAGGTTAACGATAAGCCCGCAAACATGCAACGAAGGATGGCTTCCAACCCACACGACGTAATGCCTCCCACAACCAGACTCCCGTGAAGAAATTTTAGTCCAAAAAATGAAATTTCCTTCCTTTACAAATTAAAAATTCCAACAGATTTATTTATTTATTTTTCTTTTCCAGAATGATGTAGAATGGGAATCTAACGTAGTCTTCTCCAAAGGAAGGCTCTCCTTCCAAACACAACAGGGCAGGCCCAGGGGCAGGGTCTTACTAGAACTTTCAGGAGAGAACCCAAGTTGGCAATTTTTGGCAAAGTGACAAGCTGACGTGTGACATCAAGCCACACACCTCCTACCTGTGGGGTGAATAGCTAAAGGTCATTACTAAAATGTTCTCGACTTAGACGGTGGTGATCACTGCACAGTGCTATGAATATACTGAAACCCATTTAATAGTGCACTTTAAATGGGTGATCTCGTGGTTGAAGATTATGTCTCAGTAAAGATGCTTTGAAAAGGTGCATTACCAAGGAGGCCACTAAAGCCCCCCTTCTCCTCTGTAATGGCTGTGTGTTGGTTAAGCACGGGTTCAATGTGTCAAAACTTCAAAAAAGTAAAACTATTTCCTATGAAAAAGAGATTTTATTAGTTCTACAACTTGGGACATCACGAGATAGACTTCAGGCCCAGGCAGAGCCAGTGAAGTTACCAGGGCTCGCCTCACCCTATAGTTCTCCTCGGCTGCCCTCTGTGGTGGCCCCGCCCTGTCCTGTTGCCACCGGCTTCTTCCCTGTGGCCAAGGAAGGGGAAGTGGGCGCCGTGTCAGAGTTGGGGCTTCCCAGGTTGGCAGTATTTTTGTTCCCCTTCTAGAGGGTAGGTCCGTTTGTTCAGCATCCTTGGTGTTCCTTCCCATGAACTCTTCCCAAGACCAGAGGAGGGGGAAAGCATGCTCTGACTGCTAAGTGTGTTCCAAAGACCCCCGCTGCGGCCAGGGAGAGACAGAGCATCTGGGCAGACAAAGTCAACCAGGACCGTGTGGAGTGGGTGGGGGCCTTTCCCCAAATGAACAGCAAGGTGCAGTTGCCATAAAAAAGTTAGCAAAGCCAACCAAAGAGCTGGAAAGTCATGGTGTCCTAGGGCATCTTAACCGGCACTCTTCGTCTGCCCCTGTTGTCCAGTGATGCCAGAGTAATGATCCACATGTGGCTCAGATCTGCCCTGAGCTCACAGCAGGGATGGAATCCAGCCTGGGTAACGTGAACTGCGGACCTGTGAGTGGGAGAAGAATGCTTGTTTTTAGCCATTCGTTACAGGGTGGTCTGTTACACAGCAGCGTCGTGGCAGTAGATGACCAAGACGCTCCCTTTCCTTGTAGAGCAAAGCAGCAGTATCTCCCCCCACCACCAGGGGGCTCACCGCAGTGAAGCCTAGTGGTTAACCCTCCACCCACTAAACCACCCGCCGTGGCCAGTCCATTCCTGGAGCCGTGTCTCAACGTTTGAGACCAGCCTCAGGGAGGGCATGGCCAGACAGCTGTCCCCCTGTCACCAAGATTATATAGCAGGCCACACAGCTCATTTGAACAGATTCCCCTTTGCAACCAAAGCAGAGCCGTTGTCCACAGAAAGGGGGGTGTCTGTCCCCTGCATCTCATAAGGAACCACACCAGCAACTCAGATGGACACGTAATTGTCACAGACACCCACACCTTCATCTTCACCAAGGGCAGCGTTAGCATGTGCAGTGGACGAGAGGCAGAGCTCTTTGAACACCAGAAAAATGAATCGGTGCCCCCAGCATATATTCAGAAACTTAATTATGAGGTTTCAGCTGTGTCTGGTGTCCTTCGGGCTTACTGATGACTTCAAATGTGTGATTAAAACGTGAAGATGGAATCAGAGAGGAGCCAGGAGTCTGTGGGTGTGAGCTACGATGCATTCTGGGTGTGATGTAGGGGACACCTCTGGGAGGTGTTACTTTTTTCTAACACTTAATGTTCTTGAGATAATTTTAGAGCTGCAGAAGAGTTGCAAAAAAAGTGCAGAGTCCCCAGAAGCCCCCCACCGGCTCCCCTTTACGCAGCCTAAGACCACTGATCGAAACCAAGATTTTCATCTTAGTTAGAGACTGTCGCCTGCAGGACAGAACTTGTTTGAATTTCATCAGTTTTTCAAGGACCGTCCTTCCTCCCTTCCAGGGCCCCATGTTGTGTTTGACCATCATGTCTCCTTAGTCTCCCCCAAGGGAATTGGTCAGTTATTTTGTAAAAAACCCAGTGCGTCCTCATGGTTAGGCTGAGGTTATGAATTATTGGGAGAAAAACCCCAGAAGTCACCTTCCCTTCCCTGTGCATCCCAGCCGGCGCCCAGGTGGTGAAAACGTGTTGCTTGTGCTGTAGACCTTGAGCCTCTGTAAATTTTGTAAGTGCTAAGTATTTGGGGGAGGGAATAAAAACTATGCAAATATCCTATTTAGGCTTAAACTTTGAATGGGGCACAATATGCAAATAAATGAATAATCTTGCTCCAGTCCATAAAGTCAAGTTACGTCTTTGTGAGCCAGGGAAGCTGCCCTCGGCCTCATGTCATTCCTGCTTTCCATCCCAGTTTCTCATTTTCCTTTCTAAATTTCCCTTCCATGGCACACACCCGCTCTCCACCCCGCTGTACTCCAGGGCAGCCCATCCTTTCTTTTCAACTCCCACAGCCAGACCGGGTACCGCTCCGGGGACAGGCCTGTGTCCCGATCCCGATGACAGAGGCTGGAATGCCTGTAGGTGGGAAACGACCCCTGGGACAATGGGGACAGCCTCGCGTTGATGGCCAGCTCCACCTCCCCACACCTCGCCCCGAACACCCCCTCCTGGGACCCACGATCCCCCTGGGCCCTCGGATGCCCGGCCTTGCAGGGACCCTGCCCGGCGCACCCCGCTGTGCTCTGGTGCAGCCTCTTGTCCCTGTGGGTTCCCCTGGAGGTCCAGAGCGCCCCATTCCGGGATGTGTCCCTGAGAGCCCCCCGGCGCTGCAAGGCCCCCGGTTCCTTGTGAGTGCACAGACCCTCTCTCTACCTGGCCAGGCTGCCGTGACAGCCACAGCCGGTCAGCTGCATTTCTCTCTCTTTCTTCTCCTTTTTTTTTTTTCTTTCCAAGTGAACATAAGTTAAGGTCTCCAAACAGAGAAATTTCATTTTCCTCCTCTGCTGCCTCGGCTTTATGAGGACCCAAGTGGTTACTGCAGAAACTTTTGACAGGCCCAGCAGTCTGGCAAATTAAATCTTCTAGCCCAAGCAAATCCTGACCTGGAATTTCTAAGCGGACGTGTTTCTGCACAATCCCCTGCCTGCTCGCGGGTTTGTCTGTCTCTTCCTCAGGCTTCATGATAAAGGATCAGTTTACCTCTCTGTGGGTGCAGGTTAAATAATAAAAAGGCTGAAAACAAAACAAGCTTATATCAGAGGCAACCTACTGCTACTATTGCTTTTTCATTACAGAGGAGAGAAAAGGAACCACTAGGAAAAAAAACAAAGAAAAAAAACAAAGGCTTTGTGGAGGCAGGGGAAAGAGAAATGATGGGGAGTGAGCTGGGAGCCGCCATGGCAGGCAGCTCGGAGCCTGTCCTCCAGCAGCAGATTCCTTTTAGTTCTACTGGGGCGGGAGAAAAAGTCATAAATGTTACATTACAAAAGGGAGAACTGGACTGGATAAAATATGAATCTCCTCTGCCCTGCCCCGGCCTCAGCCAGACCCAGGGCTGCAGTGTTAGCAAAGTTCATTTCCCTTCAGTCTTCGGAGCACAGTTCGTTTGCATTCACATCTGCAGGGTCCTTTCTCGGGGAGCAGGGAAACAGAGCCGCAGCCTAAAAATAGGCTCCTCCCCCTGGCCTTCTGCCTCAAGCCAGAGCCAGAGCTCTTCTTCCTTCCAGCATGTTCCAGCCGCCTTTGGCCCCAGGTTACGAGAAATCCGGGAGAACTGGGCCTCTTGCTGGGGTTTGAACAAGAAGATGCAAGCGAGGGTCACGGGTGAGCAGGCAGAGAGGCCAAATAGAGCCCGTGGGTCTCACTTTCTGGTCCATGTTATGCCAGATCAGCCCATGGTTTTCATTTATCGGCAGCATTTTAAAAATAAGATACTGCACACCAAAATCTGGATTCCCGGTTTATCAGGAAAAGTGGGAAGGTCCAGCCTCCTTGGTCTCCTGGCCCCAGATGGAGGCCAGTGGCCGAGACTGGGAGGGGCTCCCGCTTTAGATGGGGTGGCTTTGTCTGGGACCCCTCACTGCTGCCTGTGGGCCCCACACCCAGGGTTCCGGCATTACTCGCCGGCCACATCCTGCAACCTCTGGTCCCCTCACTTACTGCCTCTCCTGTCCCTTGGGGCATTTGCCCTGCTGTCCCTGGTGGAGAGGGGTGGGCTTGGGATGGAGGAAGGGGCAGAGCCCAGCATGGGGTGGAAGGGACATTCTCAGCTGGGGTGATAGCGGACGCCTTGGCGCCTTCTGCCGCGAATGAGCTCACAAGTGCTTTGCTGCTGATCACCAGGATTTGCTGTTTGGCAACTAAAAATAGAAGAATGAGAGCAGGTTCAAGGTTCTCTTTGTGAAAATATCTCTCAAAAGTGGAGGGCTGCATGGCATATAATGGCGCAGGACACATGCTCAGAGCTGGTGGCCGCTGCTCCGTGAGATTGGGAAAGTCACCCTTTCGATGCCTCGGTTTCCTCACCTGTAAAGCAAGGACAGTCACAGAGCCTGCCCCGAAGATGGGATGAGGACAGGGTGAGACGAAGCCTGCAGAGCAGAGCCCAAAACAGGCGATGCAGTCGGGGAGCTTTCACCGAGGCAGTTTTCCAACCTGTGCTTCCGAAATGCTTCCTGAACAGGGATGAATCAGAATCAGCACACGGGATGCTTTTCCTCGTCTGGCTCACAGGAATGGGAGATTGCCATCCTCCGCTTGCAGTACCACAAGAGAAATGAGGGTAAGAAAGCTGAGAGAGCAAACGGAAAGAGTGATGGCACCGCAGTGGGGTGGAGGTCAGGAGGGTCTGCCCAGCCCACACATCTGTGCTTGGGCCACACACACCCCTCAAAGCTGCTGATGGGAAGGTGACAGCGGGTGGGGGCTCAAGGGCCTGGCTAAAGAGTGGGATCCGGGGCAGGGGCTGTCACTTACCTGCAAATCCTATTCCCGCCCACGTCTGGACACATTCCAACTCCCTGCCAGGGCTGTCAAGCTGCCCCTGGTCACCCCTGCTCTTTGCCTCCGTAGATCCCTGTGCTTCCCTAGAGAGCACTCAGCACATGTTGTAGATAGTCGAGGAATTGTCCGTTTTCCCTGCTGGTGTACAAGTTCCAAGAGACAGGGACAGCTTCCAGCCATGCACACCATATTCCCAGGCTCTAGCCCTGCGCCTGGTGTGGGTCAGCCCCTCCCTGGCTGCCTGCTGAATGTGCACTCTTGAGGTGGTGCTGGAGATGGGCAGGCAGGCTCGCTTGGGCCGGCCCCACGGCCCAGGGCATCCGGAGGGAGCTTCTCTATCAAACTTGAGCAAACAGCAGCAGTCTCAGTGGGGACCTCCTTTCCACTTACAGGGTGACAGCGGCTAAGGGCAACGCTGGTTCATGAGTATGGAGCCACCTGGAAAGAAACACAGACACTCCCTGCCCCGGCCAACACGACTGGTGAACGCTGGGGAACCGGGCTCTGCAGCTGGGAATTGTCGTGGACACAGATATTTGCCATTGGCTCCCATTTCCCTGAAAGCGTCTTCAAAGAAGAGTTGCAATAGTAGATCTGAGGGTCACAGCTTGGACCCACACATGTCCTCTCCATTTGGCCCAAGACCTCCCCTCGTGATCGTCTGCCTGTAGATTTTGAACTTGTTTAGCCCGTCACCAAAACTGAGTAAGCCAATCCCTTGGAATAAATGCTTTTATAAATCTTTATATCTATATATCCTCTATTTCTACTTTGCTGGTTGAACCTTGACTGTTACTAATTCCTAAATGTGTTTGTCCAAAAGCTGTTTTGCTGGCACTGATAGTCCCTTAGATGGTATTTTTAGCTTGCATTAATTACCTCCCAACCAAGTGATGCTTTAGCTTTGAGAAAAGGAACACCATTAAATTCAAATACTTAACCCCCTACCTGCCCCCTCCACCTCTTCTTCCCCCCTTGGAAACCAAATCAAGATTATATCTGTAAATATACATGCATATACAAATATAAATGTACGAATGAATAATTAATTTAATTTCAAGAGATACTTTCATAAAAGAAAATAGTGGGGCCAGAAAACAGTGGGCCGAATCTAAGATGTTGCTAGGAAATAATCACTGTAATTCTTATTAGGCCTTTAAAATATTTAGTAAGTGTTTGGGTTTGGGTCAGCGTGTGCAGGAAACTGGCATGGGCCCTGCTCATGAACTTACTGTTTCCGGCAGACATTCTCATTTAGAGTCTCATGGAGTCTAGAGACCCCGTGATCCAGGGTAGGTAGAGCAGTGATCCTAATGAGGGAGGAGAGCACAGGGAATTAGGCAGAGAGAGCAGCAGCTGCTGGTGGCTCCTTTTGACTCGACCTGGTGCCCTGCACGCTGGCTGGGGGCGGAGGAGGCCCGTGGGACTCTTCTGCCTACAGAACGTGGGAAAACCGGATCCCAGTGAATCCCACTGAGCCTGCCTGGAGCACGGCTTCCAACACACTGCTCCGTCTTCATTCGTCTCACACACACCTCTGTGACCCGGGTTCCCATGAGGTTCCACATCTTAGTTGTCTAGTTTGAAGTGTCTGAAACAGCATTTCGCCAAGTCTTGTGAGATGTTCCGTAGATGAAGACATCCTGGGGAAACTTGGACAGCGACCGTCCCTTCCTTCTCAGATATTTACAGTCTTGCAGAAAAGACACTTTTTTGGCTTAATTTAACCCACTTTTCTCAGATTTTGTAGACCATGGAGCCTCTTTGACCAAGTACACCTATTAGAACTCCGTGGGGCTAGGGAATAAGGAGGTAAGGTTTTCACAAGAACACAAATTATGAAGAAATCCATGGAACTGCACAACACAAACAGTGAATCCTAAGTTGAACCATGGGCTCTAGTTTATAGTTCAATTATGAACATGTGGTTTCATGAATTGTAACCAATACAAGGTGTTACTAATACAGCAGGATATGGGAATCCTGTATTTTATGCATGATTGTTCTGTAAACCCACAACTTCTCTAATAAAAAAGCAAATTAAAAAAACAAAAGCAAAAGAAGCCATGGGGCCAGCGTACCAGGGAATAAGGCTGAGGTCCACTCATCTGCAGAGGAGACGTACTCATCAGGTGCAGAAAATATGCATGAAGTTGGAACCAATGATAATTTTGTTCAACTTTAAAACATTTGGAAAAAAAAAAACAAAAAAAACAAAAACAAACGGTGCCTTTGCACTGAATTTTTAAGATGGATAAAAATCCAAGATGCTGATGGCCAGACAACACCATTCCATCCTTCCTTCCCATCCTCCTCTCGGAGGCTCAGGGCATGAAATATTCTGTCAGCATGACGCCTTCTCTTTGAACTTTAGCATCTCCCCTTGTTTGGCGATGCTCGCCGCTTCTGGTAACGGGTCCCTCCATGCTGGACGGCACCCCTTCAACTCTGCTCTGTGGAATCTGTCGCCAACTCCAGCGGGGACTCACACCTCAAAAGCCCACCAGCATCCTGTTTATTCTGAGAAGCTGCTGGAAGGATACTGCTTTTTACCTGCTTGGCATTTTAATAGTAGGACTCTGCAAGCCAGTTTGCATCTTGCAGGGAGCCCCTACAAATCTCAAATCCACACCCTTTGGTGCCAGGGAAGGAGGGTGCTCCTTCAAATCCCAAAGAAGTTTCTTCCCCAGCCTGACTTACACAAAGCGGAGTCTGTAAGCCCCTGCCTAAACATCTCCCTGAAGGTTTCTCTGTTCCTGCCGCCCTCCTACAAGCGCTGTTCTTTGTTAAGTTGTGACCAAGCCACCTACCCGCCTTCCTGGTGTCGATAGGAAGGAAAACCTCCCCTGGGACACAGACGAGACCTCGTGGTGCCCCAGTGAGAGCAAACATAGGCAGTGACATTTCCTCATCGTGTCATCGCTGCTAGATTACCCAGTAACAAGGGACGCGAGGCTGCAATGCCAACCGCTGACCCAGCTGCTTTCTCCAAGCCTCCCACTGGCTCATAGCATGGCTGCTTCCCGAGTGAATGCAGCACAGAATTACTGCTCCCACGACAGGCACGTGGGATCCGGCATGTCCCCCCATTAGGCGCTCGCTCTCTGAGGCAGACATGATGCAATTAGAGGCTTGTGCCTCCCAGAAAACAACTCAAATTCTCTGAGCACCTTGAGGAGGTTCTGATTTTGCATATTCATCTGACCCATAGAGAGTAATCCCTGAGAAACAGCATTTTGGGATCCACAAACACCTCTCTTCACAAAGAGCTTCCCCATCTCCAATGTGGATTAACTTGCCAATGGCTAGAACCGTCAGGATTTCCCAGCAGGCACTGGAAGGTCCACCTCATTAGCGGCCCCGATGTGGAATCAAGTATTCCTACAAAGGGCTCTTGAGCACCTGCTATGTTTACAGCTCTGGATCTGTGGTGTGGGGGGCACAGGGTTCATTCTCCTCATCATGGGCTCCAGAACCTGAAGGAAGAGGCAAGATTTATAAAGCCACAACAATGCAAAGTAATAAAAGGTAGCGTGTAATCCGGTGTCCATTTGTTTGGGTGGAACTACAGGGCTGTGTGTTGCATCTGTCTGCCCACTTTGGGGAGCTGCTCCATTCCATGGGCTTCTTGAGGGAAGGTGAGGCACAGCCCCCAGCTCCCCCAGCCCAGAGGGATGGGACATGCGTGACCCAGCTGGTCAGTAGCAGATACGCCATCCTCAGACAACGAGGCCTGGGCCAAGGTGTGGCCATGTGACCAAGGACGAGCCTTTTACAGCGAAGGCGAAAGGAATTTGCAGATATAGTTAAGGTCCCTCTTCAGATGACTGGGTTAATCAAGAGAAGTCACCACAGGTGGGCCTGACCCAATCAGGCGGGGCCGTCCCTGATGCCCGCAACCCCAAGAGGGAGTGTCCCCTTCCCGGCCTTGAGGAGGCAAAAAGCCAAGCTGTGAACTGCTCACGGAGTGGGGCAGCTCCAGGTGCTGAAGGCTTCAGTCCTACAACGAAAGGAACTGGATTCCGCCAACACCCCGAGTGGGCCTGAAGAGGACTCCAAGTGCCTGTGAAGATGGCGGCCCAGGGATGCTTTGGCGGCAGCCTCGGGAGATCCCGAGCAGAGGACGCCCAGCTCGGCCAGCCTGGACCCTGCTGCAGAAAAGCTGCGCGATCATAAACGTGGGCTATTTTAAACCACGGTGTTCGTGGTATCTGGACGGATGGTGAGAGCAAACCCAGCAGGAAAGGGGCAGTGGTGGGGAGAGAGGGGGGACAAGCTGCGACGACCCGACAAGGAAAGGTCTTTTATGGTGCAAGTGAAAAACAAGGCTTTGTTCTTTTTTTCCCTTAATTTACATGTGGCAAATAATCTGGCAAGCAGATAAAATGAGGTTGGGAGAATGTAGCCACAGGCTTGCCCCATTTTGCCCCCTCCGAGGAAAGCAGGCAGGGCGAGGCCACGGTCTTTAATGTTTCTATACGAGCTGGTTTCACTTTACCCTTCGGTGTCCGTGAGGTCGATTACACACCCCTGCTCTGCCACCTCTCTTTGACTCGAATTCACTAAATATTTCCCATTTATGCCCTTTGTTCCTGAGATTTACTATTGTCTCTGTTTTCCCACTTAGCTCTGGGAGAAGCCTTGCTATAACACAATGTCCTCAGCTATCTTAAGAACTCTGCCATTAAACTGCAGAGTGGATGAAACGTTCTAATTCCCTTACTCAATTATATTAAATTATACATCCCCACAAAAACCTCTCCGATCACTGCATTATTTAAGTAGAAAGAGCTAAATAAAGAAGACCTCTATTTTTCATTCCTAATTTTCCAATAATTATAGATATACTGACTTTCTTTTTCTTAATCATGGAATAACTTTTATGGAGATGGTTGATTTCCTTTTTATAGAGATTTGAATTTGATAGAAGACCTATACTTGTAATAAAGATGATTCCTACTATATCATCCATTGTGTTCACAGGAATAGCTCACCTGCACCTTTCTATAGCAACTGTTGCCGTAGAACAGCAGGCTAAGGTGGGGCTTGCCAAAGAAACCAGTTTTTATCCTTGAACCCAGCTGCTTTGCACAATCAAAACAATGCTTCTGAATCTTGGTGGTGTTTGTCATTTTATGCAGGGGTTTGCAAATGCTCACAAAGAATTTTAGCAAATTGAGGTAAAACTCAGACTCATTTAGAGAATGCAAATCTCAGACTGTATCATTTTTGAATAGAGAGAAAATATAGTGCAGTGTCTACAAGCATGGAGCTCCGGAGGCAGCTGGCTGGGGTTCAAATCCCTGCTTTGCCACTTACTAGCTGTGTGGCTTTGAGCAGGTGAATTAACTGCGCTGTGCCTCAATCTCCTCACCTTCAAAATGGGGTAATAATAGAACTTGGCTCACAGGGTTTTTGTAAGGATTAATTGAGTTAATTTAGTAAAGTACTTGGCATGATGCTTGAGAAGCGGTAGATTTGACATGCATTTACTATTGTTATTATCATTGCCATTATCTTTTTTTTAATATATATTTTGTCAAAGTAGACACCTCAAGCTATTTCCTGATTTTCCCTAACTCACTCACTCATTCATTCCATGAGTGTTGCTTTTGTGGTCTCAGCGAAATGCCAGACTCTGCTGTGGTCAGAGATACACTTTCTGCAGCATTTTTCTCATAAATATGGAGACGCTTGGGCTCACTTCTCCGAGTGGAGCTGACTTACTCCTGCCGACAGTGAGTGTTCTCCAGTGCATTTCCTCCGAGCGACCAGAGCCTGTAATTGTTTTCCCTGGGTTTTGGGATGCGTCCGCAGAGAAAATGTTGCACAAATGAGGTCAGTGGGAGAAAATCAGCTGGATTCATCTGCGTTCCGTCAAGCAGCTGCCGTCTCACGCTTTGCCCACTTTCTCAGGACTGAGTACCCAGGGTTGGAATTTTGGCCTTCCTTGGGGTTTGTGCAGTGGGTGAACAACTAGCTCAGGATTTCACTGTTCCCTTCTGCAGCCTCGTTTAAGCACTTTTTGAGCATAAGTAAGTTTCCAGTGGCCAAAATTCAGTCCCCGGTGGGAATTCCTGGGTTCTCCTTGCATCAGTTGTGCTAAAGCTACTTCCGTGGGTCAGAGTTGCTGTCTTCAGCCCCGTGGTCATGCAGTTTACTACAAACGCGTCCCTCAGACAGCATTAAAGCAAGAGAAAGATGTAACTAGCCATCTCTTCAGGCAGCGTCATTAATTTCTATCACACCACACTGCCTTCAGCGAAACATTTATTCTTTTTACTTATTGCAGCAATTCTTCCATTTGAGAGAATAAGGTTATCCATGCTACACCCACTCGGTACAGATAATAAAATTACATGTTTTCTTCCTCAAATTTAATCAGGGGCAACATCTGTCTACCAGCGAGGAGACAAGTTGCCGAGCGGGGTGCAGGTTCCCTGTAAGCAAAGGGTCCTCTCCAGTTCACAGAGAAGAGGACCTCAGCTGTCACCCCCGACCCTCCCATCCGAATCGCCATGAATGTCGGAGAAATCGCATTCAGTGGAAACACACTGAGTGAAAGGAAAGCAAAGCACTCTATGAAATCGGTTTTAGGCATTTCAGTAACAGTTCTGCTGGGATAAAAATTCTTAATTCAAAATGAAACTCTCATATACTCAGATTCTCCTCTTTCTAAGGGTGTGTTAATTTGTGCCCGACAGCCACTCGTGACCGTGGTGAGTGCACTCACTGGGGAGCACTGGGCAGAGTCGGGGGACGTGTCCCATTGTCGTGGCAGGGTGGGGTGCTGCTGGCATCGAGTGGGTGGCATCCAGTGATGCCAACAAACACCCAGCAGAGCACAGGAGGCTCACACGTGTGCACGTGTGCACACACACACACATACACACAGACCAAGGAATTATTCTGCCCCCAGTGTCAATAATGTCAAGGTTGGCACCAGCATACAGAAAGTTTACTTTCATAAAACAAAAAACATCGCCTGCAAGGCCAACTCATAATACAGATATAAGTTGTAAAGGAATACTTAACTCAATGACAATCTGCTTTCCACACACACCCATCTCAGCAAAATCATTAAGAGTTTTTCTCTAAGCAATAAAGCAGGCCTGAAACTCCATTTAGTCTCATTAATGTAATTATTATTATAATAAATAGAAAGACAAATATTTACTGAGCAGTTACTACTTATAAAATGAGGATACCTGCCTCGTGGTAGTTGTGGGAACTAATGATCAAATGCAAACAGCAAATGCTCAATTAATGTTAGTGCTGTTAGGCCTCCTTACTGCAGTCCAAATTGCCTGTTTCTCAGGTTAGAAAACCCTGTGTTGGGGAGTTAAGTGACTCACAGAAGGCATCCAGTTTGTTTATTGACAAGCTGAGCCAAGCTTCTTGTCTCCCTGTCTCCATTCCCCAGACAGAATGCTCAAATTCACAGAATAAGCACCATCCCATCTTGTCTGGACCCCCAAAGAATCCAGGGGGAGGCAGAAGCAGAAACAGGGATGGCACCCACTCAGCTGAAAGATCGGAGGTACTCAGGACCTCCAAGTCACGTGGCTGGGCCACTTGAGAATCCATGGGAGGTCAAGCTCACCGAAAGCCGGGCTCCTTTTCCAGTTCTAGGACCTCAGAGCTGAAGGGGAAGTGGCTGAAGTCTGCCGTTCTGAGGGGCCTGGGTCCCACCTCACTTCCTGCAGTGACTTTCTGCTCCTCCCTGGCGTTGGGGCAGCTGCGGGCTGAGCCATGCGAGCGACGGGCCGGTGGCACGGTGGTGAGATGGTCAGCCCGTTCAGCCTCAGTGGCCCTCGCTCACCTGGCTGGAGATGCAGGCTCGAGCTTCTCTGTGCATCTGAACCCTGCCCATTTGGGGCAGTGGAACCCCATGGCGGGGTGTCCTCTTTCCCCCAAAACTTCCCCAGGAGCCTGAAAGTCACATCTCCAGGGAGGCAGGGAGAGACAACAAATGCTCAGGCTGAGCCAAGTCACACAATCCCTTTTGGTCTTGACAGGACACCAGGGGTCAGACCTGCTCCCAGGAAGGAAAGAGGAAGCCTGGGAGGTTCTGTAACCCTATAGCAGAGGAACTGGGTCTGACAGCACAGCCGGCACCCTTCCCCACGGGCTGTGTTGTTTAGGAGCCAGTACTGGACTTGAGTCGAGCTCCGGGCCCACTTCCTCCGCTGGGTACCACTGGAGGAGCAGCCTGGATCTCAGGGCTTTGGTTTTCCTGCCTGATTTAAAGGTAGCAATAACATCCGAAGATTAAACATGGCATCACTGTCCAGTGCTCATCCCAGGACCAAGCTCACGTAAATGCACAGGAAGGACACCCCATCACCACGGTGTCAGGGACAGGGGCTCCCCGGTGCTCTCCACACGGGCCTCAGCATACACAGGATGGGGCCACGGGCAGCCTGACGCCCCACTGCACATCGGGGTGAGCCGAGCCAACTCAGATCAGCCACAGGGTCAGTTTCACTCGAACTCAGAGCAGTGAGAGCCATCTAGGATGCAGGTGTGATCTCTCCCCTCTGTAAATGCCACCCCACTTCAATGAAATTGTACAAATACACCCCAAATTGCCTGCTCTAATGCATTCATGTAGTTTTCCCTGGATGGTGTAAAACAACACAACCTCTATTTCACACTTGAGGTGCAATTCTTCAGCCTTTTAGGCTCAACCACAGTTATCATCGGGGAATGTTTTCCAGCCTCCAATAGAAATAGCCAAAACATTTCTTCTCCATGCACGGTGAATTTCTAATAACGCAATAGCAGGGTGACCTGAAGCAGCCTAATTTATTTAATCATTCTAATTAACTAGTGCTTAGGGTTTTATCTAAATATGTCAGAAAATGCAATAACAGCAGATGCAGTAGGCAATTAACAGTACTGAGTTCTCGGGAAGCCGATTGGAAAACTGAAGCTCTTTTGTCATTTCTCCTTGCTTCAAATAGACTCTGGTCCTACTACGGTAAAAGAGAAAAAAAAATAAAATACATAAACAACCGTCAACTCTGAGAGGCTACGTGTGCTCGTTTCTCTTTGGGGATTATGGCTAATCTTTCACTCTGGGATTTAGGATGCTTCACTCCCACAGACTAGACTAGGACTTCAGATCCCGTGCTGAGGCATTGTTGATGATTTTCACCCATGAAGTGTGAGTTCTACCAGAGAACAAGCACAGCTAAGGCTAGGTGGGTACGCTGCTGCATCTTGATGGCTGCAGAGAGAAGTGCCACATCTCCTAACTCAGCGGATGAGTGACAACCTCAGTGCCACCTCCTGTAGGTGCTGGGTGTGGCCTCAGCTTGGGGGTCCATGTGGCCTTGCAGGCGTGTCTATATAGAAGGAACCTCTGGGGTCTCACCCTGTTTCCAATCCTAGCCCCCTGAAATCCACTTTTCCACTCTAATTCAGAGAGGCATAGAGTCATATTCTTTATACAAGGAGAAATGCAAAAAACAAGTACCAGTTTCTATCGCTTACTTGTTGAGAGATCAACATGAACTGCTGTACCAGGAATTCTGAGGTTGTGGATCTAACGAGGTGCAGGCATGTAAGCGTTGGTGGCGTTGCCGAGGGCTGGCATTGCACAGAGAATGCAGTGCGATGAGAACGGAGCTCCTTTCCAGCCCACCGTGTGCCACCCTCCTTCCCACGCAGGCCGGTGTTCTCTGCCCTCATGTGAACATCTCTCCAGAGGCCCAAGGCGGCACGTGGGCGTCCAGGAGCGTGTGGACCCCCGGGCCCGGCCTTCCGCGTGGGAACCCTGGTTGAAAGCCATCGACGTCACCGCGCTCAGCCTCAGCTCTCGCACCGGTGAGGAGAGAGAAGGAATATCTCCCTACGCTTGTGCTGAATATCGAATGAGATGACATTAGTCCTGCACTTCGTCTGGGGTGAGCCACCCTGCCGGGTCGGCTTCTGTCATAACCAAGGCTGCTTTAAAAACTCGCTTTGTGGAAGCTGCCTTCAAGGAGAGAGGCAACTGCAAAAACTGCTGATAAAAAAAGAGAAAGTTAAGTAGTCTAAAAATATGGCGTTTTGGGAGAATTGGGCTTCACAAAGTTCTCAGTTTAATAAGATCAAGGTCTGTTTATCATCATTATTGTTAATTTAATGGATTAACATGGCATTAGGAAAAAAATGGCATTTTGAGCTGAAAAGCAATGGGTCACGGTATTTCCTAATAGATCTGTGCTCGGTCTACAGACCCTTCCGTTCCAACGGGGAGCCCAGTGCACTAGCCGAAGTGCCAGGGATCTTAGAGTGGAGAGACATGGGTTCAGACCTCATCCCAGCCCCTCACAGCGGTGGACTCCAATTAGGGCCGGCCGGCTGCACAAGCTGTGGCTTCCTCACCGAGAAGATGGGACAGGGACAATCCCACCCTCCCTCCCCAGCACCAGTGAGAATTACACAAGTGGGAGAGATGAAAGTCTTCTGCCCTCTTTGCTGTGGAGAACCGTCCCTTTATGGCCTGGGGGTGAGTGAAGTCAGGTGGAAACACCAGATGGGGAGACCCTGACATTTAAGTACGTCGGGCAGTGCTCCAAGCTTCCTGATCTCCGTTTCTGAGTTAGGCTTGGAGGAAGAATTTTCACCTTAAGATGCTAAATGTCCATTCTCACTGCAACTTGCTCCTTTTTTTCTGTGTTTACCATTTGAAATATTAATTCTGCCTTCCACTTACCAAGAAGAAAGAAAATGCTATTGTAGTTTTCAGTGATTTAAATAATAACTTCCCCTCTTTGGCTTTGCCGGCTTTCTAGAACTCCGTGTTCTCTCCTGGATTTTATACTAATGATGGAGTGAGCCAATCAGAGGCTTTGGTTTCAGTGGCGGGCAGTTTCCCGTGTGATTCTTCTTTGCTCTGATTTCAATTGCTTCACAGTAGCAACAGGTGATTTGGATGTAAAGGCTAAGGAAGAACAAACATGGGTAAAGGGAGAATAAAAGTACCCAAGAGAGAAATCTAGATTATTTATATTGTGCCCTTTTATTTCAATATACCAAAAGAAAAAAAAAGCTGTACTTAAAAAAAAAAGTTTGAAATTTGAAACACCTGTGGCTAAATAGAAAGTAGGTGAAATATTATAGACTAAAAACAATCCCTCAAATGTGTGTGCCCTTTCTAGTGTATACACCACTCTCACACGTGCAGTCTTATTTTTCTTCTAAATGACTATGCCTGTTCAATGTCATTTACCCTTTCATAAATGAGAAATCGGGGACTCAGGGAGACGAAATAATTTTCCTCAGTGCCAGTTAACACAGCTTGCGAAAAGCAGCCTTCCTCACTGAGGGCTTCCAATGCCAAATCAACCCCCGTCACTCTCCAAGCCTTTTAAGACGTGCCTTGTATCTGGGGGCCTGTCCAGGAAGAACAGGTAGGAAAGAAAAGGCGTATCTTTCACCTTGGGGAAAGGAGAGTATATTTTTGTAATAATTGCATTTTTTTTTGGCATCTCTGAAAACCTAAATGAATCTGCTATTCCTTATTCCAGAGTTTCTTAACCTTGACACTACAGACCTTTGGGGCTGGATAATTCCCTGTTGTGGGGGGCTGTCCTCTACTTTGTAAGATGTCTAACAGCATCTCTGGGCTCCACCCTCCAATACCTGGGAGCACCTGTGGCCCAGGTGCAACCACCAAAAACGTCTCCAGTCACTGGCAAGTGTTCCCTGGGGGGCAAAATCACCCCCAGGTGAGAACCGCTATTTTTATCTCTACTCAGAAGTCTACTCCTAATTACACATTGTCAGGCTTGTTTTACTTTTTAATTATTTGTTTTATTGTTCCATGAAATATTGCAATCTCCACATCCTCACTCTGAATTTCAAGGGAAAAGAAAAAAACACAAAAGTTTTGCAACCCTGGCACATAAAAAGCAAATAACCAGTATGCCATTTGGACTGATGTCTGGACACAGAGTTTGTGCAAACACAGTTCGGAATCAAATAAAAAATATCTGCCTAATGATATGTACTTTCAGAGTAAACACTTCATTTTTCTTCTAAATGAGCCTTCGGTTTATAGAAATGGAAAACTAATGTATTTTGCTGCTGCCAGAAACACTCTCCCTGGTATTCCAAGACCTTTCTTGATTACTTTTTAGCTACATCATGTTTACATTATTCAAACCCCAAATATCTCAGTGATGGGTGAAAGGAGCACCTTTGATTTGTTTCCTTGTCTGACGTGAAGATTCCGTTTCACGCCTAATTGTAAAATGAAAGGAGAGACATCTTGATAACATGGAGAACTGATCAGCGGTATCTTGTCCCACTAACAAAATTCCTACTGAAAGGAGCAAAGACATCTGAGAACAGGGGGAACCCACGAGAGCCCTGCAAAGGCAACGCCTGTCCGGAGGCCACGTAATCCCGGCACGTCTGCCGGATGCAAGTGCAGGCACCTCAAAGGGGGACCGTGAGGGCCGGAGTCGTGGGAAATTCGGGGGGTCCCACAGTTGGGAGGAGTGTGCTGGAAATACAGTGCTGCCTGAGGGAGACGGGCCGCTCCAAGGGGGGACTGCAGCAGCTGAGGATGTTCAGGGTGAGGTTCCCTGGGGGTCGGAGGTCAAGGGTATTTCACCAAATGCAAAGGAGAGACGTGGCAGGGTCCTGCAGGCCTGGCTGGGGTCTCACTGGACTTCGGAGTCAGGTTCCAAGGAGACTGAAAATGGGGCCCCTGGACCACGCATGGAGACCTCCCAACAGAAAACGGGACGAGGAGGGGTGGCCCCCAGAGATACACCTTTGGCACACACAGAGAATTATGCTCAGACAGTTTTCTTGTTGACTTTCTTCTCAGCTTTCTGGATCATTCCAGCATGAGAGTGGGAAGGGGAATTCCAAAAAAATTCTGGGATGAACAGTGGGAAAACCTGAAGAAATACATCTGTCAACACTGTTTGGGGAAAATATCCCAGATCTCCCTTAATGACGTCTCAGTGTAAAAACTGACCCCTGCCTGCATTCTCAACGTTGCCATTTAACTCTGTCATGGAAAGTCCAGCCAAGGCAATTGTTTATTGATAGATTAATTCACCTGCTCTGAAAGACCAAGAAAGTGAGCTAAAACCATAAGAGAAACAAGAAATATCAGTAAGATGGTTTCTTACTTATCATTTGTAAATGATATTTATGAAACTATAGCCATTTATTTAACATGAATTGCAGACCAGGTTTTGTGCTAATTATTAGAGAAGTTGTAAGTTTACAGAAAAATCAGGCAGAATATACAGTTCCCATATACTCTCCCTATTATTAACATCTTGCATTAATGTGGTACCTTTGTTACAATGGATGAAAGAATATTATTATAATTGTGTTATTAAAGTCCATCGTTCACATTAGTGTTCACTGCTTGTGTTGTACAGTCTTGTGTTTTCTTTCTAATTTTTATTCTAGAACCATATACACAACTAAATTTTCCTCTTTTAACTACAGTAAAATATATAATTCAGTGCATTAATTACATTCTCAAGGTTGTGCTACCATCACCATCATCCATTACCAAAACTTTGCCGTCACCCCAGCCAAAAACTCTGAACCAATTAAGCATTAACTCCCCAATCCCTACCCCCACCCCAGCCCCTGGTAACCTGTATTCTAGTGTCCTGACTCTATCAATTTGCTTATCTCCTTAATTGCTTGCTACTTCCTGCTAGTTGTGTAAACATACAGGATTTGTTTAACCTCTCAGGGTGAGAACCCCCTTGATTCTTCGGTGCTTGGTGTTTGTGAAGACTCATTGTGTAACTTAGATTCCGGTTTTTTTCCTACATATTTCACTTGTACTTGAAAAGAATATACATTCTCCAATTGTTAACCTCAGCAATCTATATTCGTTCACTAGATTATGAGTTACATATTTCCATAGCCTTTCTGTATGTTTTTAAGTGCATTATCTATAATTTGTTGAAGTGTGTGCTACTTTTTGCATTATCATTGTAGATTTGTCATTCTCTTTGTTTTCTGTCAATATTTGTTTTTGTTGATTTTGAGGCTATGCTACTCGATGCACACATTATTCAATCTCCCTGGTGAATTGTCTCATCTCCCATTATGTAATAACCTTCCTTCATCCCTAAAAATTACTTCTTACCCCAAAGTTTATTGTGTTAGATTCATTTAGCTACAGTAATTTTCTTCCAGTTAGTATATTTTGAATGGTATATCTTCTTTAATAGTTTTACTTTCCATCCTTTTAGATGATACATTTTAGATTTATTTTTTGTAAATGGCATATTGTTTAATTTTTGAAATCCAATCTGAGAATTTCAAAATTTCTCACTTTTCACTGAAAAGTACAGTCTATTTTCACCTGTGTGATTTAAAAGTATTCAGGTTTGTTTGCATACGACCCTGCTGTGTATTGTTGTTTGAGGAGCCTTTGTTTCCATTTATTTATGTGTTTATTTATTTATCCTTTAATCAGATTTGGAAGTTTTGCCTTCTGTTTCTATTTCTTTGTTGGTAACCCTTAAAATTTGACATTAGGTATTTGACTTTCAAAGTCTAAAATTAATTGACATTTCTACTCGCCTTTCAAAGAAATTAAATGCCACAGGACTCTAGCTCTGATCTTCTCTTCTTAAATCGTCCATGGTCTTCATATCTGGTATTTAATTTCCACCTCCTTTATATGCCACCCAAACTAGACAACTTTCCAGGGTGGATTTATAGAGACGAAAAATAGGAAGCAGTAGTTATAAGACCAGGAGAGTAAAATGAGAAAGTTCAAATATATATAACAGGATTTTCAGGCAAGACAATAAAGAGAATGATGGAAAAGCAATAAACAGGGAGATAATGATTCAGAAATTTCCAGATTGAAAGACAAGAACCTGTGCATTTAATAAGCACAATGAGACTTGAGCAGCATAAAATATAAATCCCAATTTATCTTATTGTGCAGAAAGAGCGGGGTAGCAAAGATATAGAGGAAACCTCAAAAGCAATCATAGGAAAATAGATGACTTATAAGGAATTAACAATTAGTTGCCAGAAAATCTTTGCATCAAGAACAAGGGAAGCCAGAAGACAAGAGAATGAAACATCCAGATTACAAAATGATAAATATCTGCCCATATAGCTCCTATACCCAGATATACTATTTTTCAAGAGTGAGGGCAAATAAAGAACTTGTCAGACATTGAGAAACTCAGAATTTTACATTATAATTTCATTGAAAAGATTATCCTTAAAGGTTTAGATTGTACAGTTTTGTCTGTGTATTCCTGTGGTTACAAATTAACTCTGAAATCTCAATGGGTGAAAACAACAAAGATTTCTTATTCTTGCCCTTATTGCACTGCCTACGATGAACCCAGCAAGATTCGTCTTTTTACTCATGTAAGGTCTATTGCCGGTGGGGCCACTCTCTCTTTTGATGCACAAAGAGGAACTCAAAAGAATAATTGCTCCAGTGAATAATTTCTAGGAATATACCCTAGAAATCATCACACATATGTACACAGAGATGGTTTACCAGTGTGTTTATTGTTTCATCTCTATGGTGTAAGGAAATGAATACAAATTATGGTATACAGTGGAATACTGTAGTGCGGGGATCACCAAACGCTTTATGGCTCACGGCCAAAGCTGAAATATATATTGCTTGGCCTTTTAAGAGCGAGTTTGCCAACCCCTGCTACAGTTCAGTTAAAATGTATCAACAAGGATATATTGAAAAGCTAAAAAAAAATTAATGTGGAGAGGAAGAAAAAAGAAGATTCAAAAGGTCATTTGATACACTTTATTTAACTAAATGTAAAACACACAAAATATTATTATCTATTATAGATACATACACATGTGAAAGCGTAAGTGAAGAATCATAAAGAGGCAATAATATATGCACTTCAGAGTACTGGTTACCATCAGAAAGGGAAGGAAAGGGGTAGGGTGAAGGGTGGGAACTTTAGTAACATTTATTAAAATCCCTTGTCCTCCCCAAATCTAAATTTTAATATTTGTTAAAACTGTAGGTCTTTGTACATTTGAACTATTTCATGATTTAAGACAAAATATATTATAAGAAAAAGTAACAAAAAGGGAAATACCTCAATGGGCAAATTGGTTAAGGATATGGGCAAAACCATACAAATAAGGGGAAAAAATTAATCCTTCATAGTAATCAAATGCAAATTAATTAAAAATTTTTTTGTATAAATTTCACAGTATTTTTATAAAGTTGAAGTTTTCTGCAACACTGTTTATTGATCAAATAAAGGACTCACTGCTCTCTAAAATTTCATCAACACCATTAAAAATTCAAAATTGATATACTGAACATTATATTTTCAATAGTTCAAAGAGACAGGTTTTTAAATATATAGCACACAGTAGATGAAATTTTAATAATATGTGAATTATATTTCAATGTAGTACCTCTTAATGTCAAGGATGTGGCACTATGACCAGTAGAATATCCCACGTGTTGCGTTGTATGTTGTACTCTCTGTGTGTCTCCCATACACACGTTTGCACATAAGCACCCACATATACACACAATGCACCCACATAGACACACAATGCACTCACATAGACACAACAATGCACTCACGTGCACACATATGCACACATGCACACACACAGAAAATAAACCCTTTGAGGGCAAGACCCATGTCTTTCTTACCTTTGTGTCCCTAGCACCTGTCACTGTAGTTAGAACAAATTGGGTATTTATCATACCTGTATTGAAATAAATGTAAGACTCTGTGTTCTCTGCTTTGGGATTAAAATATTGATTTTGAAAATGTCAGCTCTGTGGGGAAAAAGAAATTATACCAACCATCTGGTGCTTTTTATCTAAAAAGTTTAGCACTCTGGTGAACTCTCAAAGCATAGACTTGAGTAGAAGAATAGAAACAAGATCTTCATTTCCCGGTATGGGAGCAAGTGTTAGGAGACATTTTAATGCCAAACAGGTCAATCAGCATATAATTGCCTCTGATAGACACTCTGGAAATCAGAGACATTCTTCACCTAGCGCTGAGTGCCTCTTGAGAAGATGATAGCTTTTCCTGCCCTTAAAAACATCAAAGACAATCAACACATTGAGCTCCAACTTGATCCACCCAAGCATATGAGTCCGGAATGAAGACATCGGCAGCGGTGGGGGAAAACCATGTTGCAAACATAAACACCAGTAACAAAAAAATACAGATTCCATTTCATTGTAACAAGACCCTTTGTCAGGTGACTCTCTAGCCAAACCCTGAGTGGTTCTAACCAGTGCCGAATTTAGTTCAACTTCAGAGGTAGGTTGGGTTGTCAGCCATAGCCACCATATATATGGGATTTGAGAAGCATTAAAGGAGACCTTTCCATCTGCTTGAGTTTCCATTAAAACTCTCCTTTGGGTTAACTTTAAACTTTGCAATTAAATGCAAATAGTACCTGGGAGAGGTAACACATGACTTCAGATCAAACATTAACACCTAATTTGAATTAATTTTTGGAGTTGCTTGGCCCAGAGCAGAGCTGAGAAGCAATGGGACCATCAAGAAATAATTTTATGTCTCTGGTTACAACTTGTTATTACATTTAAGTATGTGTTTTAGAAGGTTCTATTATGGATGAATGCATGTGCATTCTAACCGCTTAGCTAGAGTTTAACTTGCCCATTATTGTCTGGCATAATAACTTGCTCCCTCCTTTTAGAAAACAATTTGTTGATGTATTTTTAATTAAACTATTTATTTTGAGGTCATTGTGGACTCATGTGAATAATAATAAATAATAATAAATAGTACAGAGAGGCTCCATGTACTCTTTATCCAGTTTTCCCCAGTCAGTGGTGACATCTTGCAAAACTATGGCTCGATGTTGCAACCAGAATATCGACATTGGCTCAGTCCATTACAGATCATCTTCATCACCACCAGAATCTCTCTTCTTGCCCTTTCACGGAGACACCCAGCCCCTTCTCCCCTGCCCATCTTTGGCAACCACTAATCTATTCTCCATTTCTAAATCTTGTCAGTTTAAGAACATTATGTAAATGGAATTATATAGTACTTCATCTTTGGGGATTGGTTTTCTGCACTGAGTATAGTTCCTTCATGATTCAAGATTTGCCGAAGTTGTTGCATGTAACAATAGCTCGCTCCTTTCTATTGCTAAATAACATCCCATGGTTTGGATTACCACAGTTTGTTTACTCCTTCACCCATTGAAGGACATCTGCATTGTTTCCAATTTGGTGCTATTTTGAATAAAGCTGCTGTGAACGTTTGTGAACAGAGTGTGTGAATCTCTGGTTTGATTTCTCTGGGTGTGCCCGTTTGGATATATTACGTCCCCCAGAAAAGCCATATTCTTTAATACAATCTTGTGGTGGCAGATTTATTAGTCTGTTGATTAGGGTGGAACCTCTGATTGAATTATTTCCATGGAGGTGTGGTCTCTGGCCATTCAGGATGTGTCTTGATTAGTTCACTGGACTACTTAAGAGAGACTCAGATGCCTGCTGATGCTTGGAGACACTTGGCAATTCCAACAGAAGGACGTCTGGAGATGCTAAACTAAGAGATGAAGCCCAGAGTTTTCCCCAGAGAAGCTAATAGAGGACCCCCAGAAGCTTAGAGAGAAACGCCCTGGAAGGAAGGACACACACGAGCTGACAGAGAGGAGACCAGAGAAATTTTGGAGAAAGCTGTTTTGAAACACAACCCAGGAACCAAGGACCAACAGACACCAGCCATGTGCCTTCCCAGCTGACAGAGGTGTTCCGGACACCATCGGCCATTCTTCAGTGAAGGTATCCTCTTGTTGATGCCTTAGTTTGGACACTTTGATGGCCTTTGGACTGTAAATTTGTAACTAAATAAATCCCCCTTATAAAAGCCAATCCTTTTCTGGTGTTTCGCAAAATGGTGGCGTTAGCAAACTGGGACACTGGGATAGAGGCCCAAGAGTGCAGTTGCTAGGTCCAATCATAGTTGCATGTTTAGTGTTACAAGAAACTGCCAAACTGTTTTCCAGCATGGCTACACCATTTTACATTCCCACTAGCAATACTATGAATGTGTCAAGATATTTTTAGGAGTATTTAAAATGTCATGCCCTTTAAAATTCTTCTTTATATCTTCTTAATATATTTTATCTCTTTATATACATTTTCCTTCATTTCTTTGAATTGATTCAGGAGATTTGTTTGCTTATTTTGATTAGTTATTCCAGATTCTGTGTCTTTTCCAACTTTTTCAGTTGTTACTTTGACTGGACCATTTTTTTTCTCGAGCTTTAATATGCCATTGTCTTTTTGTTGATCTCTGGTTATCTGATTATCTTGATGGTCTATTCTGAAGGTCGATTTCTCTCTTTTGTCTAGGATTTAGCCATTCCCTGGGTTTGTATTAGGGCACTGCCCTGACAGTTTCTCAACCAAAGCAGGGTCATGTACCCATGTAGGGGGTGTCGTCCAGCTCTAGTGGGCCTGAGACAGGGTCTGGAGAGGCTCTGAAAAGCCCTGCAATTCCCAGCCTGACCATTAGATGGCACTGCTCAGTGACTTAATCATCCTCAAAAGCTGTTTACCTCTGAGCCCCAGCAGAGTCTGACCAGGCAAGACTGAAATACCTCCTGGAGCCCAGGCTGTGTCTCACCAGAGGGGCTGAAACTCAAGGGTTCCTGAGCCCTCACTTCACAGTCAAGAGCTGGCTCAGTGTGGGGCTGTGTCCCCCACTTTACTTGGGGTGGAGGACTCTCCCAGGTGTCCCATTCTGCAGCTGCCCCCCAGGCAAGGATGGGGCCTCCTGCTGCTGTTTCCCTTGAGAGTAGGGGATGGCACCAGGACCCAGGGCTGGAAACACAGCCTCTATCCACATTTTTGCAGACTTTTTGCCCCTCACTGACCTGGCCCTTGAAATGTCCTCCAGGTCCCTGAACAGTTGATTAGAGCTTTTGCCTGGCTACTTGCAGCTTTGGGTATAAACTTCTTCTGTTCCCTCCCCAAGCCTCCGTTTTGGAAACTCCTCCCTGTTGCCTTTTTATATTCCACCCTTCCTGATGGCTAAGTTCTGCCATGGGTCCCTGTGGGCTTGGGTCTTGTGTCTGGATATAGGTGGGGATCTGTCACTGCAGTGAGAGATTTTGCAGTCTGTGCCCCTGGTGGGTGGTGGGGTGGATCCCCGCTGCTGCCCCCGTGCACTTCCTAGCTGCATGGGACCAAGTGAGGGGAGTGGAGAGGACCGGCCATTCTGGAATGGAACTTTCCTACCTGATATTTTTCTCTTTCTTCAGTTCAGCCTTTGAAGGATCCTTCTCCAGTCTACACCTTCTTCCAGAGTTCGGAGCAAGTGAGAATAGCCCTTTTTTTGCTGACTCTCTGGGGAGAGGTTTTCAGTAGCTGTTTATGTTGCCATGTTGATGATGTTGCCTCACCTATTTGTTTTTGAGCATATGGTTGTATCCTTGGTACCACTGTGCATACACACTATCTGGGAAGAAAATGAGTCTGGAAAGTTGGGTGAGAAAACCTTAACCATAAAATGTTAGTTGGGTAGTGAGAGGTAGGAAACTGCAAGGGCTGGGGATGCAGGACAGCCTGACTGTCATGCAGGTCGTCTCAGGGGAGAGCAGTGAGGGTGCTGGAAAGGAGACCTGGGCCAGGGGAGGAGATGGCAGAAACTTTAATCCACTTCACGATTTCGATGAGGACCAGCCACGGTGGAGGATTAGCCACAAAGCAAAACAAACACCTTTCTCAGAAATTACTTTTTTTCAAAGATGGTTTGAAATAATAATCAGGTTTTGATTTGTTTTGTTTCATTTTTAGAGAAAACAGTAGCCTAACTAGCTAACACCAAGGGGAAAAGACCTTAATAACATTTCCTATATATTTAAGGTCTGGAATTTGTTGCTGTTGAGCTTTCAAGAAGGTGAATATTCACAGAGTTCAAATGCAGTGAACACTCAGATCTTGGGTAGTGGGACTGGGGAACGTCATCACAGAAGTGTCAATCAAGTCAAATCTTAACACAGAATTCAGTACATTTGTAAGCGATCACAAGTATGAAATGATCCCTTGATTAAATCCATTTCCCATGGAAACAGCACTCCCAGTGCAGTGTTACATCAGGCACTGCTGTTTCAAATACTCCACTCGCCTTTCTCTGGATATGCTGCTGGAGAAAGCAATCTAGCACAATTGCAGATATTACAGGAGCGCCTCAAAAACCCATAGGGTAACAGAAACCTTTTGACCTTTTCACAGAAAGGGGTTGAGGACACAACAGCAGCTTAAGCCCTTGGAAACCAGGCCTGAAATCATGAGAATCAGCGAAACCTGCATAAGCCTTCCCTTCCCAGGTAGAAAAGGAAAGACTGCTGGCTCGTGTATTGGAATTAGACCCGGATTCAAATCCTGCTCCAGCTACAGACTCTATGACCCTCAGAAGTCACGAGCAGCTCAGTCCTGCTGAATTTCCATGTGCCCACCTGGAAATTAGGACACTGACTCTGGCTCACGGAGTTGTTGGAGGATTACGTGAAAACATGACTGTGAAACTTTAAGCCTGAGGTCCACGCGGAATGCTCAGTGCATGACATTTGCTGGTGACGGTTTGGCGGAGTTGATGTTGGTGGTTGTTTCCCTCTCGTGGCTGGATTTGCACGTCACTGGTGAACTCATAAATCATGCGGTCTTTGAGGTTCATTCATTGGCTCAACAGGTATTTGTTGAAAGTCTGTTAGACACCAGGCCAGGTTCTAGGAGCTGGGGATGGCGCAATGATGAGCAAGCAAGCTGGTTCTCACGGCGCTTATGTTCTGGTGGGGAGGGAGGCAGGGGGCATTGTTGCTAAGAGAAAAAAAATAAAGCTGAACCAAGAAACAGAGTGAATGCGGGAAAGATGTCTGTGACAAGGTGGTATTTAAGCAGAGACCTGGAAAAAGCAAGACTACAAGGGCAGTGGTAGGTAGCCACCAGGTGGCTGCTGTTGTCGGATACTTCCCTGCCCGTGAAGCGGTGCCCTAAAGATGCACTGAAGAGAGATCCTCTAGTGCTCTGGCCAGCACAGGGCTGTTCCCTCTGTTTTGAGGAGGCCTCGGCTCTACTCCCCAGCACGTTGAGGGCAGACAACTTTGTGACCTCTGTGTGGCTGTGCTCACCCCACCACCAGCCTCCCGCCCTTCTGCTCACAGTCGCCTGCAGACCTCACTGCACGTTGGTGCTTCTATGTGCCTGCCTGTCCATCGCCTCCAACTTCAGCGAAGGCCTCGAGGTTGGGGACTGGAACTTCCCCAGCTCCCTTTCTCTGTGTCTAGCTCAGCATCCGTTTCGCAGTGGACTCCTCCTTGATAACAGTTAGGCAAACGGCTGAGAACCACGAGAATGAAAAGCAGCTAAATGTGTTTCCCTAAACAAACTCACATCATGACTTCTGCAAGAACAGAATTTCCACGCTAACTGGTTTAGGAAGGAGGGGAAGTGGTGGTCTAGGACCAGAAAGAACCTCATCTGCAGCTGGGCCCCCAGATGTTGGGAAACGGAAAGTCGGGAATTCTGGCCCCATTCCCTCTGCTTCCTCCTCGACTGGGTCACGGGCCTCCCTCTCCCCTGGGTTCCCAGCATGGGTGGCACTGACTGGCCAGCACAGCGGCTTTATGAACGGCCTCTTCAAGCCTCCCAGATCTCACTTTCCAAGCTCCTGCCCCAGGAGACGGACTCTGCCGGGCTCCTGCCGGGTGTGGACTTTGCCTCGGGACCAGTCGGCTACGGACATGGAAGAGGGTGTGAGGGCAGAGACGTGCTCCTCTCTGGGTTCGTGTGATTAGTTATCTGTCTCTTCTTCTTGTAAGTTCCACAGTGACAGATGTGCAATCCATTCCTGTACCCACAGTGCCTCACAAAGGGTCAAAAGTAGAGCAGGCGTTAAAGATGTGTCTGTTTGTGCCGGTTTGTATATTTATGCCCCCCAGAAAAAAAGCCATATTCTTTAATGCATTCTTATGGAGGCAGACATATTAGTGTGGATTGGGTTGGAACCTATTGGTTCAGTGTCCATGGAGATGTGACCCACCCAACTGTGGGTGATGAGTCTGATTGAATAATTTCCATGGAGGTGTGGCCCCACCCATTCAGCGTGGGCCTTGCTTAGTTTACTGGAGCACTGTATAAGCTCAGACAGAAGGAGCTCACAGCTGTCTGGAGATGGCACAGACATTCTGGACGGCCGTTGGAAGCTGATGCAGACATTTTGGAGAGCACCATTTTGAAACGCAGCCTAGGAGCAAGCAGACGCCCACCACGTGCCTTCCCAGCTAACAGAGTTTTCCAGATGCCAGTGGCCTTTCTCCAGTGAAGGTACCCTTTGTTGATGGACACTTTATGGTCTTAAGACTGTAACTGTGTAACCAAATAAACCCCCTTTTATAAAAGCCAATCCATCTCTGGTGTTTTGCATTCCGGCAGCATTAGCAAACTAGAACACTGTTAAATGTTGATTTAATGTTGAATGTGGGAGAAGAGGTGTAGCATGTCCTCTATCACCACGCATCTGTCCGAGGGATTCCAAGTATGCTTTTGTTTCCTTCGCAATGGCCTAATGGACACTGACCTGCTCCAATCTGGCCTGATTATTCCACTTCCCCTCCATCTTTATCCATCTTTCTCCAAGGTAGCCAACCCAACCAAACACCTCCACCTCCTCCCTGGAGGAAAGCTGTGCCAAGGGGGTGTTGAGACAGGAGGGATCAGATCGGATTAGCCTGCAGCACAAGGGCGAAGTGTTACAGAACAGGAGACACTGAGGCAGAATCTCTGAGCCCACTTTTCCTATTTTACAGTGAAAGCAATGACAATAATAAATCCACATGGCTCTTGTCTGATTTAATGTGAGCAGAGTGGCCAGCGTGGTGCCTGGAAGATAACTCAGCCTTGAACAGACGGCTGCTTGAATCTTTTATCAACCCTGCATTGCCATTGTTATCACCCTCCTTGTCACCCTGTCTCACAGGCTGTAAAGATGGGCACAAGGCAATCAGAGTGGTGCACCAAGATGGACAAAAGAACCCAGCAAGCTCTATATTACTTGAGAAGCAATGTGAAGAAAGGGCAAGTAAAAAAAATCATTCTGAAAAAAATTTTGATTTATGCCTGCAGTGACATGCAGTCAACTTTCAAACTATATTCATTAGTTAGTGGAAACTCACAGATCCCTCAGCTCTACAGACACGGTTCTGAACCTGGTGAAGAATTCAGCTCACCCTGGAGAGGAAATGTGAAGCGCAATCAAGATGAGAGACAGTTCACCAGAAGCATGGACATGGAAATTGTTTGCAATTTAGCCATTCTTCATTTTGTGTGATTTGGAAGTGCTAGCCCACTTACGGATGACAACCGAATAAAGAGTTTCAAACAAGCATTTTCTAGAATGTTGATTTACTGAGGGAGAGAAAAAAAAATTCTGTATCCTGCCAAATGATTGCAGCACCTATAAAATGGTAAGGTCATTTTGCTGCTGAAATGTCACAGCGAGATGCTTAAAATAGATTCCTGGTGCAGTTTTAATAATGTCGAGGTTAAAGATAAGGAAAAAGAAGTGTTTAACAATGAAAGTGAAACAGAACTATTGCTGCTTAAAGTAGGTTTTAGGAGTAGCCTTGAATTATGCCTATGCCAACTATAACTGTAAAATATAATTCTGCATGCTGCTAATGTTTTTATAATTGTTTTATTCATAATTGATAATCGATTCACTAGCACTAGGCTGATAAACCCTGCTATGACCCTTCTCTTGTATGTCATAAAGGGTCATATGTCATATGACCCTTCTCTTGTATGTCTGATCCCTCTTTAGAGAGGTTTGGAGGTGAGAAATGGCATGGGGGTATATGAAAGAATACAGCTTATTCAAAACAAAATCTCCAAGTCTGGTCTTCAGTGGACATTTCTTGGAGTGTCTGTCTAAACCCTTTTCTCTTGAGCTGACACCCAATCTCCAAAGCCCCAAGAGAGCAAGTTTGTTCTCCAAGACCCAGCCTCTTGGCCCCTGCAAGAGGTCTGTGTTGGAGACATGACCCAACCTGGGGCAGGTCTTTGCCCCTAGCCTGGGAGATGGGATTTGAGCGTATTCTCCATTCAGTGTTCAATGTTTCTTAGAATCCACTGGTATCTCAATAACTTTCTAGTAAATTACCTTTATAACGTAAAGTGAATGTATTGATGAGGATGCTTTATCAAAAGAGAAATAATCAATAAAGAGGTTTAATTATCCTACTTAATACATGTGGAATTAGGGAGCCTGGGATTTGCTGAGGAACTCAGTCTCTTCTGCAACTCCCTCGGCCATCCTTTCAAAGTCACAAGAAGCTCACAGAAGCCAAATTCACATCCAGAGTTTGGCCACAGAGTTAGGAGAAATCTCTCCTCCCTGCCTCCCTGTCGCTTTCCTCTTGTTTTTGTTTAAGTACCCGGCAGCTTTCCCACTGTGCCAGTTTGGGATCCTGGAGCCACCTCTGGCTGCAAGGAAGGCTGGGAAAGCATAGTTTTTAGTCTCCCTTACGGAAGGTAGAGGAGAAGTGGTTGGGAATTGCTGCTGGGTTACCAGCCAGCCGGGTCTGCTCTTCTGGACGAGGGGTCTTCGGTTAGCAACTGAAGTCCTAAAGACCACGACAGTCTAAGCTGGGAGACTCAGGGTCCTTCGGATTCCAGGCTCACCTTCCACCGGCTGAGCCTGAGAGTCGCCTCGACCCTGCCCTCCCTGTCACACCCCACTTGCCGAGGAAGTTCCCACACAACCGGGCACCGCCACTCAACGTAGGAGATCTTTCCTTTTCCCCATTTGAAGCCCTTATTTCATCTTCTCTCTCCCTCCTCCTCTCCCTCCCTTCTCAGAGGTCGCAGTTATCACGACTTTCAGCATCTTACCTATTCATAGCTTTTACATATATTTTTCCATAAATGTAGGGGCTTGTAATAATCCACAGCATCACGTTTATATAATTCTAGAATACCACACAAGTGATATCATGCTGTCTATATCATCCAGCAGGTTGGTGGTTTTGTTTTTGTTTTTTCTCAGCTTTAAGCTTTCGTGGTTAATCTGTGCTAGTGTACGTAGCTTCAGTTCATTCGTTTTAACTAGTATGTTCTATTCTATTGTGTGAACAACCATTTGCTTGCCATTCTAGAGGCTCATTGACTATTAAATCTTTTCCACATGTAATCACCATAAACAATTCTGAAAGGTGCATATGTCTTCTTGGAATTAGGGATAATCACTGCTCTCCTAGCTGTATGCCCAGGAGTTAAATTTCTGCCATGAAATGTCTGGGCATCTTTTACTGCTCTTTACCCCAATTGTGCTTTCACCAGCAGTGTACAGAAGTTCCATTTCTTCACATCTTCAGCAATGCTTAGCAGAAGGTACTTGATCTTTTTGCCATTCAAATGGTAAGTGAGAAAAGCTCTCTCTTTGTGGTTTTTATTTCTACTTTGCTATGACCAGTGAGTTTAAGCATCTTTTTCTATGTTTGATTCTTCTGTGGGTTTTCTCTTCTGTGAATTGCCTGTTTCTATCTCTTGTTTATTTAAATGTCAGTTGTTTGTTTTGTTCTTCTTACTGCTTTGTAGGATGTGGTCCTACATATTCTGCATCCTCAACTTTAATCAGTTGTGTCCACTGTCAGTGTATAATCCCAGTGTGTGGCTTTGTTTTAGTATGGTCAATTGCATTAAAGTAATTAATTAAAGATATTAAAGTAATTAATTGTAAATGAACTCTGCCTGTTTTATGATGTAATAATGATTTATTATATTTATTGATTTAATATATACACGGGTATATATAGATGGTGTGGTGTGTTTCATGGATGCTTTTAATTTACATGTGATAACTTTATCACTCTTTTCCCTGGTGATTTGTAATTTTTAAGTTTAATTCAAGAAATTTGTCTCTATTCAAAATCACCAAGATAGTCTCTTAAAATTTTCTTTAAGATTTTTATTGTATTACTTTATCATATTTAGATGTGAAGTGAACTTTGAATTCATTTTGGGGCATGACATAAAGTAAGGCTATAATACTGGCTATTTCAGCTAACTAGGTAGGTGTATGATGGCATTGCAGAATGCCCCAGCATCTGCTCGCTTACTTAGAGGGTGCGTCTGTCACACGCCAGTGCCTCATGCGTGTGGGGTTCTTTCTGGGCTCTCTACTTTGTTTCATTGTCTCTTTGTTTATCCCTGAGGTGACGCCACATGGGTTTTATTTTTATATAATAAACAACAAGCAGGAAATTTTACTTCAATGTTGACTTTAATCATTTCACCAGTAAATGTACTATTTGTTTGGGGTTTTTGTCAGACATCTTTTATTAGTTAAGAATGCTCCATTTTATTTCTAATTTGCTCAGACTTTTTAAAAAATTATATTTGGGTGTTGAATTTTATTAAATAATTTTCTATTGCTATGATTATTTTTCTTTAATTTGTTAGTATGATGACTTGTATTCATAGATTTTTTGGATATTAAAGTAATTATTTGTAAATGAACCCTGCCTATTTTATGATGTAATATTGATTTATTATATTTATTGATTTAATTTGTACACATGCATATAAATATGCATGCTTATATATATATATATGCATTCAACTTGCTGTTATTTAATTTAGTTTCTATATGCTGAAAAATGAGACAACATATCTCTTATCAATGTTATAGATATTCCTTCCATTACTTTCAAACGTTTTGCATTATGAAGTTGACTTTTTGGGGGGATCACTTTATCAAATCTGAGAATATCTGTCTTCTACAAGAAGAGGTTAGGGCGGGACTCCTGGGATGAATTTCTACCCTCTTTTTGCTGCTTCACTTTTCCATGCCCGCCAGCGGTAAGCTCGTGGTTGGACTCAGCTGTGCCCCTTGGGACCCAAGCCGGGGCCCATGCAGCTCCCAAGGGACAGCACCCCCTCCAACGGGGGGAGGGGGCGTCTGCACCAGGAACGATCCCGCTCGGGCTGCTCACGGGTATTTCTGAAAAGCTTTAGCAAGCCCTCCAACTGACCAGCTGTTCAGAGAGAGGCAGATGCCCTTCCAGAAGCTCAAAATTAAATTTACACAATCCAAGCCAAGCAGAAGGTAAATATATTTCAGACTCAGTCCTTCAGGCAGGATTTTCAGACACTGCACAAAGGAAAAAAATAGATTACTTGACGAAACCTATTAAAATATCCTTAGGAAACGCAGCTAAAATCAAGCCAAAAGATCTAAAAGGAAAGGTAGTCTCGGCAACTCTTGTCTGAAGACCAGATAGCTTGCAGAGATTTTAAAAGCTCTTAGCGATGTCTTAGCTTTGGTCATATGGTAGAGGGAGGCTCCCTGCAGCAGCTGCAGCAATATTTTGCAAACAGAGCCTTATCATTATTTAAAGTCCAATTCTAGGATGTACTTGGGACCGTGAAGTCAGATGTGCAGATGGAAGCTCAGAGCCAAAACAAGTTGAATAAAAGATGTGGCTCTAAAGTCATAACTCTGATTGTCTAATATAATTTATATAATGGTTCTGAGGGTGATTCCAAAAGTGAGTTGGAAGAGCTGGAAAGCTTTCTTCTAAACTAGCCTCTTTTAGATCAACATCATTCATTTATATGTGAGTTTTGGCCAGACCTTTTCTTTATACTCACTCCATTTCTTTATAATTACATCCTATGACTATAGGCCAGCTGGGAAAGTGATCAAAAGGGAACTGATGTTTCTAGGAAAAAATTAAATCCCGGTGAAATCTCAGATGTAGCACCTAACTGCAGCAGCCTGCACTGTGATGTGACAAGATGCCCGTATTTTCCTGAGCCCTGTTTTGTTCCACGTTGTTTTCCATAGATGGTATACAGCCAGGGAGAGCACTCTCAATTTCCATTGATATATACAGCGTGATCTGAAAAACGAAAACCTAAATTGCTGGAATGGCTTTAATGGGGAAACGTATTAAGAGCATGTGAAATTCTAAACCCGAAGCTAACGAAGAACCCACCTAAGAACAGGACAACGCTGTTCTGTGTGAAGCAAAGGTGATGCACACCTGGAAGGGGCCCCGCAGAGCCTCTGGCACTCAGGAGGGGCTTTCATGTTAGGATCGAGGTGGACCCACCTCTCCTGGCCTCTGCTGTGTCCTTATTGCCTCAGTATAAGGTGGACAGAGCTGACGGGGCAGGCTGGAGAGGACTCATCCCTGCTATGAAAGACCTTAGCAGTGTAGGGGAAGTCCCGTCAGATACCTGGGAGCTCCTGATGTCCTAATCGCAGGTGCCCGCTGCCAGAGGCCGCTTCTGAACCCCAGGAGAGCTTGAGGTCAACATAAGCCAGACCTCCCAGGCAGCTCGGACATCCTGTGAGCCAGAGGCTCCTCCCACCACTGACATTCAAAAGGGGGTAGGAAACCTTTTAGTGGGGCTGAGAGGGGAGCCCAGACTCTGAATAAAACAGAAAAAAAGGGGGAGCTCTGGGCTTCCATAAGACAGAAGAGGGGATAGGAGAGGAGCGTGACAAGGAGGGGTAGCCATTAGTGTCAAACACATTTGGTCCCAAGAGGGCAGAATCCTATTTTCACAACCACAGCAATGCACTCGGGACACTTCCTTCATGAGTGGGAGATTGAATTGTTTTTGTAGTTTAATGCTAGTTTTCCACATGTGCTTATGTTTTAAGACTGCCTGTAAGAAATGGAATTTTTATGCTCTTGGGACTGGAAATGTCCAGACTTTAGATGCAGAATATCAGTTGGGAAACTGCATATAATTGGTATGATTTAAGGAGTGGATTTTTTTATTGTTTGAATAGTATGTCACTTATAATATTACTTTTGCGTGTATGCTATATATTCAGTTATCAACAAATATTCAATAACTGCTCACTATGAACCAGGCACAGTGCAAACATGCCTAGCCTACTCGCTGGGTGCCAGGCATAACCTAAGCATTTTATATCGATTAGCTCATCCGACACTCATAAATTCCAACCCTGTGAGATGGGTACTGTCATATTTCTGTTCTAAAGGTGAGAAAACAGAAACCCAGAGGAGTCAGGCAATTTGCTGTCAGGGTGTGGGGGGCTGGGACCAACCCGGGCCGTAGAGGAGAACCCCGAGTCCACCCTGCTGACCATGGCCTGACCCGCTCGGTTTGTGATGACCAACAGAAGCAGCTCCACTGCTCACAGCCTAGTGGGAGAGAGAGAGACCTTAATCAGATCATCACACAAATGACTCTACAGTTACAGCTGTAATTCGCCTGATAAGTTGAGGATCGAGGTGCCAGGAGAATGTCTCAGAGGTGTTGGCTCTAAGGTCTGAGAAGGCTTCCCTAAAAGAGACCCTTGAGGGGAAAGCTAAAGGACGAGTAAGATTTAACCTGGGTCAGAGGGTCGGAGGGTGTTTCAGGCTGAAGGGAACCTCCTGCACAGAGGCTAATGTAGCTTTTGTACAAGATCCAGGTATCCCTGACACTCAGTGCATCTAGGTGGGAGATCGGTGGTCCTAAGATGCGGCCCCTAAGCAAGTGGCATCAGCGTCACCTGGAAACATCTTAGATCTCGAGTCAGAAACTGGAGTGGATCCAGCCCCGGGGTTAACAAGCCCTCCGGGGGATTCTGATGCTCACTCAGGTTTGGTAACAGCTGCTAGAGAAGGTGCAGCGGGTGCCTGCCCAGGTCCCCTTTGTCAGCAGGTGCGCCCACTGCACCCCCAGCTGCCCTGGGTTTGGGCAGCTGAGAGCCCCCGGCTGCTGCCCCTGCCTCAGGAGAACATCCTCACCCAGACGGAAGCTCAGCTCCCGGACGGTTTGGCACCTGCCGTGCCCTCTGCCCCCCACCCTCAGTGCCAGACCCCAGGGGATGACTGACTGTGTGTTTGCCTCAAGGTGAGATCAAATTTTGTTGCAATCAACCATGTTTCAGAGCTGTGAAGACGAGACCATGTTCCAGCTTAAGTACCTTCCCCTGCCCCATCCTGCTTCTTTCTCTCCTTCTCCTGAGGACACCACAAAAATCCCCACCCCAGGCTGTTTCCAGGGTACCCAAGAGAAGATGCGAAGATGCGGGCATCAGTTCTGTGGAGCAGCAGGCAGGGCTTCCGGCAACGCTGAGGAGGAGGTGGAGGAAATGGAGCGAGGAGTCAGGGGTCTCCTGTCCTCCCCCTTGCTCCGGCTCCCACTGCCTCTGCCCCCAGCTCTTCCTTTGTTCTCGGGCATCCAGTATCCTCCCCCAGCTCATCCTTCTCTGCAGAATTTGCTGTCCTGTTTATCAAAAACAACAAGGTTATTGGTTGTGAAATCCTTCCAGCTCCTTTTTGCAACCAACTATCCTTGGGTTTCTTCTTATCCACCTGCAAACATTCTTAACCCTTCCCAAACTTTCCCCCTCCCGGGGGCTCCCTTGGGAAGCCTCCATCACATCCTAGGCAGGTATGTTTAGTGTCCAGGGCACAGCGTCTGACAAGGGCAGCCCGGATTCCTTTAAGAGAATTACTGTCTTGTGTGTATCCTGGTTATAACTGTTAGTTAAACACCCTGCCGAGGGTCACATGACACAATTGAGGTGAATCAGATGTTTTCCCCGGGACACTGAGCACGGAAAATGAGCCAGCGAACCCGGGTCTGGTTCCCTGGAGTTTGTCTGTGCCCATCGCTCCTTCCTCCCATTCAGATTCCTGGCTCCACTCTGCTGCCTGTGTACTCACACCCGGTCTTTCTCTTTTCCTTCCATTTCTTCCAAAAATTTCCTATTGCTCAACTTAGACCAAGTCGTCTTTGCTCTTTGCAGCAAAAATCCGTAACACACACACCACCTGTATTCTTTACTCCCGCAAAATCCATTTTGGTTCAGGCAATTCCTTTGTGTTTGGTGGCTAAGCCCCCAGAAACAAAGGGCCACCGTGATCACCACTGCAGGACAGGTATGAGGGAGGGAGGGGACAGTCCGGCCCAGGTGCCGCAGCCTGGAGACCACATCCCTGCTCACAGCCCACCTGCAGGGGAGGCGGGGGAAGGGATGCCGCAGCTGTTTCTCTCTTTTCTTTAAATCCCAGCCCCGAAGGCGCATCCCCACTCCCTCCCCTTTCGTTTGTTTCATTTTCCCTTACCCACCTCCTCCTGGCTCCTCCCTGCTCATGGCTGTCCCCCAGGAGGTAGCACCTGAGACCATTCTCTCCCAGCCTCTGAGAACCCCCTCCCACCCCACGTCCAGGGCCCTTGCCTCGCTCCCTCCTCCTGCCGCCCCTCCCGGGGCATTTGATGTCTCTCCCCCCTCCTCCTGGAAGCTCTCTACTCCCCTGAAATCCACAATAGTGTCCTAGTCTGCCTGGGGTACACTCTTTCCTGTCTCCATATTCTATTTTATTGCTGATTCCTGACCCCCCAAATTGTACAAACTAGGCTTCCCCCTCTCTATCTTTCCACGTTTTTTTTTTTCAGGGAGACCCCGTCCACTTTCACAGCTTCAGTTATTACTTCCCTGAAAATACTTTCTAAAAGTGTGTGCTTGGCCCTGATATCACCTCAGAACTACCCCCAGAAATGCACGTCTCCCCAGTGTTTTGCCAAACCCACCCAGCTGTCCTTATCGTGCACTGAACTCAGCATGTGCAAAACAAAAGGCCTTACATTTCCATCAGGTGGGTGTCCACTCGCCTTCGTCCATTCCGGGGCTCCTGGCCCGACCCTCCTCTCGGCCGGGCTGCCCCGGGCCTCTGACCCCCTGCCTGGCAGCGGCCCCTTTCCATGGCCAGAGCGAATGACTGACAGCAGTGGGGAGGTGGTCGTGGCTCTGGGCTGGATTATAACTGAAATCACCTCGCTGGTTTTCCCTTCGGGCACTTTCGTTCTCCTGCTGTGCCCGGTGGTCGGAGAGTAATCTCCTTAAGCCACCGGGCTGCCCGCCCCCGACTGCTCCAGCCTACGCAGCAGCCGCTCTGCCGTCCAGCCGAGGCCCAGACCCCTGCAAGGAGGGCCAGGCCCCCCATCCGGGTGCCGTCCTGGCCAGCACTGCTGGCCCTTCCCCAAGCACACCCCACCCGGTGGGCCCCAAGTATACCTTTGCCCCTCCTGCCCGCTCTGCCTGTAGCCCCTTCTCTCCATCTCCAAACACCGAATTTCCAAATGTCCTTCAAGGCCCAAATCAAATACTAAGTTTACCATAAAATTTCCCCAGTTCTCACCCTTTAGCCTTCACCAAGAAGTATTATTTTTCCACCCCACCCACCATGGCGTGAATGCATGGGTGAACGCGCAAAGAATCAGTGAGGAAACCTGTGCTAGGGAGACTTTCCCAGCACTGTGCTTCGACTCTGAAGTTAAATTTAAGTTGTCAATACCAGTTTTAGACTCTGGTTTATGCTTGTTTGACGCTATCAAAGGTGTTATGCCAATTCAAGTAATCTTCCTCTGAAGCAAAATACATTGACATCGAGCTCTCACTTTCCCCTCCCCAAGACCGGATCTGCTTGTCTCCTATCCTGCGTCTGCTGGAAGCAGGTGGGGAAGGAAGTGCTGGCTCCTGCTGAGGTTGGACAGCTGCCTTTGTGGATCCGAGGGCTGGTCAACAACCACGGAGTGTCCCACCGAGTGTCCGCCCAGGCGGTACTTCTCCCTTCATTGAGAATACACATAAAAGCTTAGAGTTCAGGGATTTGTGCAAGTGGCACTGGGAGGCCTGGAACAATGTGAGCGAGTTCTCTCTCCATCCAAGGTGTGGGCAGTGCCCTCCGGAAGGACTTGTTCCGTGCCTACCCCTTGGTTGGTGGGGTGGTGTCCCCTGGCTTGTAGCAGTGTAAATGCCATCGCCACATGCCTGACTTCTCCCTTTTGTCTTGTCCGTCTCATCCCCTCTTCTTATAAAGACACCAGTCAAGCTGGGTTAGGAGTCTGCCCTACTCCAGGATGACCTCGTCTTAACTAATTCCCTTTTCAATGACCCTACTGCCAAATGAGGTCACCCCCTGGGGTACCAGGGATCAGGCCTCCAGCATGTCTTTTGGAAGGAGTCATAATTCAGCCAATAACATTATCTTATAAAAAAAATAGTGCAAGCATAGCCAAAGCCTATATATGTTCACTTTTCCAATGTGCACGTCAATTTTTGTGGACAAAAATAGAAGCTAAGAGAAATACAAATTTCAAAACAGAAAGCAATGACACGTATTGTCAGAGAGTTCCCATATATACCACAGCCAGGTTCTCCTAGCCCAGTAAGAGTATTTAGATTTTCCTTCGATGTTAGCAGAGAAGTTGGGCCTTGTTAGCACAGGTTTAGTGGTGACAGTGTATTTGTCCTTCCCCCGTTCCCTCCCTGCGGACGGGGACAGCAGAGATGATTTACGGGCTGCCCGAGGGGCCGGTACCGTCAGCTTTCCTGATTAGAGAATCCCCTGAGCTTATCATGTAACAGCTCAGGACTAGATGGCCGAGGGTATTGATGAATAGTTTTATGACTCATTTGAGCAGACCCATGAAGCCAATTACTCCACGAGGTGGCATGTCATCACAGTTGCCTTCGATCCACTGCGGCTGACTCATCGATTCGAGTTTGCTGAAGAAAGCGAGTGTAACAGCCTGGGATCCAAAAGTGCTGAGCCTTGGATCTGGGCTTGAGGGTAGGTGTTTCTGGCAGGGTGCCTGTGGTTTCCTTAGGCTGCCTTAATTATTCCGCCGTTAGATAAGGTTTAGTAATTTGATATGAAGTGGGAGAGAATCCGCAGCAAAGTAAGAACAGAATCTGTAATTCTTCAATTCTTGCAGGACTCCGCAGGAGCTGCCTCCCAACCTCCATCCCTTTTTATTGGGAAATTTGAACTTTGAACCCAGGCACGCATCCATGCATCATTTGCTTAGTTTGGAGGAGTCAATTTAATTAAAACTCCAAGCTGAAACATAGATGTTAGCTGTTACTTCTAATTTTTTGTTTAGCTTAAATGCAATAGAATTATGGTTTGGTTTGGTTTCTTTGCACTGTAGAACTACTAACAAGAGGAACGATTTACAACTAGCAAATAGTATGTGACTCCATGCACATGGGTAATTGGAAAATTAGTTGCAAATAAAATATTTTTTAAAAGGATACATTTTTGCACAGTTTCCTTCTTTTACCTCTTGCTGATGCGTAATTAATAGAGAGATATATTCACTTAACTTCTGACTTTTGGAGACTGCCCACGGGTGTCATTTCCATCTCAGAGACCCAATGCAGTGTGACAACCAGTGACATTTCTGCCATTGGAATGCAGAGTGGTTGTTGCTGAGGAACAAGCTTCCTTCAGAGAAAAAAAACCAGAAACATAAGATGCAAGAAGCAGTTTCCTCCAGTGACGAAACAGGGACCTTCCCTGGACTCACTGACATGGTTGGAAGGCCAAAGAGAACTCGGGAGCAGGGGATAAAAGCTGGTGTGGTTTTTAATTTGTAAAATTTTATTTTAGAATATTTTTAGAGTTACAGAGGACTGAAGATTTTACAAAGAGTTCCCATATATACCACAGCCAGTTTCTCCTGTTATTTTTAAAAGCTTTATTGAGATATGATTCACATACAGACAATTCACCCATGTGGAACATGCAACTCAATGGTTTTTTTGCATATTAAAAGTTGTGCAAACATTACCACATCTTCATTTCTCTGTACCCAATAGAAGTTACTCACCCTTGCCCTTAAACCTCACAGCCCAAGGAAACCATTCATCTACTATCTGTCTCTACGGATTTCCCCGTTCTGGACATTTCGTACACATGAAATCATACAATAGGTGGTTTCCAAGATTCTTCCATGTTGTAGCGTGTGTCAGCACTTCCTTCTGTTTCGTGGCAGAATAATATTCCGTTGTACGTCACGTTTTGTTTACCCATTCGTCTGTTGATGGACATTTGGGTTGTTTCAACTTTTGAGTATTATAAATGATGCTATGAACATCTGTGTACAAGTTTTTGGGTAGACGTGTGTTTTCATTTCTCTTGGGTATAAACCAAGCAGTAGAGTTGCTGGGTCATATGGTAACTCTATCCTTAACATTTTAAGGAACTGCCAGACAGCTTTCCAAAGCAGTGGCACAATTTTACATTCTCAGTAGCAATGTGTGAGCCTTCCAATTTCTTCACATTCTCTCCAACACTTGTCTTTTTTATTATAGACGTCATAGTTGCTGTGAAATGCTCTTTGTTTTAATTTGTATTTCCCTGATGGCTAATTATTTTTAGCACTTTTTCATGCGTTTCTTGGACATTTGTATATATTCCTTGGAGAAAATCTCTTCAGATCCTTTTTCTATTTTTTAATTGGGTTATTTGTCTTTTCATTATTGAGTTGTAAGACATTTAGAAAAATATAGGTACAAGTTCCTTATCAGATATATGATCTGTAAATATTTTCTTCCATCCTGCGTGTTGTCTTTTTCACTTTCTTGATAGTGTCCTCTGAAAGACAAAAGTGTTTGAATTTTCATGAAGTCTAAAATATCTTTTGTCACTTGTGCTTTTGTTGTCATATTTAAGAAGGCTTTGCCTACCTCAAGGTAGTCATGATTCACACTTGTTTTCTTCTATGAATATTATAGCTTTTGCTCTTACATTTAAGTGTTTGATCCATTTTTGAGTTAATTGTTGTAGATGGTGTAAGGAAGGGGTTCAGTTTAATTCTTTTGTGTGTGCATATCTAGTTGTCCCAGCATCATTCATTGAAAAGCTTCTTCTTCCCCTCTGAAGTTTCTTCTACCCTCTCAAAAATCAGTTGACAATAAATATATGGGTTTATTTCTGGAATCTCAATTCTATTTTGTTTGTCATCCTTATGCCAGTACTACACTGTCTTGATTGCAGTAGCTTTGTAATAAGTTTTGAAATCAGGAAGAATGAGCCTTCCAAATTTGTTCTTCCTTTTCAAGATTGTTTTGGCTATTCTGTGAATTGGGGGATCAGCTTGTTAATTTCTGCAAGTAAGCCAGCTGGGATATTGTTTTAGTTTCCTGGCTGCTAAAAAACAAAAGATCATATAATGGGTTGGCTTAACAATAGGGATTTATTGACTCCTGGTTTCAGAGGTCAGAGGTTTCAGAGGCTTGCCTCCTCCTGGGTTTGGTATCTTCTGGCTGGCCAGAAATCTTTGGGGCTCTGGGCTTTTCTTTCACATGGCCATGCACATGCGTTCTCCCTTCTCCAGGTTCCTTTGGCTTCTGGTTTCTAACCGATCCCTGGGTCTTCTTTCTTCTATGCCCAATTTCCTTTGCTCATAAGGACTTCAACCACATTCCATTAAGGCTGACCATCCTTCGGTGTGGGCACATCTTAACCAATGACAGCTTCAAGGGTCCTATTTACCAATGGGTTCACACCCACAGCTCCAGGGCTTGGGACCTGAACATGCCTCTTGTGGGAGGACATGACTCAGTCACCAACAGATATTGATAAGAATTTTCTTGAATTTTTAGATCAATTTGGGTAGTATTGTCATCTTAACAACACTGAGTTTTCTGATTTATTAACACGAATATCTTTTCATTTATTTAGGTATTTAAATTATTTCAACAATGTTTAGAGTTTTGTAACTTGTGTTCCATTTACCCCTATGTATTTCATTATATTTGATACTACTATAAATGGAATTGTTTTATTAATTTCATTTTTGGATTGTTCACTGCTAGTGTATAGAAATACAATTGAATGTTGTATATTGACCTTATATCCTGCAACCTGCTGAACATTTTAGTTCTGATTGTGTTTTAGTGGATTCCTTAAAAATTTTTTTTATATAAAAGACCATGTCATCTGCACATAGAGATCAATTTACTGTTTCCTTTCTAATACAGACACCTTCTCTTTCATTTCTTGCCTGATTTCTCTGGGTAGAACTCCAGCACAATGTTGAATAAATTGGTGAGAACAGACATCCATGTCTGGTTCCTGAACATATGACAATGGCATTCAGCCTTTCAATTTCAAGTAAGACGTTAGCTACGAGCTTCTCATAGATGCCTTAAATCAGGTTGAGGAAGTGCCCTTCTATACCCAGTTTTTTTCAAGGGGCATTGTTTTTGTCAAGTGCTTTTTCAGTGTCTATTGAGATGATCGATTGTTTCTCCCCCAATCCTCTGATTCTATTGATATGATATAATGCATTAATTGGCCTTTGGATATTAAACCAACCTTGCATTCTTGGAATAAGCCCCACTTGGTCATGATATACAAATATTTTTATATATTATTGGATCGATTTTGCTATTACTTCGTTGATTTTTGCATCTATAGTCAAGAGATGTTTCTCTGTGGTTTTCTTCACATGTGATATATTTGTATGGTTTTGGTATCAGAGTAATAATGTCTCAAAGAATGAGTTAGGAAGTGTTGCTCACTCTTCTATTTTTTGGAAAATTTTGTGAAGAATTGGTATTATATCTTGGTTGAAATGGTCAATAGAAGTCACTAGTGAAGCAATGTGTTTCTTTTTAATAATTTCTGTCTCTCTATTGATATTCTCTCTTTGATGAGACATTGTCATCATCCTTCATTTTCTTCTCTAAGCCTGCTTTCCTTTGGTTATTTGAACATATTTATAACAGTTGATTTGAAGGCTTTGTCTGCTAACTCTGACATCTGGGCATTTTCATAGACAGTTTCTGTTGCTTTCTTTTTTCCTGTGTTTGGGTCACAATTTCCTATTTCTCCATTTGTGTCATAAGTTTTGTTGAAACTGGGAAGTTTTAGATAATATACTGTGGAACTTTGGAAAATAGCCTCCCCTTTCTAAGTCTTCTTGCTGTTCTTTAATTATTTTTTATATGCTTAGTGACTTGGCTGGACTCTTCTGGTGACGTCTACTTCCCCTGTAGTGTGAGGGCAATGCTGTCACTCCTCAGAGGTGCTGCCTGGAGCCTATGGGCATCACCCTGGTGACAGTGGTTGAGCAGGGCTCTCTTTGACTGTCTCTTTGCCCAATCTCCCAATTAAGTTGTTCTGCCTCTCTTAACATCACATCCTGCTGTCATGCCCTACTACTTGCCTGCTGATTGCTCTACTGTTTTCAGCAATACCCTGGGGTGTAAGGGTCTTCACAGTATGATACATTGAAAAGTTGTTCTCTTTGCAATGGCAGTCTTTGAGGTCAATCTTGAGGCTTTATTCCAATGCCTGGAGGACTCTCATTAGCTGCTTCTTTCCCTGGTTCTCTGGAAAACGCATAGCTGGTTTATGATCTAGCTTATTATTTTCTTAGAGCTACTGGCCTCCTCTTAATTGCTTCCTACTAAAATCTCCATTGTTTTTGAGAGCATGCTTGGGCTTTTTCTTCCCCACACTCTGCTCCAAATAAAGCCCACTCTCAGGGGAGAAATTCAGAACACTCTGTTCTTGTGGACTGTCCCCCACACCTCCACCTCCCCCTGGGCAAAGCCTCTGTGCTATTGCTCCAGAGCTGAGAAGGGTACAGTGGCCCACGGCCCTGAGAGTTAAACCCTGGCCTGAGCAGGGTTGGGAGGAGGGTGACCTCTGGACCTCTTGGCTCACCTCTCCCAGTGTGGACCCTCCACCCTACTTGTGAGTGTGAGTTGGTAGAGGGCAATGGGGCCCCAGAATCCTCGACATGCCACACCCAGGTTAGAGATTCTCCCTAAAGAATGGAGGCTGGGGAGAAACCATACAGCTGGACTGGGAGCTGGGGAAAGAGGGAGCCCTGTGTTCTCTGGGGCACACACCCAGAAAAGGGTTTCCATCAAGCTGACCTGGGTGGGGTGGTATGGAGCAGGTCATGGCTCAAATGCCAAGACTTTTGCTGTTCTTGCCAAGATTGAGTAGATTTTCTTTGTAACATGTGTATCACTTTGTTGCAGGCCCTTAGGAAAGTTCCCAGGGACATTAAATGGTTGTTTATCTGTAATTTTAATGTAATTTGTGTCATTTATGAATATTACTGGGGAAAGTGCTCATCTGTCTCCTCATGCCACCATCTAAAAATTTGCCCCTGATGTGACTTCTTGATGATTTTCAGGTGTGTAGGCATGGACCCTCTTCAAACCCTTGGCTCACGACTTTTGCAGTGGGGATTTGCGCAGTTTCTTAGAACTTTTCAACATGAAACCCCCAGAAATTGCTTTTATTTGTGATTTTGCAAAGAGCTTCAGAAGTTAGGTTGCAGGATAGGAAACTCCCCCCAAGCTCTGATTTGCATCTAGCTGGGCAATCTGTTGGTAGAGAACTTATGTCCAAAGACCATCTTATCTTGATGGTAAATTTCTAGGTAGAAACACACCATTGTCAAGGTCCATTTCTTTCTGGTATCATTCTTATGCTCACTTCAACTCTTTTTTTTGTGTCCTAAACAGCTCCCTGAGTGGATTTTTAGTAAAAGAAAATTAGTTTGCAAATCAAACCCAGCTTTGTTGATTGGAGGTCATCAGTGGATTTGGGCACTGTGGTTTAGCTTGAGCAGCATTTCCTAAAATGAGTCAAAGGAAATGTTCTTCCTGTAAAATGATTTGCAGAAAGAAAAAAAAAAAAAAACACTTATGTAAGTGGCAGAAAATATCCATCCCCATATTAGAAAGTCATACCAAACGTTAGTATATGGAGGGATTACTGAATATTGAATGAATTTTAGAGTTCTGTAGGGAAGAAATGTTTTCAAATTTGGCCAACCAAAAGATTCCTATATTTATTTGCATTAGAGCCCTTTTGTGGACATTTGTCAATACCACCTGGATTTTTTATTCCCTGGAATATCCTTTGGTAAATAGTGCTGTAACCTAAAATGTTTCCTTCTCTTTACTTACATTATTATTTTCTAAATTTGCATAGACTTTATTTTGTGTTGTGCATGATAGTCCAAAATACATTTGATGTGCTTTCATCTACATACCAGCCCTATGATATACATTGAGCTTCTTATTTGTATATTTTAGTTAGTTAATTTTTATAAATTTTAACTTAGGAGGCAAAAATAAATGTGAAGTTTCCATTACCTAAAGAGGGAAAAATTCCATTTGTTCCAGTTTGCTAATGCTGCCAGAATGCACAATACCAGAGATGCATCAGCTTTTATAAAAGGGGGTTTATTTGGTTACACAGTTACAGTCTTAAGGCTATAAAGTGTCCATCAACAAAGGGTACCTTCACTGGAGAAAGGCCATTGGCACCTAGAAAACCTCCGTTAGCTGGGAAGGCACATGGCTGGCGTCTGCTGGCTCCCAGGTTGCATTTCAAGATGGCGTTCTCCAAAATGTCAGTGGCAGCTTCCAACAGCTGTCTTCAAAATGTGTCTCTCAGCTGCAGCTACTCTCTCAGCTCCTATGAGTTCTTCAAAGTGTCCCTCGTGGCTGTAGCAAACTCGGTCCTTCTGTCTGAGCTTTTATAGGACTCCAGTGAACTAATCAAGGCCTGTGCTGAATGGGCAGGGCCACCCCTCCATGGAAATTATCTAATCAGAGTTATCACCTACAGTTGGGCGGTTCACATCTCCATGGAAACACTCAAAGAATTACAATCTAATCAACACTAATACATCTGCTCACACAAGGTTGCATCAAAGATAATGGCGTTTTGGGGGACATAATGCATTCAAACCAGCATGCCATTCTTTTGTACACCAAATATTTTCAAGTGAGTCTCCCAAATTTGCCAAGTAGAGTGTGTCCTGTTCCATCAGAGGAAAGGACAAGCCTTTGCTTTGGCAGAGCTTATATTCTAACTGTGTGCCTTGCGGTTCTTGCGTTGGCTCTTTCATGAGAGACACACAGAAAATGACTTTTTCTGTTCCCATATGTTAAGGGCTCTCAGTCATAATGAAGATGTGTCAGGAGAACGTTTGACAGTTTTGATCTTTATTTAGAACAAGTTGATTTAAGTCATAGTTTAAGTCATAAGTCATACTTAAAGTAATTTTAAAAGACTAAAGTCATTTAAATGACTTAAGTCATTTTAACTCATACAAAATGTACGTCATGGAGCACTATTTCTACGCAGTATTAATGTATGCCTTGCAAAATGGGTTCCAAATTAAATAATCTGGGGTACTCTGGACTTAGGAATATTCAACAGGTTTCCTTACTAAAGGAGCTCTCAGCACCTTGTATGTTATTGTGCTGAGTGAATATGGGTCTGTAGGGTGATGGGTTTGTTCACAGTTTCCCATGCTTGTTCAGGGAGCAAATCCTGAGCACGGTGTTTCAAAAATAACATTTGGGGAACGATTTTTCTATTGTCTACATACACAAGAAATGCCAATGTACCAAGATCAGAGATTTGTAAACATGCCAATTTTAGAAGTCTCAAAACTAAGGAAGAGAAAAAGGAATCTCAGTTAGAAAAATGTGTTAGCTATAACTGAACAACTTGAAGCTTACAGATGCTTTACATACGCAAAAAATCAAAATGGGGAAAATCAAGCTCCCCAACTAAAAATATGCTGAAAACAAATTAACCTAATTTTATATCAAAGTGGTAACATAATAACACAGAGAAAAATTATTCCAAGTAATCTTCAAAAATGGCAATCTGATTCGAAAACCCTAGTGGTAATATTCTAAGGATAAAAAGAACTACAGAGAGATCTTAAAATTTGCTGAGCAGTTTTATTATTAGTAATTTTATCATAATTTAGACACTATTTAGTGCATCTTTTAAAATAAATAAGTACTATGTTAATGTTATTAGTGCAAAAATATACAAATATATACACATTTAGAATAAAAAAATGTAAGAAAATATGCTGTCATGCTAAATTCGAATGGGAAATAATAATACAAACTCATGATTTAAATTTCACCCATGCAGGCACACACTGACACACACAAATCCTAGTTCTACCCAGAGATGTCCTAGGAGCTATGACACCTCAGAAACAGTGAGCACACAAGCTCAGATCTCTGTTTCTAAATACCGTTTCCCATTAAAATAAAGTAGGGATCAAAGACAAAAATAATTGAGTCATGCGGTATCACATTGGCTAAATGTGGGACAACTTGAGCATTGAAAAAAAGATTTTTGATTATAAAATATAGAGCATAAGATACATGAACCCATAAAGATAAAAAACAAAACAGAACAAATACAAAAGTAAAAACTAAACCAGAGAGTGGGGTAGACAAGGAGATGTGCCGTCCAATTTGGCCTTCAGAAAATGACTTGAAAACCAGCCCCATGGAGTGCAGGCAGCTGTCAGCTCATTCGGGGTCTGCTTCAAGTTCAGGGGACCAACCTTGATCAAGATTATGCCATGGGGGGCGGGGTGGGGGTCCTGAATGTGGTAGGGGTAGTAAGGTCCAGATATTTTAGTCAAATAAGGGACAATTGGGCAATAGCCCAATTCTGAAGGGAAAAAAATCATTTGCTGCCATTGTAAGTGATAATTACAACCACTTCTTACCCTAAATATTGGTAACTGATGTGAGACATTGATCTGGAACCAGTCTATCCTCAGTTGATGAAGTAATAGTCCTCTTTACAGAAAGGTACCAGGTAATGAATGAGGAGGAATGGTAGATTTAGGAAAACACCCCTTTGAAATCCCCAGTGAAATAATTTTCAGGGGCAAGGATCATCTGTGATGGCTAAAATTATTAAGTAAGTACCTGTTGGGGAAAGGATATTGCTGAGTTCCAGATTGCATTCCCACATTTCTTGCTCTTTGCAAAGAGGAAAATGTGCCTTTACATGGATGCATCTTGAGATCACATGCTTAATCGAGCGACCAAACTTAGGAGAGTATTTGTGGGACTAGAATATGTTATATGCTTCCTGATGAAATCACCAAGAAGTAAACAGCATCACCTATGAAATGTTCTTGCTGAAAAATATTTAATCTAAAGTTAATGAAAGCATTAGATCTAACTGCTAGTTTGCAGGGGATCTGGGGATAAAGGATAGGTTAAATGCCACAAGGACATAATCAAATATGCCAGAATGTGGGGTATTCTATAAGATATCTGGCGAGGTCTCCTTGAAAAGTCATTATCATGAGAAAGAGGTGACGAAGGTGGTAGTGTGGGGGCCTGTATGCTCCCTCTTTTGCTAAAGACAATTTGAATTGTGTTTCTTTACCTTGCAACTAAGAAAGTGCTGAATCATAGAGATGTAACAGTAAAAATGAAGGGCAAATATCAGTGTGTAGGGGGTGACTTTTAAAAATTTTAGAGGGAGAAATGACATGATTTATTTTTAAATTTTCAGTATGAAACATTTCAAATAAGCATAAAACCCCAGAAGGTAATAGAACAGATCATCCATGTGCCCACCTCTGAACAGATATTAACATTTTGTCATATTTGCTTCTCAGCGCTCACTATTTAAGCATTTGCGTTGTTTAAAATGCCAAAGCAGGAGAGGGTGTCCTGTTTTTTTCTCTCTCCCAGGCACTGAGTTCTTCTCAAAGTCATCCAGGATTACCAGTTTTCAGTGTTTGCTGTGAGAAATGTCCAAACGCATGCAGTAGACATCTCATAGCAAATGATAGCATTTGTAAACACTGATTCATACTTTGCTTTTCCCAAAATATAATATATATACTGGAGATTGTTCCATATGTGTATTTATAGAACTTCCTCGTTCCCTGTAACAGCTGGGAAGTATTCCATGGAAACAGACCTGCTGGTTTATATTGAGCTTGTGCTCAACATTTTTCTGTAGCATAAACAATGCATCAACGAATAACCTTGTACGCAGGTCATTTTACACATACACAGGTTTATTTTGGCAGAGATTTCAAGGAGTGAAAGGTCTAAGTCAAAGGTTATGTACAATTATAATTTTTTAGATTTTGCCAAAATCTACAATTTATACAATTTATACTCCCACTGCTAATATATAAAAGAGTCTATTCCACAAATGCTGGCCAAGTTTGAGTTAGGGTTATCAAATCTTTGCCAATGTGGTCAGTGAGAAAAGCATGGTATTTCAGTGTTGTTTTAAGTTGCCTTTTGCATGAGCATCATTTCATATATTTAAGAGGCAGTTGTAATTCATTGTCTGTGAATGTCCTGTATTTTGTGCTCATTTTTGTATTGATTTTTTTTTCCTCACCAATTTACCAAAAACACCCATGTATATACATATATAATACATATACACACATATATATATACACATATGGGCACAAAAAGCAATGCTGGTCTCAGCTTCTCATTTGACTTTTCATTTTTTGTCATGGTGATTTTTACCATGTAGAATTTACAAATTTACTTTCATGTAGTTAAACTTAGCAATCTGATTTTGTTTTGTGGCGTCTTTAGAAAGGATTCCTGTGTTGATCCTTAAAGAAAGCAAGGTGTTCACTGTATCTTCTACGCACGCTTTGTGTTTTATTCAGTGGGTAAACTTGGTTTTGGAGGAATACCACTCCTTGTAAAGCAAGGGCTGGGGGAGAGCACAGCACTGGTTGGGTGACTCATCCTCCCTCACAGCTCCTCCCACTGCCTCTGCCTTGCCCCCCGCTGCCCTGCAGAGAGCACTGACCTCTTGCAGAAAGTGTGAGAGCAGCCACTCTGAGCATTAGTTTGTCCCATGAGAAAATGAAGTGGGTTGCAGTTAAGTTCACTCAGTTCAACCATCATAACATGCCCAGGAACGACTGTCTCTCGGTTATCGTGACAGAAGTCAGCCAGCCCCCTCCCAGAGACCACCGTCGGCAGCCTGGGGCCCTGGGCATCCACCAGGCCTTCCTCCCTGCAGGTGGGCAGTGAGCACCCAGTGACCAAGGCTGACCCGGCACGCGGGGCTTGCCATCCTCCGGGAGAGATCATGTGAGGCAAACTTGACTCAAAGAAAACAGCTCTGGCTGGCGTGGATCTGATTTTGGTTTCTAATCAAGCTCATAGGCTGAATATTTATGGACTTGGTCCTGCTCATAGCCTCACCATGTAGTTTTTCAGCAGGGGAAAATGTCCCAGTTCATTGTGAGTTGATACTGAAAGTGTTTGATAAAAGAGCCAATTTGTCCTTTTCCCCATTGGATTTGGCTTTGAGTTAACAAAAAGTCACCACTGAAGTAGTTGGTCATACATCAAAGAGCCAAGATCTAATGGGCCTTTGAAGAGATGGAGTAAACATGTGGGAACAGAGTTCCGAGGCAGTGACACTGTTTCAGAACACATGAGGCGTCTATGACTGTGAACAGTGTTTTAAATTTTAAACAGCTCTTAAATAAGCTCATTCAACTTCTCCCTTTCTTTCCTCCTGCCATGATTGCACAATAAGTATAGCTAATCAGAATCGCGGAGGCCTGGCCATGGAGTTAGCCTGCAGCATGGCTGGAGAGAGGGGAGCAGATGTGTCTGTCTCTCCATGCATGCCCTGCACGTCATGGCCCACGCACAGGGCTCGCGTCTGTGTGCCAGCCCCACTCCAGGACTCGGCTCACTGTGTCCGTCCAGTGGGTTCATGTCAAAGCTGTACTTGGGACGGGCTACAGGACACCAGGCTCGAGGGAGTTAGAACTTGGGACACTAGACTCTTGACTCCATATTGGAAGAGGTTCTTTTCCTCTTTCTGGCTCATTCCAGAATCCTCAACATCTACCATAGTGCCTGGGATGTAATACGGACTCAACAAACATTTATTTAATGAATAAGGGAGGATTATCTTTGAAAATAGTGAAAATAGGTAATTAAGACCAACCCTTAAAATGAGGACAGGTAGAAAACATGTACAACATATTAAAAATTCTGCAAGAGTGCAATGGAAAGCTAACAAGGTAGGGAAGGATTACCAGGCTAAAATGCAGGGGATCTGAGCTAACATCTGGAGCTCTTTTGATATCAGCCAAGTAGACCAACATTTCGTATTGTATGTTGGTTTCAGCCAAATAGTCAAATCTCCTTTGCAGATTTCTGGAGCTCTTTCTCAGGGTAGCTCACTCCTCTCAGTACCTGTACCCCTCAAATTCCAGCCAACAAAGTCCCGCTTGAGCTCTGTCTCCTCCAGTTTGGGTTTCCCTCCCTGAGCTGCAGGCTGGGCATCGCTTCCAGGCAACAAGTCTGGGCAAACAGCGTTCAATGTGCTTGCTTCTCTCAGGTATATTCCAGCACTGTCTACTGTGTAATATCTGAAAATTGTTATCTCTGTCCACTTTTCCAGTTGTTTATGGGGATAGGTTGATTCCGCTACTTCCTCATAGTCAGAAGTGGAAATCTATGATTGTTTTATGCTAGTCTGACAATCTTTGTCTTTTAATTGGAGCATAAATCCATTTTAATTTAAAATAACTATCAGTATACTTGGGTTAAATTCTACTTTCAGAGTGCTGACAACATTCTCTTTGTTCCATTTATTGAATCTGTGTTGCTTTCTCTCCTCTCTTGCTCTCATTTCCTACTGAATTAACTGAATACAGGTTTCCAACCATTAGCCTGGAAATTATACTCACTACCCTTTACTTAAAATCATCAAGGAATAATTGGTACTAATAACCTCTTCCCAGGTGACATAAAAACCTTGAAATATATTATCTTTCTTTTCCTCTCCCTAATGCATATGCTGTGTCTGTAGTTTAACTTAAATAATTCATAAGGTTGAACATTAAATATAAAATTACTAGATATATAAAGGAGCAGGTTAATGTAGCCCACCACCAGGAGAAAAGTCACTCAGTAGAAGCAGATCCAGAGCTGACCAATGACAGGCATTGTGAACAAGGAAATTAGAGCCACATGTGATCCTGCTCCAGTGGTTCAAGAATGGAAGAGAAACCTGACTGTAATGAGAGAAGTGGTGTATGTAAGAAAGAACCAAATGGAACTTCTATAAGGGTAGACAAATATATCCGACCACTGGGATATGGAGAGCCCAGAAAGTTCCCCACATGTATGGCCACTTGATTTACAAAAATGATGGCACTACGGCACTGTGGAGAAAAAGATAGTGTTGTCAAGTAAATAGGGGTTGAAGAGTGGCCATCCAGATGTAACAAAAGGGAAATATGATTCCCATATCATACTGTATAAAATATTAGTTACACATGGATTGTAGACCTAAGTGTGGAAGTTAAGACAAGAAAACTTTTTGAAGGTTGTGATGGTTGGGTTCATGTGTCAACTTGGCCAGGTGATAGTACCCAGGTGTCTGGTCAAGCAAGCACTGGCCTAACCATTACTGCAAAGACATTTATGGCTGATTAATAAACCAGAAGTTTGGTTTATTAAATCGTCAGTCAATTGGCTGCAGCTGTGACTGATTACATCTATGAAGGGCGTGTCTTCCACAATGAGAGAATGCAATCAGCTGGATTTAATCCAATCAGTTGAGGACTTTGGAGTTCATCGAACTTGCCAGTTTGTTCCTGAGGAGTTCATCAAACATGTTCATCGAACTTCTCAGTTCATTTCCTGAGGAGTTCATCAAACATCTCCATTGGAGTTGCCAGTTTGCTGCCTGCCCTACGGAATTTGGACTTGTGCATACCCACAGTTAAAGTGAGACACTTTTATAAATCTTATATTTATAGATATCTCTTGTTGATTCTGTTTCCTTAGAGAACCCTAACTAATACAAAGGTATATAGGCAAATTTCTTCATGACCTCAGAAGTTAGGAAAAATATTTTTAAAACAGAATATTAAAAAGCACTAATAATAAAGGAGACTTGCTAAGTTTGATTACATTAAAATTAATTACTTCATTCCCTCAAGACACTATTAAATAAGTGAAGCCACTAAGTAGAAAACTATATATTATATTTAACATATGAAGGGCTCCTCTCTAGAATACATGAAGATTGACCACATGTCCATAATTAAACAGACAAACTGATTTTTTTAAAAAAAGTGGACAAACTTCTTGAATGGTCCCTTCCAGAAGAGGATAAGCAAATGGCTAATAAGGTTATGAAGATGCCTCAACTTCTCTGGGAGTCAGGGAATTGCAAAATGCAGCCACACTGAGGTGCCTCTATTATCCCTTCTTTATCTTCTTCCAGGATTTAAGTTACACCTGTGGCAGTCCGATGCTATGGTCCCGTAGCTTTGGGCTGGATGGCCTTTAATCCTTTTTTTTTCTTTTTCTTTTTCTTCTTTTTTTTTTTTTTTGCCTTTCAGTTTGTGTAGATTTTATTGACCTGAATGGCTAAAATTAAAAATGACTGACAATGCCAAGAGTTGGCAAGGATGTGGAACAAAGGCAACACTCACATCGCTGGTGGGAATGTAAATTGAAACAACCACTTTGTAGCAATGTTTGGCATTTTCAGCTTTACCATGGCTCTGACCCTGCTGTTATACTCCCTCTCAAACGTGTTATTTATGAATAAAATACATTTGAATGAACTATGTCATGGTGGGTGAAGCTCACAAATAAACACCAAGCAAAAGAAGTCAGACTCAAGAGAATACAAACTGTGCCATTTGCTCTAATAATTTAAAAAACATATATTTGCAGTCGGGTATTTATGTACTAAAGCTATAAAGAAACAGAAGAAGAAAGGGGTTGCTGTGAAGGGTGGGAGAGCATTTGTCCCAGGGATGAGGAGAAAGTGACTTGTTGGGGCCCGTGGGGACTTCTGGACAGCAGCAGGATTCTATCTCTCAGTCTGCGTGGCTGGTGTCCTGGATGCTAATTTTGTGCCAAATCATCGAGATGTAAATTTATATAATTTTTCCTTTTTCTTTATATTCATAACAGAAGAAGTGCTTTAAAAGTGAAAAAAAAAAAAAGAAAAAGGAACACAGGATTTGAGTTAGACACGCTTTCAGGCAAATAGCTCCGTCATGAGCAAGCCTTAGACCTTGACAAACCAAGGAAGACAAAAAATATGCATCACAACCACGGCAGAGCAGAGTATAAACATCTTGGGATGGTTTCCTTTATGTTTCCAGAGCAAATTCAGAGCATGGAAACTGCTGCTGGAAGATCCAGTTGAATCCAGTGCAGTCATCAGAAACTTCAAAAATGCTTTTAAGTATTTTTAATATATGTATATACCGATTTACTTAAAATGTATTTTAAAAGCAATGTATGTTCATTAAAAATAAGAAAGGAAGCTCAGTTTATAAGATGCAAGGAATAGATGCCTGTAATCCCAACATTTAGAAATAAACACCCGATACTGCGGTATATATTTTATACTTCTATAGCTGTGTCTGGATATCTATTTAGCTGTACTGACACAATGCAAGGCATTTTGGAAGTGTTCGATAAATGCTATTTATCCCCCACCTTCATCATAGGAAATTGCCTTTATTATTCAGATTGAAGCCTGTGATTCTGATCTAGTGCTATAATATAAAGGAAGAACCAGTTCTTTTTATTTTTAATTCCAAAACTTTGACATCATGGAATTGAATAGCTGATGGTTTTGCAGCAGGGCTGTGTCAGTGATGCATATTATTATCATCATCTAACATTTATCGAGCACCCACCGAGGAACAGATATTGCACTAGATACAATATGAATAGTATTTAAATGACAGAGGCAACCACGGCAACCTACAGAAAAGGAATTGTTGACATAAAAAAAAGCAACTCGACTTTCTTTGGGAAATATTTAATTACATGTGGGTATATTTGCATATTTTATTTGTGACATGCCTATTTAAAAAGAGAGGAAACGTATATTAAAGTATCACAGGCTAGATGTAAATAAGAAACCCAGTTATTTCCAGTTTAGGGGAAAAATATGAAAGTCCAAAAACTATAGTCTTGTTCTACCCACCTCTCTCTGGGTTGGCTCCACCAATCCTGTAATGTAAAACCTTCTATATTGCTGTTTTCCACATTTATATCTTCCAGAACATCTGTCTTTTTAACTCCCACTCCTGGTTTCTGACTGCCCTCTGCCGCTGGCCGCCTCTATCTATGTGGACCTTCACAGGCGGCTCCAGAGCATTTGCAGAAACCCAAACTCACCTCCCTGCCCTGCAGCCCCTCCAAACGTCCCTACCTGGAATTACATCGTCACCAATCGCTCCAGCTTGAGGCCTCAGAGAAAGCAACGCCATCTTCCTGTTCCTCATCCCCCATCTTATGAGTCAGCAGCCTTGTTGACGCCTCCTCCAACTCTCTTCGCCTTACCATCCCTTCACCCACTGCCTCAGCATCTCTCGCCCTTGCTGGTGGAGGTTCCCGGCTCCTCGTCATCTGATCTTTCCCCTGCACCAGCCGTCGCCTGGTCAACATGCTGATTGTGTCATGTTGTACCCAGACTCAAAGTCCTCCCTGAAGCCAGTTTCCTCCAGGGCCGCATAGACATTCCTAAACAGATAGCCAAGTCCTCTCAGCACCTGCACCATCCAAGCTGTCACCAAATGCTCCCCTGGGTGTTGTAAATTCAGGTGACGGGGCATCTTATAACCCCCGTGCACACCACGGAATTCCATGCCTCCGTGTCCTTATTTATGGTGTCCCCATTTGTCTTCCTTTCAGTTCCAACAAACTGATATCTGTACCCCAAAGTTCAAGGCATCTTTTCTCCTTGGTTTCCCTTCTTTTCTGCCCAACTGACCATTTATTTCCCTCTTACAGTCCCAAGCAGAGCCTCCTCCATTTAGTCACCTTCCTTTGTCATTCACCTGGCACAGGGCTCATTCATTCTTTCAGCAAACCATCAAGTATTGACTATTTGTCTTCTATGCCAGGCACTGTTCCAAGCACTGGGGATGTAAGGTAAATCGGACACACTTGGGTCTGACCCCTTGGGATCTTACATTCTAGTGGTGGAAAATGGAATAGAAGTAAATGCACATGATAACTTTAGAATGGGTGTTATGAAGAAAATGTAACAGGGTGATGGGATAGTACATGGCTAGGTGGGGTCTGCTTAGATAGCATAGACTGGGAATCTAATAAGATGACATGTGATAACATATCTGAATTAGAAGAGCCAGGCTTGAGACAAGGCAACGCATTTTGCTGGGGAATTTGCAAAGATCTGAGTTAGGAGCGTCCTTGCAGTGTCCCTGGAACCAAAGAAGGCAGAATGACAGAGCACAAAGAGTGAGGGGACAGCGGTAGGGGAGGAGCCCAGACTTCGGTCACAGTCTGTCCTCCATACTTGTTTAAAAAATGTTAATGGTTGCCCTAAGGGTTCCCAAATGCATCTTTAATTCTTACAGTCTAACTTCTCATAGTATTATACAGCTTCACCAATTATACAGCTTACAACTGTATAAGCCTAGTTCTCCTCCAGCTTTTGTGCCGTTAACATGCATTTTGCTTTTGTACATACTCGACGCCCACAACACATTGCTGCCACTTTTGCTTTAAATGTCAGTTCTTTTAGAGCAATTAAAAATAAGAAAACATGTCTTTTATATTAACCTTCATTTTAACCATTTCTGAGGTTCTTCATTTCTTTCCATAGACCTAAGTTTCTGTCTCATATTCCTTTTGTCTGAAGAACTTCCTTTCACATTTCTTTTAGTGCATGATAGCTGGCTGTGCATTCTCTAAGTTTTGGTTAATTTGAAAAATTAAGTATTTTTCCTTTATTATTGAAAGATGGTTGTGCTGAGTTGAATTCTCAGCTGAAAGGATTTTTTAATGGCTCTTGAAAGATTTCACTCTATTGCTTCTGGCTTGCATGGTTTCTGATGAGAAGTCTACTATAATCCTCATCTGTTTTTCCTTTAAATATAAAGCATTTTTTTTTTCCTTTGGATTCCTCCAAGATTTACTATTTATCCTTTTTTTTTCAGAAGTTTGAATATGATATGTCTAGGTTTTTCTTTTTGGGGCCTTAAATTATGGTATTTGTCATGCTTGGTGTTTTCTAAACATTTTGAATGTGTGGCTATATGTCTTTAACTATTTTTAGAATATCATAAACCATTATCTCTTCAAATACTTGTTTGCTACATTTTCTCTCTCTTTTCCTTCTGGGATTCAGTTTCCACCTGTGCTAGATGTTTGACATGTCACCACAGCTCTGGGATGTTCCATTCTGTGGTTTGGTTGGTTTTTCACTCTTCTTCTCTTTGTATTTTAGTGGGCTAGTTTCTATCAACCTATCTTCAAATTCACTAGGTTTCTTTTTTCCTACCTGTGTAGAGTCTACTGATAAACTCATCCAAGGCCTTCTTCATCTGTGGATTTTATGTCTAATCTCCTACGTGATTCCCCAAAAGCTCTGCAAGCCATCTTCCTTTTCCACTAACTCCTTTGACATATTAATCATGGTTATTTTAAATTCCTTTATGATATTTCCAATATATGAGTCATTCCTGAGTCTGTTTCCATTGACTGCTTTGTCTCTTGGCAGCGTTTGTTGTGTGACTTGGAGATTTTTGTTTAAACCTGGATGTCGTGTGTAGGATTGTCGACACTGGAGTAGATAGTATCTTTGCCTGGACATGGGCACGCCCCTTCTGCTGTGCCATTACGCGGGAGATTGAGCTGATGTATTCTGGAGTTGAGCTGGTCTGGGTGTCCCGGAAGCTGTCGCCACTGGCTTCAAATTCCCCTGGCTCTGGCGTTACCTTGTGCCTCAGGTGGGGGCAGTTTGTGATACTGCCCCCAGGAGGGAAGGATTTTTCTTTTCTCTTCCTCCCAGTTGCCCTGTGCCTCTCCCTGTTCCCTGGGCTCCCCAGGGCTTCCTGCCCCTCCCTCAGTGTCTTAAGACCTTTGCTGTTTAGCGGTGCAGGGTTCAGGCCAGCTTTGTCCCTGCAACATGGGCTTCTCCATCTCCTTATGGCCCTGCACTCGGCCTTTCCCTGATGTCTGGTGGAAGTCAATGGAAAGTCTCCTCGACACGGTTCCCCTATGTTAGTGGCCCCAGAGTTCATCACTCTCAGGCTGCGCCACACACACTTGCCCTTCATCAGCTAAACATTTCTAGCTCATTCTTCCCTGCATGGGCAGCAGCCCCATCTTTCCAACATACTCTGTCACGGGTCAGTGAGTGCCGTGTCCTGTCTCTTGTCCGGGATTTTAGCAGGTGGTTGCCCTGCCAACTCAGTCCTCTGACGGGTTCATGAAAAATTATGACTGTTCATCACTGGGCTTTTTCTTCTTGTGAGATGGGAGTGAGGTTCTTCCAAGCTTTCAGCTTCTGGGTAGAAGTTGGGAGAACCTCACATGCTATGAAGCCATGCCAAGAAGTATACATGGCACGTAGTTGATGCTCAAGAAAAATATGATGAATTTAATTCAGGATTCCGGAGGCTTCTACTATTTCAGAAGGTGGGTTATAGTGATTAATATGGCCTAGTCTCCAAACCCAGGCAGAGTGATCCTTTTTAAACAGTAGTAATCCAAACACTCCCCATTGCCCTTAGAAGAAATCCCATCATTTGTTTGTTTGGCCTGTGAGAACCTGGGTCCATGACCACTCTCTGGAGACTCAGTGGGCCGTGATGGCTCTGATCTTCTTATTCTCAAATATGACAAATCATTTCCCATTTCTTGCTTTTCAGCTCAGGGCTCCTTCTGTCTGGAACGTCTCCTTCATCCCCTGATTTTTGCAAGGCTCATTTCCTCACATCTCTCTTCAAATGCCACCCCTATGCAGAGAGAGGCCTTCCTTAAATTAGCCCCTTCATCACTCAATACGCTTTCCCGGGTTTATTCCTCTCTCTGGCACTGATATATGCTCCCGTGTGCTTCCAGCACTTGATCTGTGTATTTGTGTCTGTCACTTTTGCCAAGCGTGAGTTCCTTGGGAGGAGAGACTTATTTTGGCTCCCTGGTATGTCCCCAGTGCCTAGAGAGCCTAGCCTTTCCCAGTGCTCACAAAATCAAGGACAATTGGATCTTTGAAAAGACAAATTAGCCATGGTTAAAAGAATAATCCCTTCTGCTTCCCATCCTGGAGCACACCACAGGGACCCATGACGTGGAGTTGCTCAGCGGAGAGGCAGCTCAACCACAAATTACCACCAACAGTAAGAAATGTCCGGGGCTCCAGATGTTATTTTCTTAATCTCCTTTTATAAACTCAAACCTTCATCCCACTTCTGTCTCAATTGTGCTATAGCAGGGGGTCAACAAACCGTCGGTAGCCAGATGGTAAATACTTTTGGCTTGGAGGGCCATGCAGGACCATACTCTCATAACTACTCAACTCTAACAATGTAGCAAGAAAGCTGCCATGGACAGTGCATGACCATGAGCATGGCTGTGTTCCAATAAAACTTTATTTACAAAAACAGATGGTAGGCCAGATTTGGACTACAGGCCCTAGTTGACAGATCTCTGTAGGATTACTGCCTGTCTTCTTGAGGTGTCATCTCAGAGGCCCCACATTTAACTTCATCCAGTATGTGGCTGATATTTCAAAACAGACCATCCCAAATGTAAATCCAAAATTTTGTGGAAATAGGTTCTGCCATGTCTGCACGATATGCTATCAGATGGACTGACACTTAATTTCACTTACTTTAATACTGTTCGTTGAGTCCTTTCTAGGGGCCAGAGGCTCACTTTATCTCCCGTAGCCTTGGGTGTGAATATCTTTATTCCCATTCGGCACTGAAGGAACCCATCTTAGGGTGTTGTAGTGTTAGTCATTGTCCTTAGAGAGAGTGCACCATGCAAGGTCCAGCTGGTGTCCTTTACATTTCTGTCTCCCATCTCAACTGGCATTGAGCTTGTTCCTCTGCACATGCTAAACGAATCCCAGCTGGATCTGACTGAAGTGGACATTTATGCCTGGGTGTGAACGACACAGGGCTGTCAGTCAGAACAGATGCATCTCTGGAGCTGCCAACCCTTGGCCCAGTGCCTTTCCCAGAACTCCTGCTCTGTAAAATTAGGGACATCAGGGGAAGTCCACTCATGGAAAGGAAAACTGCTCTGCAAGGACTCTGGCCTGAAGCATGTCTTTCCAAAGACAGGCTGTTATTTTTATACAAAAGATGATTGAGTGGAATGCGTCGGCCCAACCAGCACTGAGGTTGTGCCAAATGGTTAATGAATCGCTTGGTCAATCTAGTTATACGGTGCAGAATTTGAAAAGGCACATAAATGAGAAGGGTGAAAGCATTTCTCAAACAGATGTGGCTTCAGAGATAAGTCCTTATTTTTTTGAAGGCCATTGAATGAATATTTATTTATTGCTGACGGATCTATCCATATTACTCTTGGGATTTTCTAAAACCGTTCTGATTTCACACATTCTGCCTCATTGCCTATGTAAGTAAACTTGTATATGCAAGAACATGTTTCTGGATGTTGACTTCTAGAATACAATTCCTGATACTTTAAGGATTAAATTCACAGTTCCTGAACTCAAGGAATTTCCAGTTTGGATGGAGAAGAGCCTTACACACAGGAATGTGTGTGAAATGAAAGACAAGAGATGTTTATCTGAAGGATAGGACTCAGCACTGAAAGAGTGAAACAGGAGAGTCTATGTTGGTGCATATTTGGAGAAGGCATGTACTCTCCACTGGGGGGACAGAGATCTCTCAGGTCAGCCCATATCAGCTCATCTGCTTCATCTGCCCACATGGCACCAGCACTGCAGTTCATCTTGGATTCCTCTGTGTTACTGGTGCCATACTGGCATATTGTACTCTCATTTTATGCTCAATGGCTGAGCAATGTGGGAGCTGCTCCAAATATTGCAGCTGGACAGCTAATTTGCTTTGTAGAGGATGACAGTAAAATAACTTTGCAAGCCCTGTCTCCACCCAATCTACAGTTTGGTACCCTAGCTGGCTCCTCCACTTGTGGTTGATATGTTTGTTAATCCCTTTATCCATCCTCACTAAGGGCTTGATCCAGGCTGGCATCCTCCTTGCGGGACCCCCCAAGGCCCATGCCATTTCACTGTGCTGTGAGCCTCATAAAGACCCATTTTTGCAGGGTGGGTTCTTCCTGGCCCAAGCGTGCAACAATCTAGTTTCTTCCAGGCATTTCTTCATAGGTTTCAACTTTGTAATCAAATCGTTTTGCTGCACCTTGATATAAATCACTCAAAAATATAAATTAGCCCTAGAAGCCTAGCATTACACAGAGTAGTGGTTTCCCCCATGCAGATAAATGACAACAACAAAACAAACAAGGAAAGCTCACATTCTGCACGGTCCAGGGACCACAGCTTTCCAATGACTTCAGCATGATTTTGGTAAAGAAACTGACAATCAAACCTGAACTTCTTGTGGCTCCAGAGAAACCGGTTACCTGGAGAGCAAGAACAATTCTCATTACTGGCTGCACGGCTCTCAGCGGGTCTGTGGGCACCCTCGGGCTGCTCACGTCTTTTCTTCTTAGCATCCTCATCACAGCCCATGATGGCTTTTATTACTACACCCCAGCTGAAGATTTGCAAACTGAAGCTTGGGGAGCTTTACTGATATAGCTGGTGTCTTAGCCCATAGGAGACAGAGCTGGGTTAAACCCTGGGACGTCAGACTCCAGTCCCATGTTTCTTACCACCCGGGAAAGTGGCATCACCTCAAGTTTCTCTGGGCAACCTCAGTCATGATGCTTGCACATGATTTACCATATTCCTCTCAAGAAGGTCATCTCATTGCTATTTAAGCAACTACAATTATGACAACTCATCTCCTGAAGTCTTCTGTTCATTGCTTTATGAGTAATATTTTGATCACTCTCCCAGTGTGCTCCTCAGACCACTGGTTCCTTGTTCTGAGTTTGCATATGTACAGGCTGAGGTCCCCCCAAAAGATGGCCATGTCCTCATCCCTGGAACCCATGAATGTGACCTGAGATGGCAAAAAAGGACTTTGCAGACATGATTAAGTGAAGTCTCTCGAGCTGGGAGGATTACTCCAGATTAGCCGAGTGGGCTAAATGCCACCACAAGGACCTCTGAGGCTGAGGGCATCCTAGACGGAGGAGTGGAGAGTGGTGTGGAGTCAGGGCAGAGATGGAGTGATGTGGCCACAAGCCAAGGCAAGCCAGCAGCGGCCTGAGGCTGGGAGAAGCTCTGGAGGGAACTCAATTCTGCCGGCCCCTTGGTCTCCAGGGACACTGAGAGAGACGTCTTATCTCCCAAACAGTGAGAGAATACATCTCTGCTGTTTTAAGCAATGCAGTTTGTGGTGATTTGTTACAACAGCCATGGAAAATGAATATAAAATAGATTTAAAAATTACTGAATTAAACAAAGTTAAATGGATAGCCCCACTTGGGATCTGCCTGGGCCTTAACTATGCCAGTGGGGGTTGTGAATTTTCAAGAAATAGATTTATCATCCAGAATCTGTAAAGTGCCTTATACTAGGTGGCTTGTTTGTGAAACATCCTGTAGATCCAAGTGGAACACACTTTGGGAAATGCTGCTGGGAGAAAAGCAAAAGAATATAATCCACTGCTCTGGTCTTCAAGGGGCCTCAGTGTTAAGACTTCATCTTAACTTACTAATTACATCTGTAAAGATCCCATTTCCAGCTTGAAACATGCATCCTTTTGACCCAGCTGTTCCACTTTTAGTCATCAAGGATGTGTTCAGCAGTTTAACTACAAGAGTGTTCCTTTAGGTGGGGTGGTGCACGATGGCAGCATAGAGAGATGTGGAATTTAGTTAGTCCTCCAGAGAAACTAGTAAATAGCCAGGAACAACTAGTAATTAGTCTGGAACAACTGTTGGGGGACATCCGTGACTGAACACGCATCATACACTAGCCTGGAGTGGGTGGAACAGCTGAGACTGCAGCATAGAAATGTAAGTAAAGCTCCCCACACTGCGGAGCTGGCGCCCCTCCCCACCAGCATGGCAGGCTGAGCTGCAAAACTTCTCTGTGGGAAAAAGAAGCAGTCCCTGCTGGAGCAAGAGAATGCAGCTCAACCAAGCTCCAATTGTGGTTTTAACTAACAAACTTGGACTACTGAGTAAAAGTTACAAGCACAGATAAACCCGGAGCAAACAAAAAGGAATCTGGGGTTCCTCCTGGCAGAAAGGAAGCAGAGCTGTCAAAAAAAAAAAAAAAAATACATAAGTAAAGAAAAACAGAGGCTTTTGGAGATGGCCAAGTTCAGAATAGTTGAAAATGGCTGTGTTCCAAGAAAAGGGGCACAGAGAACCGGGTACCAACGCCAATCAACCAGTGAAACTTGGGGTTGGGGACTGGCTCTGAAATGGGGCTCTTGCTCTTTTTCTATTTTTTTCTCTCATTCAAGTAGCTTATTAGAGAAAGCCTTGGGCATTTTCAGTGTCAGTGCTGATCCAGGCAAGGGTGGAGTTAACAGAGTCAGAAAAACAAAGGAGTAATTCAAGTACAGAAGACAACTCCCTAAAGGGTGTATCTTCCCTAAGAAAAGGGGGCAGGGCCCAGCTCAAATGGCTGCCCTCCCTCAGAGAATTAAGACCCCAGGGACTTGGGGGGTGGTGGTGAAGAAACTAGAAACAACTTTAGCTTGTCTGCTGACACCCTTGGCCCCTGGCCAGGACAGGGTCCACTGAGAATTAAAGGGCCTGCACATCTTTACACCAGGGAGATGCAGGCTGACAAGTGCCACATGCTGGGCAGGATAGGAAAAGCACCAAGTCCAGAGGCCTCACAGGAAAGTCTGACAACCTGCTCCTCAGGGAAATGTGATACTGAATACAGCCTCCTCCTGAGACCTGGGCCTGTCTGGTCTGGGAAAATCAGATTGGGGTAATCAAGGAAAACAGATGCCTAGACAAGAAAAAATTACAAGTCACATTAGGAAAAATGAAGATATGACCCAGTCACAGGAACAAACCTACACTTCAACTGAGATACAGGAATTGAAACAACTAACCATTAATCAAACAAATCTCCTGAACCAATCCAAAAATTAAATCAATGAGTTGAGGGAAGGCACAGCAAAAGTGATGAAGGACATAAAGAACACACTGGGTGAACATAAGGAAGAGTTCAAAAGTTTGAAAAAACAATTGGCAGAACTTCTGGGAATGAAAGGCACAACACAAGAGATGAAAAACACAATGGAGACATACAACAGCAAATATCAAGGGGCAGAAGAAAACTCTCCAGAACTGGAGAACAAGACACCTGAAATCCTTCACACAAAAGAACAGATAGGGAAAAGAACAGAAAAATATGAGCATCTCAGGGAACTGAATGGCAACATGAAGCACATGTATGTACATGTCATGGGTGTCCCAGACGAAGAAGAGAAGGAAAAGGGGCAGAACCAATAATGGAGGAAATAATCACTGAAAATTTCCCATCTCTTATGAAAGACATGAAATTACAGATCCAAGAAGTGCAGCATACCCCAAGCAGAATAGATCTGAATAAACATATGCCAAGATACTTGACAATCTGATTTTCAAATGTCAAAGACAAAGAGAGAATCCTGAAAGCAGCAAGATAAAAGAGATACAGCACATACAAAGGAAGCTCGATGAGATTACGTGCAGATTTCTTAATAGAAACCACGGAGGCAAGAAGGCAGTGGTATGATATATTTAAGATACTGAAGGAGAAAAACTGCCAATCAAGAATTCTATAGCTGGCAAAACTTTCCTTCAAAAATGAGGAGAGTTTAGAATATTCTCAGTCAAACAGACAATGAGAGAGTTTGCGAACAAGAAACTTGCTCTACAGGAAAAAATAACAGGAGCACTACAGGCGGATAGGAAAATACAGGAGAGAGAGGTTTGGAGCACAATATTGGGTGATAGTAGCACAATAATGTAAGTACACTGATCAAAGATGACTGTGAGTACGGTTGAAAGAGGAAGGTTAGGGGTATGTAGGACACCAGAAGGAAAGATAGAAGATAAAGACTGGGACTGTACAACTTAATGAAACCTGGAGTGGTCAATGATTGTGATTAAATGTACAAATATGTTTTTTCATGAGGGAGAATAAATTAATGTCAACTTTGCAAGGTGTTAAAAATGGGGTAGTTATTGGGGAAAAAATACCGTCAGTGGAAACTAGAGTCTGTAGTTAACAGTAACATTGTAGTATGCTTCCATTCATTGTAACAAAGGCAGTGTACCAAAGCTAAATGTCTATAAGGGGGGATATAAGGGAGGGGTATGGGATTCTTGGCATTGGTGTTGTGTCTGACTTTTTTATTGTATTTAATTTTAATTTTATTTTTCTTTTGTTGTTTTTAGTTGTCATTTTTTTCTTTCTTTTTCTTTTTTCTTTTTACTTTTTTCCTTCTTCCTCTTTCTTTGTGGAAGAAATGGAAATGTTCTTATATAGTGTTGGTGAATGCACAACTATGTGATTATACAGGGAACCATTGATTGTTTACTTAGAATAGATTGTATGGTGTGTGAATAAAACTGTCTAAAAATAGAGGGATACAAGTGCTGGAGAAAATGTGGAGAAAGTTATGTACCTAATCACCATTGGTGGGGAAGTAGAATGGTGCAGCCCATATGGAGGGCATAGGTTATCAGGGGAAGGCTTATTGTAAAGGATCCTAGATTGTATGGTCTTACAGTGGTTACACCTATTTCTGACTTGTAATTATTTTTTTCTAAATTCTGAGATGCCGAGCTCTTTGTGTATAGACTGGTCATTCCCTGGAACTTTGGGTAACTGTGTGACACCTGAGACTCAGAGCCAGAGTCCAACAGCTATGAATGTCAGCATTACCCCATACAGGAAATGTTAGAGTCTGAAGAAAGAGATCAGACTTCAATTAGACACATGAATGAAATGAACTTGGTTAGGACTAAGGTAAATTATACTAAAGGGTAAAGGAGGATATTGGCAGTGTTTTTAAAACTTCAACTTCTGTATGAGACCAAAGGAGATTAGGTGCAAAATCAGTATTTTTTGTAACACACTATATAATTTAGCTTGTATGGTCAGTTTATTCAAACAAATAATTGCATGGAATGTTGAGTAGGGAGTTTATACAGGTTGAAGTGCAGCCCCAATACATTCTGAGTAATTTTGGTATAGAGTAAAGATGTATTTGCAAAGCCCCCCTGAGGGACTGGAGGAAAATGTGGAAATATTAAATTTCCCCACCTGGGGAATTAATGATATTCTCATAAGCATTGTGGGCTACCAGTTTAGAAGGCTAAGTCCTTGATCTTTGGGCTTGCCCGTATGAAGTTAGTCACTGCAAAGGAGAGGCTAAGCCTACTTAAAATTGTGCCTAAAAGTCACACCAAGAGAACCTCTTTTGTTGTTCAGATGTGGCCTCTCTCTCTAAGCCAACTCTGCAGATAAACTCACTGTCCTCCCCACTATATGACTCCCAGGGTTTAAATCTCCCTGGCAAAGTGGGACATCACTCATGGGGATGAGCTCAGTCCTGGCATCGTGGGATTGAGAAAGACTTCTTGGATGAAAAAGGGGGAAGAGAAATGAAACAAAACAGTTTCAGTGGCTAAGAGATCTCAAATAGAGTGGAGAAGTCATTCTGGAGGTTGTTTGTATGCATTATATAGATATCCCTTTTTAGTTTTTAGCATATTGGAATAACTAGAAGGAAATACCTGTAACTGTTGAACTGCAACCCAGTAGCCTTTATTCTTGAAGAAGATTGTATAACTATATAGCTTACACTATGTGACCTTGTGATTGTGAAAACTTAGTGGCTTGCACTCCCTTTATGCAGTGTATGGACAGATGAATAGAAAAATGAGGAAAAAAAGTAAATGAATAATAGGGAGAGATGGGGGTATGGGATGTTTTGGGTGTTCTTTTCTACTTTAACTTTTATTCTTTTTCTTTTTGTGTGTGGTAATGATAATGTTCAAAAGTTGATTGTGATGATGAATGTACAACTATATAATGGTACTGTACACCATGGATGGTATGTGAATATATCTCAATAAAATTGAATTTTTAATAAACAAACAAACAAAAAAAAACAGATCCCATTTCCAAATAAGGTCACCCTCCAAGGCCCTGGGTGGACATGATTTGGGGTGCAGTGTCTATTCAGCTCAGGACAGAAGGTGAATGAATCCTTTCCCCAAGGACACAATGAGGACAGAATGGGATGCAGCTGGAAACCCTTCTGAGGGTCTTTCCTGGCACTTGAGTTCTTCTTTGAGTAGTGACCCCCACATGGAGCAGGTTGGAGAAGGAGGAGGTTAACTGCTGTGGCTTTTGGGTGGAGAACCAGGAGAGATGTCTCAGCTAGGTCCTCAGGCACAGACAGGGCTGGCAGCATTCCATGCGCCTGGGACTCAAAGTGCAGCATAACCTGCACATGCGACAGAAAGCCGCACCTCGTCCTCCACCCAGGCTTAGTGGGTCTGGTTCTGCTTTGCACCAAGGCCCCCCTGCAATTCCATTTGAACTGTAGGCCATCAGGTTTAGGGGGTGCTGCTGTAGGAGACCCTGAGGACAGAGCTCTGTGTGTTTTTCAGTGAGGCTGCAACCGAGGAGACCGTGTTGCGCAGATTGGAGAGCAGGGCTCGCTTCTTCCTCACAATACAAAAGTCAGTGCTTCTGGAAGAAGATGGTGGCATTGAGAGGAGTGGAAGCTAGTTAGTCTGCCTGAAACAACTAATAAACAACCAGGAACAACTAGTAAATAATTTGGAATAACTGCGGGGGGGGCAAACATGACTGTCCACTCATCATATACCAACCTGAATTGGGAGGAATGCCCAAGATCACAGCATAAAATCTGTAAGTAAAAACTGCAGACCCGAGCCAAGAGCCCCTCCCCCATGGCAGCCCAAACTGCAAAGATTTGCTGTGATAGAGAGCAGCATTCTCTGAACAAGCGAATATATCTCAGCCCAGCTCCAACTGAGGTTTAATTAACAAATGTGAACTGTTCAATACAAGCTACTAATCCCCAACAAGCAGACACAGGCTTTTGGTGACAAATGACCTTGGAGAGCCAGAGGACCTCTCTGGGAGGGAGGGGGAGCCCAGAGGACCAGGTGCTGTCTCTGGCCGATGGGTGAAACTGAGGGAGGCCACAGATTGGCCCTCAAGGGGGGCTTTCTGTCCCTTTTTCAGCTCAATGGAGAAAGCCTCAGCCATTTTCATTTCCCAGAGCTCTAACGCAGACAAGGGTGGAGATAGCAGAATCAGAGAGACTATACAAATGCAAACGATATCTCCCCAGGGGGTGTATCTTCCCTAAGAGGAAAGAGGTGGGGCCCAGCTCTACTACCCGCCTTCCATTCAGAGCCAGGCCACAGAGCCTGGGGGAAAACAGCCACGGGCCACACCTCCTTACACCAGTCTGGAGTGACAGGCTGACAGACGCCACCTACTGGGCAGGTTAGGAAAAGCAAAGTGGATTGAGGGTGTATCAGTCTTCTAAGACACCCTCAGAGAAACCGAATACTACTGCCTCCTTCCAAGACCTGAGACCATTCTGGTCTGGGAAAACCTGATCAGGGTAACTAAGGAAACCAGATGCCTACACAACAGAAAACTACAACCTACACTAAGAAAAACGAGGTTATGGCCCAGTCAAAGGAACAACCTTACAACTTCAACTGAGATACAGGAATTGAAACAACTAATGCTAAATCAATTCAAAAAGTTTAGGGAAGATATGGCAAAAGAGGTGAAGCATATAATGAAAACACTGGGTATACCTAAGGCAGAAATTAAAACCTCAAAAAAACAATTGGCAGAATCTATGGAAATGAAGGGCACAACACAAGAGATGAAAGACACAGTGGAGACATACAACAGAAGATCTCAAGAGGCAGAATAAAACACTCAAGAACTGGAGAACAAGACAACTGAAAGCCTATACACAAAAGAACAGATAGAGAAAAGAATGGAAAAACATGAGCTATGTCTCTGGGAATTGAATGACAGCATGAAATGCAGGGATGTACATGTCATGGGTGTCCCAGAAGGAGAAGAGAAGGGAAAAGGGGCAGAAGCAATAATAGAGGAAATAATCAACAAAAATTTCCCTTCTCTTATGAAAGACATAAAATTATGGACCCAAGAAGCACAGTATACCCCAAACAGAATAGATCTGAATAGGCCTATGCCAAGACACTTAATAATCAGATTATCAAACATCAAAGATAAAGAGAGAATCCTGAAAGCAGCAAGAGAAAAGCGATCCATCACATACAAAAGAAGCTTGATAAGACTATGTGCAGATTTCTCAGTAGAAACCATGGAGACAAGAAAGAAGTGGGGTGATATATTTAAGATACTGAAGGAGAAAAACCACCAACCAAGAATCCTATATCCAGCATAACTGTCCTTCAAATATGAGGGAGAGCTTAAAATATTCTTTGACAAACAGACAATGACAGTTTGTAAACAAGATACCTGCTCTACAGGAAACACTAAAGTGAGCACTGCAGACAGAAAGGAAAAGACAGGAATGAGAGGTTTGGAAAACAATTTTGGGAGATAGTAGCACAGCAATGTAAGTGCACTGAATAAAGATGACTGTGAGTATGGTTGAAAGAGGAAGGTTAGGAGCATGTGGGACACCAGAAGGAAAGAGGAAAGATGAAGACTGGGACTGTATAACCAGTGAAACCTAGAGTACTCAACAATTGTGATAAAAGGTACAAATACGTTTTTACATGAGGTAGAACAAATGAATGTCAACATTGCAAGGTATTAAAAATAGGGTGGGATTTGGGGGGAAATACAATCAATGCAAACTAGAGGCTATAATAAACAGAAACATTGTGTTATGCTTCCTTTAGTATACAAAGGCAATGTACCAAAGCTAAATGCATATGGGGAGGTCATAGGAAAAGGGTGTGGGACTCTTGGCATTGGCGATGTTGTCTGACTCTTTATTCTACTTTAGTTTAATGCTATCTTTCCTTTTGTTGCTTCCTAGCTGTTATGTTTTGTTTTGTTTTGTTTCTCTCTTTCTTTTTTCTTTCATCTCTCTACCTTCTTTGACTCTTCCTCCTTCTTTGTGGAAGAAATGGAGATGTCCTTATTTTGATAGTGGTGATGTGCGGGACACTGTTATCGAGTTCTGACTTGGCGGGCCTGGGCCAGGGGAACTGATCAGCCCCTAGGAAAGGTAGTGGGGCACGGGTGGTAGCGCCCTTCACGGCCCCCCGAGCCTGAGAAAGTGGAGCCGAATGCAGGCCCCATTTCCTCACCCCAAAGTACAACCGTTGGGGAGGGCTTGCCGGAGAAAACCCCCCCCCCATGCCTTACCCGCACCCTCCACCCTCTTCGTTACCGGAGCAACTCCCGCCCCTTTTCAAACAACCTCCGTGCCCTCTCAGAACCAATCCAAGCCTTTAACCTCTACAGCTACCCTGCCCTCTATACCGCCTGATATAAGCTTGTACTCTCCCCTAATAAACTCTCTTGGCTTCTTCACCCTAAAAGAAACGTGTCCCGCCTGTTCCTTCTCGCCGCCCTCCACACCTTGCACGCCTCCGCTGGGGACCGGGCCCAGTCCCCCGCCTCGCCCTCGCCTCCGGGAAAGAGCCCCCACCGCCGGTACCCTCCAAGCAATCCCGAGAGCCTAGGATTTAGCAACCGGCCGCCACCCCCCCCAGACGAGTCAACTGCGACCGCAGTGATGGTAGTGAATACATAAATATGTGACTATACAGGAAACCAATGATTGTTTACTTAGGACAGAATGTATGGTGTGTGAACAAAACCGTCTTTAAAAAAATGGGTTGATGAAGAAACCTTGAGGGCACTGTATTGAGTGAAATAAGTCAGATACATAAGGACAAATATTGCAGCGTCTCACTGATATGAAATAATTATAATATGTAAACTCATAGACATGAAATATAAGTTACCAGGATATAGAATGGGGCTAAAGAATGGGGAGTGGTTGCTTATTATGAGCAGAATGTTCAACTAGGGTGAACTCAAACGTTTGGAAATGGACAGAGGTGATGGTAGCACATTGTGAGAATAACTAACAGTGCTGAGTGGTGTGTGAATTTAGTGGAAAGAGTAAGCTCAGAGTTACGTATGTCACCAGAAGGAAAGTTGGAGGTTAAAAGATGGGAATGTATAAAACAGTAAATCTTGTGATGGACAATGTCTATGATTAACTGTACAAATACTAGAACTTTCTCTCATGAATTAGAACAAATGTATGACACCATAATTAGAAGTTAATAATAGTGGGGCATATAGGGAAAAAATATACTTATTGCAAATGACATACTACAGTTAGTAGTATTTTAGCATTCTTTCATCAACAGTAAAAATGTACTCTACCAAAACTATGAATCAATAATGGGGGGTGGGGTGGTGGGTAGGGGTATGGGAGGATTTGAGTTTCCTTTTCTTGTCTTTATTTCTTTTCTGGAGTAATGAAAATGTTCTAAAAATTGAAAAAAAACTAATTGTGGTAATGGATACAGAGCAGTATGATGGTACCATGGGCAATTGATTGTGCACTTGGAATCTTTGGATAATTGTACGGTATGTGAACAATCTCAAAAAAAAAAAAAAGAAAAAGTCAACGCTTAATAGCAAAAGATCGCATGGTTTTTTCTAAGATGTTACAGCAAAAGAAAAGTGTATGGACGGAGCTCCTGTATCAGCAGCTTCTGCACATGAAGGCAGACAGGCACCCACGCCCCCTGCTCTCCTGGGGCCCCTGTCACTGTCGGTGCAGCCCTGGGCCCCTGCATGCTGATTCCCGGCTGCTCTTGAGAAGCTTTGAAAAATGCAGATGTCTGGGTCCTGCCCCAGCGCAATTAGGTCGGAATTTCTGGGCATCAGCGGGATTTTAAAATTCCACCAAGTGATTCTAATCCACATTAAGAGTTGAGAACCACTGACCAGGGTTTTTCGGGAGGAAGTTAATTCAGGTGTCTTTGAAAAGAGGAGGTGGCCTTTTCTCAAACTCTCGAATGGACCAAGATAATGTATAATCGTGTGGCTTCCCAGAGGCCTGGATGTGAAAGGCAATTAGAAGGCACCTGAGCACTGAGTTGTCACTCTCCTTTTTCAATTAAAGGACACTAGTGCAATCATCTAAGTTACCTGAACTGGGCCACCTCCAAATTACAATATTCATGAGAGACTCACTGACTGATGCCATTAAAGCATCTTTTAGAATCCAGTTATGAATGCTAAATTTTAAAATGCATGCATAATTAATTTTCTCTTCACTGGGAATGTATTTATAAAAATAATAAGCAACATTCTCAGAGGACGGAGAAAATAAGACAGATGGGTAGGGAGACAACAAAACTGCCGCTTGTCAGAAGGAAGCACCCTGTTGCATCTTTATAAACTCTGTGTGTCCGCCGCCGGAGTGTGGATGAGGCCCCTTGGAATTTATCAGCTCCATACGGATGTTCCCGTGATCACACATTTCCCCAGCACCCCGCTGGCGGCAGGACCCCCACTAAGGCACGACTCGTGCCCAGGGCTGAGGTAGACATTGAGCCCACATCACGTGGACAGCCTGACTCCAACTAGACAGACTGAGGGGAGGCAGACCCGCCACCAGCTTTATTTTCTCTTAACCCACTTAACCCCAACACTGAGCGGCTGATCTGTCAGCTTGGTGGGGAAATCAGTCCCTTCTCTTGGCTCTGCTTTTCCCCCAGCTTGTACCAAGTTATACTGATGTCCAAACTGCTTAAGAGGCATTTGCAGTTTCGGTCTACACTGCTTTGGCTGTCCTTGAGTTATCTATTGCCCCCCAGAGTGCAAACCTGTGAAATCTGGAGGGTTTTTGGCTTTTCTCACATACTGGGAATTTAGGACAATGAACCCTGCCCAAGCTGGGAGCCCCTTGCCCAGTCCTCCCTGGCTGCCCCCCCACATCCACACACTGTGGCTTTCCACTCACCTCTCTGTGGCAGGTCAGAGCTCCTCCCTGGGGACCCAGCCCCTGCTCCCACCCCCCAGACCCCAGTAAGCTCTCCCTCTCCTCCGTCTCTTCCTACCCTACCCCCTCTCCTGAAAGTCACTCTCTAGGGCTAGTGTCTCTTAATCCCAGAGGACACCTAGAAGATCAGGCTTTAAAAAAAAGAGAAAGAGGGCTTCTCATGCAGTTTCTGCTTGCGGCTCTGCAAAAAACCCGCAGCCACACACACATGGGGAAACGGGCAGGACAGAAGGGAGGATGCAGAGGCCAGTATGTAAAGTAACATCTCAGCGGGTGGCTCGGCTGCAGCATGTGGAAAGCATCTCCTATGGCCGCCAGACTCAGTCCGCGGCCAGGCAGAACCTGGCATTCTTGGAGGGTCAGCTAGAGGAATTTGAGTCTGGGTGCAGGAATGACAGCCGGCAGCCCTCGTGGGTCCTGTTCATCAACTGTTTTTGCACAGCCTTCGGGAGTGGGGAGTCCACCTACCATGGGCCTCCCACTGCCTAACTGGCTCCTGGACAAAACAGAAATGATCCACGGAGGACAGAGGCCCGTGGGTTTGCAAAACCACCCTGACTATCATTGTGGACGGGAGAATCTATGCAGAAGCAAAACCTCTGTGAGAAGCAGGTCTGCAATGTTGAATGGACACAGACAACCAAGTGTCCTCAAAAGAATTCAGCCCTAAATGCCCTGCCCAGCGTGGTGGGGCCCTCGGGACTCTGGTTGGGAGCTGTGTTTCGGTAAGACCTTGATTTTGACCTTGACTGAGCATATATTCAGTTCAATGGGACGAGCCCAATGAGAATTTTTTCAGTAAATGTTTTTAAAAGTTTTAAGTATTATTTAAAGAAAGGTGCCCCATTCAAAGAGGTGCAGATCATGAACTTTTACCACATGGACCCACCTGTGGTCCGGCCATTTGATCAAGAAATAGAACACGCCCCGCACGGCAGATCCCGTCTTGCTCTAACCCAGGCTTGGTTCCTCTGGTGTAACCATTTGCTGATTTCTCACCCAGTTGATCAGCATGGACTGCTTGTAGACGTGGTATAAATGGGGTCCTAGAATATGGATGTTTCCGGTCTGGCTTCTTTCACTCAGTGCTTGTAAGTTTCACTCATATTGTTACATGTTTGTTCTTTTTCATCGCTGTATAATATCCCGCCATGTGATTATAATGCTGTTTGTTCAGCCTACTGTTGATGGGTTGCCTCCAGTTTGGTTCAATTTCAAGTAAAGCCTCTATGAACAATCTTGTACTTACATTTTGGTGCACATCTGTGTACATTTACACTGAGTATATACCTAAGGAATGGAATTGCTGGATCAGCTTTTTAGATAGCATCAGACAAGTTTTCCTTCTCTTGGTGTTGCAATTACTTTGTCTGCTGTAATGGGTTTGTTGTGGTATGGATAATCACCAGGGGAATGCAAATTAAAACCACAGTGAGGTATCACTACACACAGTTTCTTATAAAACTAGACGTGCAAGGCCCTACCACCCAGCGATGAATGCACTCCTGGGCATCTATCCCAGAAACCGAAGCCTTGTATTTTCACAAAAACCTGTACACAGGTGTTTATAGCTGCTTATTGATAATAGCCATTGACTGGAAATAACTCTTATGTCCTGCAGTGGGTGAATGGTTCACAAACGGGTTCATGCCATGGAACGCTGCTCAACAAATAGAAAATGAAACCGATTATCAATACACTCAGAAACATGGACGAATTTCCAGAGAAGTGTGAGTGAAAAAAGCCAATCCCCAAAGGTTTCACACTGTGTGATTCCACTTATATAACCTTCTTGAAATGACAAAATTATAGAGCTGGAGAACAGATCCGTGGCTCCCGGGGGCTGAGGAGGGGTACGAGGGGGAGGAAAGAGGGTGAGCTATAAAGGGGGGAGGCAGGAGAGGTCCCTGTGGGGTCATGCCCTGACTGTCTCAGTGGCGATACCCAAGGGCACATGTGATGTCTCTGTATGGTTTTTTACAATTTCGCTTGGATCTACAATGACCTCAAAATAAACATTTTAACTAAAAAGGGTTTCATCCAAGTTTTCCAGTTGTTACTAGTAGGAGCGATGTCTGAGACAAACTACTACTCAGAGGCAGAAGTGGAAGTCAAGGAATAATTTTAACATGCACAAGCACACTGAATATTTGTTTGGGGGAGTGCTTCAGAGTCTGTCTATTTTAGAAGCTCAGTCTATGACATTTTGATCTGACCAGAAGCATCTTTCCCTACATCCCAGCCACAGTGGCTGTCTGTCTGTCTGTCTTTATTTTCTTCTTCCTTTTACCCTCCCTTCCTTCAGCTTTTGATTCTTTCCTTAAATAATGAATAGATTCAACAAATATTGACCATCTACATGTAGGGCAGTTAGGACATTGAGACCAACCGTGAAACCTTCTAGAATCCCTGCCTCGATACACCACCTTCCATCAGAGTTAATAAATCTCCTGAATACTGGATATCCTTTTTCTTTTAAATTTTATCCTATATGTTTGTAACCCTAAATAGCATATATAAAGTTTTGCATGTTTTTGGAATCTGAATAAATGGAATTATCCTGTATGAATTTTTCTGTCACATATTTTTCCCCCTCAATATTACATTTCATTTTCACTGAGGTGTTGTATTCTACATTATGATTATCCCAACCTTTATTTATTTGAAGGATATTGAATTGTTTTTACTTTCCTTTTTGCTATTAGAAGCAGTGCAGCTATGAATGTTTTGTTTTGTTTTTTTACAAGTTTCCTTGTGTACATAAACAAGGGCTCCTTTATTACTTTTATCTTCATTTTATTGAGATATATTCACATACCACGCAGTCATACAAAACAAATCGTACTTTCGATTGTTTACAGTACCATTACATAGTTGTACATTCATCACCTAAATCAATCCCTGACACCTTCATTAGCACACACACAAAAATAACAAGAATAATAATTAGAGTGAAAAAGAGCAATTGAAGTAAAAAAGAACACTGGGTACCTTTGTCTGTTTGTTTCCTTTCCCTATTTTTCTACTCATCCATCCATAAACTAGACAAAGTGGAGTGTGGTCCTTATGGCTTTCCCAATCCCATTGTCACCCCTCATAAGCTACATTTATATACAACTGTCTTCGAGATTCATGGGTTCTGGGTTGTAGTTTGATAGTTTCGGGTATCCACCACCAGCTACCCCAATTCTTTGGAACCTAAAAAGGGTTGTCTAAAGTGTGCGTAAGAGTGCCCACCAGAGTGACCTCTCGGCTCCTTTTGGAATCTCTCTGCCACTGAAGCTTGTTTCATTTCCTTTCACATCCCCCTTTTGGTCAAGAAGATGTTCTCCGTCCCACGATGCCGGGTCTAGATTCCTCCCTGGGAGTCATATTCCACGTTGCCAGGGAGATTCACTCCCCTGGGTGTCTGATCCCACGTAGGGGGGAGGGCAGTGATTTCACCTTTCAAGTTGGCTTAGCCAGAGAGAGAGGGCCACATCTGAGCAACAAAGAGGCATTCGGGAAGAGGCTCTTAGGCACAACCATAGGGAGGCCTAGCCTCTCCTTTGCAGCAACCGTCTTCACAAGGGCTCCTTTAGAAAAAAATATTCTCAACCCTAAATACACGTCAGACTCATCTCAGGAGCTTGTAAAATGTCTGTGTTTGGGTCCCACGTTAGCCATCTCGTAAAAATCACTGGGTGTGAGGTTAAAGCATCCATTGAAAAAGCTCCCTATCTGATCTGAAGATACCACTGTGTCTGAGAACTGCTGTTTTGGGGTAATTACAGAGGAATGGAGCTGCTGCATCACAGGATGTGCATATTCTTAACTTTATTTAAGAATGTCAACATGTTTTCCCTCATGGCTGCATCACTTATCATGCTCCCCACCAGAGTATGAATTTTTTTAGTTAAAATGTTTATTTTGAGGTCATTGTAGATCCAAGTGAAATTGTAAGAGTATGAATACAGTCAGGCTAAAATTTAGGTCTAGTCTGGAGTATATAAATAGTATCTAATTTTAACTGGCATCTCTCTAATTACTAGTGATGTCAGGAATCTTTTCATGTTTGTTAGTCATTTCTGTTTGGATTCTGTAAAGTATCTGTTCAGGGTTTTTGTTGTATGTGTGTTTGTTTGTTTGTTTGGTCAGCTTTACTTGGGGCTGTTTGTCTCTCTTTACCACTCTTTAAGAGTTCACTGTATATGAAGGATACGAATTCTTTGCCAATTAAATGTGTAAATATGTCTTTTCCAAATCTGTGGCTTGTTAGTTCTCTTTCTTTACTATGTTTTTTGTTTCTTTTATGTTTTTTGCTCTTTTATTCTGTTTATATTCAAGGTCAAAAAGCTATTCAGATAGGATTTCTTCTGAAATCCCTTTATTATTTTGCCTTTCACGGGTAAAGTTTGGATTTACCTTGAATTGGGGTTGTCTCCCATGTGGGGCAGGGGTCATATTGCAGTTTTTTTGTTTGTTTGTTTTGTTTTGTTTTCCATAGTGGAAACTATTTACCTTAGCACCACTTTTTTTTTTATCATCATTTTATTGAGATATATTCACATACCACGCAGTCATACAAAACAAATCGTACATTCGATTGTTCACAGTACCATTACATAGTTGTACATTCATCACCAAAATCAATCCCTGACACCTTCATTACCATACACACAAAAATAACAAGAATAATAATTAAAGTAGCACCACTTTTAAAAGCCTCCCATTCCCCTCTGGCTCCTGTGGGCTTGGGCGTTCAGTGGTTTCCCTGTACGTGTGGACCCGAGTCTGGGCTCTGGTCAGCTCAATTGGCTTTTACGTGGCTCTGCCCCAATCCCACACCACCTAACTACCATGTAGCTGTTTAACAACTCTTGATAGCTTGCCAGATAATTACTCCTGCATTGTTCTCTCCGGTGGTATTGTAACTATTCTTGGCCTTTATTCTTCCAAATAAATCTTAGAATCACCCCAATAAGTTCCGCAGACACCCGCTGAGATTTTGAAAGGGATGACAGTGGCTCTGTATACATCTATGCTGTGTATCCTGTAGAGTCTTTCTCCCGTGCCCAGGATTTTCCCCTCCATTTATTTAGGTTTTCTTTAATGTCTGTCACTAGAGGTTAACAATTTTTTCCATAGAAGTCTTATACATCTTTTGTTAAGATTTTTTTTCCTCTAAATACTTTATACTTTTGATGCTATCATAAATCATATTTTTATAAAATAACATTTCTGATACAGGTGATGGTAACATGTAATTGTGAGTATAATCAACAGTTCTGAATGGTGTGTGAATGTGGTAGAAAGGGGAAGTTTAGAGTCATGTATGTCACCAGAAGGAAAGCTGGAGGTTAAAACACGGGCATGTGTAACAGTGAATCTTGTGGTGGACAGTGACTGTGATTAACTATACAAATATAACAAAGTTCTTTCATGAACTAGAACAAATGTATGACACTATTATAAGGAGTTAATAATAGAGGGATACGGGAAAAATGTACCTATTGCAAACTATGGACTATAATTAACAGTAATATTTTAATATTCTTTCATCAATAGTAGCCAGTGTACCACACCAATACTATGGGTCAATAATGGGCATGGATAAGGGATATGGGAGGATTTGCATTTTCTTTTTTCTTTTTATATCTTTTCTGGAGTAATGAAAATGTTCTGCAACTGATCATGGGGGTGTATGCCCAATTATGTGATGATACAGTGAGCCATTGCTTGCATATGGTTTGTGTGGTGTGTTAATATATCTCAATAAAATTGCATTAAAAAGTAACATTTCTAATCATCTGTTGCCAATGAAAAGAAATGCAATTGATCATTGTATCTTGATTTTTTTATCCAACAGTTTTTCTGGTCTCTTCTAGTAATGTTAAGAATGCAATCATGTATTTATTGATTATTCAGGATGGACTACATATGGATGGAAATTTATAGACAATTGTTTCATCTAAGAATAATGACATATATCTTTATTCTTTTCTACTTACTTCCCTACTTTTATGAATTCCAATTATTTTTCTTGCCTTACTGTACTGTCTACCATTTCCAGGACAAAAAAGAAATGCAGTACCCGCGTGGAAGAGTTTAACATAGCTGAGAAACAAATAGACGAGTAGACAAAAACATCAGTGTATTACAATAACATAGTTAATACACTCAATGTTACAAATATTTTTAGAACATTGTACCCAATAAGTGGAAAGTATGTATTCTCTCCAAGCTCGCTGGGACACATATGAACATTGATGATATATGGGACCACAAAACAGATATCAATACAGTCAGAGATTGCCATCTTACTGTGCCCATTTTCTGGTGAAAATTATGTTCAATTAGAACTTATAAGAAAAGGAGACTTGCAAATCTCATATGTTTGGAAATTAAAAACACATTTCTGAATGCCTCATGGCTCAAAGATCAAATCATAATGGGAAATAGCAAATATTTAGAATACAACCACAGTAATAATCCAGCATATCAAAACTTTTAGAATGAAGCTAAATATCACTTACTAGAAAATGTTCTTATTTGAAAAGCAGAAAAATAATGAGCTAAGAATTTCACTCAAGGGGTTAGAAAAATAAACACAAAGACATTTGAAGTAAGGAGAAATAAAAAAATGAAAGCGGAAAAAATAATTGAGAAAACAGACAACAGAAAATCATAAGTAACACTCAAGTTGTGTTTTGATTCAAAAACACAAAATTGGCAACATACTGGAAATTTTGACTAAGTAAAAAAAACATAGAGAAGGCGGCAGTAAGCAATCCTAGTAATGGAAAGGGAACATGGTTATATACTGTGGAGACTGGAAATACAGTACAATATAATGACAATTTGATGACAACATTTTTGAAAGCAGATAAAGTGGGTTAATACCTAGAATCACTTAACCCAAATCTAATTGAAGAAGAAATAGAACTCCTGAATATTCTTATACTTTTAAGAAATGAAATCGTTATTTTGAAAAAAAAAATTTAGAGATAGAGTACAAGGCCCAGGCAATTAAATAGGTGCATTCTACCATACATTCATGAAACAAATAATTTTACTTCCCATAGACTATTGCAAAAATCCCAAATTCATTTTCACAAAACTGTGATACCTAAACCTATAAGGACAAACCATGTAAGAAAGGAGTATCTCAGGCTAGTTTAATTCATGTAAATAAGAGAAAATTATAAACAAAATTTCTGTAGACACAATAAATGTAAATTATTACATTAAGAGATTAAAGAAGAAAAATAATTTGATCACTTAGGTACATATGGATGAAACAGTTTCATAGAAAGCAACATCTATTCATTGATTTTTTTTTTAAACTCCCCATTAACAAACAAGGAATGGCAAACAGCTTCCTTAGCTTGGTGGAATATTTATTTTTAAACGTCCACAAACACCACACTCTTTTGAAGGAACATCGAAACCATCCTTTGTAAGAACAGGAAAAACACAAAGGAACAACTGCCAGCCTTTCTGTTCAACCTTTATCATTCTACTGATCTGTGCTCTATAGAGAGTGAGGCTGTGCTATTGGGAGCATAAAACAATAATTCTCATGTGCTATGAATTCTATGTTTTATCATGGTACAGTACTCCTCTTTGAGTTTTTAAAACGTACTTTGTCTGATATTCATACAGCTACCATAGCTTTGGTTATTATTTACTTGATGAATCTTCCATCATTTTTAATTTAAATTCTCCATATCTATATGTTTTAGATATATTTAGATCTAAATACTTATTTTTATCTTATAAATACAATATAGGTGGATGATTTTTAATCCAGTCTGACGATCTTTGTTTCCTTTTAACCAAATCATTTAGAAAATTTATATTTCATATAATTGGTATGTATTTGGATTTATTTCTTCCCTCTTATTTTCTGTGTGTGTGTGTGTGTGTGTGTGTGTGTGTGTGTGTATAATTTGCCTTGCATTCTATATTTTCCCTCTCTTTTCTTCCTTTTTTGGGATATATTGAGTATTTTTCTTTTTCTACCTACCTATTCAGAAGCTATGTACTCATGTCTGTTTTTTTATTGCTACCCTATTTTTTTAATTAAAAATTAAAAATAGAAAAAATCTATAGTCCATTTTACACTTTCGTCTTTTTCTGAGTAGAACACTTTAACTCACTTCGACCTTCTTTGTTTATTTATCATTTGGATGTATTTTAATTCTAATAGGTGACCCAAATGAATTTTTTAGATAATAAATGGTCAAATGTGCATGTTTCTTTAACCCTGCAGTCTTTTTTTTAGTCTTTTATAAGTCAATGTTTGTTTATATCTGCACCCTGATCTGCAACTTTTTCTTCATTGTTTTTTATCTATTTCATTTCTTCCAACTGGGATCACTTTCCTTCTACCTGATTTATAACCCCCTTCAGTTGTGTATGTATAAAGTATATATATATTTTGCTTCCTTCTTGAAATACAATCATGCCTTCCTCAATCTGCATATGATTCCGTCGAAAAGTTCTGGAGAATTTCGGTCACACGTCTTCAAATATTGCCTTTTGCCTTTCTCTTTCTTGCCCTTTGTATCACAGACGTGGACTTTCTCAGTGTCTGTCTTCACCATCTCTTTCCTGCTCACCATCTCCTAGTCCTTTTGCTCCAGATTCTGTTGAACCTATTCAGATTCTCCTCCACTGCAGTAATGTTCCCTTCACCTTTGTTTAATCTGTTTATTGCATCCAATTAGTTTCTTATTTCAATTATACACGATGCGCATGTGTGTGTGTGTGTGTGCACGTGTGTGTGTGTGTGTGTGTGTGTGTGTATTGGTCCAGAAATTCTTTTTATTTTCTGCTTGACATTATTAGGGTCCATTGTTTATACTCATGTTTCCTAACTTTTATTTTTTAAACACATTGTGTTTAAAGAACATAATGTTAAATGTTAAATATGTTTATTTTGTGTTCTGTATCTGAATTACTGTGGACGTGAACTTACTGTCTCTGATTTTAGTTCATGGTTTGTTTCCTGATTGCGTCTTGTGATCCCGACTGTGACTGTCTGTTTTGGGAACCTTATCTTCGAGGATTATTTGCGCTCTGGGTTTGGGGTTTGCCTTGGCTGGCACAGTCGCTGCCCTCCACGACCACGTGGCACAACCTTTCAGCCTGAGGTTATTCTGGGTGAGCTGAGAGTGGATTTGGGCTACAGACCCGCTTGAAGGCTGACTCAGGAAAGTGCATGAGGAGGGGAGAAATACGGCCTCCGCCCCCTACCCAGTAAACAGTGGCAGCTGCTGTCCCCCGGGGGAGGGCGGCAGCAGGTTCCTTCCCCTGAGCAGCCCTTTTGCCTTTATAGAGGAACCTCAAACCGGGATCTCTTCCCATCCTCCTTTTCTAGGGGGCCTTCCTCCTTGCTGCGGCCTCCTTATCGCGCACCCCAAGTCCACGCGTCCAAGGAAAGGGAATTTCTGGTCACCCGGATTTGCCAGGGAGAAGTGGCTTTAGGCTCCACTCGGCTACCTTCACTTCCTCTTTTCACTGAGCTTTTTTGCCTCTAAGTGGATTTTTTTTCTTTTCACTTTCCTTACATCACACACATATATATATATTTAAGTTTGAAAGTACTTTGTTCAGCATTGTTCAGAAAGATGTTCGTTAGAGCACCTAAAACCCCCCATCCCGTGGGAGGTGTCCCCAGATGCCCCCGCCCGTCCCACTCACTGCCCCGTGGGCCGCTCACTCGGCCTCCTGTCACCCACCTCCCAGCCCTGGTTGCCCCTTCCCAGACTGGCTTTCCAACTACATCTCCTCAGTAGTCCCTGACCCCCAGTTTCCCCATTCCATTATCCCGCTCCTTTATTTCCTTAATTGGAACCGACCTGTGACTGTGTGCGATCTCCTCTTACTGTAAGTCTCCACCTACTAGAATTGAAACTCTGCAGGGCCGGTGACCTGTATCTTTTGTTCACTGATGTGTTCGTGGTGGCAAGGCACACGGGAAATATACCAGCCCCCAATAAGTATTTGCCCAGTGAACAGATGAATTGTAATAACTGCAACTCTTGGGGAAAATGAGGCCTCTAGATGGAAGGAAGACATATCATTTCTCTCCTGTTTCTTGTTCTTTATTTATTTTTGTTTGGGGAAATTAAAATATTCAGCTGCTGAAATGTGAGAATCTGTCTCTGCGCGTTCTCTCAGCATGTGTTTATTCATTTGCTTATCTTTTCTATTTCATTGTACGTATTTCAAATTGGTGACGCAGCCATAAACAAACTGTGATGATGGTTGGTGATTTCAGATTACTTTATATTGTATTCCTCATGTTACCTGAAATCTAGATACACAGATTCTTAGGGCCAGAAGGAAACTTAGAGTCTTCTGGGTTGTAAATTCCTTTGAAATCTGTTGAGTATCTGTACCATTTCTCCAGAAAAGAAAAGGCATACATCAGTAAGTTTATCTTTCTGTTGCAAGTGACCCAATCCAAACTGGCTTCAGTAAAGAGCAAATTTTGGGTCACTTGTTAAAAATTCCTGGGACAAGGCTGGCTTCAGGTGCAGCTTGAACCAGATGTCCAAACATCGTCACCCGAGACACCATATCTGTTTGCCCAGCGCTCCTGTTTGTGGGGCTGGCAAGTGGCTCTTGGCTGCCCCGGGGCCTTCCCACATGGCTCATTCCCTAAGAACCAAGTTGAAGCCCAGCAAGCAAGTGCAAGCCTCCTTCCCAAGACCTGTCATTCTCCCTGCTCAGAGCAGCTGAGGCCACACAGTCCTCCCGAGCTGACCCCCACGGTGTGGGGGCTCGAAATGAGGTGTTCCAGTTTGGAGCCTTCCTTCCTCTCGAACTCCTCGGGTGATTCTTTCAAGACCTGCCGACCCTCTGACTTTAGTCCAGGGAGACTGTCCTTGGATTTCTGACCAACAGAACCGTAAGATAATAAGTTTGCGTTGTTTAAGCCACTGCATTTGTGATAATTTGTTAAGCAGCCATAGGTCATTAATAGGATTGCCCTAAGTCTTGGGCAACTGGGGTCAGCAATAGGACTCACCTCACAAGGCCGTTGATGGAGAAGGTGACTGTCCATGGAGACCCTGTCCCAGGCTCTGCATGCAAAAATTGCTCCATAAATGAAATTGTTCATGACCTGGTCCCTCGGTGTAGACTCTGTCTCAGCTGCGTGCAGTTATGGCACCTGGTCTTTTGGGGCATTCAGCTTAGGCTTGTCTATCTCAGCTTCTGATTAGGACATGAACAATCCATAATCACGGACTGACATACGGTTATCACCATTTTTAAATTCCCACACGATGCATTCCTCGTGCTGGGCCAGTGACTGGCCTTCAGGAGAGACTCGGGCTGACTTGGTCAGTCCCAGCCGCAGCCGACGCCCAGGCAGAGGGGAGCTAACCGCCCACTGTGCCCCTTGTTTTGCTGTAGAAACTGCCCCTCATCTCATGGCTTCCCCTAATGGGGCATTTGGAGAAAGTAAGAGTTGACTATTCCCATCCCAGGCTATTCTTTCCCAGTTCTTGTCCCACTTACTTCTCTGACCGCCACCCCCCTCCTGTTTCCCTCTTTCTCCTCGCTTGTAGAGCACCGTCATTGCTGTTGCAACATGAATTTCTCACCTTCTCTCTGGTTTCTGGGGCAGGGCCTGGTATGGGGGGGCAGGGGCTTGACCCTCACCTCCTCCAGTATCCGGCACGTTACTCTTTTCTCACAAAGCTTGTAATGTGTCAGCGCAGAGTGCCTGCCCAGCATTATGCCAGGCATGCCTTTGACTGTTTCTGATACATACAGTAAATATGGCGGGTAAGTTAACGAAGAATGAATGAATGAATGGTCAAATTAAACTAAGGAAAGAACCAGCTGGCTGCCAATGTGCTTTCTAACCTACCGTTTCTCGGCTTATGAATAAAGCAGAAGAAATATTGCTAAATGAGCAGAGACTGAGAGCGAGGAGAGAAAGCCTTCTCACTGTACATGAAGCCCCCCGTGAGGGGATGCAGACGAGGGGGCTCCTCCAGGTTATCCCAGTGTAGACCACCCACGAAAGTCCACAGAGCCAGCCTGGCTCCTGATGATGGAGGAAGAGCCTTCACCCTCAAGTAGAGGCTGCCCTGGAGTGCAACGATTATGGTTAAAAAAGGGAAAGTGAGGCTTAACAAGAATGTTCCATTAGGGAAAGATTTTCACTGTGCATGGCTTTGACCAAGGATTAAACTCCTTTTAATACCAGCTCCTTTTTATTCCATGTTATAGAATGTCCTTTTCAGTTCCCTAACTGGACAGGAGTCTGTGCTGCCTTCTTTCTGTCATCGCCCTTCCCGCACAGCCATGGGGGGAAGCTGCCCCCGGCCCCGGCTCCCTCGGGCTCACTCTCTCCTCGGAACCCCCAGGGGAATGCTTCTCCACCCACAGGAGCCGCCCACTCTCGCTCTCCTCAGCTTTAGCTCAGAGCCACTCAAACCCTGCAGCTAGCACGCCGGAGCCCTCACGTTCCGGAAAGGGTAAGTTAAAAAGATAATTTAGCACAACTCACTAACAGTTGTCATCTTTATGTCAACTTTCAGCATCTTCATGAAAGGTAAGCAGGTAAAGAAGCCATTCTTGATGATAATGACAGTTTCGCCAGCTATCCCCCCCCCCCCCAAATTCTAAAAATAATATTTTATGTTTAGGAAACTCATCAATAAACTCTAGCTCCAGGGAAAGAAAATGCTTGCTACATAATTCATTAGACCCCACAGGCTTCCTACGGACACCACCGTTCAGAAGCGTGTTAACATGCAGAGCCAACGACTTTGGGTGTAATTAAGGAAATGAATAGTGGCGCCTGGCTGCAGGACTCTGCTCACCAGACTTCCTTCCAGCCACCTCTCGGCTTATCATCTCTTAGTCTCCAATGTCCCAGCAGGGGTGGCCAGGAGAGGAGGCGAATACAGAGTGACCCCACACTTTCTAGAAGCTTGATGCGCCTCAAAGCCACCTGGCCAGGTTTTGCATTTCCTCTGCTTCTAAAAACCGTGTCCATTGCTTCCAATGTTGTTGGTGGTTTTATGGTGTTTTTGGTAATTCTTCAAGTAGTCACCAAAGCAGCCACTTGGAAATGGGAAAGCCATGTCAATGTCAACGGTCAGGAGCTCCCACTTCTGACTGGTGCCTTAGTTTGCCTGCTGGCATTGTGATATGAAGTGCATTAGTACTCAGTGGTGATTTTGGAAATTAACTTAATGGAATGGTGAGATAGTGGTCCTGTGGAAAGAGAGTACAGCCTCACTTTTGAAAAATTGAAAAAACACGTGCATGTACTAAAAAACGTGCAAGAATGCATGTGGCATCATTTGGGTGGGATGGAGAAAAATTATAAATGTTTTCTTGTTCATTAATATGACTATAAATATATATAAACATACATAAATTGTCAGTTTCCACTGTTGAAGGATAATATACATCAGCTAAAATTAATAAACTAGAGCTATGTACATGAAACTGATAAACCTCGAAAATAGCAGTAAGTCAAAGAAGCAAGTTGTGAAAAGTTCTATAGAACAAAATACAAGACACACAATTTTAAACATGCAAGATATATTGTATATTGCTACTAGACACATATATATGTATTGAAAATATGAAAACATGGACAGAAAGATACCACAAAATTTGGGAGATGGAAAGCAGGTGGGACACGGATTCTGGAATGTCTTCCTTTTGGTTCTGCACCATTCTGTTTCCTCAAAAATACCTGAAGCAAAAGTGTAAAATGTAGTATTTGCTAAGTAGTGATCACACGTCCATGGGTCCTTTTGACATTCTCCATACCTGTCTGTATATTAGTCTTTCATATAATCAATGAGGCAAATTTCGGTCTATGATGGAGGGTTCTAGTTGACCTTTATCTAACTCTTTGGAACAAAAATGCAAAGCCAGGTCAACCTAGAAGAGTGTGGATTGATCCCGTCTCAGGCTCCTCATGGCAGATGTTTAAATATCATGGGAAGAGGGAGAAAGTTTGCAAAAAGGGCAAAGTGTGGACATTTCATACAAATTCTTTGATAACATAAAAATTAGGAGCATATGTGAAATCTTAATACTTTTTATTCACTGACTCCTTCACTTTCCAACATAGCCCTTAAACATTCTTGGAGTACATTCACCAAGCCTTGTGATAAATTCTTTGGGCTGCTATAGATTTAATTAGGAAAAATTGAGACCAATCTTGACCTTTAAAGCACTTCCTTATGTACTGCTCTCCTCAGACAATGGAGTCATAAGCGGAAAAGACAGATTTGTTGTCTCTTTATGGATCAGACCCCCTGTTCTTTCTCCAGGTGATGCCTGGTAGGGTTTTGGGTGGGCCAAGATGCTTCATCGGGATGAGTTTGAATGTACCCTGGTTCCACATGCCTAGGGACAGCTCAAAGAACTCTGCAAAGGGCTCAGGAAGGCGACCCTGGAGCAGCATTGGAGTCACTGCTTGTGACCATCATTGTCTACCCGTTGCTTTCAGGGTAGAGACCGGGCTCCTCACATGGTTTGCAGACCACCGAGGCCTGCCTTGTCTAACTCTCCACCCACCGCACATCACACTTTCCTCGTGACTGAGTGCCGCTGCCTGGTCTGCTCTGGGGACCCTGGTCCCTGCCACAGGGTCTCTGCACTGCCCTTCCCCTGGCCTGGACCCCTGCCCACCTCCCAACCTCCCCACCTGCTGAATAGCTAGAAATCTTTAGACCAGTGGATCTGAGCCAGGGGACATGTGGCAGCATCTGCAGACATTTTAGGCTGTCACAGCTGGGGAGGGGGCTGCCTGCATGCAGTCAGGGGAGGCGGGGGTCCATGGTGAGCATCCTGCCATGTGCAGGGCGGCCCCCACCGTGGAGAGGCACCCAGCCCCATGGGTCAAAGGCGCTGAGGGTGCAGAGCCCTGCTTCGGCTCTTACCCCCATGTCCCGTCCTGGGAGAACATTCCCTGACCTTCCCAACCATGTGGCCCCTTTCCTAGGCCCTCAGGAAAGCACCCCCTGGTAGCCTGTGCTTGGTTGCAGTTTTACGTGTATTTGTGTGACTGTTCAATTGGCATCTCTCCCCCTTATACTTCTGGGAGGACAGGAGCAGTGGTTTTCCTCTCCTTTCTATGTGCAGTGCCCAGTGCCCACCTGGCCCTACAGCAGGGGCTGATGGATAGTTCCCCAGAGGGGGAACTGGTAAGCAGGACTGCAGGGTCAGAGGACTTCTGTGGAGAAGTCCCTATCATCTCTCAGGGGTCTTGGGTTCAGTGTAAAAATACTTTACGGCTGCTCCAAAGGAGAGCTTGGAGTTGTGCAGAGGCAGCATGGGGGGCTCCCAGAGTGGGTGGTCTCAGCGTGGGAGTCACCCAATGAGAGCAGGGCTGCCTTTCAGGACACGGGCGGGGGTCCTGGAATGCACGGTGGGGAGGGGCCCCAGGAGGCCCCATGGGTTTGGGGTGCGAGTGGCACTGATGTGGCTTTCTTGCCCTGAAGCTCCCCGAGTCGTGGCGATGTGCTCTCGCGCAGAGTGGGGCTGCTCCGCCAGTGCAGACGCGCATCCTGCCCAGGATGTGGCAGGGGAGCACCATCAAGGTCACCCTGTTTGGCTACAGCCTAATGAGAGCTGGAACCTTTTCCAAGGAGGGTTATTAATGGGAACAGCAGCTCATGAGCAAACCAGAGGATGTGTCATCAATCACAGCAATTACAGTGGCATCTGTCACCTTCCTGGGGAACTCCGAGGGGCTCTGCTGTGCCCGTGGGAGAGGGCATCGAGGATTAGTGCACTTAGGATCTTCTCCGTTTCTTCCCGGGAATCCATCTCTGCTCAGCTTCTAACTAGGGAATCAAGCCATAATGGGGTTCAGAATTAAAACATGAAATGCCAGTGCCTCACCCACTCACCAATATCAGCTGGAACATGGTTAGCTCTGAGTAACAGAAAACTCGGTGAATATTGGCTAAAATGAACAGGAGTTTGTTTTCTCCCATAATAAGTCATCAAGAGGTGGTTGGTAGTTAGCGAAGTTCACTGGCTCATCGATGCCGTCAATTACTAGGCTCATTCAATCTTACTGCCCTGCTCTCCACCCTCCTCGCTTGCTGTATTTGTTGCCACATAGTCACAAAATGGCTGCCATTACCCGTCATCCATCCTCCCAGTGTTCAAGGAAGTGAACATTCTCCAGGAAACCCTGGTGGCCTTCTGCGTTCTTCCTACTTGCCAGAACTTTATCCCATGGTCAGTCTTTGGTCCAGGAAGGGAGTTGATTTCATTTTCAAGTCTTTGCAGTTGATGGCATCAAAGAAGAAAGGGGTTGGGAATGTCTGCTTCATCAGCCAACCAATACTGTCTGCCACACTCTCCAAATTAATCCACGTTGCCCCCTGTGGAGACAGACTTGCATGGGAACGCTGAAGGTGTGAGGATACCACTAATTCATTCATTCATTCATTCATTCCTATTGCAAACATTTATTGGTGGCCTCTGACCTTTCAGGCTCTGTGCTGGGCAAGGGGGCACCACAGCAAACAAGACCAGGACATTCCCTCCCCCTTGAAGCTGACATCTGCAAAGACAGTCTGAACCGCCATTTGCCCATGTTATGAGGATGACAGAGAAGTGATGTCATAGGGAACCATGACGGGTGACATGGGCTCATGGCAGGGAGGGGTGGGGGCAGGGGTGGGACTGACATTTCTCAAGGGAGGAGGTGGAGTTTGAGCTGAGGCCTCAGAGGCAGGAGGCCTTAGGGAAGCCACAGGAAGGGGTTGGAAGAGAGCCTCCATGCTGGGGGACTAGATGAGGTGATGAAGGAAAGGGCAGGATAATTTCCACAGACTTGGACCTTGCTGGACTCTAGCATCTGAGAGCAGAAATTGATGCTGGAAAAGCAAGGCAAGCACTTGCAGGGAGCCCTGCCAAGGTTCGATTAAGAACAGTGTGATTCTTAAAACACCTGCACCCCCACTATAGCTTCATTTGTTAAATGAATGAATGAATGAGTGAGTGAGTAAATAGTACTTTTAATTCCTGGCTTGTCTCTGCCTCCCCGGTTGGACAGTGAGCATGTGAGGACCCAGCTGCCCCCTGACCTTTACAATTTTTTCACCTGTGTCCAGTACAGAAAACACTCTCATTAGTATCTGTGGAACTGATCTGAATTGCCTGAAAATTCCCTTCAAACAAGACCCATATCTTTTTATCATATTGATCTCCACATCCCCCATCCCTTGGCTCAGAGTTTTCCATGTGCAGGTCCTCAGTGGGCACGGAAGAGGGGAGAGAATGGCCAACACAGCGCAGCCCGCTTTCTGCACCCCACCCCCAGCACCGCCCAACTCAGAGGAGAGGCCAGCCTTGCTTTCCTGGTGGCCCACGTTTATTTATAGCCAGATTTCTGATACTGACCCCTCTGAAAAAGCCATTAAAAATGAGATCTGATTAATGAACTTGGTACCATGTAGCAAAGTCATCTCCAGCTATTTTGAATTCTCTGCAAAAATATGACAATATGCTGGAAGCCAATTTGTTCTCAATAACCAAACTACACACTGCAATTAATGAAAAGCCTATTTCTGTGTATGCATGTATGCACATCCACATGCTCAGGAGCAAGTTACACCCATTATGGTGTACACACATTGGTATTTCACACGCTCTCATTTAAAGCCTACAAGGGAGGCAGTTTAGGTTAACGGCCAGCTTTCAGCAGTCAGAGGGGATCGGATGGAAAGCTCTAGGGGACTGGGAAGTCCACCTAATATTGCCCAGTCCTTGCTGAGAAGGGGGGTGCGTGTGCCTGTCCGTCTCCGTGTGTCCCTGTCCTTCCCTCTTCCTCCCCGTCGCCCGAGGGCCTGAAGCCCATGGGGCCTCTGCAGTCAGGCTGAGCTGGGGCAGCTCAGGTCCATGACATCCGCAGCCTCGCTGGGAGGACCCCAGACTTAGGAGTCAAGTTCAGGTTGCAGTTTCATACCCACCGCTTTCTAGCTGGGGGGTGGGGGAAGCGCCCAGGCTTTTTTTTTTTTTTTTTTTTAATTAAATTCAGTTTTATTGAAATACATTCACACACCATACAATCATCCATGGTATACAATCCACTGTCCACAGTATGATAACATAGTTATGCATTCATCACCACAATCTATCTCTGAACATTTTCCTTACATCAGAAAGAACCAGAACAAGAATAAAAAATAAAAGTGAAAAAAGAACACCCAAATCATCCCCCCATCCCACCCCATTTGTCCTTTAGTTTTTATCCCCATTTTTCTGCTCATCCATACACTAGATAAAGGGGGTGTGATCCACAAGGTCTTCACAATCACACTGTCACCCCTTGTAATCTACATTATTATATAATTGTCTTCAGGAGTCCAGACTGCTGGGTTGGAGTTTGGTAGTTTCAGGTATTTACTTCTAGCTATTCCAATACATTAAAACCCAAGAGGTGTTATCTATATAGTGCATAAGAATGTCCACCAGAGTGACCTCTCGACTCCATTTGAAATCTCTCAGCCACTGAAACTATTTCATCTCATTTTGCATCCCCTTTTTGGTCAAGAAGATACTCTCAGTCCCATGATGCAGGGTCCACATTCATCCCCGGGAGTCATATTCTGCATTGCCAGGGAGATTTACACCCCTGGGAGTAGGGTCCCACGTAGGGTGGGAGGGCAGCGAGTTCACCTGTCGCGATGGCTCAGTTAGAGAGAGAGAGGGCCACATCTGAGCAACGAAGAGGTACTAAGGGGGAGACTCTTAGGCACCATTACATGCAAGTTTAGACTCTCCTTTGTGGTAATGAGCTTCATAAGGGCAAGTCCCATGATCGAGGGCTCAGCACATCAAACCACCAGTCCCAATGTTTGTGACAACATCAACACCAGTCCAGGTGAGGATGTCCAACACATCCGCACCTTCTCCCAGATCCTCGGGGCTGGGGAGGGGGAGGCTGTAAATATATTTTTTATTATCTGCCCAAATTACTCTGGGATGTGTCACTATTTCACTCCAGCCTATACTAACCTACCGTATCTCACTTCCCATTCAAAGCTCCATGCAATTGTGGTGTTTGAACAAATCGACTGTAGAGTTGTACCGTTTAGAAAATTTAGGTCCTGTACCAAATAGATATCTCTTCCCTTGGTCTCATATGGAAGTTGAAGTTTTAAAACACAGTCAGTTTCAGCCTTTACCCTTTGGCCTGGTTTGCCCTGGTCTTAACCAGACCTGCTTCATTCATATCACTAATTGAAGTCTGGGCTCTTTTTCAGCTTTTTTTTTTTTTTTTTTGACAGTGGCTGCATGCACTAATACTGACATTCATATCTGCTGAGCTCTAGCTCTGAGTTTCAGGTGTCTCAGAGATATGCATTGTTCCAGAGACCAATCAGGTTATAAGCTAGGGGATCAGCATCTCAAAGTTTAGAGATAGGCATTACAATTCAGGGATAGAGTTAACTGCTGTAAGAGCTTACAATCTAGGGACTATTACAATTATTATGTCCACGTTAGGCTATGTTCTAACATTCAATTCTGAGTTTACACATTGTAGTTAGTCCATATTGGTGAGGCATCATCCCTCTCACCATGTTTTCTCCAACACTTTTACTCCTATATATATATTCTCCTACAATTTTATAGATTTATACTCACATACCATACATTTATCCACAGTGTACAGTTGTTCATGGTATCATCATAAAGTTGTACATTTATCACCACAATCAGCACTTGAACATATTGATTTCTACAAGAAAAATTGTTTTTTTTTTTTTTAGCAATAAGAAAAAAATGATAAAAAGAAAAATACCATGTCATACAATACAATATACTGGTAAGGACAGCAAATAACACCACTACCAAGAATCCCATATTCCTCCCCTGTATCCCTTTTGCGTTTGATTCTCATGCGGAAGTCAGGGCTCCGGTCACGTGGGGCTGTCCTGGGAGCTGGAGGGGCCGAGGCTGGAGCAGCACACCCGGCCCTGCCCTGCGCGCTGCAGCTCCCCTTCCAGCCCCCTTTGGTTGTGATTCCCCCGCTCACACGCTCACGTGCGCACACACACACGCATATACATGCTCACACATGCACACATCCCTCGCACACAGGCACACCCACCTACACGTGCTCACACATGCACACTCATGCACATTCACACACACACACACACAAACCTGTACACTCACACATATACACAATCACACACACACACACACACATGCATGCAGGTTCACACATATACACACAATCACACAGGTGCACACACTCATGCAGCCTCACACCCACACTCACCCCTGCCCTCGGGCAGCGGCACAGGGGCCAGAGCCTCCCCCCTTCTTCAGGGACAGACCCAGGTTCTGTGGGGCCTGAAGCTTGAACAACTTTTGGAGCCTTCTTTAAGAAGAAAATTGTGCCCAAAAGCAAATGTTAATGTAAAATGAGATAAGAGAGTGCAATAAATTATTGAAGCCTTGGAAATTCTGGTCCTTCTAGGATTTCTTTTTATGGATCTGATCCCTGACTGCAGCCAGGACCCTCCTGAGCTATAACGTTCTATGACTCCATGCAGCGCCCAACCTCACAGGGGTCCTGGCAAGTGGCAAGCTCTGCAGTATCAGTTTTAGAAGCTTCGGGGTAAATCCAGCTCTGTACACTCTTCTCTGAAAGCTCGTCTTGGTTTGAGGTGATTATCCTCAGACAGAATTGTCATCCACTGCCGAGTATGCATAGCTCTACCCAGAAAGCGTTCTCGAAACCCACGCAGATATCAGGATGCAATCAAGCCTGATCTGACTTCCAGTTACCAGTTTGTAGGAAATACAGGGAATAGAGAAACCATGTTATGTGCCACCATGGGGATTTAGTCTGCAAATTCCAGAATGTAATGTATGAGATTCTGCAGGAAAAATGAACTAGTTTCTTCAATAAATCAATGTCAGAGTTGGGGGTAGACAGCAGAGGGTGCAAAGATAACAAGAGGCTGGCTTGATAGGAAGAGCAACCAAATCACACTGTGGATCATTTTTTTGGATCTTCATTCAAAGTAAATATAAACACATATTTGTAAAACAATAGGAAATTTGAGCACTTGCTAATTATTTGATGATATTAGGAAATTAAGTTTGAGATGTGATATTGTTAATAGGCTATGTTAAAAAAGAGATCTTATCTATTAGAGATATGGAGGGATTTGTTTTAAAATCATCCAGTGGAGGAAATGGAGAGACAAAGGGAGGGAAAATTGCAGGCTGGAGGTGAAATGAGATAGCCCACGTTGTTAAATGTGGAGGCTGTGTAATGGGACAGAATAGTTCATCGCATTATTTTCTCTGCTTTTGTGTCTGTTTGAAAACTTCCAGGGTAACAAGAAATGAAACAAAAGTGAGTGCTGTTGCTTCAGTTGCCCCCAAAGCAGGAGTTAGACTAACACTAGCCTGCAGCGAATCTGATTGCAAAGAGCAGCCTGGAGAGACAAGGGGGCTGGGGCTGGGGGAAAAAAGAAATCCAGGACATGGCCATGGCCACGCACAGCTCGGCAGCCAGTCCCAGTGACCGGTGCTCCATCCTGTGGGCACATCTTTGGAGCGTGATTTACTGCATGTCACAGCCCTAGCTCTGGAGCCAAAGGGAGAAGCATTCATTCCTCAGCTACTAGCAGCTCCCACTGGCCAAGGCTGGCCCAGTGGATGTTGCCTCCCAGTCAGGGTTGGGGGGTGCCCATGTCCCCGCAGGCACCCCACACGGTCAGGAAGCGCCAAGACAAGAAGCAAGAGGTCCAGTGGGAGGGTCGGTCAGGTGGCTTCTGCGAGAGCTGGTCACTGCCAGGCTGGGCAGACATGCAGCGGGCAAAGCAGGTGCGATGCGGGAAAGAGGCCGGAGTGACAGGAGACAGAATCAGGGTGAGGCTAAACTAGGCTAAAAAAGATTACTGGATTACCAGATGCTAGTAATTCCTTGATCCTGAATCGAAGGAAAAGGTGAAGATATAGACCCCTAAATACTCAGGAACCAGAGCCCCTCTGGCCGAGTCTCCATGGCGCCCCCCGAGGATGGTCCCGTGCTGCCCATTCTTGAGAGCCGGGTCAGTCTGAACTAGAGCCACAGTCCTGGGGTGGGGCTCATTTCCCCTAACAAAAACAGGGTGCTGGAACGGAAGAGGAGGGTAGGTGCTCCCCAACAAGAGGGGTCCCCAACTCTGGAGCATTTTAAAAGCATCAGTTGTTAACACAAAAGAGTCTCTACCTGGTGGAGAACGGAAGAGAGAAGCTTTTGAACAAGGTACTTTCAGGCAGCCTTGTTTTTATTTATCTTTTTACTTATGAACCTTTTCAGAAAAGTCCAAAAAGCATTCTACGGGAGACCTGTGTAACCTCTTTGTATTAGTTAGGGTTCTCTAGGGAAACAGAATCAATGAGAGCTGTCTCTGACTATCAAATTTGTAAAAGTGACTCACGCAACTGTGGGTATGCACGAGTCCAAATTCTGTAGAGCGGCCAGCAAACTGTCAACTCCAAGGAAGATGTCTGATGAACTCCTCAGGAAATGAACTGGCAGCTTCTATGAACTCCTCAGGAAACGCTTCACTGGGCAGCTGAAGAAGTGAAGGTCCTCCCACTGTCTCGCTTACAAGTCTTCAACTGATTAATTGGATTAAATCCAGCCAATTGCATTCTCGTTGTGGAAGACACGCCCTTTGGTGAGTCATCAGTCACAGCTGCAGTCAATTGATGATTTAATAAACCAGCCTGTTGGTTTATTAACCAGCCTCAAACATCCTCCCAGCAATTGTTAGGCCAGTGTTTGCTTGACCAGACAGCTGGGTACTATCACCTGGCCAAGTTGACACATGAACCCAACCATTACACCCTCCAAGATTAAAAGAGATAAATGTTATTATTTCATCATTTAAGAAAACAAATAAAAAGGTAAAACATTACAGGGAGCTAAAACCCAAAGCCTGACCCCTCTGCCCAACTTCCTCCCCAGATGAACCTCTCTTCTGGGGCTCGTAGTGATCACCCCAAGGAATCAGACCCACAGCCCGTGGAGGGGGGGGCACTAACGATGCACATTGTTTGTGAGTTTTTATTATTACCTCAGTACAATCATAGGCTGCCTTTTGCAATATGCTTCCTGCACTCAACAATATATTTGCTATGTATTATCAATATGTGTTGATGTTATTTATTTTCACTGCTGTACGGCATTCTACTCCAGTGCGTTTATACATTCATTTTTTCTGAAAGTCAATTTCTTCCTTTCCTTTTTTGCTACTTCAAATGGGCTCCCTCCAGGGCTGTTCCTGTGTGACTCTAGAAATAAAATCGCGGGACACAGAGGGTGCATGTTTTCACTGCTACTGGGGGTTGGCAAGTTGCAAGATGCTGGGGAGTTCCTGGTGAACCACGTCGTCTCAGAGCCTGTGGGATGGGCTGATGACCTCGGGATGGTCACGCTGTAATCCCCGGAACCTGTGAGCATCACCTGATTTGGCAAAAGGGGCTGTACAGGTGCCATTAAGTTAGGGCTCATAAGAAGGGGAACGTACTCTGGGTGACGCAGGTGTCTCCGGTGTAATCACAGGGGTCCCCGTAAAAGGGAAGCAGGAGAGGGAAGAGGCTGCAGGCGTGCGAGGGACACAGCGTGAGGTCTGAAGATGCTTCGCTCCTGGCTTTGCAGATGGATCTTTGGCCTTGAGCCAAAGATGCCCGGAAGGCAGCTCTAGAAGCCAGAAAATAAGAGGAAACGGATTCACCCGTCAGAGCCTCCGAAGGGAACAGCCCTGCCGACCTGACTTTAGCCCAGAGAAGCAGATTTGGAGCTCTGACTCCTGCAACTGTAAGAACAAATGTGCTGCTTTAAGCCACTAAGTTTGTGTCATTTGTTACTGCAGCCGAGGGAAACCAATACGGCTTCCCTTGCACCAGCCTGGTGGGACACGCTACCCTAATGTTTTATTTTGCATTTCCCTCCTTATCCTTGAGGCCATGCTTTTTGGTTTTGTGTGTTTATTGGAAATTTAGGTTCCCTGTGCTACAGACTTTTTGTTCAAATATTTTGTCATTTTCTTCCTATTGTTATTTGTTATTCTTATTATTATGAAGAAAACTCTGGATAGCAAACATTGCACCTTGTACATGTTGCAGAGTACTCTACTCAATTTATGAATTTGGCTTTCATAATTCAAACATTTTTAAAGTTTGATACAATCAAATTTATCTATCTTTCATAAGAACCCCTTTACTCTCCCAGCAGGATAAAGATACTATCCTATGTTTTCTTTTTAAAGTTTTGTTTATCACATTGAGGCCTTCAGTCCATCTGGAATTTATTTTGGTATATGGTGCGATGTAGGCATCTAAATATATACTTTTCCATATGTCGAGCCAGTTGTCTCCCCAGCAGTTAAAGAGTCCACCCTCTCCCAGAGACAGAAGCCGCTTCTGCCTGACATGCGTCTCCCAAGCTCGTCTGACTTCACCCAGGGCTGCGCACTTGCTGCTCTCTCACAGTCCTCTAACCCCCTGAGGCCCTTTCCTCTGTTACGGGACTTTTAGAATCAGCTGTCAGGCTCTGTTATCGTCTGCGATTTTGCCTGGGATGACATGGAATCTGTGCATTTACCTGGGGGCGAGTTGCTGTCTTCCAGCGTGATCTCGTTAGCGCCTTTGCAGCCCCCGTGGCTGTTCTTGCCTCCCGCCCTCCAGGGCTCGGCTGGGCGCAGGGCGCAGACCTTGGGGCTGCATCTTCTCCATCCCTGCAGAATCACTGGAGAGCGGGTCACAGCCTCTAGTGTGCGTCAGAGTCACCTGGAGACGCGTTAAACAGGCTGCGGGGCCACTGTCGGAGGTTCTGATTTAGCAGGTCCAGGTGGGGCCGGAGAACGTTCATCTCTAACACCTCCCTGGGCTGCTGCTGCTGCTCCCGGGGCCTCCCTCTGAGAACAGCCGCCCTGTCGGCTCTCGTGGGCTCATCTTTAAATTCCACCCCTACACTGATGGGTCCCCGATTTTTATCTCCGTCCCAGGCCTTCCCACGCTGCCCTGAGCTCCAGAGTCATGTAACAACGATGACCAAGCATCACCCGAAACTTCACAAATCCCAAACCTTCCACGCGACAGTGCCCCTCCCGGTGCTTCCCCTTTCAGGGAGGGAACCCTCCCCTTCCAGTGGTCCTGGCCAAAGGTCTGGAGTTTCCTCCACTGAGCCCTTTCCCTTACACTCTGCACAGAATTCATCAGCTCTGCCTTCAAAATATACACAGCATGTGGCCGGTTCTCACACCTCCATGTGACCATCCGGGGAGCTCACCCACTTGGATTATAGCAACAGCTTCAAATGTCTCTCCAGGTCTCCAGCATCGCTTCCTTCCACTCTGTTGACACACAGAAGCCAGAGGGAGCCATTTAAAACCAAAGCTAGATCGAGTCCCTCCTGTGTTTAAAAACCGTCCGATGGATTCCCATCGCCCTAAGAATGAAAGCCAAATTCCTTACGACAGCCGGCCCAGTCCTACCTGAGCCGCACCTGCCACTCCTTCCACCTTGAATTCCACTGCCCCCTCCCACCCAGCACACAGGCACACGCCAGCCCCTGGGCTCCCCGCTGCTAGCCCAGACCCCTCCTCAGGTACTGCTGTATCCTCTGCCTGGAGCACTTCTCCCCAGGCATCGGCAGGGCTATCGCCCTCCCTTCTTTCAGGGCTTTGCTCAAATGGCACCTGATCAGCAGCCCTTATCAGAAAGGCTTTCCCTGAGAGCCCATATAAAATAGCAGCCCCCACCCCTGCAGTCTCACTTCCCCTTACCCTGCTTCATTTTTTCCTCCATGTGGTTTGTTAGCATCAGATCTACTATGTATTTTCTTCTGTATTTGCTTATTGACAGTTTTCCCCCAGGATCCCACTCCATTATGTTTTCAGCCCCATTATAACTGGGTGGGGTTGCTCCCCCCCCCACAGTCACTCAATACATACCCATTAAATGAATGAAAAGGTTGAGTCTTTTGTCCATGGACATGGTTCACCTCATAGTATACGTAGATCTTTCATTTCTCTGCTAAAATGTTATCATTTGCTGTAAAAGGCCGTGTGCATCTTTTGCTAGGTTTGTTCATAAGTACCTTTTAGGGTTTTCAATGTTGTAAATGCGATTCTAATAAATGACTTGATCTAATTGTATTTATCTGTTATTTAGGAATACTACTAATTTTTGTTAATTGCTCTTGTGCACACATACTTTGTTTAACTTTTTAATTAGTCTCTACAGTTATTTTCGGTTGATTCTTTTGATTTAACGTGTAAACAGTCATTCCTTCAGCAGGGAGTGATTATTAATTTCTTCCTTTCCAATCCCTTTAGTTTTTATTTCTTTTCCTTGTCTTGCTGCACGGCAAGGGCCTCCATGCTCAGGTTGAATAAAGTGACGAAAATCAGCAGCTCCGATGTGTGTCTGACTTTAATATGGAAATTAAAATGCATGTTCTCAAATCAACCTGGCTGCAGATTAGAATCACCCAGAAGAATGTAAAAAAAAATACCAATGCCTGAGCCCCGTGGTTACTTAATAAGTATTTATTAAAAATGTTATTAATATTAATTAATTAAATATTTAGTTATAAGTCTGGAAGGAGACTGGGCATGGGTATGGTTTGCAACCTCCAGGTGGTTCTAATGTAGCCCGAGTTAAGAACCCCAACCTGGACAGTGGACCTGCCACCCGTCTCCCTCTCTACACCTGGCAGCCACAGCCTCAGTACATAGGTTTGCAACCCGGGTTTCAGTTCTCTCTGCTTTCTGGCACCTGGGGATTTTATTTTCTTTCTGTAAGATCTGGCATAGCTATACATTAAAAAGTGCATTTGTCATATTTCACTCACCACTTATTGATTTCTGTGGCAGAAAGTTGAGAAGTATCTATGCTATCAGATGCTCCAGATCAACAAAATCTCACAACCCCTTTGCATACTCAGCTCCACCTCAGGGGCTGCACTGACATCTTAAGCGACCCTCGGAGGCCCCTGGGAGCCTGGGGAAGCCCACAGCGATGGTTGTCAGACTTCTTTGCACGTTAGAGTCACCCAGGAAACTTTCAAAATCCCTGTGCCCAGGTTGTACCCTCAGCGGTTTAGTCAGATACACCGATGGTGGGACTAGCACTTTCAGTATATTTTACATCTTTTGGGTAGCATCAACTGTTGCCGTGTTGAGAACCAGAGGCCTATAGCCTCCAAGGACCCATCCGGGACCCAGAATCTGCAGGGCCGTGCCCTGGGGATCAGTGTGCCTCAGAGGCGTGCCAAGGGAGGGCTGCACTGCGGACCTGGGGCAGCCGCTGTCCTTCCCGGCTTGGCTGGAAGGACCGTCAGCACTGCAGAAAGAGCTCACTCTTGTGACACCTCAACCTGCAAGGTCAACCCTTGGTTGTTCGGTCAAACAAAATGATTCCAAATCATGGCTCAGAAATTCACAGCTGTGGAGGATCTCGTGTCTTTCTCTGTGCATCTCTGCATTCATCCGCTCCTCTGTTCATTGACCATTTATTGAGCTCCTCTTGTGTGTCATAGTCTGAGAATTTACCTGACATAAAATTGGTTAAATTACTCACTTGGGGGACTCTCCCTATCCAAGGCTTCCATAGTCATAATAGGAAAAAAAAAAAAAAAATAAAACGTTAGGACTTTAAAAACATAGAGTCAAAAACATCAGAGACAGAGTCCACTCTTTTCTATGGCTATGTCTTCTGAGTTTTGATCCAACAAATGATGCTGTTTTTTCTGGACCCCACTGCCTGCACGCAGGGGTGAAATAAAAGATAAATGATCCTCATAAGTAGAGTAAGAGCCCCCCTCCACCCCAGGCACAGGGCAAAGGCTGCTTTGATCTACAACACTTCACCCCGCACACACTGCTTGAGAACTGTGTTGGCAGTGCCCCCTCAGCTGAAGTCCAGCACTTCCAGGGGGGAGCGTGAGTGTCCACTCTGCCCTCACACATTCCAGAAGATGTCTGGAAACTTGCACTGGTGGTCCCCTTATTAGAGCACCACAGGATGATAGAGGCTTAGGGCTGGTAGGGACCCTGGTAACCATCTCGTCTCCACTCTCCAGCTTGCAGAGGAAGAAGCAGCTGAGCCCCAGGGAGGGGGAGGATTTCCTGAAGGTGCACGGTTTCCAGAGGCAAAGCTGCGATGGGAGCCAGGAAGGCCTGTCCATCCCCTCCATGCCACTCCCAATCAGCAGTGTCGGTGCTACCAGCCACAGATTACGCAGTTCCTACCCACACCATCCCATCAACTAAATGTGGCTAAAAGAAAAACAGAAGCTGTTTGAGTCCAGCCAAACACAGTAGGCAAGAGGTAAAGCTCTGTGTAACGAGAAAGATCCCTTCATCATCTCCATCATCCATAGTTTTCAATACATGATCCGGCACAGTTGCATTTGCTTAATACTTAAAATGGAGAGCTGATGACACACGTTTACTTTCCATCATTTCTCAAATTTTAATGAAAATATTCAAAATATGGATTTTAAGTAGGGAAATATTTATATATCAAAGAAGGGTGCAACTCACTTGTCTGAAATGTCAAGGAAGATCTAGATGTAAAATTACCTACATTATATTCGATACAGAGCCAGCAAGACCTGATCAGCTGGACGAATCCACAGAAGTGACGGAAACAGCTGGTGGGACCACAGCAGCCACCCAGGGCGCTTAGCCGTGGCAGGGATCCCAGGGGCTATTTCCTCCACATCTCCAGGCTTCAGAGGAGGAAGCAGCTCTCCGGCAGTGGGCACTCCCGCCCCGGGACGCATGCCCCCAGGCTCGCCATCGCCATCGTAGGGAGCAGGATGCTCACACAGGACCCCCTAGGGCTGGTCCCTCCCAAAGCTTCCTGCCCGTGGAAGCATCATTTGTTGACTCAGCTAACACTCAGCGGGGTCCCCTCGCGTGTCCAGCCCTGCCTGGGTTGGAGGAGGAGAGAAAAGCAGACACAGCCTCTTCCCTCCAGGAACACACGGCCTGGCGGAAGGGACAGAGCCGTCCGTGCCACACAGCGCTCCCCAGGAGGGGCACAGAACGGGGTTTTCGGGGGGACCTCAGAAAACATGTGAAGAACAATTTAAGTGTTAATCAGATTAACAGTCAGGGGTCAGAGGACGTGGAGCCTGAGGCCGGTGGCCATCCATTCTGGTGGTCCGTCTGCACCACGAGCAGCGAAGGACAGAGAAGCAGCCGGAGAAGCTGTGGATGCCCAGAGAAACTGCTGCACAGATTCGAAGAGTCTACATGTGGCAGCATCTTCATTTTTTTTCTTTCCATAGCTCAATTTAGCACTAGAAAATCCAATGAGGACTTTTATGAAGACACACATAATTAATGGGGATAACTCATTAATTTACAAGCCAACTAATCAATAAACAGGTTAATCTACTTAGGCAGCTGAAGAATCACATTGTATCTCTCCCCTTATGCTGCTGCATAGTCTCGTTCCACATCATCAGCCTTCTGGTGGCCACGAAGCTGACAGTTTGGGTCACCATGTAGAACTCTGACAGATTAATTTCCACCAAAATGATGCTCTTCCACCATAGGAACAGCATATTAACAGCCCACAACCACAGGATGGCACTTCCTATCAGGACTGAAAAGCATATTTCTCTCTATTTCAAAATTGCCAATCAATCTTTTCTTTACTATAGCCATCTATTTAATTTTCTTGCTTGCTTTTAGGTATTTCAAGCACAAGGAGAAAATTGCAAACTGTTTTTTTTTATTATTATTATTAGCTATAGCTTCCAGAGAGCAATAAGTCTGTTTGGTCCAAAAGGAAAACTAAACAAAGCACAGAGAGAAATGATTAGGGGTCTGGAGCTTTGGGTGAATATCATCTTGAGGGCCCTAAGGTGATTTTAGGCCAGATGCAAGCTTACATGCCTGATGAAACCAGACAAGCAATGAGTGCGAATGAACCAGGCAAGCAGGTATCTGTGGGTGACTGGGCAACACGCAGCACTTCTTCCTTGAGGAGGAAACCTCTACGTAGTTCAGGTGGTCACTGCTCTGTGGAAATCCACCGCAGCTCTTAAAAATTTTCAAAGGTTACAAAAGAAGTCAAATATCTGGTTTCAGCAGCTCCATCAAACAGTGCTCTTAGTTGCAGAAAGGAAATCCGCTGGTGTCCATTAAAGCAGAAATGAATTTATTGTAGGAATGTTGGAAGCTCCTAGCTTTTCCAGGAAAGCCAGGGAATCACACTTGGATGCCACGCAGGCAGGTGCTGCCGGGTTAGGGACCATGCTAGCCCCGTGCTGCCCTGCCCCCCACCCCCACCCCTGAGACACTGGGCGCCAGACACGACATCCTCCTCCCTGCTGCCAAGCAACCAGGTGTCCCGCTCCGATCTTGCAGATCACCCCCCAGCCCCTGTGCCCCCAAGACTTGCAGGTTGTCTGCTAGCTGGCACCAGGTCACACGCATCACCCAGCTACAGAGGAGTCTGGGAAGTGTCTAGTTTTGCTTTCCAGCATCTGAAGTGCCAGGAAGCAGGTTAGAAAGGGATCAAAGTTGGTGTAAATGAGCCAATGTCCAAAGGTGCCTCAGCAGCTAACCGTAAAGAAACATCGAAGCTGTGCAGCAGGAGCGACACCTCCCGGGCCGGCAGCTTGTGCCTGTCCAGTAAGGACTTGCCAGCAGGGACTCTTCTGGTTCACCTGGGAGCCCTGTGTGGCCCCTGGCCTTGGTGTGGCACTCGGGAGGCAGAGCAAAGGGGCCTGGGTGAGGCAGGTGCTTTTCTCCGGCCTTACCTCCTCGGATCCTGTTCACACTTCTCACCTCAGCCCAGCCGAGTGCCTGCTGTTCTCGCTCAGCCTTATAACCTATGCACCGATGTTTCTTCCCAAATATACAAACACTCTCAGAAACATTTTTGTATTGGCAGAGAACAAGGTTGAACAGAGCTGACTCACTCATGTTAGGAGCTGATTAGAAGAGAACTTTGATTTCATTAATTACATATTTTGCAGAAATTGAAAACAGGGAATGCATAACATTACTCAGAGGCCAATCAGGAGAATGAAGCCCAAAGCTTTTCAGAATTTCCCTCTGACCCCACACTAGCATGGTTTTTGCTCACCTTTTTATCCCCAGGAAGTAACTCAGTGCCTTGAAAATACTGGATACCCAGTAAATGTTTGAGGAATAGATGAATGAATGAATGACTAAATGAATTAATGTGGGATGCTAACTGATACTTCCTTTCATTTTTCCAGGGGATTTTTTGTCTCCCTTTCTTCTTCTCTAGTTGAATCAAACGAGAATACTACAAGTTGAATCCCTGTCCACAAAATTCAGGTGTGCAAGAAAGGAACCCTGCTTTATTTTTAACTAACTCAGTTTCTGTGATAGTCCCTCATTTCTGCAGCAGGTGGACACTAAATCTCAGTTGGTTCAGGGTCCCCATTTTCCCCAGACCTGTGTCTGTTTGGGGGCTTTACACAAAAGCTTCCACATCTGAGAGGACACTTGTTCTAGGTTGCCTTCTCCAGGCTGGCATCATCTCAGCTCCCCTTTCCAAGGCTGCCCAGCCACGGCACAGCAAGACCTCGGAGCTGAAGCCAATCAGGACCTGATTTTCTCGGGAGTCCAGGAAAACTGCCTGCTGCTTCCCACCACACCCTGGGACACATTGGAATCCTTCAAGGCTTCCCGGAGCCAGCCAGCCTCAACCCTGTCTGCCACCTTGTTGGGGACCATGCAGGGAAATCAGGATGCTCCAAGGATGCCCATCTCCAGATCTCCAGCTGAAGCAGGCGCAGAGTCCTCTACATCTCAGCATGAAAATTAGTTCTGTGATTTCTGCCCAGGACAGGATCTAAGGCTTCCCTCCCTTGGGAAACCTTATACTCTCCTTCCTCCTAACTTCCTCTCCAACTATCTCCTCCTGCTCCCAGTCCAAGGCTTCTGAATTATCTGGAGGCAGGAAAGATTGGTCCTGGATATATCCTCTATTCCTGAGTCATCTTGACAGCCATGCTTGAGGGGCCACTATGTGCTCGGGGCCAGGGACCATGAGGAGCCACAGTGAGGTGGACACAGTGTCCACTTCAGGGAGCCAGCAGCCCTAGGGAGCTGTAGGCCCTCTGGGCAAATGAAGACCCAGGATGCACATCAGACAGTCAGATCATTTCACAAGGTGGCAGGACAGCAGGCTGATGGATGCAGAGAAGGATTCTCTGCCAAGAAGACCTACAAATCAAAGAAGATCAGAGTAGACAGAGGGCAGTGCAGATAGCGGGAGCATGGCAGAAGACAAAGACATGGCTAAGAGGGTCCCCATTATGTGGGGGCTTGGATCCTGGTTGGATTTAACTTTAAGTGTACAGAGAAGCCATCGTGGAGTTGAAGCAGAGGTGTGATATGGTTTGAACTGCTTACGATCATGCGTATTTAGACATATTTCCATTAAAAAAATTCATGCATCTTAAGAGCACAGTTTAATGAAATTTGACAAATACATACTAGTCTACCACTCTGATCAAGTTAAGAGATGTTCATCACTCCAGAATATTCCCTTTGCCATCAGTCTCCCTCCCACAAGGCCTAGGCGATCACTGGTCTGCTTTTATCACCGTACATTAGTTGTATCTGTGCGAGAGCTTCACGTGATGGAAACATGCAGTGTAGATGTCTACACGCCTGGGTTCTCTCCTTCGACGTAATGCATTCGGGATTCACCCATGTTCTTGCATTATCAACAGTTCGGACTTCCCATGGCCGAGGAGCCTTCGGCTGATGAATATACCACAGTGCACTCAACACCGGCTATTGGCCATTTATTTTCAGTTTGGGGCTACTATGAATGAAGTTGCTGAGACTATTTCTGTCCAAGTCTTTCTGTGGTCATAAAGCTGTATGGCTCATGGGTAAATACCTAGGAATGGCATTGCTAAGGATGAGCCTAGGAAATGTTTAACCTAAGAAGTTGCCGACTAGTTTTCCTGAGTGCTTGTCCCGCTCTATAACTCTACCAGCAATGTGTGGGGGTTTCACTGCCTCACCCATGCCCCAGGTTCCATTCACAGAATCGCCAAGCGCCAGGGTCCACGAGGCCCTGCACCAGTGTTTCCCAGATGTGGGCCATGCACAGTTGCTGCTTCACAAAGTGATGTTATGTGGTGCAAAGAAAGCACACGAAACACCCTGGAATCACAGTGTGAGCAGCTCCCTTTTCAGATCTCATGAGTGCTCCTGACACTATTAAGGAGACCGTACTCCTAACATCCTGTAAAACTTGTTAAGCTCCTGCTTTTAAGATTATACTTTTTATTTGAAAGAATTGTAGATTTGCATTCAGGTACATAAGAAATAATAGAGAGCAACCCCATGTCCCCTTTACCCAGCTCCCCACAATGGCAACAGCTTGCAAAACTCCACTGCAGACTTCACCACTTCCACCTAACCTCCCTCTGTAACAAAGAGAAAGCACCAGCTTCGGGCACAGAGCCTTCACTGTGTAGCTAGAATTTAGTAACAATGTTTCCTTTTATTATATTTAGTTTCAAGGGTTATCACCTATTTACAGCAGATGATACTAGTTTTCCATTTACAATTACGATAAAAGTTTCCTTACTAAATAAATTGATGTACCTTTAAAAATTGAGTAATTTTAGAGACTATATTACATAGATGATGGTGCTAACCAACTCATGAGCGTGAACGATAATTGAATTTGGGAAACTCTGAAACTCTACTATCAGACAAAATATTTTCAGACTACTCTTTTTCTGCACTGAGCAACTACCACGAGGCTGACACATCATGAACAACCTGTCCATTAATGCAATAAATATTTATTGAGAGCCTTCTGAATTTAAAGATTGTGCCAGACCTTCTGGGTAATACAAAGATAAGATGAACCAGTTATGTTTATCCTATACTCAAATAATTCATTGCATTGCAAGGAAGCCTTCAGTCATCCCAAGATATTGATTGTGCACATGTCATGGGCAGGGTGATGTTCTAAAACTAAGGAGGCAGAAAAGACCGGAAAGGTGCCTTTTTTGGGGTTCACACCTAGGTGGGGAGGCCAGGAACAGTGTTAGCGCTGCTTTCTACAGAGGAGACAAAGTAAGAGGATAGAGGCCTGTAAGAATGTGGAGGTGAGGCTGCGAACTGGCTGAGCCCACAGAGGCTGCAAACCAAAGAAGGGGCTGCAGGAGCCAGAGCAGAGAAAAGGCAGGCACTGCCCAACATGGAAATGCAGCTGGCATTTAAACACATATTTGCAAAACGTCGCAGGCACAAATGCTTGCTGGGCATAAGTCCCCACCCACTTGGGTTGCCTGGAGAGGAGATTCAGGCACCCAAAGTGTCCGTTTTGAATCCCCTTTGGGAGAAGGCGGTTCTCAATGCCCTGACCCCAAAGCTCGCCTTTGATTCTGCTCATGGTCTCAGATAGTCAAGCCCCTGGGGCCAAAGCCAGCGGTGGGTTAAGGGTTAGTCAGGAGAAGACAGAGGATCAGCCATGCCAAATTCTACCCAGTTTTGTACTTTCTTAGCACAATTTAAAGAAACCAGCTATTGAAATTGTTGAAATACTAAGGGAGCCCAGGAGTCACCTGATTCAAGCAAACAAATGCTTATGACTTGCCTGCTGTGGCCACAGCGGGGCCCTCAAGGTCGGGGTTCACGCCCTCATGTGTGTGCCCCCCTTCCGCTGAGCCTGGGTGGACCCAGTGCCTCACTTCTGAGGAGTGGAGTGTGCCAGTGGGATGGAGGCCGCAGCTGAGAGTAGTGTCTATGAAGACCGGGGCTTCCGTCTGGGCACCCTCTCGCCCTCGCTCTGGGGCCTTCTGGCTGCGATGGCCTGAGGCAGCCTGCTGGAGGGGCTTGTGTAGCAGGGGGCCATGGCCTGCCCGCACCATGAGGCAGGTCCTCTGCCAGGGTGGCCTTGGGCGGTGGCAGGCCCACTCGGGCGGGACACTGAGGCGGAACCACCCGGACACTCCTTCCCCAGAGAAAATGTGAGGTGATAAATATTTGTTGATTCCAGTCACTCATTTTGGGATTACTCGTTACTCAGCAATAGATGACTAATACACTCACGGTCGGGGCTGAAGAGTGCTTTGCCCCCCGACATGCTCGTGAGAAGGGACAGTTATCTTGGATGGTGGCCAGTCAGGTGTGGGGCTACCCACCACTCATTCATTCGTCAGCTGGTCAGTCCCACACACCCCTTTATCCACAATGCTAAGTGCCAAGTGTCCTGCTAGACCCTGAGGGCAAGAGAATTGATTACAGCCCCTGCCCCTAATGAAGCCACAGTCTAACGAAGATGGCATGTACACAGTTAAGCAATTATGTTCATTGGGATAAGAGCTAACATGTTCATTCAATTGTTCATGGATTGAACATTTTCCGAGTGCCCTCTGTAGCACAGCTCCCTTCCTCCCAGAGGCTGCAGCCGGCTGGGGCGGCATCCCATAGAAAAGGAAAAGCGACTGGGCCGAGGAAGCCAGAGATGGCTTCAGAGAGCAGGTGCTTGAAGAAAGTGAGGTTTGCAAGAAGAGTGGGAGTCTCTGTACAACCAAGAAGTGGAACAGAACGTGCAAACCCACAGAGGCTCTGCAAGGAGCCAGGTCTGGCCTGAATCTAAGTGTGCTGCTTTGTCGTCATCTGTCACAAAGAGGAGGCTCCTGGCACTCACCACAGCCTTGTCTGGACCAGTGAAACTTCAGAAACAGCCCAAATTTCCATGGGACCTGCCTGTTCGCATCCGTATTGCGGAGCTCCCTATCAACAACCAGATGGGGCTTGCAGTGGGTTGATGTGACCCCAGAGGTGGTACGTTCCAGTCCTGACCCCTGGTACCTGGGAGTGGGATGTTTTTGGAAATGGGCTCTTTGCAGGGGTAATTACTTAATAGGAACCATCTGCACGAGGGCAGGCTCTAATCCAAAAGGACAGGTCCTTCTAAGAAAGGGGGCTTGGGCTCAGAGACAGGGACAGCAGGGGAGAGGGCCGTGGCACCACCCAGGCAGACTGGAGGGTGGCCCCCGGCCAGGGGAGCCTGGGAAGGGCAGGGGCGCCTCCCCTGGAGCCCGCGGAGACAGCGGCCTCGGCAGCACCTGGGTTCAGACTTGCAGCCCCCAGAGCAGCGAGAGGTTTTGTTTCTGTTGGTTTTAAGACCCCAGTTTGTGGGAATTCATTAGAGCAGCCCCAGGAAGCCAGTGTAGAACCCGACCCAGGTTTCTCACCCTGGCTCTGCTGACACGTGGGGCTGGATAATTCCCTGCTGTGGGGGCCGCCTGTGCATGGTGGAATGTTCCGCAGCATTCCTGGCCTCCATGTAGGAGCTACCAGGAACACTCTCCCCTGCCCCAAGTTGTTAGGACCACAAATGTCTCCTGATAGATCCAAATGCACCCTGGGGGGTAAAACCACCCCTGCTGAGAATCGCCGGTCTGAATTACCAACATATTCCTAAGAAACCAAGAAAAGAAGGACAATATCTTAATTCCTAATTATGCAAAAAAAAAAAAAGTAGTTTGTGTGTGTGTGTGTGTGTGTGTGTGTGTGTGTGTGCACCCACATCTATAGGAATTCATGATGAAACTTGTGAAGATATACTCTAAACTCTTAAAGGTGACAGCCCTGCAGGGGGCCAGGTGATGTGGGGGAGATGATGTGAAAAGGGGACTTTTTACTCTTTTTACTCACTATACTCCTGCAATGTTTAAATTTTCTATAGTGAGAATGCTTACAGGTATCAGTTGTGTAGTTAAAAATGAATAAGGAGTTCAGAATGTACTGCCCTTATGACCAATACTATTCACCCACAGGAAAGGGATGTGTGATTTCCTTAAGGTGAAAGGGAGAGAAAAACTGCTAAACTGCAGATAAGTCTATCAGTTACTGCCTCAATGTGAGGAAAATCAGCTGAGAGGTTAGGAAGTTAAAATATAAGTAAATACATAAACAAGGAAAGCAGGCTGGGAAATCATCTAGAGAAAACATTCTTCTGTTTTTGAAATGTATTTCGTTTAAAGCTCTCAACTTTAAAGGTCCTTGAATGTAAAACAAAAGAAAAACAAACCACAGATGTGTTTTCACTTGCTTATCAGCAATTCCAAGAGGGAAGGTCGGATCAGACCCCGGAGAAGGAGGTTCCGGGACGGGCCGTGCCTCGCATGGCCTCAGGGAGGCCGTCCCTTCCCCGATGGAGAAGCTGTCACTCTGGCCCCCAGGGGACCGTCCTGGGTCCCCAGCACTGAGCGAGTCTGAGTCTGTCCCCGGCTGAACCCGGCCCCTCGGTGTGACTCAGAAAAGGCCGCTCTCCTCAGGCAGTTTGCCTTGGAGCCAGCAGCCCAGAGCACCAGAAGGGAACAGCGGGACGTTCTCATTCAGTCCCAGAAAAACCAGAAGTCGCGGTGGCAACGTCAGCCAAAGGCCCCTCCGACGCCGTCCCCTCACTGCCGCTCTCACCCGCAGGAAGGCTGCCCAGGCTCAGCCGCGAACCCCCTTCTGCGGCCCGAAGCTGGGCGATGCCTCGTTTTTTTGGTCTCCTGGTCACCCTTTTTCTTCCTCAGAACTTAACTCCCCGACAGATTGTTGTTCCTCTGGGAGCAGCTGCCGGTTCTCAGGCATCGCCGTGTCCCCAGACGGTGCTGCGGGCGCGGTGCCAGCAGCTAAGTGGCGGGGCCCCGGCGTGGGCAGATCCGACAGGTGGGGCGGCCGGCCTCCGCGGGGTCACACGTCACACCAGTCCTCTTCTTAAAAATATCACAAGGTCCCGATGGAGTTGTGAGCAGGTGCTGTCAGACCTTCCAGAAAAAGAGGCTTTCTTTGTTCATGAGAATGGAAAATATATGAACCAATTCCCAATTAATTTTACGAGGTTAGAATAACCCTAAAAGCAAAACAGGATAATGATATAGTAAGAAAACTTAGCTCGATCTTTTTTTGTTTGTGCTTTTGTTTTTCTTTTATTGTGGAATATAACATATTTATATAGAAGGGCTAACTTTCCAAGTGCAATTTAACAAGTAGTTAGAGAGCAAATTTCAAAGAATATTATGCACTACAGTTCTGCAGCTTCTGTTATTTCCTTATTGTGAAATATAACGTATATGCAAAAAGGTGATAACTTTCGAAGTATGATTTAACAAGTAGTTATACAGGAAATTTCCAAGAATGATACAGGTTCGAGTACCAGAGTTTTTCTTATTTCCTTTTTGTGAAATAGTCAACACTATTATATCACCTCATTCTGGTGGGATTAATTAATGCATTAAACAAACATTTATACATGTGTTATAGATATGGAGATAAGTTTGCTTTATTAAAAAATCAACTTTAAAACTATAATAATCACCAAATAGGTGTTTAAAATAGTGGACAGGTATAAACGCAATGTTGATGTGTGTATAGCAATAGCTTTTCCTTACCCCAGTATTGACCAATCAGATTATGCGATGAAAAATCACACTAATAATAAGATAAAATCAATAGTAATAAACAACAAGAAATATGTGAGAACAAGGTATACGTCTCGACTGGAGACATGAGGAGAACTTGGATTACCAAATCCACTTTGTGATACGACTTTCCTTGTGTGTCATCAGATTGTCTTGTTCCACGCTGGTTAAAGCCTGATGGCCTTAGATATACAGCCAGCAGGTGAAACCTGGCATTTGATACAGCAGTCAGAGCTTAGGAACCTGTGTGTGTGTGTGTGTGTGTGTGTGTGTGTGTGTGTGTGTGTGTGTGTGTGTGTGTGTGTGTGTGAGAGATCAGCTCCCAGTCCACGTTTGTGAGGGGTGGTGGGTTGCATCGTTCTGGAGAAACTCTGCCCATGAACACGTGGCTGTCCTTGGTGCACCGGGACCGAGGCGCGGTGGCCTGGCTAACCCTGGATGAGCGTCTGGTCCACTCCCACGTGGCCCTTGGGCGGTTGCCCACTGACATTCCTCTGGGGCAGTGATGGCTGGGACCCGGCTCCCAGCTGCTGGCCTTTACTATCTAGGACCTGCCGAGCCAAGAGCCCTCTCTTCTCTGGCTGGATCACAAAGGTGTTTCTTGGGTGCATCACTTGGTTTTATTTGTTTGTTATTGCTGTGAGAGACTGTGAAGCTCAACTGTACGTATTGGCCAGGGAGGTTCTCTTTTCTCCCCCTGGGGCTTTGGAGGACAGAAGAAAATAACAAATCCTACTTGAGTTGTATCCAGACTAGGAGCCTGTGCCACAGTGTAACCGGAAAAGAACGTGCTCCAACTCAACCACTTGTACTAGAAAAGATTCAGGCAACGAGCCTGCTGATCCACCCATTTCCAGGCAGGCTGTGGTGCAGAGCTGCCCTCTGCATGTCCTCGGATCTCACGGGTGGCAGGAATCCAGTGCCAGTGGCAGGACCAGAGCAAGCCAGAAGCCAGGATGACCCGTGGGACAGGAAGTGCGAGAGAGCAAGACTGCAGCACCATGGCTCACGGACAGGGCTCCTTCTGTCCCTGTCTCTCTTCCTCTTATTTACACACACACACACACACACACACACACACTGTACACACAGAGACACACCATACACACATGCACATGTCACACTTGCTGTCCCACTGCCTGGAACACAGCCTCCCCCGCCCCGATCTTTGAACAACTGTCTCCTTTTTCACCATTTTGTGTCTCAGCTCACAAACGTCCCCTCAAATAAGCCAGCTTTTCTAGCAGTCTCCCTACCACCACCATCACCACCACCACCAAATTCCCAATCAGAGTCTCCTGTTTTGTTTTTTTACAGTCGACACCCTTCTGAAATAACACCCTTCTCTTCCCGAAGGCTTCCTCCCGGCCTGGAGCCCGGGCTCGGCTTCCTTGCGCTCGTCCGTATCCACAGCTCCCGGGGCAGCGCGGGGCACGGGTAGGGGCCTGTAGTTGTCCGAGCGGAGACAGTGGATGACTATACAAAGGATCAGCTCTGCTCAGCAGGATCTGGGGCTTGAAGGGCACATGTAGAACCACGTCAGGGGTCTCTAAAAACCTCCATACGGACCCAGGACTTTGTATCAGTTTTGAAGATTAAGACATCGTAAGTTGTGCTGCTTGTGAAAAACAGCTGAAACTGTGATCAGATATACCCATTTTATAAAATGTGAGATGATAAATTTCTTGTCACTTCCGTTGGCCATCAACCTGTAAAGTGTTGTAAAATTCTTAACGCAATAAACCAAAAGAGCAGGCAAGGGCCCCCACACTCTAATGATTATGACAACCAAGAAAGTAAGTTGCTATCACAACCAGACACTTACTAAGTGCCAGATGCACTTCTGGGCTGTTTGTAGGTGTTACTTCATTTAATATTCTCTCCAACCCAGAGAGGTAGATTCTGTTAATAACTTCATGTTATAGATGGAGAAATCAAAGCACCAAAATGTGAAGTGATTTTTTCCAGGTCCCTTGGTTAGTGAACAGTGGAGAAAAATTCAAACCCAGAGAGCCTGGCACCCCAGCCGCCTCAGCTGTAATGCAATAAAAGGCACCAGAGACTTCCCAGGTGGAGCAGACAAAGAAAAGTTATGTGGAATATTTTTGAGAGCAGAAATGTTGCTTGGGAAAAGCTAGGCAGCTTTTTAAAATTGCCAAAACACCTGGATGAAAAGAAAAAAATGGAGTCTGTCATCTGGACACGACATATATGTTTGTCATAACACCTGTATTTCATGCAGATGTGCACGGTTGTTAAGTGTCATGGAGGCACAGCTCCCAATGGGAAAGATTTATGCGTCTCATTTCCTCACCTGGATCCGAAAAAAAATAAACAGCCCCGAAGTTACTAAAACATACCCACTACCCTGTGAATATCATCAAGAGGGCTAGACAGCATCATTAGATGTCACTGATAGTACTTAAGGTTGTTCTTAGCTTCCTAATTTGAAGAACAGTTTCAGAAAGGCAGGTGTGGGGTTGAAATCTGACTTGAAAGAAATAAAAATTGTACGTATAGGAATTTAATGGGAAATCAATTATTCTAACCACGGAACTCTGAGTCTTGACTTGTCTCGGCATCTCTGATATGTGATATTTTTACAGACATAGAACCTGAAGACTGGAAGGAGTTTGAGCATTGAACTGTTCATCTAGGAAGATCAAACTGATTTCTTCTGACTTTTCACCGAGGTGCCACTGAAATACGATTTATCCGGCTGTCGGTTTTGTTATTTCTGGAAGGCAATTCAAAACATCCTAAAAGGGTCTGAATTAATTTTGTGATAATGAGATCATTTCAGAATATCTATCTGATATTTTAGATAACACTGCCCAGTGCTTTCAGTTATATAGTCAATTTTGGCTAGATATTAGCATGTGTTAGTAGGAGCATAATGCCAATACATTTCAGAGAGGCACACAGCCCAGTCCTTCACCTCCAGCTTGGAATAATTTTCATCTCAGTGGGATGCTGGCCATGACTTTGATTCCAAACAGGTAGTAAAATTGAGACCCAGTCCTATTTTTCTTTCTTCCCTTTCCTTCTTTCTTTTTGTTTCTTCTTTGTCAGAAAAACTGCTTAAATCTTTTTTTGAAACACAGTTCCCAAGAGGTCTCATTTACTACTAAGAAAATTTAACTTGGTTTCAGAGCTGAAGGAAATGTCAACAAAAGCAAGGTTCTAACGATCACCTGGTTGCATTTAACATTCACACACAAAAAGTCTCTTGTTTGGGAAACTCACAATAATTGAAAATATATAGTTTTTAAATTATGTATGTGCTTCTGGCACTGGTGCTGTGGGGATAAAAAGCATCTACTGAGATGCCTGTTTTCCATGCTGAACTTCAGAGGGTTTGAATTTTCAGACAACCGCAGAGCAGTCGTGCAGCACACGCCTGACACCTCCTGCCTCGCGGTGCAGCGGTGGAGCTGGTCCCCACGGCCCGGGGCGCTCGCCAGCACTGGTGGCACCCTGGGGAGGGCCGGGCTTCGGGCTTCATTCTGCTAGTGACAGCAATGGGAGGGTGGCCTCATCTGCCTTGTCCATTGGACATATCTGCCTGTCCTTCCAGCAGGACCAGGAAAAGTAAGTACAGATAAGGAGACTGTTCAAAACTGTCTTAAACAATGTCTGCAAGGCAGGGCCACTGTGAAATTTTCGCAGTAGGTTTGTCATCCTCACCCTTGGCTTCAGGTGTCATTTCTGGTCATTCTCATGTGCTCAACCTTTATGAGCCCGTGTAATCCTTTATCTGAGAAATGCACATGCACCCATTCTCTCTTCTGGGATGACTGATGCGGTTACATATGCTGAGAAAATTGTAGTGTTCTATAGCAATAATTACGTTATCATATTTTATTATATTTATATCTATTATTTTTGTATATTATAAAATCATTACTACCATAATTTTATTATGATATAATATTATAATTAATACTAATAATAAATTTCATTATTTCTATTCGTGTTTATGGGCCTTTACTCTGTGCTAGGCATTGTACTAGGTGCTTTACCTGGGGGCTCCCACTCAGTCCCATGGGACCCCTCAGAGGCAGAAATGTTATAATCTCTGTCTTTCAGATGAGAAAATGGAGCTACTAGGAGCTGGGGTGGGTCCACAATCCACTTCCCAGAGTCCCATTCCCAACAGTTGCTGGGGGGCTGGGGGCCATGGGTGGGCAGCTTGCAGCCTTCAGCCCCTTCAGAGGCTGTCCCAGCTGCAGAGCCACCTCGCCTGGGCCCACCCCTTTCCAGGCAGCCCCGAGATGTGCCCAAGGGTGGGGAGGACAGGCCATATCCAGCTTTCTGGGGCCGTGTCACAGCTCGATCTCTCCCTCTGCCCTCTCCTTCTCCCTCCCGTCCCTCCGCTGGCGTGGGTCCCACGGCACCCCTGAAAGCTATCCTGGTGCCCATTTATTGTTACATATTTATTACTAGGTTTATACTGCATATTTATTATCACATCCATCTTACTGTCTGCTTCTCTGGAACTCAACCCCCAACAGCGGGAAACTTCATCAAGCTCACGTGGCGAGGAGGTGCTGGGGCTCAGCGGCACCCAGCTCTGCCCGGCACCAGCCCCTTCTCCCCAAATCTTCACGCTCTCCTCCCTCCTCCTCCTCTTCTTCCCGAAAGCATTCAGAGACATCAAACTTCCCCTTCCCATCAGCCCTGCTCCCTACAATTGTCATGACCTTCCCCAGAATCACTCTCCCACTAAAAGTCTAAAGTTAAGAGAACTAGATGTGAAGAAGCACATTCACAGAATAAAACTTCAGCTCAACTAAACTATGCGGAAAACAGTTTTAATTACTGAAAAATGCAGATTATAAAATTCTTTTACATGTAAATTATTTTAGTCTTTTTGAGTAAATATGTCAAGCTTATATAGCCACTAAGGAAAAGAGCTCAAAATAGAAGCCCATTTGTTCTCATATATCTGTCTCCTTACGACCGCAAAGAACTGAAAAGCAGTTTGCTCTCCTAGAGAAGTCAATGCATACCTTCTACAGTGACATCTGAGTCACAATTCATTTGCTGAATAAACTAACAAGGAAAAGGAATTTTCCTCCTGACCCACATCTGAAGGTTCACAAGTTTCAGATTATCAGAATCTCAATTAATGAGCTTTTACTGACTCTCCTTCATTTGCAGTTTTTCTGCTACTTCCAGCTTCTTCTTTCCTCCACATGAAGGAGTTTGGGTGATATGTCTAACCATCACCTCATCTTTGCAAAGCCCTGGACATCCCCAGTCATTCTGGGAAAAGAACGGTGTGTCCACCCGAGCTATTTTAGTGGCAACATGTTTGAATGTTTTAGGATAGGGCACTATGGGATCCAGGATAATGTCCTCAGCTCCTCCTGGTCAAACACTTCAGCTCCAGGATGTCACCTGGGGCCTTAGGGAGAAGCCCACCTATTCCTCGGGGCAAAGAGTTCCCTTTCCTAAGAGGAAGCCCACGTTCTCTAGGGAGGCTTTCAGATCCCTGCCCTCTCTCGTGGCGTAAACCCTGCTCGCCATCTCTGCTCCAGCTGCACTGTTCATTAGGGTGACTGAAACTGTAGTTCCTCATAACGATGTGTGGTTTTTATAAATAAATGTGGAATGTCGGCCGTGTGCCAGTTTGATTAGTGGGATATCAAAGAGGCAAAAGGGACATGATCTCTGACCCCAAAGAATTCATGGAGAAGTAGAATAAAATTTACTGAGCATCTATCCTCTGCCGAAACTATTCTGAGTGTCTTCTATATAGTTGTTCAAAGATGGTACCATTATTCTGCCTGTTTTAAGACTAGGAAATGAATTCCATATATATTACCAACAACATGGTATAACATGGTATTAAATGAATGAATGAATGAATGAATGATTGGGTAGACGTGGGAAACAGCTTTGCTCAACACAGGAGTGGACAGGCCCCATGTCTGCCCTTCTGTTGACGAGGGCAGCTCGTATAACTCTCTGAACTTCTGTCCCCTTCAAACACGTAGAGGGAATTGTCCCCTCCAGAGTTTATAAGGAGCAGGTACAACACGTGCGGGAGTTTCCTGGCCCCCAGCCCTTCACTCAGCAAATCTGTCTTGCCTGCCGACTACATTTCAGGGTCTGAGATCGGAAGTGGGAGCCCAGAGGGCCCCATCCAGTCAGAGATCACAGGGTTACAGCTTAGATGCTCTAGAAATGAGCCACCTCAAAGACAACTCAAGTGCCATGATGAGAAGTTCCCTTGTGAGTGGGGGACTCGGACATACATGAAGGAGATGGTGTTTGAACTTGAACTGCAACATCTGGCAGTATTTTAACTGGGGGTGTTGGGGAGTGAGAGCTTGCCAGGTGGAAAGGACGTGGGCACATGGCCAGAAATTTTACGACATTGACTCTATTGAGGAAAGTGACAGAAAATAAAAGGGGAAAGTCTGTCTCTCATCAATTAAGGGCCCTGCTCCCTGGAGAGGCCCTTTATCCACTGTTGTGACTGCAAAAGAGCCTCTGAAGTCTCTTCAGTCCTGGAACTGCAGTTTAGGGAGACAACTCAGGAAGCTGAGCTCAGCAGAGCTTTGTGGAAGGGCAGTCTAAAAAGCATAGTGCAAAATAATAATGACCAGTTTACAGACAGGTCTCTGTGGGTTGCAAGTGACAGAAAACACAACTCAAACTGCCTTAAGAGAAGAAATAACCCATTGATTCACATTATTGCTGAGTGCAAGTATTTGAAAGATGCTGGTCAGAAGCCATGACTCCCCATCCGTCAGCTCTGCTTTTGTCAGCATCAGCTTCATTTTCAGGGACCCTCGTATGCAGGATGCCACGAGTACCAGGTGTACTGCTCAAGATCTCAGCAACCCCAGTGGAAAGCACCCCATACACCATGGCTCCAACAGAAGTTTCAGGAAGGCTTACATTGGCCCCTTTTGGCCAATCCCTTGATGAGTCTGGCCTTCATCCAGAAAATCTGTCTTGCATGCCAACTATGTTTCAAGACAGACTAAAGAGCATAGTGCAAAATAATAATGACCAGTTTATAAACAGGTCTCTGTGGGTTGCAAGTGATAGAAGACACAACTCAAACTGCTCTCTCTGAGACCCCCCTCTGAGCTGGGTAAGCTCCATCAAATCCCCAGGAGCTGAGAGTATGGCTGTGCCATTACACACAACATGGAGGACGTTAGTAGAAGGAAGTGCAATTGGAAGAAGGGAGAGGACTGGGTTGAGACATGAATGAAGTTGGCCAAAATAATGAACATGAAAACCCTGTCCCTTTCACCTGTTCCAAGACAGTATCCTGTCCCTTCCCTGACCTGCAGTAACAAGATTCTCAATCTTTTTATTTTTATTCAGCAAGATCCTTGTTCTGAGCCTCAAAATATACAACCAAGAAAGGGGAGCTGCTTGGGGATGGAGAAGTTTTTGGTATCATCTCTTTTGCACATGGCCCAGGCTACAAAATAAAAGTACCACCCTGAGATGCTCCTACTGGCATGGCAAAACTTGGCTCCCATCACCTGGTGTTTTGATGGTTTCTTCTCTTAGAAGCTCCCCTTCTCATGTAGGAGAGAATGAGATGTCCCCTTCACCATCCCCTCCTCCTCCCTGATTCAGAAACACAAATGAAACAAGGAGACCAAGGAGAGTAAGACAAAGTCCCAGAGACTCCGTATAAGACCCAAGATCCAGCTCAGCCTGAATTTAGTCTTACTTATCCTCACCAGTTAAAAGAACCCATAAATTCCCTTTTCCTTTTAGCCAGTTCATAATGGAAAGGTATCTTTCTGAAATACCTAACTATTTATTGATAACATCACATATTTGAACTACAGAATCCTTATGCTGAACTTCAGAGCATAAAACCTGCAGAGGTTCCATGTTGTTTGCAGCGGATAACGCAAAAGAAATGCTTCACATAATGCAGCATATCCATTCATTTATTATCCACCCCATAACGTGCATTGAATAAGTGGGTGCAAGTTTCCTACTGCTGCTATAACAAATTATCACAAACTTTGTGACAACATGTATTTATTATCTTTCAGTTCTGGAGGCTAGAAGTCTCAGAATGGGTCACACCAAGCTAAACTCCAGGTGTTGACAGGGATGTCTGGGGGCTCTAGGGAGAATCCCTTTCCTGGCCTTTCCCAGCTTCCAGAGGCTGCCCACATTCCTTGGCTCATGGCCCTTCCTCCGGGTTCATAGTCAGGAATGGTCAGTTGGGTCTCAGGCTGCATCACTGGTATTGGCCCTCCTCCCTCCCCCTGTCAATTAAAGGGACTCTACGGTTACACTGGGCCCAGGAGGACATCAGGAATCATCTCCCCATCTCAAGATCCTTAACTAATCACTGATCCATTTTGCAGGTTAAAGTAGCCCATTCACAGGTACTGGGGATTAGAATGTGGGCATCTTTAGAGGCTAATATTCTGCTTGCCAGAGTGGGCAACTGCTCTGCTGTCCACTGTGCCAGTTTAGATGTATTATGTCCCCCAAAATGCCATGTTCTTTGATGCAATCTTGTGGGGGCAGACATTAGCGTTGATTAGGTTGGAACCTATGGATTGAGTGTTTCCATGGCGATGTGACTCAATCAACTGTGGGCAAGACTTTTGATTGGATAATTTTCGTAGAAGTATTACCCCACCCATTCAGGGTGGGTCTGAATTGAATCACTGGAGTCATATAAAAGAGCTGACAAGCAGAAGGACCTCAGTGCAGCTGTGAGTGACATTTTGGAGAGCAACTGAGAGAGACATTTGGGGATGGCCATTGAAAGGAGACTTATGCCAGCCCAGAATTTGCTCTGGAGAGCTAAGAAAGTACAAAACACCTCAAGAGCAACATTTTGAAGAATACACAGGAACTGAGAGTGGAGCTGGAACATAACTTGGGATCAACAGACACCAGCCACATGCCTTCGCAGCTAACAGAGGTTTTCTGGACGCCATTGGCCTTCCTTTGGTGAAGGTATACTTGTGTTGATGCCTTAATTTGGACATTTTCATGGCCTTCAGACTGTAGCTTTGTAACCAAATAAACCACATTTATAAAAGCCAATCCATTTCTGGTATTTTGCATAATGGCAGCATTAACAAACTGGAACATCCACTTAAAGCGGAAGTGACCACCCCATTACCGTGTTGGGCTGGATGCAGCCCCGGGCCGAGTCGGCACCGTCATGCACATGAGATGACCCCCTCAAATGGAGCCCCACACTGGGGAGGAATGCAGACTTCCTTGGCATGTGACCCAAAGAATACTAGGGTTTCAGTAGGTGATTCCCACAGGCTCAGATCCTTCACAGGAGCCTCTGTTACACGGTGTTGGTCTCTGTCCCGACATCGGGAACTACGTCTCTGGCCAGAACTGAAAGTGTCGCCAGCACACGCTCACGTGAGGGGCCTGCTTCCTTTGCCCATGGCCTCTCGGGTATCTTGAGCACATTCTAAGCACCTCTTGACTCCTTGGAACTCAGTTTCTTTATCAGTCCCAGTGATAAAGAGCATTGCTAAAGGGTAAGAACGTTCTGGTTTAATTTTTCATGACGGCAAACATAAAAAATTCAAACTAATACAGCCCAAAGTGAGCATCCAGAACGCCAACAAGCCCTGACATCTGCCTCTCAAAACAAGCTCCACTGCTTCACGAATTCACCTCCAAGAGCTGCTTCGGCCCTAATTGGAGCCGGGATTGCTCCTGGCCTGCTAATCCAGGGAAAACGGGGATGAGGTGCACACATGCCTGCATGGGGCTGGCAGATCCAGGCGTTTGTTTATCAGTGGGTCACTCCTAATAGTTTAAATTTAAATTTTTTATGGTTTCCCTCATGAAAAATTTAAAAACTTTGTGTTAGGGGCCACATTAAAGAAATTCAGAAGATTAAAGTACAACCCCATCCTGTCTTGAAAACCCAGCCATTGTTTGCAACATTTGTCTCTGCACAATTGTGTTTGACACAATCCGTTTTCTAGTTTGTCCTGTTAAGAATTCTGTCAAGATGCTTGCTTATCAGTGCTGAACCCCTCACCCTCTCTAAGCCGCTGTGTGAACAAGGGAGGGTGGGCCACTGTGTGTTTCCTTCATAGATCTTGTTGAACCAAGTTATTTCTATTTTCACTTTTCTTATGCACTGCTGCATCCCTCCCTTAAGTTCTGAGGGCTGTAGAAGCATGGTCCCCAGACCGAGGGCTTCCTGGGACTCTCACCCGAAGACAGGTGTTCCGTGTAAGCCACAAGGCCAGTCAACATATTGGTTCCACATGAAGAGGCTCAAGTGACAACAAACCAATAGGGTTTTAGCAGGATGGTGTTTGAGATGAGCTTATGGAGAATGGGGGCATGGCATGCTGGTGTCTCAAAATCAGAGCTCTCTGGCAAGACAAACCAAGGCAGGCTCCGGAATAGCAGTCAGAGGTGGGCTAAGTTCATGAGAACCATAGCTCACTCTGTGGCTACTGAATTAATAGTCCTTCAGTTATTGCACTCATTCACTCATCAGACAAACAGTCATTGACCATCCACATTGAGTCGTGCACTGTGCTAGGAAAGACGCAGCCCCTTGCTCTCAAGGGCTCCAAACCCATCAGGCAGGCGTTTCAGGACAGTCCAGTGTGGATGCCAGGGGTCAGCCAGCGGAACCATCTGGCCCAGCCCTGGGGACTCAAGTGACAGACAGCTTCCCAGAGAAGACGACGTCTAAAGCAGAAACCTGGAGATAAACAGGGGACAGCCGGAGAGAGCCTAGATGACTATTCCAGGGAAAGGGAGTAAACTGTGCAAAGGCCTGGAAGGGAGAGCTGGTATGGAATGTTCTGGAACTCTTTTTGTATGGAGGAAGATGGGAAGATGTGACAGAAGTGGCTAGAAATTGGGGCAGGGATTAGGTAATGGGGGTCTCCTGGGTTTGCTGAAGAATTCGATGTTCTATTCTAAGAGGAATGGGGGGCACTAGAGGCTGTTTGTTCATATACCAAAAAGAAAAAAATCACATCAATTTTAATTGTGCTTTGTGGTCGCGTTTACTGCTTCGGGGGGCGGCCGGTTGCTGAACCCTCGGCTCTCGGACTTGCTCGGAGGGTACCGGCGGCGGGGGCTCTTTCCCGGAGGCGAGGGCGAGGCGGGGGACTTGGCCAGGTCCCCGGCGGTGGCGTGCAAGGTATGGAGGGCGGCGAGAAAGGAACAGGCGGGACGCTTTTCTCAGGAGGATAAAACCAAGAGCGTTTATTCAGGGGTGAGCACAAGTTATATAGGCTGGCATAGAGGGTGGGGTCGGTGTAGGGGTGTGGGGTCCTTATATGGCAATGCTGAAGGGATAAAGGCTAGGATTGGTTCTGAGAGGACGCGGAAGCTGTTCGCAGCGGGCGGGAGTTGCTTTGGCAACGGTGCATGCGCACTGGCGGTGGCGGGAGTTGCTCAAGGCAACGGGGAGTGTGGTGCAAGATAAGGGGGGGGGGGGGCGATTCTCTCCAGCAAGCTTCCTTTAACGGTTGTATTTTGGGTGAGGAAATGGGGCCTGCATCCGGCTCCACTTTCTCAGGCCCGGGGGGCTGTGGAGGGCGCTACCGCCCGTGCCCACCACCCTCCCCAGGGGCAGATCCGGTCCCCCGGCCCAGGCCCGCCAAGTTGAAGCACGTAATCAGTATCCCGCAGTGCTTTTCACTAAATTTTAACAAATATATACACTCCTATAATAAGCACCTCAAAACACAAAATATTTCTATTGTCCCCCAAAAGCTTCTTCATGCTACCTCATTCAAATCCAGCCCTTCCCCGGTCCCGATCAATCAATGCTCTGCCTCTATCACTATAGATTAGATTTGTCTTTCTAGAGCTTCTCACAAATGGAATCACAGTCTGCACTCTTTTGTGACAGACGTTTTTCACCCAGATTCATCCGTATTACTGTGTGTTTTCATTCTTTTTCCTTGCTGAGCAGAATTCCGTTGCGTGGGTATCCCACAGATATTTTAACCATTCACTTGCTGATGGACATATGAGTTGCATCTATCTTTGGGCTACTAAGAATAAGACTGCTAGGAACATTCACATGCGAGTCTGTATGGCCATGTGGTCCTATTTCTCCTGAGTAAGAACCTTGAGGGGCATAGCTGGGTCGTTTGAAAGATGTACATTTAACTTTTTAAGAGACTATCAGACTGCCTGGAGGCATTTTAAGCAGACACACGAAATGATCCTTCAGAAGCGTTGTGGCTGCAGTGAGGGTGAAGGATCGGCCCGGAGAGGCTCTGGAGTCTGAAGATGCAGTTCGGAGTTTATAACACTCCCTCAAGGAGAACGATGTGGATCTGGTAAGGGAAGAGCTCATCGGGAGGGCAGAGTTCGACTAGCAGCAGAGCTATGAAAGAGCAAAGGGGACCTGGTGACTGGTTGGAGGTAGAGTTAGAGGGATGGGACCAGGATGATCTGGGGATGAGTTGGGTCATCCACCAACTTAGAGAGAGCAGGAGGAGACATGGTATATTAGGGAAGGCAATGAATCCAGCTTTGGACGATGGTGAGTGTGAGACGGCCATGAGAAGTCTGCGAAGAGCTGGACATACCCAAGGGGAAAGCTCTGGGCCAGGAGGACACAGGTGTGAGTCATCATCCCTGAGCCGGAAATGAAGCTGCTGTGAAAATGCACACCCAGTTATTTGAAGAATAACAACTGCCCGAGATTTCCAGGAGAAACAAGCATGTATTTCACACATCTGCCATGAATTTGTTCTCTAGACAAATGAAGGGAACATGGTTAGAATGTGAGAATGACCCCCAGAAGTAAATTAATTGGTGTACAATTTACAATTAGAGAAGAGAGGTTGCTTGCATGCCTTGATGTTTGATGGAATTAATTTAAGCACTGCACATAACCCAGTGTTGCTCCAATTTTCCTCATTATCACCTACTGACAGTTGCTGAGGTGCTGATGATAATGAACAACTGACTTTGAAGAAAAATGTGCCCGGCATCCCATGAATGGCAAGCCACAAGCCTTTTGTTCACTCTACTTGGCCAGTTTCTTGGTAGCCACTTCTGCTTAGCTTTGCAGTGCAGCTCAGAGAACGCCCTACTCATTCTGTGTTCTGTATCCAGATTCCTGAGAGATGAAATATCTGCACGAGTGCTGCCCGTGCCTTTAGTTTTAAAAGAATGAGCCCAACATTCACCTTTAATATACTGAGTCAGCAAAGTGACAGCCTGCATCTCTGGATGTCTAGATGAATCCACAGCAGGACTCATGGAATCTTCCTCCAAATGAGTCTTTAAGCCAACCTGTTTCCCAGAAGCCACACAGATGACTAATGCTGCATTTGGTGGAAATTACCTCAAGGCTTCCATTTGGATTGTGTTGGTGTGTGGCTGAAAAGAAAGGCTCTGCCACGACACAGCTTCCTGCTAAGATTTTCAAAGTTCTGTCTCCAGTTGTCATCTTCAAATATGACCTCCAGCTTTCTAAGACTGCTCTTCTTCTTGCCATTCTTAACATTTGAAGAGTTAGAATCTCAGCCTGGGATTTTTTAGAACACACCATCTATTTCTTTTGTACCCCTTCTTTATAACTTTATTCCAGGACTTCATCCCCCTAGGCCATCTGGACGTTCAAAAACAATATGTATCATATATGATATGACACGGACACTCTGCTAGGTGAGAGGTACAAAAGAAACAAGGAAATAAGCTGCCTCCAACAGTCTCAGGATCTGTTTGGGAAAATATATGAACACATAATTATCCATAATGAAATATGATATGTACCAAACAGAAGACTTAAAAAAAAGTACTACAGAGAAATAAAAAATGGAGATTAGTCCTGAAGAAAGGAAATTTAGTGGCTTTTGGTTGGCCTTTTAATTGCTCCTTTGGGGAAACGTGTCTTGCTGGCTTCATGTGATTCTTACAAGACCCTGCTTTTCCCACCATTGGCATCGTCACTTCATCCACACCAGCCAATCAGAGCACCCTCTCCTCTCGGACACAGTGATTGGTCCAATCATAGACACATGGCAGCCAGAGGTAATCAGAGTCCTACTAGGGGATTGATATAGATACTCTCTCTGATCCCAGGATCATCAGTGCTCAGTGACATGAAAGCCTGGAGCAGCTGAGCTCAACCTTTGCTTCCATTTGGAGACAACCTGCCAGAGAATGAAACCAACAGAGAGAAAAGCAAGATGAAGATGTGGAGAGATTGATTTCTGACATTGTTTGGACTCTTCGATTGCAGCTCCACTTTGCATTCCCAATTACAGGAGTCAATAAATTGTCTTCTTTGCTCAAGCAATCGTAACTGCAATAGCCTGGCTCAGCCCTCCTTTTCTATAGAATAGACTTCCATGTGGCTGAGACTTTCTCAGTCCCTTTTACTCATAGCTGCTACATCTACCAAGGAAACACCCAGGTTATGTTCACAGAAAAAATAATCAGAAACCATAGAAGGCTACTCAACAAAATATAACCTTCTTAGCCTGATAATCAAGGCTTCTAGAATCTAATTCAACCTACTCCCTTAATATATACCATGACCCCACAAAAACTGAAAAACTCCTCATTTCCACAGACATGCCCCATTCTTTCTTAACCATGAGCCATCATCTGTTCCAGTACAGCCCAAGCAAACAAACCTTATGACCAAGGTACAGCAGTGTTCACCCCTCTAGATTCTGAAAGCAATCCTCTATATTCCTCACTGTACAGTGTAACCAGCACTTGTGCTATGTTTGATTAGGGAAATGCTGTCTCCTCCTCCACTGAATGATAGCCTTCTTGAGAACAGGGTTTCAATGTAATTCTTAGTCACCTTTGTAGCCCAAGAAAAACTGGAAGACTGTCTTGCATACCACAGAAACTCAATAAATGCCTGATGGATGGAGGGGTGAAAACTTGAAGAAAGGCAGGATTATTTTTGGTGCAGGTCAATATGCGAACTGACCCCATAAGGATGAGAACTAGAAATAACTTTCTGTTTCTTCATCTTCCTCTGTCACCACAGGGCAGAATATCAATAGGGAGCATGATGGAAATTGCCGATTTAAAATTTTTAGAACTGCAGTTATTGAAACTTAGGTGACTAAAGAGGAAATCAAGAAAAAAATTCCATTTCCAATAGCAACTGAGAGAATCATATACATAGGAGTAAATTTAACCAAGGATGTGAAGGACTTTTACATGGAAAACTACAAAATACTGCTAAAAGAAATCAAACATGCCCTGAATTAACGGAAGGATAGTCCATGTTCATGGATTGGAAGAGTAAATATAGTTAAGATGTCAATAGTACCCAATCAAAACTCCAATAGCTGTGTTTGCAGAAATGGAAAAGCCAATCATAAAATTTATATGGAAGAGTAAAGGGACCCAAATAGCCAAAACTACCTTGAAAAAGAAGGACAAACCTGGAGAACTCACTTTTTCCAATTTTAAAATGTATTCCAAATCTATAATAATCAAAACAGCACACAATTGGCCCAAGGACAGACATATAGACTAACGGAATTGAATTGAGAGTTCAGAAATAAACCTTCACTTCTCTGGACAACTGATTTTTGACAAGGGTATCAAGTCCAGTCTATGGGGAAATAATAATATCTTTAAAAAATGTTTTGGGAAAACTGGATCTCCATATGCAAAAGATTGAAGGTAGACCTCTTGCTCACACCATATACAAAAATTACCTCAAAATAGATAAAATACCAAAATATAAGAAATGAAACTATAAAACTCCTAGAAGAAAACATAGGGAAGCAACTTCAGGACTTTGTGTTAGTCAATGGTTTCTTGGACTTTATACCAAAAGCATGAGCAACAAAAGAAAAAGGAGATAAATGAGATTTCATCAAAATTTAAAAGTTTTGTTCATCGAAGGACTTCATCATGAAACTAAAAAGACAACCTACAAAATGGAAGAAAAGTTTGGAAACCAGCTATCCAATAAGGGTTTTTTTTTTTTTTTTTTTTTTTGTTTTTTTTTTTTTTTATATATACAACACAAAATTTCCCATTTTAATCATTTTTGTGTGTACAATTCAGTGATATCAATTACATTCGCACTATCAATATTGTGCTACCATCATCACCATCCATTACCAAAACTTTTTCATCACCACAAACAGAAATTCCATACCCATTAAGCAATAACTCCTCCTTCTTCCCCTCATCCCCTAGCCTGTAATCTATTTTCTGCCTCTATGAATCTGCATATTCTAAGTATTTAATATAAGTGGAATCATAAAATACTTGTCCTTTTGTGTCTGGCTTTAGGCATCATTTTTTTTTTAATTCAGTTTTATTGAAATATATTCACAAACCATACAGTCATCCATGGTATACAATCAACTGTTCACAGTATGATCATATAGTTATGCGTTCATCACCACAATCTATTTCTGAACATTTTCCTTACATCAGAAAGAATCAGAATAAGAATAAAAAATAAAAGTGAAAAGAGAATACCCAAACCATCCCCCCATCCCACCCTATTTGTCATTTAGTTTTTACTCCCATTTTTCTACTGATTTTTTTTCAATTTTTTAACTTTGTTTATCAAAAAATTAAAAACAAACAGGCAAACAACAACCAAAAAAAACCCACAACATTTCAAACAAAGCAATGGATTAAGGAAAACAAATAACCTAAAATAACTACTTTGCTTCCAATATGTTCCTACCATACCCCAAGAAAATTAATAAACCATGTCCAAACAGAGGAGTAAGAAAAACAAATAATCTAAAATAACTACATTGCTTCCAACATGTTCCTTCCATACCCCAAGAAAATTAACAACCCCTAAGAAAACAAAGGAATAAGAGAAAAAATACCTAAAATAACTCTATTGCTTCCAACATGATCTTACTATATCCAAGAAAGTTTACAAACCATAATCATAATCATAATCTGTTCTTATTAGATTATCATTCCCCCTCCACTAATTGGTATCTCTAGGTCCCCTACAGTCTACAGTATAAAACATTGTACATTTTTCACAGAATTCACATTAGTGGTAAGATACACTATCTCTCTTTTTGTGCCTGGCTTATTTTGCTCAGCATTATGTCTTTTTTTTTTTTTAATCTTCATTTTATTGAGATATATTCGTATACCACGCAGTCATACAAAACAAATCGTACTTTCGATTGTTCACAGTACCATTACATAGTTGTACATTCATCACCCAAATCAATCCCTGACACCTTCATTAGCACACACACAAGAATAACAAGAATAATAATTAGAGTGAAAAAGAGCAATTGAAGTAAAAAAGAACACTGGGTACCTTTGTCTGTTTGTTTCCTTCCCCTATTTTTCTACTCATCCATCCATAAACTAGACAAAGTGGAGTGTGGTCCTTATGGCTTTCCCAATCCCCTTGTCACCCCTCATAAGCTACATTTTTATACAACTGTCTTCGAGATTCATGGGTTCTGGGTTGTAGTTTGATAGTTTCAGGTATCCACCACCAGCTACCCCAATTCTTTAGAACCTAAAAAGGGTTGTCTAAAGTGTGCGTAAGAGTGCCCACCAGAGTGACCTCTTGGCTCCTTTTGGATTCTCTCTGCCACTGAAGCTTATTTCATTTCCTTTCACATCCCCCTTTTGGTCAAGAAGATGTTCTCCGTCCCACGATGCCGGGTCTACATTCCTCCCCAGGGGTCATAATCCACGTTGCCAGGGAGATTCACTCCCCTGGGTGTCTGATCCCACGTAGGGGGGAGGGCAGTGATTTCACCTTTCAAGTTGGCTTAGCTAGAGAGACAGGGCCACATCTGAGCAACAAAGAGGCATTCGGGAGGAGGCTCTTAGGCACAACCATAGGGAGGCCTAGCCTCTCCTTTGCAGCAACCGTCTTCCCAATGGTAAAACCTGTGGTAGAGGGCTGAACCCATCAAACCACCAGTCCCCTATGTCTGTGGTCATGTTAGCAACCATGGAGGTGGGGTAGGCGAATACCCCTGCATTCTCCACAGGCTCCTCAAGGGGGCACTACATCTTTTTTTTTTTTCCTTTTTTTTTTTTTTTAACTTTCCCTTCTTTTTTAAATCAACTGTATGAAAAAAAAGTTAAAAAGAAAACAAACATACAATAAAAGAACATTTCAAAGAGACCATAACAAGGGAGTAAGAAAAAGACAACTAACCTAAGATAACTGCTTAACTTCCAACATGTTCCTACTTTACCCCAAGAAAGTTACCTAATATAGCAACATTTCTGTGAACTTGCTCCTACTATATCCATCAGAAATTCACAGACCATAGTCATTCCTGGGTGCGGGACACTGATTACGTGCTTCAACTTGGCGGGCCTGGGCTGGGGGACCTGATCAGCCCCTGGGGAGGGTGGTGGGCACGGGCGACAGCGCCCTCCGCAGCCCCCCAGGCCTGGGAAAGTGAGGCCGGAGGCAGGCCCCATTTCCTCACCCAAAATACCACTGTTAGGGGAGGCTTGCCGGAGGGAACCGCCTTTTCCCCACCCCCTTATCTTGCCCGGACACTCCCCGTTGCCAGTGCAACTCCCATCACCACCAGTGCACATACATTGTTGCCAGACACCGTTACCGGAGCAACTCTCGCCCCTTTTCAATCAACCTCCGCGCCCTCTCAGAACCAATCCAAGCCTTTAACCTCTACAGCTACCCCGCCCTCTAAACGCCCGATATAAGCTTGTACTCTCCCCTAATAAACTCTCTTGGCTTCTTCACCCTAAAAGAACCGTGTCCCACCTGTTCCTTTCTCGCCGCCCTCCATACTTTGCACGCCTACGCCGGGGACCGGGCCCAGTCCCCCGCCTCGCCCTCGCCTCCGGGAAAGAGCCCCCGCCGCTGGTGCCCTCCGGGCAATCCTGAGAGCCTAGGATTTGGCAGCCGGCCGCCACCTCCCCCCCCCCAGACGAGTCAACTGCGACCGCACCTGGGCATCCCCAGAACGTTAAATAGCTTATCTGTTCTTCTTGGATTATTGTTCCCCCTTCCTTAATTGCTCTCTATTGCTAGTTCCCCTACATTCTACATTATAAGCCATTTGTTTTACATTTTTCAAAGTTCACATTAGTGGTAGCATATAATATTTCTCTTTTTGTGCCTGGCTTATTTCGCTTAGCATTATGTCTTCAAGGTTCATCCATGTTGTCATATGTTTCACGAGATCGTTCCTTCTTACTGCTGCGTAGTATTCCATCGTGTGTATATTCCACATTTTATTTATCCGCTCATCTGTTGAAGGACATTTGGGTTGTTTCCATCTTTTGGCAATTGTGAATAATGCTGCTATGAACATTGGCGTGCAGATATCTGTTCGTGTCACTGCTTTCCGATCTTCCAGGTATATACCGAGAAGTGCAATCGCTGGATCGAATGGTAACTCTATATCTAGTTTTCTAAGGAACTGCCAGACTGACTTCCAGAGTGGCTGAACCATTATACAGTCCCACCAACAGTGAATAAGAGTCCCAATTTCTCCACATCCCCTCCAGCATTTGTAGTTTCCTGTTTGTTTAATGGCAGCCATTCTAACTGGTGTTAGATGGTATCTCATTGTGGTCTTAATTTGCATCTCTCTAATAGCTAGTGAAGCTGAACATTTTTTCATGTGTTTCTTGGCCATTTGTATTTCCTCTTCAGAGAACTGTCTTTTCATATCTTTTGCCCATTTTATAATTGGGCCGACTGTACTATTGTCATTGAGTTGTAGGATTTCTTTGTATATGCAAGATATCAGTCTTTTGTCAGATACATGGTTTCCAAAATTTTTTTCCCATTGAGTTGGCTGCCTCTTTACCTTTTTGAGAAATTCCTTTGAGGTGCAGAAACTTCTAAGCTTGAGGAGTTCCCATTTATCTATTTTCTCTTTTGTTGCTTGTGCTTTGGGTGTAAAGTCTAGGAAGTGGCCGCCTAATACAAGGTCTTGAAGATGTTTTCCTACATTATCTTCTAGGAGTTTTATGGTACTTTCTTTTATATTGAGATCTTTGGTCCATTTTGAGTTAATTTTTGTGTAGGGGGTGAGGTAGGGGTCCTCTTTCATTCTTTTGGATATGGATATCCAACTCTCCCAGCCCCATTTGTTGAAAAGACCATTATGACTCAGTTCAGTGACTTTGGGGGCCTTATCAAAGATCAGTCGGCCATAGATCTGAGGGTCTATCTCTGAATTCTCAATTCGATTCCATTGATCTATATGTCTATCTTTGTGCCAGTACCATGCTGTTTTGGCAACTGTGGCTTTATAATAAGCTTCAAAGTCAGGGAGTGTAAGTCCTCCCACTTCGTTTTTCTTTTTTAGAGTGTCTTTAGCAATTCGAGGCATCTTCCCTTTCCAAATAAATTTAATAACTAGCTATTCCAAGTCTGCAAAGTAGGTTGTTGGAATTTTGATTGGGATTGCATTGAATCTGTAGATGAGTTTGGGTAGAATTGACATCTTAATGACATTTAGTCTTCCTATCCATGAACATGGAATATTTTTCCATCTTTTAAGGTCCCCTTCTATTTCTTTTAGTAGAGTTATGTAGTTTTCTTTGTATAGGTCTTTTACATCTTTGGTTAAGTTTATTCCTAGGTACTTGATTTTTTTAGTTGCTATTGAAAATGGTATCTTTTTCCTGAGTGTCTCTTCAGTTTGTTCATTTCTAGCATATAGAAACATTACGGACTTATGTGCATTAACCTTGTATCCCGCTACTTTGCTAAATTTGTTTATTAGCTCTAGTAGCTGTATCGTCGATTTCTCAGGGTTTTCTAGATATAAGATCATATCATCTGCAAACAATGACAGTTTTACTTCTTCTTTTCCAATTTGGATGCCTTTTATTTCTTTGTCTTGCCGGATTGCCCTGGCTAGCACTTCCAGCACAATGTTGAATAACAGTGGTGACAGCGGGCATCCTTGTCTTGTTCCTGATCTTAGAGGGAAGGCTTTCAGTCTCTCACCATTGAGTACTATGCTGGCTGTGGGTTTTTCATATATGCTCTTTATCATGTTGAGGAAGTTTCCCTCAATTCCTACCTTTTGAAGTGTTTTTATCAAAAACGGATGTTGGATTTTGTCAAATGCTTTTTCAGCATCTATTGAGATGATCAATTGATTTTTCCCTTTTGACTTGTTAATGTGTTGTAATACATTGATTGATTTTCTTATGTTGAACCATCCTTGCATGCCTGGAATAAACCCCACTTGGTCATGGTGATTTTTTTAATGTGTCTTTGGATTCGATTTGCAAGTATTTTGTTGAGGATTTTTGCATCTATATTCATTAGGGAGAATGGCCGGTAGTTTTCCTTTTTTGTAACATCTTTGCCTGGTTTTGGTATTAGATTGATATTAGCTTCATAAAATGAGTTAGGTAGTGTTCCATTTTCTTCAATGTTTTGAAAGAGTTTGAGTAAGATTGGTGTCAGTTCTTTCTGGAAAGTTTGGTAGAATTCCCCTGTGAAGCCATCTGGCCCTGGGCATTTATTTGTGGGAAGATTTTTGATGACTGATTGGATCTCTTTGCTTGTGATGGGTTGGTTGAGGTCTTCTATTTCTTCTCTGGTCAGTCTAGGTTGTTCATATGTTTCCAGGAAATTGTCCATTTCCTCTACATTATCCAGTTTGTTGCCATACAGTTGTTCATAGTATCCTCTTATAATTTTTTTAATTTCTTCAGGATCTGCAGTTATGTCACCTTTTTCATTCATTATTTTGTTTATATGGGTCTTCTCTCTTTTTGATTTTGTCAGTCTAGCTAGGGGCTTGTCAATCTTGTTGATCTTCTCAAAGAACCAACTTTTGGTGATATTTATCCTCTCTATTGTGTTTTTGTTCTCTATGTCATTTATTTCTGCTTTAATCCTTGTTATTTCTTTTCTTGTACTTGGTTTAGGATTGGTTTGCTGTTCATTTTCTAGCTTCTTCAGTTGATCCATTAGTTCTTTGATTTTGGCTCTTTCTTCCTTTTTAATATATGCGTTTAGTGCTATAAATTTCCCCCTTAGCACTGCTTTTGCTGCATCCCATAGGTTTTGGTATGTTGTGTTCTCATTTTCATTCGTCTCTATATATTTAGCAATTTCTCTTGCTATTTCTTCTTTAACCCACTGATTGTTTAGGAGTGTGTTGTTTAACCTCCAGGTATTTGTGAATTTTCTAAGTCTCTGATGGTCATTGACTTCTAATTGTATTCCATTGTGGTCAGAGAATGTGCTTTGAATAATTTCAATCTTTTTAAATTTATTGAGGCTTGTTTTATGTCCCAGCATATGATCTATTCTGGAGAAAGTTCCATGAGCACTAGAAAAGTATGTGTATCCTGGTGATTTGGGATGTAATGTCCTGTATATGTCTGTTAAATCTAATTCATTTATCAGATTCTTTAGGTTTTCAATTTCCTTATTGGTCTTCTGTCTGGTTGATCTATCTATAGGAGAGAGTGATGTGTTGAAGTCTCCCACAATTATTGTGGAAACATCAATTGCTTCCTTTAGTTTTGCCAGTGTTTCTCTCATGTATTTTGTGGCACCTTGATTGGGTGCATAGACATTTACGATTGTTATTTCTTCTTGCTGAATTGCCCCTTTTATTAGTACGTAGTGGCCTTCTTTGTCTCTCAAAACATCCCTGCATTTGAAGTCTATTTTATCTGAGATTAATATTGCTACACCTGCTTTCTTTTGGCTGTAGCTTGCATGAAATATTTTTTTCCATCCTTTCACTTTCAGTTTCTTTGTGTCCCTGTGTCTAAGATGAGTCTCTTGTATGCAACATATTGATGGTTCATTTTTTTTGATCCATTCTGCGAATCTATATCTTTTAATTGGGGAGTTTAATCCATTTACATTCAACGTTATAACCGTGAAGGCATTTCTTGAATCAGCCATCTTATCCTTTGGTTTATGTTTGTCATAATTTTTCCCCTCTGTCTATTAATATCCTTTATTGTACCCATACCAAATCTCTTTAGTACTGAACCTTTCTCCAAGTCTCTCTGTCCTTTCTTTCTTTCTCTGTCTGTAGGGCTCCCTTGAGTATCTCCAGTAGGGCAGGTCTCTTGTTAGCAAATTCTCTCAGCATTTGTTTGTCTGTGAAAAATTTAACTCTCCCTCAAATTTGAAGGAGAGCTTTGCTGGATAAAGTATTCTTTGCTGGAAATTTTTCTCACTCAGAATTTTAAATATATCGTGCCACTGCCTTCTTGCCTCCATGGTGGCTGCTGAGTAGTCACTACTTAGTCTTATGCTGTTTCCTTTGTATGTGGTGAATTGCTTTTCTCTTGCTGCTTTCAGAACTTGCTCCTTCTCTTCTGTGTTTGATAGTGTGATCAGTATATGTCTCAGAGCGGGTTTATTTGGATTTATTCTATTTGGAGTTCGCTGCGCATTTATGATTTGTGTATTTATGTTGTTTAGAAGATTTGGGAAGTTTTCCCCAACAATTTCTTTGAATACTCTTCCTAGACCTTTACCCTTTTCTTCCCCTTCTGGGACACCAATGAGTCTTATATTTGGACGTTTCATATTATCTATCATATCCCTGAGGTCCATTTCGATTTTTTCAATTTTTTTCCCCATTCTTTCTTTTATGTTTTCATTTTCCATTCTGTCATCTTTGAGGTCACTGATTCGTTGTTCAACTTCCTCTAGTCTTGTACTATGAGTGTCCAGAATCTTTTTAATTTGGTCAACAGTTTCTTTAATTTCCATAAGATCATCCATTTTTTTATTTAGTCTTGCAATGTCTTCTTTATGCTCTTCTAGGGTCTTCTTGATTTCCTTTATCTCCCGTACTATGGTCTCATTGTTCATCTTTAGTTCTTTGAGTAGCTGCTCTAGGTGCTGTGTCTCTTCTGGTCTTTTGGTTTGGGTGCTTGGGCTTGGGTTATCCATATCGTCTGGTTTTTTCATATGCTTTATAATTTTCTGTTGTTTTTGGCCTCGTGGCATTTGCTGAACTTGATAGGGTTCTTTTAGGATTTGTAGACCAATTGAAGTCCTTATCTCTAATTTATCAGATCTACAGCTTCGTGGAGTACACTTTCTCTAACTAACCAGCAGGTGGCATCTACGAGCCACTTGTTCTCCACAAGCCAGTTCTCCCGTTTAGCCTTTTTGGTGAGTGGGGGAGTGAGTCTTGTGGGGTCCAATTGGTGTGCCAAGCTTGCGTGTGTAGTTGGTGTTGCCTGCCCTGTATATGGGGCGTGTTTCTGGGCAGTCAGGGATGGGGGGTGGCTCTAACAATCAAATCTCCCTGGTGATCCTAGAGTTTTAAAGCTGCTGCAATAGTCTAATCCTTCAGTTCAGTCCTGCCACAGTTTGTCTCTGCCACTGACCCACAAGTCCTTGGTATTGGCGTATGGCTCCTGAGACTTGCAAGTGGGCCCCTCTTCCAGGCCGTGCACCCCGAGTCCTCTGTTAAGGGATGACTGTGCTATGTCACAGGTGAGTGCCGTCCCCCCAGGGAAGTTCTGGGCTGGTGGGCTGTGTAGGGAGGCTCCCAGTCTGCTGAAATGATGGCTGAATGGGGCTTTGTTAATTCACACTGCTCTACCTTCCCAACTCTGGGACTATCAGCTGAGGTTGCAGGGAAGGCTAATGTCCACACCCAGTTTTGTGGTGTGTGCCTGTTATTTGAAGCACTTCCGTCACACTGGGTTGTCTGGGGCAGTTCTGGGCTATGGGGCTGGCGATGGGCAGGAGTGTTTCCTGTCCACCAGGATGATGGCTGTGGGCGGACACCCCCCTTTTCTTGGGAAGTTGTTGTGTTTAGAGAATTTTCTCAGCCACTGGATTATTGCGTTTTGTCTCAGAGCTCTCCTAGTTCTGCTCTTGACTTGACCTGCCCAAATAGTAAGTCTTTGAAGCTTTCTGTATTGGGCTTCTTAGAGTAATTGTTTTAGAAAAAGAAAAAAGGATTAAAAAAAAAACAAAAACAAAAAAAAAAACGGGCCCTCCTGGGAGATCTAATGGGTTATTGAAATGCTAAGAGACAAAGCAACCAGGGCCATTAAGGAAAGGTCCACAGGGCAGAGAGATCAGCTTTTCTTTGGGATTTGCATATGCGCCTCAGGGCCCTTCCCCTTTCTATGTTCACCAGAACTCCAAAAATCCTCCGCTTTTATTTTGGAGTTTTTCGTGTTGTTTTTTTTCTATGCCTGTCTCCTCTCTGCTGGGCTGGCTGCTCTCAGATTCTCTGGTGTCTGGTCTCAGTCTATCTATGGTTGGAGTCTGTATCAGTAGAATGAGTTTCCGATAAGAGCAGCCACTGCAGTTCTCCCTTCTCCTTCCCGGAGCTGACAGCCCCTCCTCCCCCGGGACTGAGTCTGGCAGGGAGGGGCGCGGGTCCCCTGGCCGCAAAAACTTACAGATTTCGCTGATCTCAGCAGTTCCACGTTTTCATGAGTGTTGTATGAAGTATGCCCAAAGTCAGATTGCTCTGTGGTGTCCAGTCCACGCAGTTCCTGGCTTTCTACCTACTTTCCTGGAGGAGTAACTAAAACATACAGCTCACCAGTCTGCCATCTTGCCCCGCCTCTCAGGAGAGGCTTTTTAATAGTTCATTTTCTCAAGCCTCTTTGACTAACTCTTTTACTTCTTTCAGGTGGTATAATCAACTGCCCAATAAGGGTTTAATATCCAAAATGTAGTTTTAAAATCCTACAAATAAACAACAACAACAAAAATACCAACAACCCAATTAAAAAAATGGGCAAAAGACTTGAATAGACATTTCTACAAAGAGAATGGCCAAAAACACATGAAATGATGCTCAACATCATAAGCCACTAGGGACATTCAAATCAAAATCACAGTGAGATACATTTCTACCCACCAGAATAGTTACTATTTTTAAAAAATGGAAAATCACAATTTTTGGACAGGATGTGGAGAAATAGGAACACTCATTCATTGTTGGTGGGGATGTAAAATGATGAAGTCACTGGGAAAAACAGCTTGGTGGTTCCTCAGAAAGTCGAGTATAGAATTAAAATATGACTTAGTAATCCCACTTCTAGATATATACCCCAAATAATTGGAAGCAGGGAATTAAACAAATATCTGCACCCAGATGTTCCTAGCAGCATTATTCACAATTGCCAAAGATGAGTGGATAAACTACACACAGTATATTCATACAATGGAATGTTATTCAGTTGTATAAAGGAATGAAATTCTGATATATGCCACAACATGGGTGAACCCTGAGGACATCACGTTGAGTTTAAGCCAGACAAAAAGGACAATTACTGTATGATCTCACTAATAAGAAATAATTAGAATATGCAAAATGTGTGAACTCAGAAACTAGTACACAGGCTACCAAGCACAGAGTTGGGGTGGGAATGTGGTTTAATGTTTAATTGATGCCTACTTTCTGCCCAGAGTGGTTTTGGTGATGGTTGGTGATGAGAGCACAACCTTGTGGATGGGTTTGACAGCGCTGAATTTTGTATTTTAAAGCGGTTAAAAGGCAGAAATTTTAGGTTGTGTATATGGAACTAGAATAAAATTTTAAAAAACAACAACATTGGGCCATAAAGCAAAAACAGTGAACCCTAATGTAAATTAGGGACTAGAGTTAATAATAGAATGACAATAATGTTCTTTAATCAATTGTAACAAATGTACCACACAAATGTAAAGTATTAATAATAGGTAATATATATGGGAACTTTGTATTTTCTGGATGGTTTTTCTGTCAACCTAAGTTTCTCTAATAACTATATATACATAAACTTTACTGCTAATTTTCAACTCATCCTTCTAGGTGAAAGGCTACGTAATCCTTTCAGCGTGGTAGAAGCCACAGTTGACTGACCCCGTAGTTTATGCCAAACCCAAATGTTTATGTGATGCTTGGTGATTGTTTTGTTCTGGGTCCGGGAGTTGCTTAGTGACATTGGGGCTTGGCGTGCACAGGTGTCAAGGTTGGTGAGTCCGAGTCCAAGCCAAGGATCTGGGATTTTGTCATGAAAATTTACGAGAAGCTCGTGGGTTATTTTTGAAGGCAGCTGCTCCTGCCCAGTGTTTCGTTGCTTGTTTGAAACGGTCATCTGATTGCTTTCTGCCAGGGCTCGGGCAGGTCTCTGTGTGTTGCTGGCCCTCGGTTTCCTTCCCTGTACGTTGGGAAGAGAGTGATTGTTCCACCACCTTGTGTGGTTTGAGGGTTGAATGAGCGGCTCTGCGAGAAGCACTCAGTACAGTGGTGGGTCCCTGGTGGGTGTGCAGAAGCTGCTGGCTGAAATGATGGCCGTCATCCACGACGGACGAGTGCACAGGACCCAGGTGCAGCAGACACTCGGTAACATTTGTTCAATGAGGGGGTGTTCACTGAATTAAAGAACGGGTGGGCTCCATGGAGTGTGGGTGTCAGTGACAGCTGTGGCAGTGGTGCAGGGTTGGCACGGAAGGAAGGCATGAAAGGCAGGTGGACAGAGCTCTCCTACTTCCCATTTTTGCCAGCTCGAAGCATGCCCAGCATCCTACAGCCTGAGCCAAAGCCAGGACAAGCTCAGGTGGGCAGGCCTCAGGGTGCAAGGGCTGCCGGGGAGCTCCCTGCTCCCAAGCCCCTTGGGACCCACTGCTAAGCTGGTGTGGCCATCGTTCGCCCCCTGACTGCCCTTGGCGGCTGTCAGTTAGCTGGTTTCGGGAGAGGCCTCCTTGCTCTTCAGCGGTGTGTTCTGGCGGTTGCTGACTCCAGCCCCGAATCAGAAGAAGGGGACGTGAGGAGGCCCAGCAGTGAGAGCTCTCGGGTTAGAGGGCCGGCTGGAGGCGGCCCCAAGGGGAAAGGCACATCTCCTGAAGCCCAAGGGCTGGAAATGGAAAAGCGGGGCGTCTGGAGGGGCGGGCACTAGGGCTGGGAAGAACCTTTCTCATCCCTGATTCTCTCCACCGGGGAGCATCATTCTTTCCCCATCACTAGTTCCTGCGAGCCCAATTCATTCCTTACCAAGCTCAGCAACCCGCTCGTTCTCTCTCACTCCACATTTCTGATCCCCCAAGGGGAGAATGGGATTCACCTGATGGGGCTGGGGTCTTCACCAGCGCCGTCCTCTAGGGTCTCTGGAGGGGCCCGTCCCTGTGGAGAGGAAGGAAGAGAGGTCCTCTCTGCCAAGCAGCAATTCCCTCAAATCTTGATTTCCCTGTCAAGGCAGGGGTTGACGCGCAGGATGGGAGAACCCGCTGTGCACTGTGACATTTAGGCTCTCTTTGTCCCCGAGCATCATCAGTGTATCCAGTCTCCATAACCAGGATTTCACTTTCCAGGAGCTTCTTGGGGTCCTCAGGCAGATATAAATTCACCCCCACCCCAAAGTCAAGACAAAATGATGAAGACAAACCATTCCTGGGAAAGGTTCATGCTTTGCTGGCTAATTTATATGACATCTGGAGGAGAAACAGGAGCTGAGAAGGAAAACTCCAAGCTACAGCTCTCCCCTCTGCGATGGCTGATTGGAACGGACAGCACTGTCTGATGAAATTTATTGTCTTGCACCGCTGGACCTAAAACTTTGTTTTGTACTTGCAAATCTGGGTCCCTCTGTCACATTGTAAAACCCTCCCCTGAAAGCTTGACTGTGAACAAAATTATGAAAAAACAAAAAACCAAAAAAAAACACAAAAAAGCCAGCACCAGTTCTGCCCCTTTTGGCACTGTCAGCCCACTCTAAGGAGGATGTGGCTTTAAGATTTGGAAATGGGTTCCCCCGTATTCAGCCACAGTCTCCTTTTAGATTTGGTGGTGCTGCAGTGTACAGTGAATTATTCGTTTCCCAGGGCCGCCAAAACAAGGGGTGACAAACCGGGTGGCTTGAAACAGCAGGAACGTAACCTCTGACCGTTCTGGAGGCCAGAGGCCCAAGGTCAAGGTGTCCACTGGGCTGGGCCCCCTCGCAGGCCCCAGGGGCTCCCCCCAGCCTCTGCAGCTGCTGGTTGCTCCGGGTGCTCCTTGGCCCAGGCCGTGTCATCCTGGCTCTGCCTCCGTCCCCACGAGCCATCTTCTCTCTGCCTGCCTGTCTCTCAGTGTCCTAATTTCCCTTTTCTTATGAGGACGCCGAGGCTTCTAAGGAGGGCCCTATCCAGCCTGACCCTGTCATGACTCGCTCACAACTGCCAAGATCCTATTTCCAAATGAGTCCACACCCGCAGGTTCTGGGGTTGGGGCATGGACATGTCTTTTAGGGGAACATAGTTCAGTCCCCAATAGCCAGGACTGAGCCTGTGGCCATATAGTTATAGTTTTAACTGGACTAAACCTCAAATTTGGCATTGGTGTTTCTCCAACATTAGCAACTATTTTACGGATGGGGGGACTTGAATTTATACTGACTTAAATAATTGAACATTGGGGCTCTGTATGACATTGGGACAAATAGGCATTTATTTTGAAAGATAAGAACATTGACTGCTGCCCTGCCCATACCCCACACCCTCGTGGACTGAGCCAACAAGTCAAAACTCCACGCTGGGAGGATAAATGCAAAAAGGATGAGGTTGGTCTGAGGACAGTTTCATGTGTAGTTTTCTGGGGGGTAAAACATATTATATTGCCATAGAAACTTCATTTTTGAGAATTTCTTGGCAGATTTGTAACTGGACAAAGATAGGATCCGACACAGCCGTAGAATTTAAACTGGGTTAAAGATAATCTGATTTATAATACCGATCCTATAGACCAGAGCGTGGATTAATAAACCACCTCCAAGGGAAACCTACATTAGCATTCCAGAACTCATCCCAGTTGGATCTTCTGCCATACATCATCGAGCATTGAAATCCCCCACAGCACTTGGAACTGCAAATTTGCTTTGCAGAGACTCAGACACCATCAAGCCCGCCGGCTCCTTGCTCAGTGGGCGAAGCTGCAGACGGCGGAAGGTGTCTCTGGGCCGGAAACAAGGCGAGACGTGCCGCGGTCTCCGTGTTGGTGTTGGCTCAGAAGTGGCAGGGGTCGTTGAGCCCAGCGGCCACAGAACCGGGTGGGTTTCGGTTCAAACACAGGAGTGGTGCCCGCCAGTGCACCACCCGGAAGAGCCTTCTCTCACAGTCACGCACGCAGCTGTGGTGCACACGGTCGTTTATGTCATCATTCAGCATTATCATGTCCAAGTATTTAATCTATCTTTAAAATAGCTCCATTGAGTGATCATATAACTATGTAGCTTATACAGTGTGACTGTGTGACTGTGTAAACCTCATGGCTCACACTCCCTTTATCCAGTGTATGGACAGGGGAGTAGAAAATGGGGACAAAAACTAAATGAAAAATATGGTGGGATGGGGGGGGGTGTTTTGGGTGTTCTTTTTTACTTTTATTTTTATTTTTACTTTTATTTTTTGGAGTAATGAAAATGTTCAAAAATTGATGGCAGTGATGAATGCGCAGCTATATGATGGTACTGTGAACAATTGATTGTACACCATGGATGATTGTATGGTGTGTGAATATATCTCAGTAAAACTGAATTTAAAAAATAGCTCCACGAGACACAGCATAACAAACAATGCCCAGTTCCTTGCAATCAGGTAATTGGTCTCAAACATCCTTAGTCATCAATTCATTCTCCAGTCTCACCTGCTGTGGTTGAAAGGGTTGAGAAATGCTTTACAGCAAAGGAGAGAGTATATTTGAAGAGGAAGAAGCATTTTGTTTCCTGTTTAAACGTTTCCTTCATCTGCCTCATCAGAGAGGTGCCCTAGTTTACTCCAAATTATCTCATCACCAACCACGCTGGTAGAATCAACCCTCATTTTTTCAGTAGCATCTGGGTGACCTTGAGCAAGTCCCTTGGACTTTGCAAGGCCCAATCTTCTCATCTGTCATATAGAGATCATAATAAAAATTTAAAGAAGGAAGGTGGCCACAAACTAGCCCTGCTGGTCAATGAAAGTAGTTTTTGTCCCTCCCCCCCTCCCCGCAAAAGGAAACTTTCACATTGGGCTATTTCTTAAAATAAACTTTTTTTTTAGAATAGCTTTTGGTTCATGGAAAAATTGTAAAGATAGTACCAGAGTTCCCTCAGTTTCCCTTGTTGTCAGCATCTTACCGCATCAAGGTTCATGTGTCACCACCAATGCACCCGTGTTGCCACATGGCTGTTAACCAGCGTCCACACTTTCCTCAGCAATCCTGAGTTTCCCCATGGTGCTCTTTTGTTCCAGGATCCCATCCTGAACCCCACATCCCATTTAGTCATGACTCCTTCAGCTCCTCTTGGATGTCACAGTTTCTCAGACTTTCATTTTTTTGATGACAGAGTACTGGTCAGATATTTTGCAGAACGCACCACAGCTGGGATTTGTCTGAAGTTTTTCTCCCGGGTAAGGCAGGGCAGTGGGGCTGGGGGAGGAGGAGCACAGAGCTTGAGCGCCCTCTCATCTCTCCACGCCGGGGCTCACCCGGGTACACAACATGCCACTGACCTTCAGCATCCAGCTTGAAGCCGCTTGTCAAGTTTCTACACTGAAGTTACTCCTTCTTCCTCCCTTTTTCTCCCCACATTCAGCTAAAGTAGCCGAGCTGATGACGGGCCGGCGCCCCATGCTCCAGGGAGGCTGGGTTAGAGTCTCCCCCATTAGCCCTAAATGAGACCCTAAAGGAGAATTTAATTCACTTCCCACAACCCTGTTATGCTCTGAACTGAGAGGTGTGTGTTGAGAACAAGGCGAGAGGCAGTGGTTTAAAAATAAGCCCGATCACTCTCGAGATAAGGCTCAGTCTTAACCTGTCAGTTTGAAGACTCCTAACATGTTTGTGCGGTGGTAGTTGTTTCCACTTTAAAACTAATACAGAGCTTCAAACTAATCTCTAAAAGCCCAGAGTTTATATTTCTGCTCCAAATGTCCCGGAGTCCTTACTCGAATGTACGTGATGGGGTTCCCCATCCCGGCGGAGCCCAGTGCTGTGCTCCTTCGTCCCTTGCCCACAAGCCCCTTTGTCCAGGATGCTTGGGCTTCAACACATGTAAGGGGCAGCGGACGTTTCCCTCAAGCCACTGGAGTTCACTAAAGGCCGAGGGTAAGGGATCTAGAAACATGTTCTTGAGGAAAATAGCTTGGACCATCCACTCCATTATGAAATGGAGCCATTTCTCACTTCACTGCCTCAGTTGAAATAAAAGTAAAGGAGGACCCTAAATTGCTGAGGAAAGTTAACAGTGAGCTCTATGAACACTTCATTTGTACAAACAGTTTTCCTCATGACACATGACAATTTGGGCTTTTATTTTTTAGACAATGAAAGGCAGTTCATCATTGTTTTTCTGTTATTTGCTCATTTGGAAATAACATTTTAGAGCTGGGAAAGGGAACTAGAGAGACAAATGGAAAGCAAATGTAAGTAAAAATGAAAATGAAGCAGGTAGACCACCCCAATCTAAAACATTATATATTCTTGACTTAAATAAATATGGCAATTGTGTAAACTCTGAGATATGGAGTCAACCAAGATTATAGAACCACAAAAATTGGAAGAACCACACAGTAACTGGCTAATTGCTGATTCATGCTGGTGATGGATTTCTCTTAGTCCCTCTAAGGTGAGTGGGTTAAGAAAGTGGAATTGATGTTTGTTGAGAGGGAAAAACCCAAGCAGGTTGAGGTCCTTAGAGATCTTCTAAATGTTCAGTTCTTTCTAGACTTATTCTGCAGGTTTACTGGTGGGATGGTTTATAAACCCCAAACTCAGAAAACCCCAAAGCAGAGCCTCTCAGCGAAGCCTCCTGAAGGGCCTGTCAAACCCAGGGCCTGAGAAGGTGGGAATAAAGTTCTGTCCAGCCAGGATGAAATACCTTTCCCTCAACACAGCACACTCCAACAGAGAGAGCGGGCACGACCACATCTGTTATCTATGCTGTGTCACAAATAACCACAAACTTGGTGGCTTAGAGCCCAGCCCTTCTGTTATCTCACGTTCCCTGGGGTCAGAACTGCGTCCTCTTCTCAGGGTCTCACCAGGTTGAAAGGAAGTGTCAGCTGGGGCTGGGATCTCTTCCGAGGCTCAGTTCCTATGGTTGTTGGCAGAGTTCATTTCCTTGCAGCTGTAGAAGTCATGGCAGCTGGCGTCTTCAAAGCCAACAGAGGAGAGAGAAGCTCAGATGCTTTGAACCTCTTGCATCTCTGACTTCTAGACCTTTTTCAAAAAGTTCTGTCTGATTAGATCAGGTCCACCCAGGATAAACTCTCTTGGATTAAGATAAAGTCAATCAAAGGATTATAGACCTCAATGACATCTACAAAACCACTTTATCTTTGCCATATAAAATAACCTCATCGAGGGCATGCTATCCCATCCAATTCCATCCTAGAATTCTGCCTCCTGCAGCTACCTAAGCTAGACCGGCTTCTAAGGCTAGAAGCATAAATATCCATTCCTCAAAAGAAAACACAAATGGTGTGGCTGTTTCCTAAGGACAAGGATGGCAGTAATTCATGCACAGGCTATTAGAGATGGAGCCTCTCACGGGCTGCATTTTTCTCCACGTGAACGTCCCCTTTTGCTAATGGGACAAAGTGCACTTGGGAAGGCAAAGACAGCTCCCCAGGAGCCACAGGAAACTTCATTAAGCCACATTCCTCCCAGGTGTATTGGCTCCTAGAATTCCCTTGTAATAATATTTCCCTTTTGTAAACATAGAATGCAAGTTAGAGTCCCCTGACACTTTTCAGATGTCCTGGTGAGTGTTTAAAAGGAGGCTTAACTGATTCTTTTCCCCCTCTTTGTGCAAAGAAAAACAAAGGAAGGTTACCCCAGGCAGATTTGCATGGCTGTCAGCCGGTGAAATGGAGAGACCACTTGCAAGTTCCGCCCCCAGACCTCTCTCCTTACCCACAGAGTACGAGCACATTTACACTAAGATGTACAGCAGCCAAGAACTCAAGAAGCCAGTGGCTCCCGCTACATCCCAAGTGGGAGAATGGTGGTAACTGGGAGCTACAGACATATTTTGCTTGAACTAGTGTCTCCCGATCAGTGGCAGAACCTACCTCTCAGCATGGAGGGCTCCATGTAATTCAGCAACTTACAACCCAGATAGAAAACTCAAAAGCAGGGGCTATGCTGGTGTTTCCCTTTAGCCCTCAGAAAGAACCTGGGAGAGGAAGAGACAAGCTGTTCTGTTTTATTATGTTTAAATTTTTTACTTAGTACTAGCACAGGTAATCCATCTTTATTTTAGATAAAGTAGAACATCCAAATATGCAGAAAGAAAAAAAATCACCTCCCATCTTACTGTGTAGAGATAACCTCAGCTAATCATGTGGGATATCTCCCCTCAAAACCTTTTTCTATGTTTACGTATGTGTGTGCATGTGTGTACACACGGATGTGTGTGTGCACATGTGCATGTGCATTTGTGCATTGTGTGCATGTGTGTGTGCACGAGTGTGCGCAGATGCATGCAGTGCGTGTCTGCGTCTGTGCATGTGTGTGTGTGTACACGTGGATGTGTGTGTGCACACGTGTGCATTTGTGCATTGTGTGCATGTGTGTATGCATCTGTGCATGTGTGTGCATGTGTGTGTGCACGTGTGCATTTGTGCATGTGTGTGCATGTGCATGGAGAGAGAGGGGCATGTTTTCCAATAATGGAATAATAATAACATAAACAGTGTTTCCTAATCCATTGCTTTTATTTTTCCGGGAACTTTTCAGAATGAGGACCGGGTCTTGCTCACCGTTGTTTCCAGGGCAAAGCGTAATGGTGGCGCGCAGCAGGTGCTCAGTGATATCTGTTTAACAAGCTCTCCTTGTTAGTGAACACGTCAGGCAGTGCACCGTCACCCATGGGACAGCCTCACAACCCAGGTTGCCCAAAATAGGATTTCATACCACTGGTGTTTTCCAAGAGAATCTTAGGCAGTACATGGACAAAAATGCCTTTAGCTTAATCATTATGTATTTTAATTAGTATTTCAACACTTGTGTAAGTAACTTATCAAGCCCATGATTTCACCATTTTTTCCACAATAAAGCCTAAGAACTATTTCAGTTTAAAAAAACAATTAAAAAAAATTTAAGTAAATAATTGAGGAGGTTCTCAATAAAAAATGATAAATGTGGCATCCCAATTTGATAGAAGACAAAATGTAGTTTAGTTAACCGTTTCCCTCATGATAGACACACTGATAGCTTCCTTTTGGTTTTGTTCTGGAATAAAAATGCTAAGAGGAATATCTTCCTACATTTGCCTTTTTTGCCTAGCTGATTATTTCCCAAGGGGAAAATTCCTGGAAGTGGGAATGTCAGGTCAAATGCCGAACAGTCACCCGCTGGACTCTGAGTTTGCACAGGTCGCTCTCCCAGCGCCGCAGCGGGGTGCGTGCGGAAAGAGGCCCGTCGTCTTGCTTTTTTAGGAGTCCTCTCCCTCGGGAGAGCGCAAAAGCATGAAGCTTCCGCACCAGGGGATACGCAGCCCGTGAACATCTGCGCTCACAGCCCGTCGTCCCCTCCGGCCCAGGCCCCAGGCCAGCTCCACGGCTCTGCTCTCCGCCTGCCTCTGGGACTTGCCCCATCCCCGGTGGACGGCGCTCAGGCTCCTTCTGCCTTCTTCATGGCTTCCCCCCCTCCTTGTCTGCTTCTGGCTCTGTCTTCCTCCTCCCTCCCTCCGTCTCTCTCTCTCTCCTTCCACTTCCCTCCCTGTTCTCCCTTCCTTTCTACCCTCCTAAGATCGCAGTGTGTAAATTTTGAATTTATAAAACAATGCTGCGTTTGATATTTTGAAATTTGTTGTTCAAATGAAAGGTACTGCGGGCTGATGTTTACGTTACTGATGAGGCATTTAGAGTTTTTCTTCCTGCAGCCTGGCCCTGAGAAGCCAGCGGCGCCTTCTGCCTCTCAGACATTTGGCTGGAAGCGAAGTGAGCAACTCACCGCGAAGCGACAAGGCCTTCCCGGGCCACGGCACTTAGGCCTTCAGAAGCTCTGCCCTCGGGCCGGGGACCCCTCTTCCCCCTGAGCCTGGCCCTGGGGTGACATCGCCCTCGCCCTCCGGCGCCCGCTCCACTGTGGCCCCAGCAGCCAGGCCGGGGGCCCAGGCAGGGGCCGGACGGGGAATGCACGCGGCTGGGATCCCCTGGACACCCGAAAACGTTCCCTGGAGCCCTGCCTCAGGACACCTGCCCCACCCTTGCGTCTGCCCGCCTCTCTTTGGAAAAGGATTGAAATGCAACTAGGAATGCTCAGCAGGATGACCCCACTGCAGGCATTTGTTCCTCAGATCCATAAGCTCCCTCTGTTGGCACTGGCTAACCTCTTTTTAATCGAGTCACCTTTATCACTTATCACATTTATTAAAAGAAAAACATATATATCTACTCCGAGCAAAATGCCATTTCCATTTGTGTTGAGAAGGTAACCACACAAGCAAAGAGAATGAAGACTAATCCCCGTTCTTAAAGTCGAGCTTGATACTAAAGCCAGTCGAAGACGTGGGCACGTGCCCCTCTCTCTTTCTCGAGGGAGATCAGCAGGGCTTGTTGGGTTGTTAAAGATGTGATAGCACAAGGATGAGGCTTTCTCCTTAACCCCCCAGAAGTGAAAGAGAATCCCAAAGAGATGAGCTTCCTCCTCAGGGGAAGCAGTGCTGCCCACTTCCACGTCCCTGGATGGACCCGACTACCACCCCAGACATCGTGAAACCCTGACTTGGGAACGCCTCTTTGGTAGCCATGAATAACAGACACACAAACACAGCAAAACAAAACAATGCAAAACCACTGAAAGGAGCCCTTGGGTGAAGTCCTGGTCCAGGAGGCTCAGTCAAGCTTGTGAACAGAGAGCAGGTGCAAAGTGTGGCGTTTAAAGCAAAGGTGCTTTGCGAGCATCGATGTGGGGCTGGAAACCTAGTTTGCAGAGGACCAGGCTTTCTTTAGTGAAATATGGCCCCGGGTTACCAACAGGGTGTGGGCAAGAGGGACAGTGCAGGATTCGAGGACCAACATGGGGGCTGGGGTCCCACCCCATGATCAAGGGGGTTTGTCCTTCCTGATCCCAGGTGGGGCCTCAGATTCTCCCGCAGGACACCCAAGATCAGGGAGGGTTTCAGACCCAGGAGTTCCTGGTGTGTCCCAGTGGCCACCTACCAGCTGACAGGCTCTGGACAAGTCCCCTGAATTGTCCTAGTCTCTGCTTCCTGGACGTTCGACACAGTTATCCTGAGCATCTCTGAGCATCTCTGTCAGCTCCCAAGCATCTCTCCAGAAGTCTCTCTCAGCTTCTCTCTGTGTGAGCTCCCTTTAAAGGACTCTGATAAACTAATCCAGGCCTACCCTGAATGGGCAGGGTCAAATCTCCACAGAAACATTCAATCAAGAGGTCACACCCTAATCAAAAAGATTAATAACTCTGCCTGCACAAGATTATATTAAAGAACATGGCTTTTCCTGAGGGACGTAATGTATCCAGACCAGCACAGCACTTTTAAAGCCAGAGCAGGGACAGCCTTCCACACGTGCAGAATGTTCAGTGAATCTGGAGTGGCTGCTGCATTGTGTGGACTTTGTAACCACACACGTGACAGATCATAGTATAATTTTAGAGACAGGGAAACTGAGGCACAGGGCCTGTCCACTCACTGAGCAGTCTAATATCAGAGCAGGTGCTTCTGATGACTAGTTAAGCCATAACCCACCATAACAGTAGATCGCGTCAGTGCCATTAGTTTGACTGATTATTTTGACTATTATTGCTTTCCATGTTTCCCATGAAAACCTGCTTTGAGGGGATGTGGATACTTGGGGTGGGCCACCGCTTCTAGGCAGGTGATTACGAACTCGAGGCTCCCACAGACAGCTTCTCACTGCCAATTACACATCAGTACAACTTCATGGACACACCTGGCAGCCCCATCAGCCATCCTACCTGAGCCAGGAAGCCCAGCACCACGTCCACCAGCTTGAGCTGCCCCCACATCACCCCCACCCCCACATTCCTGCCACATCTGCTCATCCCACCCCAACAGGGTCTCTTCTGCCCGATTCAGGCCCCTCTTACCTGAGCCCACACTGCTGTCTTCTGTGCACCAGGACTCTGGGTTTCTGGTCCAGCCAGCAAATTGCCACCATGAGACTCTACCCAAGGCACAGATACCTTCTGTGGGTCTCCCGTGAAGCAAGCTGACAAGTAAATGCTCCAGGATGTTAAAACGCCACCTTCGCTATCTCCATGTAGCCTGTGGCACTATGGGCTGGAAATAAAGCCTTGTGTTCCGAGTGCCTTCAGGTTCCAAAGTGGCAGGCAGGTCATGTCCCATCCCAAGATGTTGGCCCGACAGCCACGAGGGGGCTGGAAAGGCAGAGGTTCAAGAGACCTGGAGCCGACGCCTTTAGAAGGGCTCGGAGCAGACGCTGGGTGTGGACGTGCCCAATATGGCAGTTCACGCATCAAGTCAAATCCATCCAGTTAGGTCCACAGCAAGTGTGTGTGCACTTGGAGGGAAACACTAACATTTGGGATCTTTCTGGTCTTTCTTTCTAGAGCTGAATAAAAGACCACGAGAGGGAAAGGACCAAGTTCAAGGAAATCGAGCAGTGACCATTAGTTGATTGCAATGTTGGCTCCACGCAGCAGCCTTGGCCGCCCACTCGGGGTTCTGGGTAGAAGCCCACGCTCTCCCAGTGTTTCCTGGAGGCATAGATTTCTGTCCGTATATCATGACTCAAACAAGAGAAAGATAAACTCATTTTTAATCCACCGCAGGATATGCAATCAAGTCCTGATGCATCTGGGTTAAACCCTCAGGCACAGTTAAGAAAATCAAATTCTGGCTCCCTTATGTCATTTTTCTTTAAACTTTGCTGGGGGGAAGGATGGTGGCCCCCAAATGATCGAGTTATCTGATCTTCTGCTTTTGGGCTGTATTAAAATGCTCTTCTCTTCCATCAACTCATTTTGCCCTGGAGTGGTACAAGTCAAAAAGAACACTAAGAAAAACAAAAGAAATCCACAGCAGCCAGTGAAACATGCAGAATTTTCAAAGACAATATATTGATTTTGAACAGATATATGTACATATTATTTCAATGTGTGCACTTTTCCCTTATAAGAAAATATATTACTCCAAGAACTAAAACAGAAAATGAAAATCGAAAGCAGAATAAAAATAGTGCAGTAATTTCTATTTTCCCTTTGTCTCTCTGAATTGAACATTCTCTTCTTGATCAAGAGAAAAAAACTTGGACAGGTTCTCAAGAGACCTGGATTCTAGGCCTTTTTCTACCTCTAAATGGTTGTTTGACTTTAAGAAAGCACTTAACTGTTTTGAAATTTTGTTAAAATGTTTGTGCAAAAAATTTTACGTTTCATGTGGACCAAAGTAAACTTGTCACTATTTAACTTAGAACATGTTCATTGAGTCACATGGAAAATTATTTTGTTACATCCTCAGATTAACTACTTTAATAATTAAGAAACTTAGTGCTCCTCTTTGGACACTAAAATATTTATATCTAGTCAATAGTATGTAACAGCAAGATTTCTATTATTTCTTCCTGAAAATAGATGTTGAGCCTCTTTGTATAGGTTGGAGCCACCTGTGACCCGTGGCCTAAGAATCTAACCTGATGATCTTAAAAACAACTCCCATTATAGTCCTATGTGTCTCTGATTTATAATGTATAGGTCTCCTTGGGAATTGCAACTGCCTTGTTATGTTTTAGAAATAGTCTTTGCAGCCAACAGTGACTGTCAACTTCAATGTAACCGCACGTAACTTTGGAAGCTGATTCCAGTTAATAATGGATCTTAAATTGAAAGAAGAGAGGTCCAAGCACATTTAATGTGCAATCTTTGCCACATACACACACGCTCAGGAGAGCACATAAAGGATTCAAATCCTCTGCAGTTTTCCAAGAAGAAACCACTGCCTTCTTCCTCTGTGATCCGAGCCTTCTCATTTATTCATGATCAAACATCAGGTAAGGGAGTCTCTCTCCCTAACAGAGTTGTAAGAAATCCGATGCATACCACTGGGTGCTTCCTTTCCAGTGAGCCAAAATGAAAGCAAGCAAAAGGAAGAATTCTGCTCTTGCTGGAATATTTATATTGTCGGAGACAACCTCGAGGATCTTGAAAACCCTGCGATGTGACCCACCTTCCGTCCCTGCTTCAGAGAAGGAAAGCAATAAAGAGAGCTTTAGGGGAGCAGGCTGCATGACTACTGCCGCCTGTCTGGATCAGTGCTGCGAGGGAGCTTGATTTCCCTCCTCCTTAAGGCAACACATCCTTCCCTCTTGCCTCCTGCCTTCCTCCTGGCTAAAGCCTTAACATCGAAAATTCTGTTTAGTGTTCGATTCCAGGGGAACAGAGCCACATCTGCAGTATCTCACTGGCTTTCCCGTGTTCGTTGCAAGTTTACAACATAGAAAATAGTGCATGCAAAATCCCCATAACTATCATCTCCACATGCGAGAGGACCAAAAAACACAAACTACAAAATCTCTCTCAAGCCTCTCTCTTTTTATTTCTTCTTGAAATAACTTAGAGAACACCATTCGCTTTGCTCCCTATCTTCTTGTTAATCTGAGAGGAGGTGGCTTTTCTCTGTCCCTCCGGAATATCAACCTACTATTTATTATTTTTAGAGCAAAGTTGTGAACGTTTCCCATATGTTCCCAGAAATTGTTGCTCCCCAAGGAAAGGCATGCGGTGTAAGCAGGTGGTCGCCCTTGGTGGCTGATGAAGTTTTCCCACGTGTGGAGGTTGCCTGGGCTCGGAACCGCGAGGCAGGAAGGAGCGGGAGGGAGCGAGGGTGGTGCCGAGCAGAGGCCTCTCCCTTGCCTGGAGCCTGGAGGCGACACCTGGGCCCACCTGCTCGGTGGATGGCGGCACTTTGAGTTCACCTGGAAGCTGTCCCCTGTCCAAACTGTGACTTCCCCTCCCACTTCCCATTCTATTCATTTGGGAAACATCTATCCAGTGTCTTCTCCAGGCCAGGCATTGAACTGGACGCTGGACACACAACGGCCAACAACAACAGTTGGGTCCCGCTGTCCAGGAATGCACAGATGGTTAAAAAAGCTGCAGGTGTGAGCAGCAACCGACAACATGGAGCCTCTGAGTTGCAACACACTGATGACCCTAGCAGCAGCCAGCTAGCACCCAGCCTCTCCTCCAGGCCGGGATCACCCAAGCCCTGTGCCTGTCCCAGCTCACTGGGGACTCGCAACAACCAGCCAACACAAGGCAGTTGTTCTGTCCCGCTGAACAGGTGACACCGAGGGAAGGAGAGCGTAAGAGGCTTTCCCAGGTGCATGGAATTGACCAGGTAGGAAGGCAGGTCTCAAGACCAGAGGCTCACCCCTAGCCTGTACTGACCTGGAGAGCCTGCTGCCTCCGGGGACAGGCAAGAGAGCAGGGTTTTGACCCCCAGACCTGCTGTTTCCTCCTCTACCAGCCATGTGAACATACCTTGTTCACTTATTTCTGCAAACAAAGCACAAAGTGCCTACCAGGAGGCAGGCTGATTCAGGTACACAGATGAAAAGTTCACATGCAAGAATACAGAAATGAGAGCTGCAAAGGAAAAGAAGTCCCTAGCTATGCCCACATGTCACTTCTAGTACTAAATAAAAGAGGGCACACAGTTTTATCATGCTTCCAAAACAAAATAGGATATTCTGTCATATTTCACCATGTTTTATATGTTTAGCTTGACAAATTAATTGTGCGCAGTATCGTGTGGACAATGCAAAATTCAGTGGCCTTAGAGCAGCCCATTTGGGCCCTAAATGCCCACAGAGCTGAGGCTGAGAAACCCTGTTCAGACGTGCATAAACCAAGTAGGCATTCACTCACTTGTTTATTTTGGCTGGAGGCCCTCGGATATTGTCACACTATAACACACTACGGTGTCAGTACACATCGGCCAGGCTCGAGACATTTTCCCCATCAGACTTGAGATGGAGTGAGCCAATGGACCCCTGCTACCCTCACATGTTAAAGTTTACATAGTCAACCTATGCTTTTCTCCTAAATTCCGGTGCCCTGTCCATCGATCCAGAGCTAAACAGACACACTTCCCAGTGGCAATTAGGGAGCTGCCTGCCTCTTAGTGGAAGGCAGTGTGGTATCAGCTAATCTGAAATGAAGTGGGAAGCATTTTGTTAAGGCTGTGTTTTGTTAAGCAAGCAAAATGTACAGCCTTCACATCTTTAGTGATGGATTAATGACCTCTGAAAGGACCCCGCTAAACGAAATAATTGAAGAATGTTGGAGCAATTAAGGAACTTTTGCAAGGCAGTTCATTTATCAAAGCAGTTTAGACAGGATTTATGCTAGAATTGCCCCATTTATAACCTAAGAACTGTCAAATCATATGCAACAGTCCCCAAGACAAGGATTTTAGGCACATCAGGAAAATGCCACCTTGAACGTTGAGAGGCAATTACAGGTGCAACCGATAGTGTCCACATAGAGCTTTGGGCTGAACTTCTCCAGGAGCTTTCTTGCCGTGTATTTCAGGTATTTGCAGTCCCCAAAGCATTTTCCAGATGAAAGTCACTGTCTGGAAAGGGTAAAGGCTAAGCTAGCTCAAGTGATGCGGTGCTTTGTTCCAGTCAAGCTTCCTTTGGAAGAGCAATTACTGATGTGCACCGGGCAATTCACGGAAATGGAGCTACAGCTTCCACGGGCTTTGAACACAAACACCATCCCAAGGGGGTAGTTGCCTTTTCTTTTTCTTCTGTTTGATGAAGATGCTCTTGTTCCTCGCGAGATTGTACCAGTCCTTCCCGTTGTTCACAGACGAGGGCTCTTCCAGGTGCCAAACCTCAAGGGGATTTGCTGACGGCAGCAGCGGGCGGTGGCCGCAAGCCCGGCCCCTTCTCGATTAGAAATGGCCCGTTCCTCGAGGGCCCCGACCCTGACTCCCCGGCCCCCACGGGGGATACAGATTTGCCTTGAAGGTCGGTTTTTTAAAGCACCACCAGCCAAAGACAACACTGGATTTGATCTCTCCCCAGGGGACAGTAAAAGTGAGGGAGCCAGCGGATGGGCGGGCTTTTGGGGGCAAGGCTCCATGTTTACTTTCATGGACCACCTGGGTGGGTGGAGGTGGGGCTGCCCCCGTCCCCCACCGTGTTGCTCTCGCAGGATGGCCCTCGCGTCTGTGTCAGTCTCTGCCAAATCCAGGGCAGTCCTCTCCTCCGGGGTGAGTGGGTTGGGGTCTGCCACCCCTCCCTGACTTCCCTTCTCAGGAACTTTCCAAGAACAAATGCAAAAGAGTGGGACTCTGCTTTCATAGGTGACTCTTGACTCTCTCTTTCCCACTTTCAACCAGAGCTTGCTAATTCCATACAACCCCTTCCTCACGTTTTGCAGTTTTCCAAATCCTTTGGATAACTAGAATGCTTAAAAAGTGGTCTCAGTTTCCTCATTAGTATAATGGGGATAGGAGTGCTTATCTCAAGTAATTATGAGAATGAAATGGGAGGACACCGGAAGGCTCCCTCCAGTGCTTCTGAGATTTCTGTGCAGGGCTTGGGAGTAGGAATCTGGCTGGAAGGAGTGGGAGAGGGTCTGAAAGATTCGTCTGAAAGCAGAAGTTGCAGACAAGTTGTAAGTTTATCTTACAAGATTTAAGGTACACATATACTAAAATAGCATTGCATTCTAAAGATGTTCTCATTTGCACTATATGTAAGATTGATATCATATCATTATACATAACAAAGACTATTATTTTATTTAGAGTTGCTCAGAAAGATATGAAGAAAATTATGAGGCCCTAATTGGCCCCCTCCATCTGTACTCACTCCTTGGGTGCTGCCTCTGAAAAAGGCTTAGTGTTTTCATTGCTCTTTGACTTTTTCTTTTGAAATAATTTTAGATTTACACAGGAGTTGGAAAGATAGTAGAGAGGACACGCTTTACCACGTACCTTCTACGTGGCTCCTCCTGATGTGGACGCCTTACCTCGCCATGGTGCATTTATCAGAACCAAGAAATGAACACTGGTGCAGCACCCTTAGCGAAAGGACACGCTTCGCTCAGGTTTCACCAAGGTTTCCCTTAATTCCCTCCGTCTGTTCCAGAATCCCACCCAAGATGCCCCTTGCATTTTGTCATGATGGTTCCTTAGTCTCCTCTGGGCTGTGGAGTTCCCTGATCTTTCTTTGTGTTTCATGTCTCTCAAACTGGGCTTGTCTGTCGCCTGAGGAGATACCGCGAGGCGACGTGACCTCCTGCTGGGGGTGCATCTCTGGGGATGCTCAGTCCATCAGGGGTGAGTGTGTCCGCCAGGGTCTCCGCTGCAAAGTTGTTTTCTCCCCACCACATTCTCTTCCAGAGTTCTGCACACTTTTCCCTAAAGGACCAGAAAGTAAATAATTTAGGCTTTACAGACCAAGAGGCAGAATTGAGAATATTATGCAGGAACTTAGGTGTCATTTAAAATATAATCATAAAGCTGTAAAAAAAAAAAAAAAATTCTTGGAGGCAGTAAAAAAAAAAGAAAACAATAAACCAAGTGGGCCAAATTTAGTCCATGAACCATTATCTGTCAGCTCCTGCTCCATTCGTCAGAAGCAAATCACTAGGCCCAGCCACACTCCAGGTGTGAAAACTCACCTCCAGCTCTTGAAAGGAGGCATAACAAGGAATTTGTTAACTCCACAAAGGCAATTAATAACTATTATAAGGGAGAAACTCCAAAGCTGTGCAAATACCGTTTGTCCTGGTTGTCATCTAACTTTAGCATCCGTCAGAGGATCTTGCCTGCATGTTATTCCTGTGTTGTCCAATGATGATTTTCTTTCACTCATTCCATCTACATTCATTATTTGGAAGTCTTCTCTAAGGAAGATTTCCCTCATCTCCCTATTTATTTATGTATTCAATCATTTATTTATATCATGGACTCATGGGTATTAATTTTATTGTTTGGGTTATAATCCAATACTGTTATTTATTTTGTGACTCAAATGGTTCCACCATTGGCCACTCGGGGCTCTATCAGGTTCTCCTGTATCTTTGTGACACGCCCCATCTCCCCACCCCACCCCCCAAGGGAGAGGGCACTAGGCGCATCTTTTAGTTTACCTACCCCAACCCTTAGAACCAACCGTGTCCCCAAGGAGCCTTGGTTCTTTATATTGGAGGATGGTATTTAGAAACCAAGTTCTGGGGAGCAGGTCTCTTCATCACTTCTGGGACGCAGCTATTCTGCCAACAAAGCTGTATACTTTATACATATGGACACCCACCCTTGTGCATACAAACATGTATATTTCTATACCTATTTGTAAACATATTAAAATCAACGTAACTTCATATTGATTTCCCAGACTCTACTCTAGCAAAGGATCATTTAATTTAGGTCTCCCCTTTGCTATTTATAACTTCTTCCTCTGAGTTTGGTTATAACAACTGCTTTATTACCTTCATGTCATAGTTTCAACATATGGATCATCTTGGGTTAGCATTTATTTATTCCCTTTTCCTTAGAGGATTGGTCACGTTTTTCTATGTGTTGCACAGTTTTGGATTGTATTCTGGATATTTTGAATATTGTGCTGTGAAAATTCCCTTAATTTTTATTGTAATTTATTTGTCTTGCCACACAGTCAACCCTGGTAAGCTCAGCCCACAGGTCCTGTCTGGCCCCCTACAGGAAGCAATTGCCCCGGGAGTTTAGTTTTCAAGGACTTTGCTTTCTTGTCCAGACCACTCAGGGCTAGTCTGGAACTTGGGTAGGAGCTTATATCATAGTTCAGTTCTTTGCTACAACGCTCTGTGCTCAGGGGTCTCTGCGCATGCTTGAGGGTAAACTAGAGGCTTGTGTCGGTTTCTACAGGAGCTTGTGTAGACCCTGCTGCAAGCCTCTTCTCTCCAGGATTTTCCCCCATTCTTTCCTGCTCCCAAGGGGCTTTTTCCTGCTCTCTGCTGAGAGCAGTGGAGTTTTGTTAAGTCTTAGCTGTCCTTGTTGCAAACACATGTGACACTTGGGCAGTGCCAGGGGTTATATAAAAAAAGAAGAAACAAGAAAAAAGGAAAATTCTCCACAGTCTCTGGCTTACTAGGGCTCCTTTTCCTGGTGCCCTGCCAGAATGATGGCGTTTCCTTCTGGGTTTTTGATGTTTACATCTGCTGTGTAATTTGGCAAACTGGGGCCATTCTGGAGTCAAAGATGGGAGATACAACGTGAGGGAAAAATAGGCAGGAAGCTTAAACCTGTACAGATTGCTTTTTCATGTTTTGACTCCCTTCTCCATTCGGCCCATTGTTGGCTATGTTTAGGAATCCTCAGGTAGCTGCCATTTGTAGTGGTCCAAGTTTTTAATTTAATCAGTGGAAAAGAGTGGCTATAGTGGTTTACTCCATGAAACCCTTCCCTTCTTAGTTCAGGTTTTCAAAATGTAATACCGAGTCACTTCAACCATCCCCTCATCTACAAAAGGAATATGTTAGTGATCTGCTTCCTGGGTTAAAAGAGATATAGAAAATTCAGCAAATGCAATGGAGTGAAAGGGGTATTTTTTACTGAAAAGAGTGTAAAATAGTCATCTGGCTCTGTGTAGTTTTCTCTGAGGAATGCTAACATTCAGATCATATCTGCTGAGGAAAGCAGAGAAAATATCCAGCCCTAAATTTGTCTTCAGGGATGGTCTCTTGGTCACGAGGGATTCTACCCAGATCTCAATAAAATATGAATTAGGGGATGCATAATTAACATGTATGACACAGTATAGACTGCTAGACTATAGCTCAATTGAAAATATCTTTTCCATGTGATAATTGCCCCAAGGACATATAAAAGCTGAAGTTATAAGATAAGACAGTGAATATGGACAAGTAAAGAAGGTAGTTGGGGTTGATATTGACTAAATGGATGCCCCAAAGTCCAAATTTATAAATGTAATTTTTGGCAATGGGTCAGTTAACTGCTAGATATGGCTGTATACATACACAGATGCTCACTCATAAAATCCATTCAGTACAAAACATTTCCATATAAAATGCTAATGAAAAGTCGAGTTTGGTGGATATTGCACATAATTATTCATGCAACAGGGAAAATAAAATGCAATTAACTGACAGAGACAAATAAGCCAACACTGAGCAGAGACCCCTGCTTCCCCTCACCCCAGTTAGGAGCATTTTAAAGCTGAGACTGGACAGATGAAACTGAAAAAGGAAGCAGACCTCAGCAAAATTTAAAACCAGATGTTCTAAGCCTCTCCTGCTGCTGTAAATTCTCCAGGTCCCCTGCCCCATCCATGGAAACAGCTGCTTTCTGCAAGATAAATCACTAATGAATTTGAATATTTTCTTGGGACACTAGGAAAACACAAATGCAACACACCACACACACACACACACACACACCCCACACACATGCACATGCAATTTAAATCATCATTCCACAGCAAACATAAAAAATAAATGACCCGTTTATATTAAAATAAACTCTCTATCTTTGTCCTGAGATTTCAAAGCTTGTTTACCAAATGAAATGTTATCTTTTAAATAAAGCATACTGTCAGAAATGATCAGATATGTTTTAAGAATACAGACCCTGATATCTGAGAGTGAGGCCTACCTGTCTGTCCTTCTCAGCTACAGGTGTGAAAACTTTGGGGGAGAAAAGTGTGTTTCCATCTCAACTCAGAAGGGCAGGCTAACAAGCTTCCCCCGAATGTGCTAATGAGGGTCAAACACTGGCCAGCTCAGCTCTCCAGCTGCAACTCTCTGCCCTGTTACATCTTTTACTTAGGCTGCTCAAAAGAAGAAAGAATTATCTAATCTCATTTTTGCCATTATTCAAAGATCTCATTTATCCAGCAATAAATATTTATGAAGTACCTACTAGGCACCTGGTACAAAGAATTCAATGCAACAGAAAAAAAATCTCTGGACTCATGGATTTAGCAGGAGAGACAGACATTGAAAATAATTACACGGTAATTATCTAATCACAGTAGTGAGAGCTGGTCAGCCAAAGAATGCTCAGTGGGAAAAGAATACATTTAACAGGGGGCTTAGCCTGGTTTGGAGGTCAGGGGAGCCTTCCTTGCAGAAGTGATATTGAAGTTGAGAACTAACGGACGTGGGCGGTACCCAGTCCACGGGGCTGGGGACGGTGAGCAAGAGTCTCCGGATATTGCTCACGGCAGGGACACCCGGTACATGCAGAAATGCTCAGAGGGCTGCAATGTGCCTTTAAGAAGGCTTCCATAGGAAAGCATTAGCTCTTTCATTCATTTGCATTAATTAATTTATAAAACATCGATCGAGTAACTCCTTTGTACCAGGCACTGTCTACAGAACAGAGCGCTGGGGTCCCGGCCTTCCAGGAGTTCTAGTTTCAAGCTTTCCAAGACAAAGTCCTATATCAAAAAGGTTCCTTGCCCAAGTAGAATCGTAAGAATAAAAGAAAACACTTCAAGATACGTATGTGTGCAGAATACTGAATTAATCATAGTTTATAGCATGTTATAATATTATGGGTTTTTGTGTTCCTCTTTCCCCCATACCTCTCTCCCATCCCTCCCAGCTCACCAGCAGCCAGCCTGGGTCTGATGCAAGCATTCTTGCAGAATGTACATTGTTAGTTTGTGGGTTATGTTTTACCTTCTGTGCTGTTTTGAATCTATCACGTCCCCCACAAAAGCCATGTTCTTTAATGCAATCTAGTGGGATAGACTTATTAGTCCTTTGATTAGGATGGAACCTTTTGATTGAGTGTTTCCATGGAGTTGTGACTCACCCAACTGTGGGTGAGAACTTTCATTAAATTATTTCCACGGAGATGTAACCCCGCCCCTTCTGGGTGAGTCTTAATTATATCAATGGAGTCCTTTAAGAGAGCTCACAGAAGCAAGGAGTTTAGAGAAGCTGAGAGAGACATTTGGAGAGAAGCTAAGATATGTAATCCAGAGTTTGCCCCTGGGAGAAGCTAAGAGCCGACACAGACCAAGATGCTTGGAGATGCTGGGAGATGCAGCCAGAAGGATGTTTAGAGATGCTAAGCTAAGAGATGAAGCCCAGAGTTTTCCCTGGAGAAGCTAAGAGAGACACCCAGATGCTTAGAGAGAAACGCCCCAGGAGAAAAAAAGCACAGAGCTGAGAGAAGCTAACGGAGGCTGAAGCCCAGAGACATTTCGGAGAAAGCCATTTTGAAAAGCAACCCAGGAGCAAAGGACCAGCAGATGCTAGCCACGTCCTTCCCAGCTGACAGAGGAGTTCTGGACACCACTGACCTTCCTCCAGTGGAGGTGTATTCTTGTGGATGCCTTGGTTTGGACACTTTTACGGTCTTATTTGTAACCTAATACATTCCCTTTATAAAAGCCTACCCATTTCTATTATTTTGCGTAATGGCAGCTCTAGCAAACTGGAATACCTTCTAAAAATGGTATTGTATTAAATAGCTTGTATCTTGCTGATGTTGTTTAGTCCACGCTATTTCCAGATAATCACCATATGGTGGTGTGCGCACCTTTAACAGCGTCCTGTCCTCCGCTCCGTGGTGCCCCTTGACTGCATTCTACCTGTTGACTCGGTCCATGTCTTGCTCCGAAACTGCGAGGATTTCTTTGGGATATATTTCCAGGAGTGCAATAGCTGGTTCTGAGCCCGTTCGTGTGACTAATCTGAGCCACAGTGGGCTGCTCCTCAGGACTTCTGCATCCACAGTGCCTGACGCTGCCTGTGTCCCCACATCCTCGCCAAACTTCGTATTGCCAGCGTTTTTTATTTTGCCTATCTAATAGGTTTACAGTAGATAATGTTTAGATAATTACTAAATATTGTAAGCCTCTCTTCACATGCTTGGGTGATTGGGAATCACTGTCTGTATATCACCTGACCATACTTTTGCCCAGTTTTCTAAGGGGGTTGCTATTTGCTTCATTCTGTTTTGCAGGAGTTTCTTTTTGTTCTACTTAGAAATCTTTCGTTAGTTTTAGATTTTGTAAATAGCTTCTTTGACTTTTCTATTAACTTTAGAGAGACTTTGCATTTTATCCCTAGCTTCCCTATTTCATAATATCAAATCATCCTCTTTTTTTTAATATCTAGACAAGTTGTAGTTTTAATGTTTGTTTAAAAAGTCTGATTCTTCCCCTCAGTCACAAAGATATTCTCCAACATTTTCTTCTGTTAACTGCATAGTTTTGCTTTTCAGACATAGGGATTTAACCCATCTGGAGTCAACCTTGTGATGTGGCATCAGGCAGGGGCCGAGTTTTAGTTTTCTCTA